>NC_090024.1:90426056-91026056 GCF_037176765.1 Anolis sagrei
CCTTACAAGTATTCAGTTCCTTCCAAAAAGTCAAATAAAAAGCACACAAGGTTTTGCCCTCCTCTTCTCAGCATTGTGGCTCAACAGCTTGTTGTGTTGTGCTAATAAGTTCTACACAGAGAAAGTGTCTGATCATATCCCAGAAGGTGGCTTAGATGGGAACAATCATAAAAGGGAAATGGTTGAGGCTAAGAAAGTGGTGGAGATCAGTGGGGTGGTCAAGGGGCCAAGAGTCTGAAGGGATTCCAGAAATAGCTATTTCCAAGGGCTATTGGGGGTTGCAGGAATGTGTCTCCAAAAAAGCAAGGCAACTATTGTGAAGCAAATTCTTCGCCTTTGTTTCTGATTTCCTACAACATCCTTGTCAAGTAGACACACTGAGGTGACCCCCTCAGACAGCAGATTTTGGGGGAGTTAATTTTTTTCTGTGTCAGGAGCGAGAGTCAGGAAGTTCTTCCTAATGTTCAGATGAATCTCCTTTCGTGTAGTTTGAAGCCATTGTTCCGTGTCCTACTCTCCAGGGCAGCAAAAAACAAGCTTGCTCCCTCCTCCCTATGTGACAAAACACATCTGTATGCCCAGATCTTTATCTTTTGTACAGTCACAACTAATGGATTTTATGAAAGGATTTCAAGATTTTGGTGAAATTACTATTTTGGACTACAGGTCTCAGAATTCCCAGTAGCTGGCACAAAGGAGCAATTGCACTATGTAACAATATTTGAAAAAAAATCTGTTCCTAGTTTGAAAGTGTTATTTCCTGTTTAATTGTGCGGTACTTACTTTGAAAGTAGTTGTGATAATAATAATAATAATAATAATAATAATAATAATACCTACCTGCGTGACCGCATCTCCGTCTACGAACCCACGCGTTCTCTCCGTTCATCTGGAGAGGCCCTCCTTGTGATCCCACCTGCGTCGCAAGCGCGTTTGGTGGGGACACGAGACAGGGTCTTTTCCGTGGTGGCCCCCCGACTCTGGAAAACCCTCCCCAAAGATCTTAGACAGGCCCCTACATTGGCAGTCTTCAGAAAGAACTTGAATACCTGGCTGTTCTGATGTGCCTTCCCAGAATAGGAAATCTCCAATACCAAGTCCCAGAAGCACTTTATTAGAACTAAGATTGCCGCACACTGCATACTGCACTTACCCTATAATCCTTACATATCACCTGTCACATCAGCACTTTTAATTCTGTACTCTTTACTCTGGCCCGGCCCAGTTTTATTGTGTTTTGGTGTATTGTTTATTGCTTGTTGTTTTCCTGTTTAATATTGCTTTAATTGTTTTTAATTTGCTTTAGGTTTGTATTGTTATGTTGTGTTTGAGGCCTTGGCCTTTGTAAAGCTGCATCGAGTCCTTCGGGAGATGCTAGCGGGGTACAAATAAAGTTAATAATAATGATAATAATAATAATAATAATAACAATTTATTTTATGCCCCACCTCCATGTCTCCAAAGGAACTCGGGGTGGCTTACAAAGGGACAAGCCCAAAGAACACAGATTAAAACATAGCACAATAACAGAACATAACGTTATAAAAACAGTATCATGGCTGAATAATTAGAGATGCTGAGTTTGGATACTCCAGAAACTTTTTGTGGTTGCCAGAAACTATGTTGAATTGGTTGAGCCTCTGTGAGATATTAATTGAAAAAACTATAGCAAGATGTACTGCAGGATGTCCCACAAAAACATAGTTTTTGCAGTTTAATAAACTTTTTCCATGTTTTTTATGATAGAACCAATTAGGAAATGGCATTTATAACTCAGGAACAACAACTGTGTTACATAGTGTTATCAATTAGTACAACCATTGGGAGAGTTTAGACGTAAATGATATCCCTTCCTAACTTCTCCTTGTTCTGTTCTGTCATAAACAACACCAGGCATGCAGGAGAAGGATCATTATATACTATCATAAACTAAGTGTTCAGAATAATGAACCGACTCCCTGGGTGTAGCAGCTAGCAGAACAGTTGTATGTTTTGTTCCAGATTCTCTTGAGAGCAAAAACCATTTCAATTAGACAGAAAAACATGGTGTCCTTTGATGTACTCAATGGCATTATTCAAAATAATTAGCAACCGATTCACCACCCCCAAATCTGTACATTGTCATTTTTTGCATGAAGAAAAGTTGTGAATGACTGCTTGCATGCAGCTGAAGTGAAGATAGCAAGCCAGGAGCTCTCCTGATGACCTTCCTTCTACCATTCTCCTTCCTTTCTCATGGTGATGATGACCATAACTATCATAATCAGAACCAGTATTGTGTAGTAACAGTTGTTTGAGATTGGACTTAGACTCTGGAGACCAAAGTTCAAATTCCTCACCTGCCCTGGAAACTCACTGGATGACCTTTGGCAAGTAATGATTTCTTTTAGCCTCAGAGAAAGTGATGGCACCCCTCCTCTAACAAATCTTGCCAAAGAAAATCTGTGATAGATTCACCTTATGGACACTATAAGTGCTAAGTGACTTGAAGGTACAAAACAACAAAAGTAACAATCTGGATGCAATGGTCACATATAGGGTCACAACAGCACAATCACCTGCCACACTGATTGATTCATCTTATTTATATCCCACCTTTCTCTACCCCAAGGAGGACTCAAGGTGGCTTACATATGGCACCTCTGCAGTGCCTTAAAAACATACAATGTTAACTTAAAATAACTTGAATTAAAATTAATATATAGTAAACATGATTAAAACACATTCCAATGTTAATCACACCATCCAGGGTCAGAGTCTAAGGCCATTCCGTAGTCAAATTGTACATATTCCACATTAAAATTACTGCACTGCACTATTTTTCAAAAGCCTGCTCTCAGAGCCAGGTTTTTACTCTCCTTCTGAATGCTAGGAGGGAGGGCGCTGATTTGATATTGCTAGGGAGGGAGTTCCACAACCGAGGGGCCACCACTGAGAAGGCCCTGTCTCTCATCCCCACCAGCCACACTTGCAAAGAAGGTGGGACCAAGAGCAGGGCCTCCCCAGATGATCTTAATCTCCAAGATGTTTTATAGTGGGAGATACATTCAGACAGGTAGTGTGGGCCAGAACCATTTAGGGCTTTATAGGCTAAAGCCAACACTTTGAAATGTGCTCAGTAGCAGACTGGCAGCCAGTGGAGCTGATATAGCAGGGAGGTGGTATGTTCCTTGTACACTGCTCCAGTGAGCAATCTGGCTGCTGCAATCTGGCTGGAGCAATCTTGTTGGACCAACTGAAGCTTCCGAATAGTCTTCAAAGACAATCCCACATAGAGCGCATTGCAGTAATCTATATGGGATGTAACCAGAGCATGGACCACTGTGGCCAAGTCTGAATTACCAAGGTATGGGCACAGCTGGCGCACAATTTTCCAGGCTCAACAATGAGTACAGGATCACTCCCAAGCTCACATAACCCAGTGAGATACCTCTCTGATTGTTTTGGATTTTTGGATAGAATCTGAATCTTTGATGGTCTAAAACTGAAATTAGTAGACTGTGAAACCAATTATATTTTGATAAGGAACAAAACAAATGTTGCAATTGCGTATCAGCAGTATTTCACTCAGTTTTCAACTCGCTTGAACATCATAGCTGTGGGCTCTGGGTTAGATGAGTCCGTGAACTTTTGCAGAACTCAGACAAAAAGCCCAAATATTGCATCTCTCATCCATGACCTTCAGCTTTCTCACACACACACATCAACATGGGCTTTGTTCAGCAGAAACAGAGATAGCATCCTCTGCTCATGGTTTGCCCTTAGGATAATTTGATGGAAATACAGATGTTTTCCAGTAATAGATAGCAGACAGCGACATCTGAATAATTCAGATGTTATCCAAGCCTCAAATATTTTTATAATGTGGTGGATGGAGAGAGCTGAATGTATCCAGGGAGAACCTTAAAGGTGTACCAATACTCTCTGCTCTCCCCACTAAGGTGCCAATTCTGGTTTATTGAATGCCAAGGTAGGAAAATTGTGATAGTAATGGCAACTCTTTGGCACTTCCCCTCAAAGGAGCACTGAAAGTAGAGGAAGTCAATGCTTTCTTTGGGTTCTTCTGGAACAGATGAAGTTCTCACCTTTTGCGACTCCATTCAGAGAAGAGGATGGTTCCTTTTTTGATAGGAGTTAACACTGTACCTTAATATTCATGAAAAAAAGGAAAGATCAACTTCTCTGAATAGAGTAGCAAAAGGCTTTTATCAATGCCTGGGCAGAAAAATGGTGGTGATGGCTGGGACAGCTGACCCCCTAAAACAGTGCTGGTATTGTCCCTTCTTGGCATGATAACCCTTGCCTTATCCATGGCTCATTTCAACATCTATAATTTTGATCCCAAAACCTGCCCCCAATTTATCCATGAAGTCAACTTATACACAAGTATATACAGTACCTATTTTGGATAGCCTTTTTTTGGGGGGGGGGGAGGAATGGCTATATGTCACCTACAGAAGTTGAAAAAGTGTAGAGCATGAGTCCTCTGGGTCCCCTTGAAGCTGCTTGTCCCTTTTATTGGAGATGGTGGCAGCGCCATCTCACCACTTGAGATCTTTTTTAGGGAGCAAAATTAGTTGCTTGGACAAATCCTGTTTAACCCCCCCCCCCCCAATATCTACAGTAGTTGTGATATGTGAAGTCTTGGCTCTGTCTTTTCCTCTCCTCTGCTTTAGTTCCCCCTGTTTATAGGTTTCCCAAATAGTGTAGATATCTTCTTTGTATTAGTTTTGGATGGAGCTTAAAATCCCCAGAGGCCAGCCTTAGTTGGTGTATTCCATTTCCCTGTATAGACCTCTCTTGCTGGACTCCTCTTTTGTACAGCAGAGCTATTGTGACTTAGGCTTGAGATTGTCTGGTAATCATAGGCCCAAGCAATTCAAACAGGCTGTTGCAACCCAGAGCAGGAAATGAGGCCCTAAGATAACCATCCACCACACTTGACTGGGAGAAAACAACCCCTTTTTATTGATGAAAAATGGTTACAAAATAAAGGAAAAATGCAAAGTCAAAAGCCACAGCAAAATCAGCAAACATGAATGTCCACGAACAAGATCAAAAACCCAAAGCCACAGTGTAAAATACTGGAACCTGTTAGCAATCCACTAACCGTACTTGGTGTCTTAGAAATCTCTCAAGACGATGGCCAGAGGAACCGGGAGAACTGCCAAGGTCTTCATCAATCTAAAACGATGCCTGAACTGAGAGAGTCAACCTGGCGGAAGGCACTTAAAGCCAAGGAATTGGCTTTGTGATACGCCTCCCTGCTTTGAAGCCCTTGTTTGTTTTTCTTGTAATCTCGAAAACCTTCGCAAGCTGAGTGATTTACTCCTGTCTTGCCAGATCTGCCCCCTTCTATTCTCATTAAGGTTCCCAGGTGCAGAAGGGAGTGAAAGGTCATTGCTTCCCTCTGAAACATTCTCATGAACACTGGTACTTTCATTTTCCAAATCTACAGAAGTTTCTTCCTCACTAATTTCAGGAGCATTGTCACTAATTTCAGGATCATTGACATCAAGAAGTACATTTTCATTAGCATCAGTAAATATATTTTCATTAGCATCAGGAGGTACAAACAGAGAATCAGGTTCAAACTCAGGCTGAACCCCAACACAGGCATCCTTAGCACCTGCATTTAACAGTAGTATTATACCACCAGCCCAAAGGACAACAGAAGCTTATGACCAGCTAAAGTGGAAAAAGTATGATAGCTGGGATCCAATGCTGGTTGCGCAACACGGATCAGAATTAGAGAAGCGAAGATATGCACGAGACAGCATTAAGTTTATACCATGCTTCATCCACATGTAATTAAGTTAAGTTTGAGTGATAGCGAGGGATGGTTAAAAAATGGCCGTTACCAATAGTTTAAGTTTATAGCATGCACCAGTGTCTCTTGGTCACTGCGCAAGTGTAATTCTGACCCACATTGTGCAACTAGCATTGGGTCCCAACTATCATACTTTTCACTTAAACTTTACAAGAAAGAAGGTTAAATCAGTTTGTAACTACCATTTTACACCAGAGGTAGAAGACTCGAGAGAGATGACTGCTCATTTTGTAATGCATTGTTTTAAGCTACCTTATGATTATCCTGGGTGGAGTTAATCCTTTATTCATCTTGTTGGCAGTAAATTCATTTTGGTTATCTTTTCACCTTGCCTAAAGTGCCTCTCTGTGTTAAAGGGTCTTAATCTTAACAGAAGGTATACAGACAGCCCTCAAATAAAGCCAGACACTATAGTTTTCCCAAAGGCTTGAGCGTGCCATCACATGATGTAGTAGCACAGCGATGAGAGGTGGGAAGCTTGCAATATATCACAGTTTTATCAAGCATAGGCAATGATGAGGAATGCTGGGAGCTGCAGTCCAGAAACACTGAGAATACTACACGATTCTTACTCCTAATAGAGACATTTGGTTGAAAGAGAATGAAGGAAATCCTTGCAGCGTCTTCCACTTAATTAATCTCCACGACACATTTTTAGTTAGGATTCTCTCAGGGAACCGAAGTCTCATAAGTAATTAATTTGCTGAACCTGTGAACTGAACTGTTGGGGCATGAACTGAACAGAGCAGGTATAAAAAAACTGGTTGGGGGGAAAAACTGGAGTGATAAAAGTTCTTTTGAAATGGTTCAGTAATTTACACATTGTGAGGCTGCAGCATTTTTCAGACGCCTAAGGCCTTTTTTGGTATGATAGAGTTTGGAGGTGCATCTCCAGAAGTCTGTATTTATTTGCTCTGTGCTTAAAAGCAAAAATCATCAGAGGGATGTTATTCTGGCAAAGGAATCTTCTATTCCACTCCATTTTATTTCTATACCTATTAGAGTATGGCCAATAAAAATGATGGAAAACCTGTTGCGAGGACAAGTATAAATTCTTTCCTGGATCTTTCCAGACTATTTTATGTGCTGCTTGGTTGGCGTGGATGGCAGTGTTAATCAGACTCCTTTGGCCCCACATAGACAAGGAATACCAGCTCCAATCTACATCAATTGTCTGCAATGCCACGAGATGCCAAGTTCCATATGACACAGCTTTCATTAGATTTTTAGCAGGGACAAGATTTCCTCTTGTCCCCCCCCCCCCTTTATAATTTTTATTGCAAAATATATGAGGAATGGGGAAAAGCACAAGAGTATAGCACAGAGGCATTTTTAACATCTTGCATCTTTGTCTTCTATTGTTATCTAAAAAGTTTCTATGATGTTAAAAAGCCATGTCTAACATTTTTGTACTTCATAAATCTTGGGTGGGAATTTCTTCTTGTTTCCAATAGTAAGCATAAACAATTACTGCTGCTTGATGTTTATTCATTCAGTCGTTTCCGACTCTTTGTGACCTCATGTACCAGCTCATGCCAGAGCTCCCTGTCAGCCATCACCACCCCCAGCTCCTTCAGAGTCAAGCCAGTCACTTCAAGGGTATCATCCATCCATCTTGCCCTTGGTTGGCCCCTCTTCTCTTTTCCTTCCATTTTCCCCAGCATCATTGTCTTATCTAAGCTTTCTTTTCTTCTTATGAAGAAGTACTTCATCTTTGCCTCTAATATCCTTCCTTCCAATGAACAGTTTATTTCCTGAAGTATGGACTGGTTGGCTCTCCTTGTGGTCCAAGGCATTCTCAGAATTTTCTTCTAGCACCACAGTTCAAAAACGTCTATCTTCCTTCGCTCAGCCTTTCTTATGGTCCAGCTCTCACATCCGTATGTTACTACCATTGCTTTGGCTATGTGGATCATTGTTGCCAATGTGATGTCTCTACTCTTCATTATTTTATCAAGATTGGTCATTGCATTCCTCCCAAGAAGTAAACGTCTTCTGATTTCCTGGCTGCAGTCTGCGTCTACAGTAATCTTTGCACCTAGAAATACAAAGTCTGTCACTGTCTCCACGTTTTCTCCCTCTGTTTGCCAGTTATCAATCAGTCTTGTTGCCATAATCTTGGTTTTTGTGATGTTTAACTGCAACCCAGCATTTGCACTTTCTTCTTTCACCTTGATTAGAAGGCTCCTCAGCTCCTCCTCGCTTTCGGCCATCAGAGTGGTGTTATCTGCATATCTGTTAATGTTTCTTCCAGCAATTTTAACTCCAGCCTTGGATTCGTCAAGCCCCGCACATTGCATGATGTGTTCTGCATACAAGTTGAATAGGTCGGGTGAGAGTATACAACCCTGCTGCATGCCTTTCCCAATCTTGAACCAGTCTGTTGTTTCATGGTCAGTTCTTACTGTTGCTACTTGGTCCTTATACAGATTCCTCAGGAGACAGACAATTTGGTATCCTCATACCACCAAGAACTTGCCACAATTTATTATGATCCACACAGTTAAATGCTTTAGAATTGTCAATTCTTGCTGCAGTTACCATGTAAAAAAAAGGGTTAGGATTTTTTTTTTTTTTTGTAGTGTTGAATTTGAAAGTCCCAACAGAAAGGCTTCTGGCTCTAGTGGTACTTTTATATAAAAAAAGAAAGCACTTTTACTTTCTTTTGTGGTGGACATGTCCTGAAGAAAAAAAAATCTGGATTATAATTCATAAGAACATTGAATATATATATATATATATATATATATATATATATATATATATATATATATATATTCAATGTTCTTATGAATTATAATCCAGATTTTTTTTTCTTCAGGACATGTCCACCACAAAAGAAAGTAAAAGTGCTTTCTTTTTTTATAACATTTCCAACAAACATTTTTTTAAATTTTTGGTTCCATCTTTGCTCATCTTTCCTGTATTCTTTCATTTCCTACATCATCTTGTAGACATTTTCTCTTAGTCTGTGGCATCTTGTGAATTTAATATTTGTTTTCCTCATCTGTTTCCTCTTGTGGCTTTTAATAGCAGTCTAGAATGGAGATAATATGAGGGTGAGTCAAAAAGTTTTGCCTCCTGTGTCATAAAAACATTATGAATGAACATATAACAGCAGAAATTGCTACAGATCATAGCCAGAACTATCCTCTACCCAAAACTACCATTCAACATAGTTATCATCATTTTGTACACTTTTGCGCCATCATTTAATGTAGGCATCAAAATCATTTTGGAAAAATTCAGGGTTTTGCTCCATGACCCATGACTTTAAAGCTGTTTTAATGTCATTCAAGTCAAGTTTAATCCAGTACTAAATGAATTCAAAACAAAGCAGCGTGTTTTTTTAATGTGAGGCATCATTTGGATACCCCATGAAAAATCCAGAAGGGCACGCATTTTCTACCCTGCGTGGATGTGCCCCTGGTTTCCATTCCCAGCCCCTATTTTTACCAATGCGTCTGATGAAGAGGTTTGTAAAATGTGCTTATTTTGGTTGATTGTCCTAATATTTTTGTCCAGCTTATGGATATAAATGCATGATTTTTTTTCATACAGTGTCTAATAGCAGTTGATAGGGTGGAGCCCCCAGTGGTGCAGTCGGTTAAACCCTTGTGCTGGCAGGACTAAAGACTGAAATGTCTGAGGTTCAAATCCAGGGGGAGCATGGATGAGCTCCCTCTGTCAGCTCCAGCTTCCCATGTGGGAACATGAGAGAAGCCTCCTACAAGGATAGCAAAACATCAAAACATCCGAGCATCTCCTTAGCAACGTCCTTGCAGATGGCCAATTTTCTCACACCAGAAGCGACTTGCAGTTTCTCAAGTTGCTCCTGACACACATACAAAAAGGGGGAGATGAATGCCCCAGGATTTAGTACAGGGGTCCTCAAACTTTTTATACAGAGGGCCAGGTCACAGTCCCTCAAACTGTTGTTTTAAACAGAGGGCCACATTATACTTTGAAAAAAAAAGAATGAATTCCTGTGCACACTGCACATGTCTTATTTGTAGTGCAAAAACACTTAAACACAATACAATAATTAAAGTGAAGAACAATTTTAACAAATATAAATGTATAAGTATTTCAATGCGAAGTGTGGGCCTGACTTTGGCTGATGAGGAAGGATTGTTGTTGTTGTGTTCTTTCAAGTCGTTTCAGACTTAGGTTGTTCCTGAGTGAGGGCCGGGTTAATGATCTTGGAGGGCCGTATCCGGCCCCCGGGCCTTAGTTTAGGGACCCCTGATTTAGTATCTGGTACAACAGGATGTCCAGTTAATAATTTTTCTCAATCTTTGCTTCAGTGCAATGTATTTTAACTATTATAGATTTCCATAACTCATTAAAGAACACTAGTCTGTCCCCTTTAACCTTCCCTTGTGTACACACATAGTTTGAGTTTTTCCCTTGCATATTTTCACAGTAGTTTATGCACTGTATCATGGCCAGGCCAGTACGCTTGAACATCATGGGGAAAGAACACATCAAATTTGTCTTTGCTGAACCGTAAAGCATCAAAAGACAAGATTGCAAGCAATCAGGCTCTTGGACGGGAAATCCTGGGAAAATGGCAACATCAAAGGCTGGAAATGCTATAAGCAGAGAGAGATTTCTGCCGCCAGTTCCTATGATTACTTTTAGCTCAAGGGACTTCTTTTGCTGCTCACTCATTGGCCCTGATCCAGGAACACAGGGCACTTATAAAGTAACTCCACATTTTGAATCCTTTTCTCCCCTTCTACAAGAACAAGCCAGAATGACACTTGCCAGGCTTTCAAAATCTAAGTTTGATTGTCAGGCAGTAGCTCTGAACTAGAATGTGTTATCCCTAATTTTTTTTTCATGTCAGGAGTGACTTGAGAAACTGCAAATCACTTCTGGAGTGAGAGAATTGGCCGTCTGCAAGGATGTTGCCCAGGGGACGCCCGGATGTTTTGATGTTTTACCATCCTTGTGGGAGGCTTCTCTCATGTCCCTGCATGGGGAGCTGGAGCTAACAGAGGGAGCTCATCCATGCTCTCCTTGGATTCGAATCTGTGACCTGTCGGTCTTCAGTACCACATGTATTTAACCCTCTGCACCACCGGGGGCTCTGATCCCTCAATAACAAATAAAAATATTGATTTCAATTTATTTAGCAATACATTAATATCAAAATTAACATATTTCCCCAATTCTCCAAGCATGGGTACACTTTATGAAAATCTATACCCAGTTTCTCTCTTGGTATGCAGCAGCAATATATAATTTGGTTTAGTTGAAAATGCTTGAAAATCATGATTAAAATTCAAGATAAACTGAATCTCACATTTTGTTGACTTACAGAACATCTTTTCCTCCCATCACTTCCACAGCCTCAAAATTTGGGAGTCCTGGCATCTTATTCAGTCTATTTATTTATTTACTTAATTTTTATCCCTCCTTTCACTCAATACCTTGGGAAGTCTGATCTGGCCACAGTGGTCCATGCTCATGTTACATCCCGAATAGATTACTGCAACGCGCTCTACGTGGGGTTGTCTTTGAAGACTGTTTGGAAACTCCAACTAGTCCAACGGGCGGCAGCTAGACTACTCACTGGAGCATCATAGAAGGAGGAGGAGGAGGAGGAGGAGGAGGAGGAGGAGGAGGAGGAGGAGGAGGAGGGGAAGAAGAACTTTATTTTTTTTACCCCGCCACCATCTCCCCAAGGGGACTCGGGGCGGCTTACATGGGGCAAGCCCAAGCAACATACAGATTAAAAGCAAAGACAACAGCAAATTACAAATTAAAATAGCACAAACAGCATAACAGTAATAAACAAGTAATAAAGAAGCAAACCAATTTTGGAGGGGGGAAAAAGACCAACATATAAATTGATTAAAGGGTAAATAGTTCAATAAGGTGGATAGGAACATGTCAGCTCCATTGGCTACCGGTCCAGTTTCAAGCACAATTCAAAGTGCCGGTCTTGACCTATAAAACCCTAGATGGTTCTGGCCCAGCGTACCTGTCCGAATGTATCTCCTTCTACGTCCCACCTCAGAATTTAAGATCTTCTGGGGAGGCCCTGATCTCGTCCCCACCTCTGTCACAAACACGCTTGGCGTGGACAAGGGACAGGGCCTTCTTGGTGGTGGCCCCCCGCCTGTGGAATTCACTCACCGGTGAAATTAGATTACCGACGTCCCTCCTTTCCTTTAGAAAGAAGTTAAAAACGTGAATGTGGGACCAGGCCTTCGGGTAATCTTGCTGAAAATGACAGTGACAATGATGACAATCGCTATGGAAATGGACTATGGACATGCTTGATGGAGTCTCTAACTACAGAATTGGGTTCCCATAAGGTCACCAGGCTGTTATTGAAACAGAAACAGATTTTAATTAATTAATGTGATTTAATGTTTTAAATGTATGTAATTATTGGATTTCATTATGTATTTTATTACGTGTACATTGGAGGCATCGAATTGTTGCTGGCTGGAAGGGGTTGAGAAGGGCGGGGTACAAATATCTGAAATAAATATTGGGACTCAAAGCAGCTTTTGAATCTACTCAGCAGACAAGCATTCCAATCCTCAAATAAGAGATATATAATTCCTTGAACCTCTATTATGTTTGCCAGCCAATGCCTCAAACTAACTTCTGTTTCCCTGAACAGGTGGCAAAGAGAGATAAGAATTTCTTCTCTACTCAAAAAGAAATGTGGGTTATCAAGCGGTTCCCTCTATGTCATGTTGTCACTTGGCAAACGCTCATATTTGTGGATTCTTGAAGCCCCCGGGGGGTTTGGTCATTGCAGACACCGCTATCTTAGGTCCAAACAAAACTTGACACCATTAATGTAAGTAGTAATTGCATCAGTGTCCTGAGGAGATTCCATTTCCTGGCTATCACTAGGAGGTCGGTGACTCTCCTACAACATTTATCTCCAGATAATGAACCGACTGTGTTTACTGCTTAACATAGGAAACTACTGCCACCCATTCTGCCTGGGGCATCGCATATGTTTAAAGGGAAGATCAAGATAGGTCCATCCACTTTAGTGCTGTTTACTTTTTAGAAACTGCCTGATTGCCAACAGCGTTCATCGCAGGCTGCAAAAACACCCCTCAGTAGACTTTCAGGTAAATAAATCCAAGAGACATAATGCAACTGAAAAATATATTTTCCATTTGCCTCAGGTAAAAGGCAGTTTGAAAGCCCGCTCGCTTATGCTCTTGTTCACTGCATATGTTTAAATAAAAAGGTAGAGGAAACTAGCCGTGTTCTTGTTCTGCCTCAGGATATTTCTCCGTTCCTACCATCTCATACAGAATTGTTTGAATTTCTAGGAATTTAATTTTAATCTTCATCCCTTGCAGAAGATGGATTGCCGGAGAGAATGATTTGTATCTCTTAATGCAGTTCAGGAAGCCTCTGCGCGAATGCCAGCAATGCTGTTGTTGTTTCACTTAGAAGCACAGTGAAAAGGAGAAAAAAGAAAGACTGGCGACTCTTTTCCAGTAAGAAATATATAAAAGTTGCTCAGAAGAAGCACTTCAGATATTTTTATTTCTACTCTAGGATTTCAGTGTTACTTGGAATCGTTGCCTTGTCTGCTCATCCAAGACGTTCTGTTGCTTCATTTAAATGATGTTGTTGCCTCAACTAGACAATAACTGGAACGAGAATTGAATATATTTGAAGGCAGAGCTTATAAATGCTAACTCCCAGAATACCCCACTCAACAAAGGTAAAGGTTTCCCCTAACATTAAGTCTAGTCGTGTCTGACTCTGGGAGGTGGTGCTCATCGTTGAGCATGAGATTGGTTTTATTGACTGTGATATATATTGATTGTTTTTAACTGTTATAACTGTTTTAATTGCTGTCTATATATTTTTATCTGTATTATTGTGTAGGCATCGAATTGTGCCTTTTGTAAGCCGCCCTGAGTCCCCCCTCGGGGGTTGAGAAGGGTGGGGTAGAAGTACACAAAATAAATAAATAAATAAATAAATAAATCTTCATTTGTAAGCCAAAGAGTCAGCATTTTCTGTAGACACCTCCAAGGTCATGTGGCTGGCATGACTGCATGGAGCTCTGTTTCCTTCCCATCTGAGCGGTACCCATTGATCTACTTACATTTCGAACTGCTGGGTTGGCAGAAGCTGGGGCTAACAGCGGGAGCTCACCTTGCTCCCTGGATTTGAACCACTGACCTTCTGGTCAGCAAGTTCAGCAGTTCAGTGGTTACACACACCCTGACCCCGGGGCCCTTAAATAATTTCTGATTCATAAGTACCCTAAGGCAAATCTATCCTCGGTTTTTCTTGGCAAGATTTCTTCAAAGATAGTTTGTGTTTGCCTTGCTCTGCAGTTGAGAGAGAGAGAGAGTGATTTGCCTAAGATCATACAGTAGGTTTCCACGGCTGGGCAGGATTTGAACCTTGGTCTCCAGAGTTATAGCCCAACACTCAAACCACTATACCACATTTGCCACAATGGCTCAATGGAGTCCCAAAATATTCAGAATACAGTTTTGAATTTGGCTGAAAAAAAAACCAGTTGATTTTTGGAAGTGTGTATTGGTCTTGTGGAGTGCCTGACTACCTTTTTAATTTTTTTTGGTAGCTGTTGTGATGATTGCTGGTAGAAAACTTGCCTGATTTCTTTTTAAAATTAAGGACTTGGAAGCTTTGGGGGCTGCAAAACACTGTGCCTACTATATCATAGATCCTGGTTATCAAAATGTCCTAGTGCTTTAATGTTGTGAACCTTAGATCCTCTACATCACTGGTTATAGCTGATCCGAGAAATAACTTCAAACTCTGTGCAATGAGACAGCATCAATCTACTATATCAAATAGAAGTACGAGTGGAAGACCTTATAGTAACACCAGAGGCATTCCAAGTGGCCAGCTACTGATCAAAGTCATTTAGGATAATGCCAGGTTTTTAAAACTTTGTGTTTTTTAGATACATTACAATTGTATTCTAGGTTCGCTTCTGATACAATAAATACATAAATATTTGCTTACTAATGACCTTGTCAGACAGCCACAGCCTGCAGCAGCGGCACTCTTCTTGCTTTTATACTCGAGTCAATCCATTTTCCCAGTTTTTTGTGGTAAAATTAGGTGCCTCAGCATATATTCGGGTTGGCTTATACTCGAGTATATACGGTATATATACATATTCATTCATCTGTGCAGCTACTTGCATGGCAATATCTTAGTATTAGTGGAGTTCTGTTTAACAGAAAATATGTTTATTCACATGCATGAGATGGAAAAAAACAGAGTCCATGTTCATGTTGCCAAAAATATGCAAAGAATTGGAAATTCAGGCTGCCTTTTAACAGAGAGGTAAGTTCAGTTGCAGGAAATGCTGTAGCCACTTATGGTGATCACACCATGATGTGTGTGACCTTAATGGGGCCAATGTGTACCAAGGAAAAGCAGTGCCAAACTTCAGTGTAGACAAGTGCTTATTTGGCTGCCTCAGCAGATTCACAGTATCATGAAGTGGCATAAAACTGTTAGTTATTTGATTTATTATTGTATTTTTTTTCCTGTTAGAGATGGAGAGAGGTGCTTGAGGGATTTTTGGCCTCCTGCGCCAAAATAACTTGGCTTGCTTGGGGGCAATGATAGGAACCAACTAATTAAAATCAATTATGTTATTAATTAATCTGGAAATTTGCTAACAAAAAAAGGACAACTTAATTAAATTTCTTTTTAAACCAAAGTGATTGACTTAAGTTGGAATTTTGGCAGAAATATTTCTCTAGGATTAAGTTGTTAATCACATTAATTATATAAACCACAGTTCTAAAGAGCCAATCATTTTTATATTTCCCAGCTGGTTCTTTAAGAAAGCCTAGTTCTCTTGGACTTTTTGACAAATCATTTCTTGCTTTTCGTTAGTTACTCAGCATTGGGGACTTACAAATGTCAAGTATCAAGACTCAAATCACTTACCTAGGAAAAGTTGAGATGGGAGGCATTCAATTACAGGGCTCTCAGTGTTAACACGTTCAGTTAATAATCATTCCCCACGTGTCCATCACACTTCTAAAAATAATACAAGATCAATTTTGCTGGAACCAGGCATTTCTTCATACAGCCAACCCTCCATATCCACAGATTCTGTATCCATGGATTCAGAGTTAACTAAAGCTTGAAAATAGAAAAAGAAAGAAAATTCTAAAAAGTACATCTTGATATTGCCATATTAAATAACAGACATTTTACAACTTTGCTACATCATTTTATCTAATGGGGGTGCATCTACACTAAGGAGCTCCTGGTGGCGCAATGAGTTAAACCCTTGTGCCAGCAGGACTGAGGACTGACAAGTCAGAGGTTTGAACTGATTGTTAACTGGTGCTCCTTACAGGGAGCAGTCAACCCTCCTGTTTAAAGAGCTCCATTGGCTGCCATTCTTTTTCTGGTCCCAATTCAAGGTGCAGGTACTTACCTACAAAGACCTAAACGGTTTGGGACCCGCCTACCTGCGTGGCCACATCACTGTGTATGAACCCACGTGATTTCTTCGATCATCTGGAGAGGCCCTGCTCGGACTCCCACCTCCATCACTTGCGCGATTGGCGGGGACGAGGGACAGGGCCTTCTTGGTGGTGGCCCCTCAACTCTGGAACTCATTCCCCAGGGACATCAGACATGCTCCAACGTTGGCAGTCTTTAGGAGGAGCCTGAAAATGTGTTTGTTCCAGTGTGCCTTCCCAGAATAAGGAAACTCCCAGCAATATGTCCCTAAATGCACTTTAGAAGTGATCTAGGATTGTCTGCACGCCCTATATCTCTCCAAAATTTCTATCCTGTTTATATGTCACCTGGTCACGCCCAGCATTATTTTTTTATTTTTTAATTAGTACATTTGGCCCTGCCATAGGTTTTAAACGTCGCTGTGTTATTGTTAATGTTTATTGCTATTTTCTGTTTATGAGTTTTATTTATTATTGTATTATTGTTGCTATTGTTTTATTGTTGTATTGTGGACTTGGCCTCATGTAAGCCACACCAAGTCCCTTGGGGAGATAGTAACAGGGTACAAATAAAGTTTAATAATTATAATAATCTGGGGAGAGCGTGGATGAGCTTCGTCTGTTAGCTGTAGCTCTCTATGCGGGGACATGAGAAAAGCCTCCCACAAGGATAGTAAAACATCAAAACGTCCGGGAGTCCCCTGGGCAACGTCATTGCAGACGGCCGATTCTCTTACACCAGAAGTATCTTGCCGTTTCTCAAGTCTTTCCTGACATGAATATATATATATATATATATACACTGTAAAATTAATACATATACAGCCTACAACCACATTACAACAAAAGTTAAAATAAACTAGTTGTTAACAAGGGATTAGATCCATATCCAGATCAAATATTTGCATCACTCCTACAATTTATTCCAGTGGACCCCAAATATGCAGTTCTTAGCTGAGTTGCTTGATATAAGAAAGGGTCGATTTGTATGTTATTTAAGCATTCTGGCAGGCCAGGTAGAATTAATGAAGTTTGACATTCGTTTAACTGTTGTGGATCAATTCTATGCAATCCTTGGAGTCCTAGTTTGGTGAAGCATCAACATTCTTTGACAGACCTTATAAAACTATAACTCATAATATTCCATAGTATTGAGTCATGGCAGTTAAAGCTGTGTCAAACTGGATTAATTCTACAGTGTAGATGCAACATGGGACTTGAACATCCAAGGATTTTGTTACCCACAGGGGGTCCTGGAATCAAAATCCACTGGATACCACTGTATCTGTGAAATTTGGAGGACTTAATTTGAAGTTTTAGGAGCCATTGAAATCCACGTTAATACCAAAAAGAGAAGATAACAATACCCCAACAATCTAATTTCAGTCCAATTTCTCCTATTTTACCAAACATTTTTGTCACACAGAAATATCTATCCAAACATTCCAAATCACCAAAATTCATTTTCTACAAATACAAGAGAGGTTTAGGTTTTACCGAAGTTGAAACAGATATTCACTGGTGGTGATCATATTACAGTCTGTTTAATTTGAATTGACCTTCAAAATTGCATTTGCAAAACTACACTGAAAAATGAGGAGTCAGCACAAGTTGGATTTATTAAATCAGAAAACAGATGGTTATGAGCTGAAAAACTGAAATGTGTGAGAAATTCAATTTTCAAATGTGTTTATTTAGTGCAAAATAAATAAAGAACCTGTTGGCTCTGTCTCGTTTCTTTTTCATTAGTGTCACTCATACATACTTCTACCATTAATAGCTCTTCCATTAGACCCCGGGGCATGGAAGATGCAGGTTCTAGTTTCTACAGAAGTACGACCTAGTATTAGTTACTCTTTTCTTGCTTAATTTTTCCCTTTCAGCCTCAGGGGAAGGCAATGGAAGACCTCCACTGAAACATCTTACCAGGAAGGGTAAGATAGGGTTGCCATAAATTGACTTGAAGGCCTTTAACCCGACCAAGTTCAGTTAATCCAACCAAGTTTAGTTAATGAATGTAGCCTGACATGGTAGTTGTTAAAGTGGTCCAGCATTTCTATGTTCTCAAATAATATGCTATGTCCAGGTTGGTTCATCAGGTGCTCTGCTATGGCTGACTTCTCTGGTTGAAGTAGTCTGCAGTGCCTTTCATATTCCTTGATTCGTCTTTGGGCAATGCTGCATTTGGTGGTCCCTATTAGATTTGTCCACAGCTGCATAGTATCCAGTAGACTCTTGCAGAGGTGAGAAGATCCCTCTTGCCCTTTGCTAAGCATAGCATTTGTTGGATTTTCTTAGTGGATCTGTAGATAGTTTGTAGGTTGTGTTTCCTCATCAGCTTCCCTATGTGGTCAGTAGTTCCCTTGATGTATGGCAAGAACACTTTTCCTCTGGGTGGATCTTTGTCTTTACTCTCGTGGCTTGTTTTTGGACTTGCGGCTCTTCTGATGTCTGAGGTGGAGTATCCATTGGACTGTAAAGCTCAGTTTCAAGGTGGCCAATGGAAACATTTACACCTTGATCCAACAGACAGGAGTTCTTTCTCCCACCCTGGACCTTCCACAGATATATAAACCCAATATCCCTAGATTCCAACAAACTTCACAACCTCTGAGGATGCTTGCCACAGATGCAGGTGAAACGTCAGGAGAGAATGCTTCTAGAATATGGCCATACAGCCCAAAAAACCTACAACAACCCAGTGATTCTGGCCATGAAAGCCTTCAACAATACATTGTTACAATGAAGTAAAGGACGAAACAAGACAAAGGCTTGGGTTGGATGTGGTTTCAAAAAATCCGGGTGCTGTTTCTTTCTCTTCAAAGCTCAAAACAGGAACAAGGAAGGGAGGGTATAAAATCATGGTTGAGAGTCCTCTCTTTCATGCTGGTAAGGCTTTTCGTATTGTAATGGAACACACATTTAAATGCAAATTTGAAATTAACTTAATTATTTAAAACTTCCTTTAAAACATAATTGTATTGGAATTGTTTAGCATATTAATGATTAGCTAAATGTGTTAATCTTTCTTCGCCAATTTGAGAAGGTTGAGGACTGAACGGAAAAGATGGAAACACAATGTCTGCATGTACCCACATCCCTTTCAATTTAATACCCCTAAAGGGATCCCCCAATCCACACATTTTTTTTTGTTTTGAGCTTAACTTTCCTGTTTTATTGCTCTTAATTTACAGGCAAATGACCTAAGAATTTTGGGGTTCCTATGTGTTTATTGTAAACAGAGTTATCTCTGTTGTCTTGCCTTAAAACAATAACTGATCAGAGGAACACAGAGTTTGGAAAAAGTCTATGGCTGCCGGTGTGTGGGAGCAAAAATGCAAAGAAACAGAGCAATTTATGTATACACATAATAAAAGCGAAAATATGTATGTGTGTGGAGGCTTTCATACAGAGACAAGTTCACCCTAGATTTTCTGTTTCTTACTATCTCCATTGGTGAATTTGCATAACCCTGCTCATTGCCTCTCTCTTTATCTCTAGAACTAGCAGAACTAGGGGGATGGGACCAAGCTCTGAGTTAGGTTGCCATGGAGAAAGGGGTGGAGCCAACTGCACTTACCAGAAGCAGGCATTTTGAGGCTTCAGTCCTTTGGTCATCGAGCCAAAGGGAAGGTGGTTCAAACGTGTGGTGAACCAAACTAAGGGAAGGCTTTTAGCCTGAGTGATTTAAATAAGTCAAGGGGACTTATTTAGGTCTGTGGTTTAGCTGTGTGCTAATAGGAGAAGAAATCCCACTGAGAATCTTTACTTCAGCAGGAAACTGAAGGGAGACAAGGGCATTAGCTGACCTTAGTTAATCTGTCAAATAAGGAAACATATTTAGAAGTGTAACAACTAAAGAACTAGTTGGTGAAGTAAAACACATCCTAAAGTTATATTAAATTTGTTGAAACTGTAACTCGTGAAACTTTATACCTCAGGAGAAGAGAACTCTGAAACTATTAAGACCCTTCCATACTACTACTAATAATACAATATAATTATATATTTTATATTACATGCAATACAGAATTACTAATAATGTTACAATATAATGGTATAGTACAATATAGTAATATATAGTACCGAAATTGTGCTATGCTAATAATATAATATATTGTATGTATATATATCTTGTAAGCCACTCTGAGTCCCCTTTTGGGGTGAGAAGGGCGGCATATAAATATCGTAAATAAATAAATAAATACATTACATAGTGGGAGTTGTAGTTTACCCTGTAGTCAGAGAGCACACTGAACCCCACCGATGATGCATCTAGAGCAAACTTGCCCAACATAACTAACTTTAAGTACTGATGGAGTTTTTTCAGGGTTAACCTGGCATGATGTGAGTAGTAGTTCACCCACAACCTTATGCATTTCAAATAACCCGGGTAACGCCGGGTACCCAATCTAGTTTGTAATAAAGGCATAATAAGGGAATGGAGAGCTGAAGCTGGGGATGATATCTTGAGGGTCTAAGGTTCCTCTTTTCAAGGATCTGGTACGTGATAATGGATGTGGCTATTACCTGGTAGGACTGCACACACTGTTGGTGTGTTTGTAAATAAAGTAAACATCTCTCACACACAAACAATGTATGCTCTCCTCCCAAGGACCCGAATATGCAAAGTGGTGCCTCAAGATTCTCTCCCCACTTGGAGAAATGGAGGAAGGATAGAGCCACACAACTCTAAATTGTCAGAGAACGGTGTGTGTGTGTGTCTTATTTCTCATAGCTCTCTATCTGCGCTTTGCTTCAGATCCCTCCAAGGCAAGCAAACTAGTACACTGGGTGTAGGGAAGGGTGATTGAAATCACTGAGGCAGACTATGGAACAGATGCTCTTTTTCCTTTGCCAGAGGTGAGAAGGAACCCATCTTTTGTTCTTTGCGACAGGACATTTCAAATGCGTGACATCTTCTCAGACAAGGCAGCTTTTCTTATTGTGATGCTCTCATCCCCTCTGCGTCAGCCAGTGCTTGCTGATGCATTAATAACAAATGTTAGAAATTAATCAGGGACTAATGGCAAGAAGGGAATCATTTGGAGCTGCAGCTGCACTCGGGGAGTCGGCAGTATTGTCCTTTGAAAGTAGCTGCTTCAAACATGGTGGAAAAGATAGACGGTCTTAATTGCAGCGGTCTGTCATCTCTGCAGGCTTGTGCTCAGTTGCAGGTCACAAGTGAAGATGAATATCATGCTACCTGCTGTTTTCTTCAAACCCCAGATGGCTCTCGTATATGTATGGCAGGCTGCAAGATTTGGAGGTATAGCTGCTGAAAAGAATCAGTAAAAACAAATGGCTCAGCTCAGTATTTGACAGAGTTCCTTTTCTGGACTCCCAGGTTCTGGAAGGGGTAGTAAAAAAAAGGAACTTTGCCAAGTTTTGGCATGAGTTCACATCATGATGTTTTGAAGGCCACTTGTTTAATCATCACTGGCCTCATCATTCTGATACCACTTCCCATTAAGCAAAATCCAAGATCCACATTGGTCATAGCTTCAATGGGCCAGCCACTTACTTACTTACTTAGGCGATCCCTCGTTCTCCGAGTAGGATAATCCTCCAGGGTGGATCCGTAGGTGACTTTGGAGCCCTATTCTTGATCTGCATCGTCTCCAGGTGGAAGGCGGTCTGGGTTTGGGTTGGCTTGACACGCCTACCTCTTGGCACGTTTCTCTCTTTCACCTTCCATTCATGACTCTTCAAATTCTTCAGCACTGCTGGTCACAGCTGACCTCCAGCTAGAGCGCTCACAGGCCAGGGCTTCCCAGTTCTCAGTGTCTATGTCAGAGATTTTAAGGTTGGCTTTGAGCCCATCTTTAAATCTCTTTTCCTGCCCACCAACATTCCATTTTCCATTCTCAAGGAGAGCAACTGCTTCGGGAGATGGTGGTTAGGCATCCGGACAACATGACCAGTCCAGCGGAGTTGTTTGCAGAGGACCATCGCGTCAACGCTGGTGGTCTTTGCTTCTTCCAGCATGCTGACAGTTGTCCTCTTGTCTTCCCAAGAGATTTGCAGGATTTTCTGGAGGCAGCGCTGATGGAATCGTTCCAGGAGTTGCATGTGACGTCTGTAGACAGTCCATGTTTCGCAGGCATATAGCAGGGTTGGGAGGACAATAGCTTTATAAACAAGCAGCTTTGTATCTCTGCGGATGACCCAGTCCTCAAACACTCTCTGGTTCATTCGGAAAAATGCGCTCGCAGAACTCAGGTGGTGTTGTATTTCCATGTCGATGTTGACTTTGGTGGAGAGGTGGCTGCCAAGGTAGCGGAAATGGTCAATGGGCCAGCCAGAAGGTGCAAAACTATTACGCTCATTTTCAAAGCTGAGTGGTGTCTTCCATAGGCAAAGATGGGTTTTAAAAAATAGCCATGTAAGCAAAACAAAAGTAGTGGGTTGCTGTGCGTTTTCCGGGCTGCATAGCTATATTCCAGAAGCATTCTCTCCTGATGTTTCGCCCACAACTATGGCAGGCATCCTCAGAGGTTGTGAGATCTGTTGTAAACTAGGAAAGTGGGGCTTATATATCTGTGGAGTGTCCAGGGTTGGAGAAAAAAACCTCTTGTCTGTTTAAGGCACCTGTAAATGTTGCAATTGGCCACCTCGATTGGCATTTAATGGCCTCACCGTTTCAGGTCTGGCTGCTTCCTGCCTGGGGAAATCTTTTGTTGGGAGGTGATTAGCTGGTCCTGATTGTTTCTTGTCTGGAATTCCCCTGTTTTTGAGTGTTGTTCTTTATTTAATGTTTTGATTTTAAAGTTTTGAAATACATGGTTGATTAGCATTTGAAACTGCAATGCTGTTAAATGCTAATCAAGGTGGTCGATTGCAATGCTCACACCTGCCTCAGGCAAACAGGAGTTCTTTCTCCCACCCTAGATATTCCACAGACATATAAACCTCACTTGTCTAGTTTCTAACAGACCTCACAACCTCTGAGGATGCCTGCCATAGATGTGGGCAAAACATCAGGTGAGATTGCTTCTGGAACATGGCCTTACAGCCCGGAAAACTCACAGCCACCCAGTGATTCCGACCATGAAAGCTTTCGACAATACACTAAAAGAATGATACCATTGGAATCAATGTACTTTTATCTGTGTCCACCTTTGGGTGTTACAACAAGAGAGTTTTCAGGCAAGCAGAAAGCTGAGCACCCCTCAAGTGTGAAGATAAAAGAGACAAAGGCTGCAAAAAAGGCAAAAAGTTTCTGGTTTGGTAGAGTTCAGTTATCATCTAGGGAAGATCTCATGTTGCCTGCTCTAGAGATAAAATATGTCACAGGTAAAAAGCTGTGAGGCCAATTTAGATGACATAGCCTTGTTCTTGAAAATATAGAACAACAAGCACTCTTTTCAGGTTAGGATTTCCCAGGTCATGGTTGTATTAGGTGTCTTCAGATGCAAACATTGCAGGAATCGCGGTATGGCCCATTACACAGAATTCGATAGGTGAATAGATCACCATAATAAGTGGGTGCAAAAAAAACAAAACAAAAACCCACCACTACTTTTCAAAGCTCAGACAGAATTCCAAGTGACTTGCAGTGCAATAAATATATATATATATTCAGTTGAGTTTCAGAATTCTAATCCTAGAATGTTTAAAAACACATATTGTGTGTTATGGCAAAGAGTATGTTTACTATCTGGAGTGAGATGGGATGTAATTAATTAATTTAGTCATTCGTTCAATCAAAACACATGTCTTTTTTATCCAAGATTTCACAGTGAATTATTAAATTTACTTATTTATTTACAGCATTTTTATTCTGCCCTTCTCACCCTGAAGAGAACTCAGGGCAGATCACAGAACACATACATGGCAAACATTCAATGCCGTTAAACAGAAAGGACAGACAACAGATAGCGGTAAGACAGAGGTACTCCTGGTCAGTCGCAAGGCCGAACGGGGTATAGGGTTACAGCCTGTGCTGGATGGGGTCGCACTCCCCTTGAAGGCGCAGGTTCGCAGTCTGGGTGTGACCCTGGACTCATCGTTGAGCCTGGATCCCCAGGTTTCAGCAGTGACCAGGGGAGCATTTGCACAGCTCAGGCTTGTGCGCCAGCTGCGCCCGTATCTCGGGAAGTCTGACTTGGCCACGGTGGTACACGCCCTTGTCACATCCCGCCTTGACTACTGCAACGCTCTCTACGTGGGGCTGCCCTTGAAGACGGCCCGGAAGCTTCAGCTGGTTCAGCGCGCGGCAGCCATGCTACTAACTGGAGCGGGATGCAGGGAGCACACAACGCCCTTGTTGTCCCAGCTCCACTGGCTGCCGGTCTGCTACCGGGCCCAATTTAAGGTGCTGGTCTTGGCCTACAAAGCTCTAAACGGTTCCGGCCCAAAATACCTTTCGGACCGCATCTTGGCCTATGAGCCCACGAGGACCTTGAGATCGTCCGGGGAGGCCCTTCTCTCGATCCCGCCTGCCTCACAGGCACGCCTGGCGGGGACGAGAGAGAGGGCCTTCTCGGTGGTGGCCCCCCAGCTGTGGAACACTCTCCCTGTAGACACCAGACAGGCGCCCTCCCTTATGTCCTTCCGAAAAAACCTTAAGACATGGCTGTTCGAGAAGGCATTTAATTAAGTGCTATAATAATGTGGTAAAGATGACTGGAATGGAACACGGAATATGAGATTGGTTATGATTCTACTATGAGACGAAGCGGATTATTTAGTGTAATTTTGTAATTGTTGTATTGCTACATGTTGTTTTGTAATTGCCTTTTGTAAATTGCCTTTTTACATGTTGTACACCGCCATGAGTCGCCCAAAGGGCTGAGAATGGCGGTTAACAAATGCATCAAATAAATAAATAAATAAATATATTGGCATTTTCCCCCAACTTCGGCATCCTGGAGGTTGTGCTCGATTTCAGCCACAGGGGTTGCTGTCGCTCGATCCTCTATGACCAAGAGCCCTGGATCACAGACTTCCTCCTTCCTTTGATTGCCGGCATTTTCTGGTATTTCCTTTATGGTGCTGTAAAATATCTCCCTGCTTAAACAGTGCCTAATTTCTCTACTCACATCTGTTTTCAAACTGTTTAGGTGGACAGTGAGCTGGGCTGAAAGTCGAGAGCTCACCCCAATCCGGGCTTTGAACTGCCAACCTTTCAATTGGTGTGTTCTATTGCTGCTGGTGATTAACCAGCTGTGCTAACTGACTGGTTTCTCCCATAGGACTTATTTAATGCAGGACCCAGGAATATATGACCCTCTGAAACAGCAATTGACACATGTCAGTCCCCTAATTTGCTTGTCTACAACCCATCAGTCATGAAGCCTAGGGCTTCTGGAATTTGAATTGCAACATTTGGGGACTCAAGGTCAGGAACTATTGCTCAAGTGAATGTTTCATCACATCTCATATGCTGGCTAGGGTTGGTAAAAGGTGGTCAAAGAACATCTAGAGGCTCATATATTCCTAAGACACCAAATTCCTATAATATTGGTCATGTCCTAAAGATCAGTAGTTTTATTAAGATTCTAGAGTTGCCACGATGAATGAAAATGTTTGACAACAGTGTAAGGTTTTGCCTGTTTATCTGTTGAGAAGCTGTAACTGGTGAGTGCAATTTGTTGAGATTGTTATTCCACAGAAGTTGTGTTTATGAGGCTTATGTGATAGAAGGAAGAGGACATATTGGCTGATAAAAAGGAAAAGAAAGATCTTCTTAGCTGATAAGGAGATCAAGAGTGGAGGTATGAAGTCTCCTGGCAACCGGTGAAGTTATAGCAAGATTGGCAGCGATAGCATTTGTTTATGAGATGATGCCTAGGTAGAATGTGTTTACAAGCCCACTGGAAAACAGTAAAATTTGGGTAGACAGGGGGATTGGGAAAGTTTGGTGCATCAGTGTCTATCCCTGACTCTAATTGATACAGGAAAATTTGGTTTACTCTTTAAGCAATGTAAAATCACAGCATAAAATGGTAGGAGTACACTCCCCGGCTTTCTTCTTAGGAAGGTGTTAGAGACTATGGACCTTGGGCCATGCTGTTGTATCAACAATTGCTGGCAATCCCCGCACGCCCTCCCTCCTTCCCCCATCTCATGGTGTGGATGGGACAGGGTTGGCATCCTGTTCCTGTCCCCATCAGATGAGAGAAAGGGCGGCAATGTGCGGCAATGCATGTTGCCCTGCCACCTGTTCCCCCAGTTAGAGTTACCAAAACTACACTTTCCTCCCCATAATGAAGGAGGAAGCACCTTTCAGCATGTTCACTCCACTTGGGAGGAATGTGGGTTGGACTGGCTGTGCATCGTGTGATGGCGCATGGCAGGAGGCCCTGTCCTTGTTGTGCAACCAAGTGGCAAAATGGGGCAAAAATGCCCCGTGTGAAGAGGTAGCAGATCACGAGATTGCTTGCTACCGAGTGATTTCAAACCTGGGGAATGTGTAGACTAGACAATTGGTGTGAAATTGCCATGCTGGGTTCATATTTCACTAGAAATGTACATCTGATAATAAAAGGTGACAGTTCCAATTCTCCAACAAGTCACTTGTTTTGGTTATGTGCTTGGTTAAGTTGAGCCATGGTGGCCCTATTCTAGGGGTTTCTTGGCAAGAGAAGGCTTGCATTTCCTCCTTCTTGGGCTGAGAGTGTGTGACATGCCAAACTGTCCCCTTTTCCACACTCTATGGGACCAACTATAATTGAATATTACAAATGCAATGCCAAGGTAAGTTCAAACATGTACTAGAGAGGTGTCTTCACTAGGCAGTCCCTAGATTATCCGATGCAACTCTGTGTATGTTTCTGCTGGAAGTTATTTGTTCACAGGGTTCACTATTTTCCATGATTTTTGCTAACTGTCATAAGTTTGGGAACTACATTGTCTCCAGTGGATGGGGGGGGGGGGGGTTGTACTACATTGCCATTGTTGTTATCAAAATGCTTACTTTAAAAGACATTAGAGTCTCGCTTATCCAACATAAACGGGCTGGAAGAACATTGGCTAAGTGAAAATGTTGGCCAATGAGGAGGCATTAAGGAAAAGCCTATTAGATGTCAAATTATGTTACGATTCTACAAATTAAGCACCAAAACATCATGTTTTACAACAAACTGACAGAAAAAGCAGTTCAATACTTGGTAACATTATGTAGTAATTACTGTATTTACGAATTTAGCATCAAAACATCTCAATGTATTGAAACAGTTGTAGAACTGGGTGGGAGGCAAACTGCGTTGGATAATACAGAATGTTAGATGAGTGAAGGTTGGATAAGCGAGACTCTACTGTACTGGCTATGTAATAAGTGAAAAGCATCTTGCACCACTATTGCATTCTACTTCTAAATCAGTGGGTTTATTCACGAAAGGATAACCATTCAAGTGCAGTTCCTCCTGACTGATTTCCAGAAGGAAATGAGCTTTGAGGCAAAGCTGCAAATTGAATTGTAGATGTTGGCTGAGCTTGCAGAGCAGGATCTTGCATAGCTTACAATTCAACATAGTGAGATAAACATCCTCACTAGCAGCGGCTGAGAAATGCAACAGTGGCTTTTGAAATTGCTTCTTTACCAAACATAGAAAGCCCCACACAAACTGTTTAGTCTTTAAACATCCTGAATACATTTTTTTGGTTTTGCAGAAGGCATGTTGAGGATGTTTGCAGAGTTCACAGCAGTGTTTTTAGGTGTGCCACATTGCTTTTCTCAAAAGAAAAGATACTTGTGATTCCCACCCACTCCTCCCAAGTCCAAGGTTATTGTAAATGTAAGGACGCACCTACTCTGTACGCGTTGTTTATATGCACAGAGAGGATTGGGTCGAGTGCTTTGTGTAAGAGTACATTTTGTATGTTATAAAGTATTGTGATTGCCAGCTTATCTTAGTTTATGAAGTAATGCTGCACTTGTTAACTGATCATGGAAAGCTGTATTGTCTGATAATGATTCAAGGACACCTTGATCCCTGCCAGGCAGGTTTCATGCCATAGTCACATTCACATGTCATTTGTTTATTAGAAACAGGACAACTTGAAACATCGGCCTCAGCCAAGTGAATCTAATACTGAGCACAGGGCCCTACAAAGAATCCTGATAGATCAGAATGAGGAGCCATCAAATCAGTCCTGCCATTTTCCTCAATTGCTATGCAGATCTTGGGAGGCTTATTTATGTATTTATTATATTTACACCCCGCCCTTCTCACCCCGAAGGGGACTCAGATTTGATGCCACACGAATATACATAAAAAAAAAATTAAACATATACATTAAAACCAAAACGTTAAAACAATTCAACATTATTATCAGTTATGAAACCATGTGTGCTGTCGCACGCTGGGCCTGTGCATAAGACTGTAGACAGCACATAAATTCTGTGTGCCTAACGGGACACCGGGGCTGCCTCAGATTAAAGGCCTTTGGATTTCCTTAAAACAGAGTCTTTAGATTGCTTAAAGGTTCAACAATGTTCTTTATTAAGGAAAACAAACAGGTACTTTAAAGCTTTCTTAACAGTCTATAGGCTCTTTCAGTCTTGTCCACAGGGAACAGGCACTATCTTCATGACCGGTATTTTAACATGGGGAAACCCTTAACTTCTAATCTGGGCAGTCTTTCTTTGCCTCTGTTGTCCTGGAGCTCCTACACCCGGTACCAACTGCGTCTGGCTTCCGCGAGTGACCCTTACCAAGCAGAGCTTTGTAGACTTCCAGAGGAAAAGGAGTTCAGGTTTTGGTGATGGCTGGCTGAAGTCCCTCAGCAAAGGAGCTGTAAAGGCTGTATGATCCTCGGCCAAGCTGTGGGCTGTATAACCCCGGCCAAGCTGTAGAAGACGAAGCTTTCTACAGGAGCTACAGGAGTATTATGTCCTGCATGGAAAGCTTCTCTGTGTGGACTGACTCAAAAAGACTCCTATTCCCTCCAAAAACCCAAAAAGGGGGCAGGACCAGGGAACTTAACGATAATTGACAGGTGGCTTGCCCTATGATTGCAGCCAAAAGAAGCCACTTATCTGCAGAGTCCCTGAAACTTAGGACTACAACAAACATTCAATGCAAAGCAAACAAAATTGGAGCTCCTGGTACAGCTGTACCTGCACACCATGTAACCCAAAATCATAGTCCAAAGCCGTTCCAGTTGTCATTACAATGTTTCGTATTTACTTATTACACTGAAAAGTTACTGTCCAAAAGTTTGTTCTGAGGTCTGAGGTCTGATTTGGCCATGGTGGTCCACGCCTTAGTTACTTCTAGGTTGGATTACTGTAAGGCACTCTACGTGGGGCTGCCCTTGAAGACGGCCAGGAAACTGCAGTTGGTCCAAAGATCAGCAGCCAGGCTGCTAACGGGAGCTAGTTACAGGGAGCGGTCAAACCCCCTGTTTAAACAGCTCCACTGGCTCCCAGTAAGTTTCCGATCCTAATTAAAGGTGCAGGTTATTACCTACAAAGCCCTAAATGGTTCGGTACCTGCTTATCTTTGCGATCGCATCTTCCCCTTCGAACCAGTATGTACCCTAAGATCATCCGTGGAGGCTCTTCTTTTGCTTCCGCTGCCATTTCAAGTGCAGCTGGTGGGGACGAAGGAGAGGGCCTTCACAGTGGTGCCCTCCCGGCTTTGGAATTCCCTACCCAGGGAAATCAGACAAGCTCCTACTTTGTCCACCTTCCGGATGTTCCGTTGTGCTTTCGATTAGGCAGTTTTCACTGGAAAACTATTTCAATCCTAATTCCAAGGCCTGCACTTTATTGTGGCCTTCCTATTTGCTTACTATGACACTTTCTCTAAGGATATTCCTATTCTTTAATTATTTGAATTTTGCACTTTCCATTGGCCCCATTTAGGAAGCTTTGCACTTACTCATAGCCAAACCCAGCGCCAACTTTATTTCAGCCATAAGATTGTTTTAGGATGATGTTTATTACTGTGTTATGTTTTTATTTGATTGATTTTATTGTGTTTTTCTTTTATCTGTATTAGGGCTTATCCCTTTGTAACCAGTCCCGAGTCTCCTTGGTGAGATGGTGACAGGGTATAAAAATAAAGTTGTTGTTGTTGTTTCCCACATCCATGTTTTTAATTATTTTCTGAATGTCAGGAAGGAGGAAGCTGATCTGATTTCACTGGGGAGGGAGTTCCACAGCCAAGGGGCCACCATTGAGAAGGCCTTGTCTCTAGTTCCCTCCAAACACACCTGCGAAAGAGGTGGGACCGAGAGCAGGGCCTCTCCAGAAGATATTAAACTCTCTGAGGTGGTTCATAAAGGGAGATATGTTCAGACAGGTAAGCTGGGCTGGAACTGTTTTGGGCTTATAGGCTAAAGCCAGCACTTTAATTGTGCTCAGTAGCAGACTGGCAGCCAGTGGACCTGATATAGCAGGGGGGTTGTATGATCCCTGTACACGCTCCGCTGAGGAATCTGGCCACCACCCCATTGGACCACTTGAAGCTTCCAAACAGTCTTCAAAGGGAATACCACATAGAGCGCCTTGTAGTAGGCTGTGAAGGAACGGATAGAAAACACCTTTCTTTATTTTTAATTTTCCTTTTCCATTAAGTCAGTTACTAGAAACATTGCTTTTTTGGACTACAAAATCCTAGAAATCCCCAACCAATGTGGCCAGTGGCCGTGGAAAAGTAAAATTTCCAGGCTCTGGTTAAACCATGTAGACACTATTAGGGAAAGAAATTAAGAAAAGATTATCAATGTGGGGAAAAACCACAGGAAGGAAAACAAGGCAAATCTGGCTGGCCTACAGAGGACCATATTTTGTCACCTGTGAGTACCTGTCCTATACATATAGGACTTGCAGTAGACTCAAACAGCTTATACAATGTTCGTTTTGTTAAACCTTTTTAAAACATGTATTTGCCTTCAAGTTACCTGTCAAATTTTGGCAGCCACATTCATTTTATAGAATTTTCTTAGGCAAGGCATAAGATAAAGCTAAAGGTTTCCCCTTGACATTAAGTCTAGTCATGTTTGACTCTGGGGGGTGGTGCTCATCTCCATTTCTAAGCTGAAGAGCCAGCGTTGTCTGTAGACACCTCCAAGGTAATGTGGCTGGCATGACTGCATGGAGTGCTGTGACCCTGTCAAAGCAGTACCTATTGATCTACTCACATTTGCATGTTTTCGAACTGCTAGCTTGGCAGAAGCTGGGGCTTACAGCGGGAGCTCACCCCACTCCCTGGATTCAAACTGCTGACCTTTCAGTCAGCAAGTTCAGCAGCTCAGCAGTATAACCCACTGTGCCACCAGGGGCAGAGCAAGGCATACTCTGATGGTTTTGTTGGTTCCTTCCTCTGGAATATAGCTTACCATCCTGATATTCATTGGTGGCCATCCGATCAAATACTTATCAGTGTTGATTCCAAAATCAGATATAGATTATGTTAAAGGACTAGTCTGTAAAGTGTTTCAAAACTGATTGATCTAACCAATTAATTGATAGATACTTGTACTACTAAAACAAATATTTGAAAATACAGATTGATAATATCCTCCGCTAGACTGGCTTTAAAGTCAATATTGTTTTTTATTTTTTGTTTTATAATGGGAATAAAATAGCATTGCAAAGTAAGAGTGGAATATCAAACAAAACAGACACCTTTTCTTTCTCTTGCCCTCTCCATTTTAATGAATTTTCACATCACCGGTAAGTTAAGGCAAGCATAAAGTTATCTTGTTCATGGATGAGGAAACAGAACCAGAGTAGATTAATGATACCCCACAGGCCACAGGGAGTGTCAGCGGTAGAACGTATAATCACAAATTCCTGAAGCTTCATATTGTCTTAAGGCAGTAACTTTACACTTCATGCTACTTCTCCTTCCGCAACCATATGCCTCCGGAGATGTACAAAATATTTATCATTTCTTCCCCCCTTTTCTAAGAAGTTCAGTGCCGGAGGCTGTCATTCCCTTTAGGTGAGAGGACATTGAAGCTATATGATGTTTCTTTGTAATATGTTGTTGTGTTGTTGTTGTTGGTGATGTGCCTTCAAGTTATTTCCAACTTTTGGCAGCCCTAAGGCAAATCTATCAATGGGTTTTCATGGCTATATAACTTGCCTAGGGTCACCCAATGGGTTTTCATGGCTGACTGGGGATAGTCATAGTCCTGAATTCAAACTAGTGTAATACACTCATACCTATAAGAGGGGAGTACCAGAACCAAGCAGAATCTCAGCAGGCAGCATAATCACCAATCCTTCATCATCAATGAGAGAATGAATAAATCCAATGCCTTTCACCTTCACCTGACTCACAGCTGTGATTCAGCCCCCCTTTTTTTCGTATCAGGAGCTGCAAGAAACTGCAAGTTGCTTCTGGTGTGAGAGAATTGGCCGCCGGCAAGGACGTTGCCCAGGCGACGTCCAGATGTTTTGATGTTTTCCCATCCTTGTGGGAGGCTTCTCTCATGTCCCCGCATGGGGAGCCGGAGCTGACAGAGGGAGTTCATCCGTTCTCTCCCCGGATTCGAATCTGTGACTTGTTGGTCTTCAGTCTTTCCAGCACAAGGGTTTAACCCATTGCGCCACCGTTCCCTATATTTATATGAAGTGTGCTCATGTTGAACAGAACTCCACAGATTCTGTGTACACAAATCTGTGTGTATCCACAAGGCCTAGCAGTCTAGCCAATGCATTGAACAGTGTCAGTCCTCTCAACACCATAGGATTCATATTCATGGCCATCATCTGCCACTGTGAGACTTAGGTCCAGGGTATATTTTGTTTTTAAGAGAAGATCTCATGTTTGCTCTTATGAGCCTTTTGTTGTTTATTTGGTCATTTGCTTCTGACTCTTCGTGACCTCATGGACCAGCCCACGCCAGAGCTCCCTGTCGGCTGTCACCACCCCCAGCTCCTTCAAAGTCAAGCCAGTCACTTTAAGAATATCATCTATCCATCTTGCCCTTGGTCTGTCCCTCTTACTTTTTCCTTCAATTTTCCCCAGCATCATTGTCTTCTCTAAGCTTTCCTGTCTTCTCATTCTGTGGCCAAAGTACTTCATCTTTGCCTCTAATATCCTTCCCATGTGATTTGCCCAAGGTCATCCAATGAGTTTTATGGCTGAGTAGAGATTTGGACCCTAGTCTCCAGAGTCATAGTCTACTGCTCAAACCACTAGATTGTGTCATAAATGAGCAAAATCTGATCTTAGATCTTTTGCTTTCAAATGTCAATGATTTATAATAAGTACAAAATTATGATGGTAATACTGTGGGGGAGAACTCCCTGATTGAATACTGTTGAGAGATCTCAGTTAGTCATATCCAGGAACACTGGACATCTGAATATGTAAATCAGTTCCATCAAAAAAAATTAGCACCTATGACATTTATATGAATGTTCCAACTGTGCTATTAGATGGCCCACTCATATATTTAATATATCTGAAGATAACGTCTGTTAACAACTGATGTGTTTCCACATGTGAATCGGTTTCTAGTAATCAAGTCATCAACATTTATTTGAAAGCTGATACACTCACATCAACATTTGTCTAAGATCTCTATTTTCATTGTCATATGATTTGATATAAAACTCGAGATCTCTACTCATCCATGAAACTTGCTGCGAGACTTTGCCCAAGCCACTATCTTTCAGGCTAACCTATGTCACATTGAGTTTAGATCTTGAAACTTGCAGGAGGAACAAGAAACATCAATGGCTTGTATTTTCTATTTTCTCAGCAAGCTCAATTGTTCAAAGTCACTATAACAAAATGGTAGTATGAAATGGAAGAATTGAGAGTTTATTTGATACTTCGAAAACTGTTCAAAATTAACTAGTATTTTTCATTGGGAAGTCTTCAAGATGATCTTGGAATGTAAAGCCCAGCATTCTTCACTATCAGCTACCCTGGATAGGGCTGCTAGGACAACATCTTGAAGACAGCATGATTTCCATCCCTGATTTTCATCACTAAACATGTACCAATAGAGATATAACAATAAAATAGAATGGAACAGAAAGGGATATCGAAGACTTATTTTCAAGAATGTTTTCTATTTCTTTCCTATTCCTAACCGGAGACATCAATTTGTATTTCATTGAGATTCACAACAAGAGTTGAAGCTCTTCTTCATTCAAGAGACTGCAGGAAACAACACATTCCATGAACATTTATTGTGATCAAGTTTTAATGCTTTCGAACAACAACAATAATATTCTCAAGATTTGTTTTTTTTAAAAAAACAGACAACATTTCTACTGTCCCAGACTATTTGGTGGCAAATTCCAGCAGCACCAGCCTGTGATTGTGTTTGATGTCAAAGGGGATGATGGTTTTCCTGAGCCTGCAGAATCATAGAATTGGAAGAGATCCCATGGGCCATCCAGTCCAACCCCTGCCAAGACATTAGTGTTTGATGTCACTGGGGATGGTGATTTTCCTGGGCCTGAGTTTTCAAGTCCTGGCCTTGTTGATAGACCTGGTTCTGGCCTTGCTAAAAGGCCTGAGGTTTCTCATGAACTGAGTGCTTCTCCTGTAGATTCTCAAGGTTGCATTTCTGAAAGGGGCCCACGGCAGATTTTCTCTGAGAAATTGTCTTCTGTGGATGATTTTTCAGATGCAGAATGTTGGGGTTCAGCCTGCGTGTGAACCTGAACCTGATTCTCTGATTGTATTTCCTGATGCAACTGAACAGGCTACTGAACATGTATTTTTCCCTGATGGTTTGGAAACTGTTGATTCTGAGGTCAGTGGCTTGGAAAGTGAAACTGCACATCCTGATGAGAATGTTTCAGAATCAAGCGGTGATAACTCTCCAGAGGAGCTAGCACCTGCCTTTTTTAATGAGGAAAGAAAAGGACAGATTTGGAAAAACAGGAGTGAATCGCAGAGTCTGCGAAGGTCAATCAGATTAAAGGAAAGAGAGGCACAGGCTTCAAAGCCTGGAGGTGTGTCCCGAAACAGTTTCCTTAGTTTTAAGTGTCTCTCCCCGGGCTGTCTCGTTAGATCAAGCATCATTTAGACTGAGGCAATACCTTGTCAGATTTCCCGTTTCCCATGGCCTGCATGCCCTGAGGCTTCTAGTTTCCAAGTACGGTTAGTGAAATGCTAACAGGTTCCAGGTTTTTATGGTGTTGCTTTTGGAATTTTGATCTAGTTCTGAGATATTCCTGACTGCTGAGTTTTACTGTGGCTTTTTGACTTTGTATTTTCCTCTATTTTGTAACCATTTTTCATCAATAAAAAAGGATTGTTTTTCCCACAGTCAAGTGTGGTGGATTAATCTTATGGACTCATTTCCTGATCTGGGTTGCAACACAGAAGTTAATGAGACTGAAGATAGAAGGAAAGATTTGTGTAAACTAAGATAGCTCGCAAGCTCGCAGAAGGTCAGCCCATCTTCTAGAAAAGAGAGATAAGAAATCTTTATCTGGTTGTAAAGGCAAGCGGAATGTTTTCTTTTTGTTTCATGGGACAGGAAAGGCTTTATATGAGACAAGGAAAGGATTTTAGCCCAGTCTGGTCATGAGGGTCTCGTTTCCAAGTGGATTTCTAGTTTCATGTTTCAAGTTTTGCCAGGTTGCTGTTCTGGGTATTGGATCTCCGTGCTTTTGGATATTGCATCCTTGGATTTTGTGTTTTTACCCTTGTACTGGGAAGTTAATGGACTATTTGTTACTTTTCGACAATATTGTTTTGGACTTTACTGTTTCTATCATTTTTATTGCTTTGCTTGCATATATCCTTCAATAAACTACTTGTTGATTTTACTGTACTGGTGTGGTGTTTGAAGACAGAGGTGTTCCTCCTCTGGGATACAACAACCAGCACCATTCTATTCTCACCTAGAGGGGAATTTTAAAAAAGAATCCCAGGTTTCTTAGTCACTTTTCCTTGTTGGATGGAGGTTGACTGGCAGCAAGGGTGTTCCTGTATACTGCTGGATCCTGTGTTCGTAGATGGTGAATTTGTTCTGGATTTCACTTAAATGTCAAAGGAGCTATCCAAGGTGCTGAAGATTAGCTCTAAACCAAAGTTCAGCACCCCAGATAGCACCTTTAAAACATGATCAAATATCCAGGAGTGGGTTCACTGTTGTACTGCCATGAGGGCCATCCGCTACCACTGATAAAGTGAAATCCTTTGGCTCCTGAGGCAATATTCCAGGAAAAACAGAACAGTTTGGAACTGACTCTTGAGGCTGATGATCTGAAGAAATATTGTCCCCTCTTCATTCCCTTGAACTAAGACAGGAGAAAGAAGGGGAGCAGTATGTCAAGTTTAGTCCAAACTTTAAAGGAACAGTCCAAGGTTCTAAACTCTATCTCCCATATACATCCAGCAGCTTGGATAGCTCCCTTAAAGTTCACACAAAAATCCAAAATGGTGAATTTGCCCTACTGGCATGAAATCACCTTCCACCACTGTGAGCAGTTTATGAATGTTTACTACACAGTTACAGCACTTTCACCATCATGATTCTATCCTATGCAATTCTGGAAGTTGTAATCTAATGAAGTACAGTACGTAGCATTCTCTGCTAGAATGTTTTACCATGTCCTCCCTGAACAACAGATCTCAAGGTACTCTGATCAGCCATATATCTCTAAGTACTTTTAGTGCATTAGAGTGATACTTCTCAAGTTACCTGATGCAGAGTGCCAAGGACAGGTATCATATTGGTTCCGCTAGCTATAATTGTTTCTTTCCTTTTAATTTTTTTTATTGTTTTATCATAGTTATTACATTTGTTATGCGTTTGGTTATAGCAGTTACATATTATTCAACACACTCTTTAACATATAATCTTATTATTCTACTTAAACATTTTCCCCCTTTTTTCCCACCACTGTGCTCCCCTTCCCCCATATCAAGCCACAACTTTTACATATCGTCTGTCCAAAATTTCAATTCTTCTTGTGACGATAACTTTCCTTCTTTGTTTTTTAAACCATTTACAACAAATTTTCCCCATACATCAAAATCACTTTGTTTCCATATACCTTTTTAACTTTTAATATACATGTAAGCTTATCATTTATTGCCAGTTTCCATGCTTCCTTGTACCACTCCTCTATTTGTATATTTATTTCTTTTTTCCAATTCCTTGCTATAAGCAGTATTGCTATTGTTAATAAGTTTGTTATCACGTCTTTATCCTCCTTTTTCAATTGTGTATTGTTATATAATGATAATAAAGCTATACTAGGGCTTTTCTCAACTAGGGTACGCAAATTGCTTCTTTCCTAAACCCTTGTCAGGGACCATCAGCCTCATAGTTCAGGGACTAGCACCAATCAAAGGATCGCCACTGATAACTTAGAGTGTTTTATGTCTTTCACTGACCAAACTACAAATCCCAGGATTCCACAGAATGGAGCAATGACAGTTATGGTGCTACCAAATAACTGCATTTGGTAGTGTGGCTATGTTAGGAAAAACTTTTCAATAACTTTAAAGCATAGGTTCTTTTTATTGCAATTCTCCAGTAAGAGAAAGGGTATCAGAACTTTTACAGGACACAAAGAATGACATTGGACATATAGACATACAGATTCTGTGTAACCACATTGAATCCAAAAACAACCTACAGTTACATTGGCTAACAAACAACCAAAGGTGCATTGCATTTTTACTCAGCATTCACATTACCCATACACATTCATTCATCCTTATACATACATCACCATTTATCCCGCTGACTCCTGGAGAAGAACATCTCTTAGGCCAGACCCTGCTTTCCCTGCAGCCTGCTAATGCATAGTTCCGAAACTTCCAAAATACCAACACTTCAAAAACTTCTAAAATGCCAAAATGCATCACCTTTCCCTAAGAACAATGCCAAGGATCAGATCTCTGTTTTCCTCTACAGTAGAAACTGACTTCCTGCAACCATATAATGACTCCGAAATCACATTTCTTTCTCTTCCCTTGAGAAAAGGAGCAAGTGACCAGACTGCAGATCTGTCACTCCCAAATACATACACCATCTCTCTCAATAGAGCATGGCAGGCGAATAGCACTGCTTTCTGTCACCATGCAAATACACCATCTCTCTCCTTCCCAAGGAGCAGAGTGGCGGATGGGTGAGACTCCTCCAGACTGCCACAATTTTGGAATTGTAACAAAGTCTCTTATATAGCAATATTTCTTACTGATGTTGCTCCAAAGTTGTAAGTGAATAATAGATGTTTTTACAGCATGAAGTATCTCGGCTTCATCTCAGTTCCTTCCTGTCAGATGTTGGCTCATCTTAATTGCTGTTGGTAAACCCAAGGAGCCTTGTGTTGACTTCCTTCCTAACATAAGGAACCTTGTAAACATTTCCTTAACTTAAAGAGCCATTGTCTCTGATAATGTAAACATGTTTTCCCCAAAAGTGTATTCCCCCAAAAGTGTATTTATCTTATAATGTAAACACGTTTTCCCCAAAAGTGAGAGAGGATGCCGATTTAATATCCCTAGGGAGGGAGTTCCACAGCCGAGGGGCCACCACTGAGAAGGCCCTGTCTGTCGTATCCACCAGACTCGCCTGCAAAGAAGGAGGGATCAAGAGCAGTGCCTTCCCAGACGATCTTAAATTCCTAGATGGTTCATAAGGAGAGATACGTTCACTCAGGTAAGCTGGGCCAGAACAATTTAGGGCTTTATAGGCTAAAGCCAGCACTTTGAATTGTGCCTGGCAGTAAAGTGGCAGACGGTGGAGTTGTATGCTCCCTGAGCGTTACTCTGGTTAGTAACCAGGCTGCCACCCACTGGACTATTTGAAGCTTCCGAACAGTCTTCAAGGCAACCCCACGTAGAGCATGTTGCACTAGTCTATACGGGATGTAACCAGAGCGTGGACTACCGTGGCCAAATCAGACTTTCCAAATTCAACAGTGAATTATTGTCACAGGTTGGCAGCTTTTGATTACAGTCCATGAATTCTTTATCTCCTTCTTGTAGTTTTCCAGGACTCATCTTAGGATGGCATCTTTAGACTATATAGACCCCAGCCATATATCTTTCATACAATTCCATACAAACCATACATCATATATCATGACAGATACAGCTGGCACCCTGACTGAGTTTGATTGAACATACTTTCTGCCCTACAGTGACTCGGCTAGGAAAACAGGTGTGTTTTTCTTATGCCAAATACTGAATGTCTGGTTATATGATTGAGAGAATGACAAGTTCTGAATATATTCCCCAAAATGTTGCTCAATTGTTCTGCTTCCTCTTCCTCATATATGTTTCCATTCCAGAAAAGTGCTTATGGCAGTAATAATGAAAAGAGATTTTGTTGGAGGCCTCCTTAGCTGACACCTGTTGTAATGCAGGGTTCCTGCAAAAGGTACCTTTCTCAAGCCTTTTGTTTAGATGCCAGCCATCCCGGGAATATCTCTACACCTTGCTCAAATGACAGAAGGACAGGTGGAGCAACAAATAGGTGATGCCAAAGTGCAGAGCTCAAGTTTCAATGTGCTGAGCTGTAGGGCAGATGGTAATAAGGATTTATATGATTGCAATGCAGGTTCTCTCCAGCCACAGACAGAAATATTAATAAATTCAGGTTTCTGCCGTGTGTGTGTGTTTTTTAAATTGTTGCCCTTACTAATCCTCACAATGATAGAATCTAGTTGTTTTATATTTCTGAACAGGACTGCTTACTACAAAGTGAGACAAAACAGGATTTGCCTGAAATGTTTAAATGCAGCGGCTGGAATGATCAAACTATAAATTGGCCTACAGTTATTATGTAAATAGCTATAGCTTGCCGTAAATTGTAGGGAGCTCAGTGTGTTATGCAATGCCTAATTTGCTTTAGCAATGTGAGCCTGATGATATAACTAATTGCAATCTGAGTGCTGAAAATAATAAAGCCATATGTATAACTGCTGTGCATATTTCATAAATGAGACAGCCCTGCTATAAACTGTGAAATTAAGTATAGCTTCGCAGAATGGGAGTGGGCTAATGTGCCAATGCCCTGCAGTTTCTTCTAGCAGAAGCCAGACTTAAGTCACTACCTCCGTCTAGCTTCCCAACACACATTTGCAAAAAGCGTATAGTGTGCAAAGAGGTTTAATGGAGGTTTGTGCAAAAGTAGTAAGTCTTCGTGTTTTTGTTTCTCCAGCTCCCTGGAGGCCATAAAGCAAGGGAAATACAGACATTTCTCTTCCACTCATTTTATACTCAGGTGAGTTTGCCTTTTGTCATAGAAGGAGCCATCTGCTTTGGCTTCAGTTTGCTATCCAGTAGTGCAGTGTGGCAGTAATGGGGAGACATTTAGATTCCATAAAACCAGTATATTCAAAACAGATTCCCTTCTATGTGAGATGCCTCTGGTTAAGCGTCTGCTAATCCTGGCATTGCTACCCATTGAAATATGGAGTGGTGAGCCAGGCATCTAAAATAGAAAAAAAGCAAAACAAAACAAAATACAAAATCTACAAGATAAATTTGAGGGGGGGGGGGGGAAGGTCAACTAAAAAGCACAAAATTCAACATACAAGTTTTTGGAGCTCTACCGGTTTCTCCACCAGGCAAAACATATTAAGGAGGATACAGTAGAAGGAAAGTGACAATATTGGAGTCACAGGTGTACATTTTTATCAGATGTTGCTTCTGTTGTAGTTAAGTTGCTCATTCCACTTTGTAACTATGTGGGAACTGAAACAAAGGACAATAAACTTTAAACAGTAATGGCAGCAGTAAAGTCTTTACTCGACCCCCACCCCTAAGTTTCACTGTTCTGTGGATTTCCTATTTGGTCGTATTTTGCTTCTTGGCCACTATGACTACCCCTACATTAGTTGTTGTTTTATATATTTCTGTCTCATTTTATTTCTACAAAAAGAAACCTGAAGCAGCCAACACTAAAAGTGATACAATATATAATTTTAAACATAAAAAATAGACAAACACTAAATCGGGATTAAACATCGAAACTATTGAAATGAATACTTAAAACCATTGAAACAATCAAAAACTTATTAACACATTTAAAATCATAAACAACACACCCTGGTGCAGTCTTAAAAACTGTATTCACTAAAAGCCTGCCTGAAAAGAATGGTTTTAGCCTGCTGCCGGAAAAACAGTAGAGGAGACTATTCTGGTTTCCCTGGGAAAGAAGTTCTAGAATTGTGGGGCAAACACCAAGAAGGCCCTCTCTTGCACATGCCTATCAACTGTACTTGTGATGAAGGTGGGACTGAAAGAAGGATTTCAAGGGCCAGGCAGTTTTCTTTAAATGACCACGAACCTCTGATTGACATGAAATAGAGATATTGAAAACCAGTGGTTTTGAAACTCTATCCTCTAAATTGTTTGTGATGCTTCCTGGGATCTTCAGAACCCCACTTTAAAAAGATCATCCCAAAATTGTTACCTAGCTTGTCATGTTTTTGACTGTCCTAGGCCATTTTAATTCCAGAAGAGCTGAATACTCCACCAACGTGCCACGAAGTTAACTGAAAACCAAATTCTAGTCCATTTTATGAAAGCTGGCACTTCTAACAATTATAACATTTTGATACCTCTTTAGTTTATTGCTGTTTTTTTCTTGAAATCTGTAGTTGGTGGTGCACTAGATCACTATTCCAGAGCATTTTAAGTACAAGATGACTAGGACGTGGAACAGTTGCTTCAAACTACAAGAGAGGAGATTCCATCTGAACATGAGGAAGAACTTCCTGACTGTGAGAGCCGTTCAGCAACGGAACTCTCTGCCCCGGAGTGTGGTGGAGGCTCCTTCTTTGGAAGCTTTTAAACAGAGGCTGGCTGTCCATCTGTCAGGGGTGGTTTGAATGCAATATTCCTGCTTCTTGGCAGGGAGTTGGACTGGATGGCCCATGAGGTCTCTTCCAACTCTTTGATTCTAAGATTCTATAAGATGTTGAACCTGTATTTATTGAATGACAAATCTCAGGATGTCATCAGATGGCTCCATAGCAAGTTAATGTAGTATTGTACTTGTATGATGTGGAAGTGAAGGCTGGTGTCTTTTCTGTGTCAGTGACAATGCCCATGGAATAGAGAAGACCCAGAGTAGGCCCAATGCAGTGCTGGTAAAAGGTTGGAATAAAACTATGGAGAGATTCAAGAAGATGCAGTTCAAAAAAAGGGAACAGTAAGTTCTGCCTCAACCTTTTGGAATGGCCTTCCAGAAGATGTTCTTCAAAGTTCCTCAGTGCTGCTTTGGAAACAAACTGCCCCTGTTTGTTCAGGTTAGGAGGAGCAGATCTTAAACTTGTTTCTTAATTTGCCCTGCTGCAATTAATATGGGAGGGGAGCCTTTTACTATATGCTAAGTTTTAATTGTGATGTGAGTTGTGCTGATATGTGTAAAACACATGAAGGAGAAGCTGGAGACCACAGGGAATAAATTAAATAAATGTGCCAAGGATACTTTGAGCAGATGGGAAAATGAGGGAGGGTCAGCAAGAGATTGTTTTGTATGGGGCTACATGTCTAAACCAAGGAGATTACATACTATTTGGCACAATGGAGAGCTATTTGGAAGAGAAAGAAAGTGTGAACATTGGTCTTACAAGGAGCCAATGCTCATGTTGTGAGAAGCATAAGGGGGTTGTGATATTTTACTACTCTCAGAGGATCTGACCCCTCTTTATCTTAAGATACTGAAATGCTTTATGCTGTACCACCAAAGCAAATATTGTACAGAAGGAAAATCCATGAGCAGATTGTGTCTGAAACTGTCGTGAATTTTGCAGGCTGCCAAAATGGCTGCCAAGCTGAGAAGCTAGTGGGGCAGTTAAGACAGACAGATGGATGTTTATTTTTGACAACATGTTCGGGATTTTATGAAATGTCCTTCAAAAGCATTGTGTCTATTCGAACGGTGAGGTGCAAATTAGGTTGAAGGATTTTTTTCTTCCCCCTTAAGCATCAGTGACTGGCCAGATTTAAGTCTTGTAATTTCCCCCGCCTCCCTGGATTTATGTTCAGCAACAAAAGAAACCCTATAGAGGTAACGCTTCCCTGACAGAATTATCACCGGTTGCAAAGGGCTGCGTCTAAATTGTGAATTTGTCTCTATAATGAGAAGGAAGAAAGGCTATGATTTATTACCCCTCAGCCATCTTTTTGGTATATGCTAAAGCTGAACAGGTCTGAGAAATAATAGTTTTCAGCAAGCGGCAACCTGCAAGGACAGCTGTTTCTGAAACATAAAAAATAGTCTCATAGAAAAGGAAGAAAAGACCTAGTCTGTTCAAAGCAATAGGTATGAGAGACCTGTGAGTATTTTCTCGCTTACAGGCTGTAAGCCTGCTCTTCTTTATACTGTGATTTGTCTCTCCATTATGCTATATTGATTCACATACTTGATTACAGAGTAAACTATGTCTTGAATATTGTTGGTTGGGCTCAAATAGGATAAATCCATTGAATCAGTTGTTGAATGAGGAGTCACTACATTGGTAAGTCCCATTAATTCAATGAGTTTACTCTACTTGGTACTATACATGGCAAGGAACTGTCAAATCAGCAATTTGTAAGTTACTCTGGGAGCAGTTACTCTTTGGCTGCAGGACAGGATATAAATACTTAGAATAAAATCAAATAGGAACTGAATTCAGCTTTTGGTGTGTAATTTGGTTTTGGAGACTCCGGTCCTGGCCTCATTCATGCATTGGTTACATCCAGATTGGACTACTGCAATGCATTCTATGTAGGTCTGCCCTTGAAGAGCATCCGGAAATTACAGTTCACCCAAAGAGTGGCAACCAGGCTTCTGACAGGTGCCAATTTCTATGCCTATCCTGAAGCAGTTCCATTGGTTGCCTGTCTGGTTACTGGCCCAGTTTAAGGTGCTGGTCATCACCTATAAAGTCCTTTATGGATTCGGTCCAGTCTACCTGGAGCACTGTGTCCATCGTCACATCCCTGTGTGCGAACTTAGATCCAGCAGGGAAACTCGAATTGCCATGCATTCTGCATCAAAGGATTTTATTGACCAGTTTTACTGTCTGGTAAGCTGCCTTAGATCTGCAGAGAAAGGTGGGGTAGAAATATCCTTAATTAATTAATGGGATCAAAATGAAGATGGCAGTGTTTAAGATCTGATATGTTAGCTAGGTTCATCCCCTCTAAGGACCTTCGATATCCAGTTTTTAATTAAAATCTATGTTTGCCTCCAATTTTCCCTTTGATGATTTCAACCAGATAGACTACACACACACACACAACAATTGTATGCCCCATGTTAATAAGTAATAAACCTGTTATATGACATCATATTTGAAGTTTCAACAACAATAACATAATACTTTGTGTATGACTTCCAAGGAGTTGACACCTAGGCTTTTGGTGGAAAGGTGAAGCAGCTAATAATTGTAAACACTATTGAAACGAACACTTTTTGTTGAAGCATACCATAGAATTGTGCTGAATGACCTAGAAAATGCCTAGAGAGAAAAATATTTTATTAGATGCAGGTAAGCAAAATTGTGGGTATTGCACCCACGGCTACAAAAGTTGCACTGTATCCTTATTAGTTTGAAACCCACTGATTTTACTATGGATATCTGACACCCCCCCCTCCCGCCCCAGGCTTGGGCCTAGGATTACCAGCCAATCCCAAGCCTAAATCACAGTAGCTGTAGAAAAGAGGAGTCCAGCAAGAGAGCTCTATACAGGCAAATGGAAAAGACAAACTAAGGCTGGCCTCTGGGGGGGTTTTAAGCCCCACCCAAAACTAATACAAAAGAAGGTATCTACACTATTGGGAAAACCTATAAACAGGGGGAACTAAAGCAGAGGAGAGGAGAAGGTAGAGCTAAGACTTCACAAATCTCCTTCTAACGAAAAGCTTTGGATGTATGAATATATGCGATCAGTGTTGACACCATGACATAAGGGGGAAGGACTTTATTTTGTTCCACCAGAAGTTCTGATGAACCTTCCCTCATCTCAAGGCATCAAGGCGCCTTTCCCCATCTCAAAGATGCTGATAATCTCAGGCAGGGAGCACCAAAATAAGATTTCTTCTTGGAACTGATGACCGTTTTTCGGGGGGGGGGGGGGGGGAATCATTTTTTGATTATTTGAGATGAGAGGCCCTCTTCCTTCACGGCACTTGTTTCTGATTCTCATAAACTTGGCTGTTATTTGGGGTGGAAAAAACAACTAATGTTAAACGCATCCAGGCACATAACATCATGTGTAGTTTTGTCTGCACTTTGCATTTTCCCCTGTGCATGTGAGTTTCTTCCATGTGTCTCCCACTGATCAGCTACAACAAGGAAGTGTGTGTGTGTGTGTTTGACTCTAAAGGAGTCAGTGTTCAGTATTTTTCTCATGCTTCCTCACATTCAGCATGGCCATCTCTGTAGTCTTAGTGGACCCTTAGCTGGTTTGTATGAAGCTGAATGAGGGAGTGAAAATAGTGTCAGCTGAAAAAGTAACTAGGAATGTAGTAATACTGCAGAATTGTAGAAATGTGAAGCCATTTTAATTGCTATTGCTCAGCGCTATAGAATTCTGGGGTTAGTAGTTTATTGTACCACCAGAGTTTTCTGACAGATGAGGCTAGACATCTCACAAAACTACAAATCTCAGAATGCTATAGCTTTGAGCCATAGTGTATAATCTTGCTTTGTAGCCATAGCCTAAGAAGATGCTGACCGTCTATCTATGAAATAACTGGGTGATGTTGGGACAGTGATTGTCTCAATTCAGTTATATGAAGTCTTCAAATTGAAAAGCCTTTCTGGGTAATTAATAAAACATTGGGCAATTTCCTATGTGTGGTATTGATCTGGGACCTGGTCAGACGTGCTGCTGAAATTGTTGTGGATCGCCGCATCCCGGTGGCAGTCGTGCAGGGGGTGTGGGGACCTGCTGCCCCCATCCCGTTCTGTTGCAGCTTCCCTGCTTCCTCATCACATAGGAGGGGAGCCTTTTTTTCGGTGGCTTGACCCATCTTTCCTTATGGAAAGATGGCTATATTTGACTTTCTGGAAAACTGAAACGTCTGCCTGTTGAGATACCCTGGGACCTTATGGAAAAATGGCAATCCTGCCGTTGTTTGCTGTTGCCATTTTTTTCAGCCACAGAGCTGCCCTGGAAGCAGTTATCTAGGGTGTGATGGGAGCCATCGAGCTCCGTGGCTGAACCTGAAAAAAAATCTGGCCGCCGCCGCCAAAAACAATACATTTAAAGGGGTCTCTAGTCATCCCATGATTACATTGCCATAAGTGTTTGACTCTTTGCTACCTATGGAATCTAAATTTTTTAGCTGTCTACTGTGTACGAGGGGTATTTTTTAAGTAAGGTCCGTTGGAACATAAGTACACAACGAAAGTTTATTTCAAAAAAGTAAATTTATTTTCAGAAAGTACATACTTCACTCTATTTTTCGACATAGTTGCCAAGTTTGTTCAAACACTTATCATATCTCTGAACCAATTTTAAAATACCCTCTTCATAAAAACTTGCTGCCTGCTCTGATAACCAAATCGTTTGTAATCAAAGAAGGGCAACTGGAGCGGTCCTCTGGAGCGGCCATCTTTGAATTGTCGTACCCACTTACGCACTTTGCTTTCACTCATAACAGTATCACCGTACATTTCACAAATCTGTCAATGAATTTCTGCAGCAGACAGGTTCCTTGCTGACAAAAACCATATCACTGAGCGAACCTCACATGCGGCGGGTGAGTTGATAGTCTTAAACATTTTTAAAGCACGGAACAGAACCGTACAGGTTAGCTACAGAGCGGAAACTGGGCACAGTTCTTCCCAAGGCATGCTGGTATACGACGCACGCGCTCGTTGCGGTATGCTACTAGTGTTTACAACAAAACGGACCTTACTTTAAAAATACCCCTTGTATTTCTACTAAGTTTGAATTTCCAGACCTTAACAATCTTGCAACCTTACTGAATTTATACAGAGTGGATCTCATGGACGAGATTTCTAGGAGGCATCAAGGCACCATCCTGTATTTTTGCTGCAGCAGTCAATGCATATTATAGCAATCTAGTTAGCAGTTTTTTAGACTACAACACCCAGAATTCCTGGGGAGCAGGGTGTTCCTATTGGCTAAAGACTTCTGGGTATTCCAGTAAATATGAACAAAGAAAATGTTTCTTTATTTTGGAGATTTTATTAAACGGACCACCAAATATTACATATTATTTTCATTCAAATAATATGTAATATTTGGTGGTCCGTTTGATTTGGGAGTGCTGAGTTCAGTGCCTCTCCTTTTCCACATTTCATGTTATTGATGGTAAGAAACAAATTGGCAAGATTTAACTTGTTAAGGCTACATTTCTCTTTCCATTCTTTAGGATTTGGATGAATATCCCTCAATTTTTCATTATACAGTTCATCTACACTGTAAAACCAGGCAGTTACAGCCCTGTTTACTCTGAGAAACCTGTCTCTGTGATGCTAATGCTTTCTTGTGTAGTGATTTCTTTTCCGCTTCCTGCCACTGGCTATATTTGGCCTTCTGGAAAATTCAAACTTCTGCCTGTTGGGAGGCCCTGGAGCTTATTGCTAGAGGTAAGGGTTATTTCAGTTTCTGCTATTGAGTCATGGGAGATGTATACATTGTGTGGAAGTGAGGTAGAGTTAGTGATCCCAGCATGGCATTACTGCCACAACTTTGCACTGATGGTTGCTTTAATCACATGGGCAATGTGGTTGTATCACCATGTAACATTGTAATTAATTGATGGCTACAGGGACAAAGGGTATATCTGAACTGTAGATTTAATGCAGTTTGACACTGCTTTAACTGACATGGCACAATATTATGAAATGGTGGGAACTGTAATTTTACAAGGTCTTTAGCATTATCAGCAATGCTTCTCCTTGTCCCACAGTAGTGATCGCTGGTTGCAGAGGTACTCTGAGTTGCTGATGGCATTACACTGCAACTTACATTTTTCAGTGATCATTCCGCTTTTTGCTTTAGCACTTAGAAAATCCTAGGAGTACAAAATGCTGCAATTGTGTTGTGTTTTGGAGGTATCTGCTGTTCCCATTTCATCACACTTGCAATCCCCCCCCCCCCTTTTTACAGGCAGCCACCTTAAATTTACTGGGAGTCACAGCTGCCATCAGATTTTTTTTTGTCGTGTCAGGAGCGTCCTGTTGTGAGAGAATTGGCCATCTGCAAGGATGTTGCCCAGGGGATTTTTTTGATGTTTTATCATCCTTGTGGGAGGTTTCTCTCATGTCCCCACATGAGGAGCTGGAGCTGATAGAGGGAGCTCATCCGCCTCTCCCCGGATTCGAACCTGCGACCTGTCGGTCTTCAGTCCTACCAGCACAGGGGTTTAACCCACTACGACAGTGGGTGCTCCAGATTGGGGCTCCAGCCATCAGATGACTTTCGGTCATTGCATTTATCCCCCCTTCACGGAACTACAGATCAATCATGAAATTAGGAAGATCTGTAATCACGGGGAGAAATTGTGGATTTAGGCAAAATAGTGCGAAGGACCCGTTATTTCAGCTCCAAATGACATATGATGGTGTCTGTGTCGGTCTCTGCTCTGTTTCAGATCTTACCATGGTGAAAAAGGGTGTTCTGATGGGTGGTCCTTAGCAGTAAGCTGTCATCCCTCTTTACAGAATAATAACTTCTTCCTTTTGCAATTTTCTTTTTAATTTTTTTTTATTAATGACAGATATATTTATTTATTTATTTATTTATTTATTTATGCACTTGTATACCGCTAATATCTCAGCCTAAATCGGCGACTCATTGCGGTTTACAACATTTAAAAAACAATATTCAGTTAAAAGCATAAAACACATATACAGTACAAATTATTGGGCCACCAATAACAATCCTATGCATCTCATAACTGGAATCGTAATCCAAAATTCATCGTCCGTGTATAACCAATCCTTAGTCATCACAATTCGTTACAACGGATTAACCGAATGCTTGTTTAAACATCCATGTCTTCAATCTTTTCCGAAACACCATCAGCGAAGGGGCTGATCGTACCTCTATGGGGAGGGTGTTCCAAAGCCGGGGGGCCACCACAGAAAAGGCCCTATCTCTCGTCCCCACCAGCCGAGCTTGAGAAGCAGGCGGGATCGAGAGCAGGGTCTCCCCGGAAGATCTCAAACTCCTGGTGGGTTCATAGGCAGAGATGCGGTCAGATAGGTAGCTTGGACCGGAACCGTTTAGGGCTTTAAAGGCCAACGCCAGCACTTTGAATTCAGCCCGGTAGCAGATCGGTAGCCAGTGGAGTTGGCGCAACAGGGGGGTTGTATGCTCCCTGTGCTCCGCTCCTGTTAAAATCATGGCTGCCGAGCGTTGGACTAGTTGGAGCTTCCGAGTTGTCTTCAAAGGCAACCCCACGTAGAGAGCGTTGCAGTAGTCTAAACGGGATGTAACCAGAGCGTGGACTACCGTGGCCAAGTCAGACTTCCCAAGGTATGGGCGCAGCTGGCGCACAAGCTTTAGCTGTGCAAATGCTCCCCTGGTCACCGCCGAAACCTGGGGTTCCAGGCTCAGCGATGAGTCCAGGGTCACACCCAAGCTGCGAACCTGCATCTTCAGGGGGAGTGCGGCCCCATCCAACACAGGCTGTAACCCTATGCCCTGTTCGGCCTTGCGACTGACCAGGAGTACCTCTGTCTTGTCTGGATTCAATTTCAATTTGTTCGCCCTCATCCAGACCGTCACAGCGGCCAGGCACCGGTTCAGGACCTGGACAGCCTCCTTAGTAGCAGGTGGAAAGGAGTGACAGAGTTGGACATCATCCGCGTACAGATGACACCGTACCCCGAAACTCCGGATGATCTCCCCCAGTGGCTTCATGTAGATGTTAAACAACATGGGAGACAATACTGAGCCCTGAGGAACCCCACAAGACAATGGTTGTGGGGTTGAACAGGTGTCCCCCAACAACACCTTCTGAGATCGACCCTCCAGGAATGACCGGAGCCACTGCAAAACAGTACCTCCAAGACCCATCCCTGCGAGGCGTCCCAGAAGGATACCGTGGTCGACGGTATCGAAGGCCGCTGAGAGGTCGAGCAGCACCAACAGGGACACACTCCCCCTGTCGAGCTCCCGGCGCAGATCATCCACTAAGGCGACCAAGGCTGTCTCGGTACCATGTCCCGGCCTAAAGCCAGACTGTGCCGAGTCTAGATAATCCGTGTCTACCAAGAATACCTGGAGTTGTGAGGCCACCACACGTTCCAAGACTTTGCCCAAGAAGGGGAGATTGGAAACTGGCCGATAGTTGTCGAATTTAGTGGGGTCCAGTGATGGTTTCTTCAACAGCGGTTTTATTATAGCTTGTTTTAAGCTCGCTGGAAACTTGCCTTCCCGAAGGGAAGCATTAACCACCACCTTAACCCACTCAGCCAATCCCCCTCTGGCCTCCTTTAGAAGCCAGGATGGGCAGGGGTCCAGGATGCATGTGGTTGGCCTCATTCCTCCAAGTATCTTGTCCACATCCTCGGGTTTCACCAATTGAAATGAATCCATCAAAACTGGACAAGCAGGTGCTCGTGTTACATCCTCAGAGACTGCCATTAACATGGTATCCAGACCAGAACGGATCAAAGCGACTTTGTCTGTAAAGAACTGAGCAAAAGCTTCACAGCGAGAAGTCGAATCGTCAGGGTTCCCACCTTGAGTGGTGGGATTTAAAAGGCCTCTGACAATTCGGAACAGCTCAGCCGGACGGTTCTTTGCAGACGCAATAGTGGCCGCAAAGAAGGCCTTCTTTGCGGCTTTTATTGCCGCGGCATATGCCCTTAAAAAGGACACAAACCGTGTTCGATTTGGCTCACTCGGATCTGAACGCCACACACTCTCTAGTTCCCTCTTCCTTCGCTTCATCACTGCCAGCTCCTCGGTGAACCAGGGAGCTGGTTTAGCTCGGCTACTTGAGAGGGGACGTTCCGGAGCGATCGTGTCAATATAGCGTAAAAGAAGCAGTGTAGAACAGACAACAGGCAGTTTTTCTTTGCTGGTTTGTTCCAGTTATAATACTGTACTTAGCAGAGAGCTGTCATCCCTGTTTATAGAACTACATGATTACTCTTTCCTAAACTTGGACCTGAACCAGTTTGAATGAAAGTGATTTGTAATATTCGGTGTTCCGTTTCATATAATCTCCGAAAACAGAACAGGGAGGAGGGAGCTGAAAAGCCCGGCAAAATGGATTTAAAAAGCCAGATTTTATCAGATACTGGAGAGAAGAGAGTTAAGTCTGCAATATACCTGAGGCAGAGGCTGCCATGGGGCTCTTGGAGAAGATGGGATTATTGCACCATCTTCTTTTTCTCTCCCCTAGCAGCAGCAGCATCTTTCATTTCTTTTTCAAAAGTTTCCTAGGTTCCTCCCACATGATGGGAATTTAAGTTTCTCTCTCTCTCTGTTTCTCAGCCAATAAAAAAGCATGTTTGTATCCATGCTCTGACTGAGAATGGACACAACCGGTGACTACAATTCCCAGAACCCTCTCTTGTGGTTTGTCTTATTTTTATAAAATGTTATGGTAAAAACTTAAAATAATTCTTTAAAAAATCAGTAATTGGTAAATTATTTTGAAACTTGGCAGACCTGCAGTTGTAAATGGGGTCTAAAGTTGAGGTAGGTTTCATGCAGATAGGCCTTAAAATGACTGAGGATTGAGCCTTTTAAAGTTTCCAGTTGTAGTCAATGTGTCCTATTTTGCCCCAGAAACAATTTTCAACAAGGGTTAAAGCAACTAAAAAAGCTTTACTTCGGCAAAATGATAATACTCTAACAAACAGCAGCAAAGGAACAGAAGGAAAATCCCAAAAGCAAAGCAAATGTCTGGCATCAGACATGAAACCAGAGTCTTTGGCAAAAAGTCTTTGCAAGGCACTTGCTAGAGCTGCAAGCAAGGAAACTGGAGCACAGAAGCAATGAATAGAATAGTTGCTGCCAGCATTGATCACTTCCTTTACTGCTGATTTATAGCCCTCAGCTCCCAGCACAGGTGTTCCTAGGGCAAGGTCTGATTGCTCAGCATCCTTTCAGCAATTCTAGCTGACTTTTCCTTCCTTCTTTGCCCTTTGGCATTCTTGAAAGGCAGGAACTGGCAGTATGTTTTCCTCACCCTCTTTTTCTGCATCAACACTTGCAAACCCCCAACCCCTGCATCTTTGACCTCCTGTCCTATCTCCTCCTCCTGAGAAGAGGAATACACAACACAATAGGTCAAATCTTTGCCAAATGAAAACAGCAACACCCCTCCCAATTTGAGTAACTTCCTAGTAAACAGAATGAGGGGTAAGTTGAAAGTGGACCCCGAAATCACATGCTAAATTGCACACCTCTACTCCTTCCTATGGAAGGTATGATCAGCTCCTGATTCCTCTTTACTTAACAATGTATCTCAATGCTACCATCTGATAAGGTCCCTACAGTTTATTTTGTAATTATAGGGTTTTTCATTCTCTGACAGTGTTGTCTCAGACTTCTCATTACACCTTGTGACTGAGTATGAAACATTTTGTTCCAAGCTCTTTCCATTTGAGCTCTTCTTGTTTTCTGTAGCTGGGTCCTATTGCCACTAAATGTTCTAGATGAGTGATATGGAATAGAACAATCCTACCAGATTGTTGCATGGAGAAACGAGGAAATAAATGGAGAAATGAATTTTAAGGCTGTGTTACTCAGAGTGGTGGTCCTTAAGCTATCTGATTCCAGACCATGTTCCATTTCCAGAAAATATAGCTGCTGTAAATGATGAAAAGTATGGTACTGGTTCCTGGCAAATAGCTTACGCATCACTACTGTAAAGCACTATGTACATAGTTGTAAGGACTGACAACAAAACAAGAGTGGCATTTTGTTTACAGGACAGTGATCACTGACGTATGTTGAAAGCTGCCAGTGTTAGGACTGTACCTGGACACAGAGATTTTAGTGCCAAAAATGGAGACGTATGAGGCAGGCTGTGATGTGACATGAGTGATGTTACAAGTGTTAGCCTCTGGTGATGTTGTTAAGCGTCAACCACACGTACACACACATATTTTTCAGTCTCTCCCTAAGATTCCTCTGCTTGTCCTGAGGACTGGAGAAGAAGGATCAGGCTGAGAGATCTGGGATATCAATGGCATTTACAGAGCCCACACATGTTGTCACAAACAAAATTAATAGTTCCATGAGATTGATGCTTTTTATTCAAAACCATTGCTTTTGGGTGGCCACTTACATATATACACACGAACAACACATGCACAGATTGATATGTAAATTTGGATATAGTATAAATAATGCAATGTAAATAGCAATGAATGGGGAAGCTTTTCCCACTGTACTGGCATTAGATGGTGATGAGCAACTTCAAAACTGCTGCTCTTGTGTTCTGGGCAAACCTTCAGACAGAGGATACCTGCAAACAGTGAATTGCTCTCTGTAAAAGAAGGACATGTGGCCACCATACACTACTTAGGCCCTTAATATTCAGCATAAACAAGCCAAGGAAATGGCCTGGAGGAACATTCCTGACATGCTTCCTCACCATTATAAAATGTTTATTCTCTCTGTCAGGCTATGCTGTCTGCCTAGCCCTTTGAATGCCACACGAGGCTGATTTTGGCCTTATGTATGCAGCCAGTCTTTCCTTCAGAAGGCTAAAATAGCATGTAAAAATAATTTATTTAGGCAGTGTTCATTTTCAGAACAGCAGCATGCTTAGAATTCCTTAACTTTCTTATCATTTCCAGAATGTCTGGGGACCGATATTTTGAATCATTAACTCTGAGCTCATAAGTATTATGCCGAGTGTGGCTACAATCCCCAAATATGGTCCCTTTGGTTTGCATAACACACAGATGTGACCTGCATATATTTTTTATTCATCCATGTGGAATTTGTGCAAACTTGAAATGTTCCCGAGGGAAAGTGGCTGCGTAGAGCATCTACAAGCATCTTGAAGCATCTGTAAGAAAGATGCCAAGCACAGTAACCAGTGCAGAGAAGCTATACCATCAGGTAAAGTGGCTTCCTCAGGCATTATGTTATTTAATATACAGTTACTATACTTTTCCAGAGTGTATGCTCTTTGCCCTGATTTAGCAGGGACAGTTCTGATTAACTGTCTCTTTAATTGTTTTTAAAATACCCCAGTATCTTTGTTCTCCTCTCAATTGGCTCCATTGAGTTCAAACTACAAAAGTACAAAAGGAGGGGACTGAATTTTTCCCATCCCACTCCCAAGCCATCCCATTCCCAAGCCAATGTCTCCCAACCTTTGCTTCTCCAGTTGTTTTGGACTTCAACTCCCAGAAATCCCAGCCAGCTTACCACCTGTTAGGTATCCTATCTTGAGAGCACACTCTTGCAACAACATCATCAACAACAACAAAACCCTAATAGGGTTGTTGTAGGTCGGAAATAACTTGAAGGCACACATGAACAACAAGGATTGCCAGACTGAAACTGGAAACAGCTTCCTTACTTTTAATAGTTGTGTGTAAGGAGATTTCATTAGAATTTGCAATTATGTTACAAGCAATATCTGCTGAAATTCACTTTTTTACACCACCATAAAAGGAGCAAGACCATCTCCAGATTTCACTATGGCAATCCCGAGACAATCCATCCTGTCAGCTAAAAATATAAATGCAATAAATAAAACTATAGGCTTTTCAATGGTGGGCTGAAGGTTTAAATTTAGAAAGAAATCCAAAGGGATAGAGTCAGACCCCCACATTTCCTGGGCTTAGCGTGCAGAGACCCCACTCTCCAAAATGAAAGTCAAACACTTTTTTAACTTGAAAACTTATCTAGGAATCTCTAGGTCAGTGGTTCTCAACCTGGAGTCCCCAGATGTTTTTGGCCTACAATTCCCAGAAATCCTAACAGCTGGTAAACTGCCTGGGATTTCTGGGAGTTGTAGGCCAAAACGTCTCAGGACCCAAGGTTGAGAAGCACTGCTCTAGGTCCTCCAATGCAACTTTCTGCTCAACTTCCACCAGAGTTATGTTGGAGGACCTAGAGATCCTGGAGATATGTTTTCTCTAGAAATCTCTTGGTCTTTCATCACAATTCTATGGCCAGCTTCTGGTAGAAGTTGACCACAGAGTTGTATAAGAGGACAAAGGGTGGATCCAGACAGGCCTTTATCCCAGGAGAATCCGTGTTTTAAAAACGTGGATCTTCCTGGTGGCCTGTTCACACACACCCCAGAAAGTGCGCACTTTCTGGAGTGGGTATCCAGATGCTCTTGTGAGACTGGCCCGCGAAAACATCTGGAGGCCCTCCCCCCTCCCCCAAAGCACCCAGACCCCTTTGAAAAGTAAAGAAAACTTACCCAGCCTGTAGTACACTCTCGGTCATTTCTACGCACCAGGAGAGCTCCTCTGAGAGTGTACTGGGGGCCGGGTAAGTTTTTTTTTTACTTTTCAAAGTGGTTTGGGGAAGGAGCGTAGGTATTCCCACAATTTTCCAGACTAATTTAGCCCAGAAAACTTTGGGAACTGTGTCTGGACAGCAATCTAGACACCGGAAATAGTGGGTTTATCCTGCCCCTTTCAAGAAGGCATGGAATAAATCCACTATCTAATTAATTCACTACAAACCAGGGTTTTCCTGGTTTGTAGCAAATTAATTCGGATGTCCAGAATGTTGTCTGGACAGCCCCTTCTTTATTGCAGGGGTTACTGCAATAAAGGTACTGTCTGGACGGGCCCCTAGATGGTTGGCTTGCATCGTATGCAATAATTAGGCAAGAACTGGAATAAAGAACTTCATGTTTTTTATGAACTCCCTGGAAGCCTTGATTCTACAAATAATTTGAGTCAGGTCTTCTCTCCAGGAACTGTGCTCTCCTTTTTTACTGAGTTATCTGTCTAGGTTCCCTGCTGTCCTTGGACCTCATTTCACTAGTGAGGGGAATCCATACTGGGGGTCAGACATGGAAACGGTTTGGAATGACACAAAGCAGACACTGTTATTGTCATGTTTCTGCTTTCATAATTTTAAAGAACTTGTTTTAGTTTTAATTCTTGTTACGTTTTAAGGTTTATATTGGAAAGTGTTTATAAAGTTAGTGTATTACTGATGTAATGGCCTATGGCTAGTACAATAAACCATTCATTCATTCACTAGTGAGGGGAAAGCGGAGGGAACTGTGTTACCCTGTTATTGCCAAGCCACCCCACACACTTTCTGTGCTGTGGTCCATCTTTCCCTCACTTTCTGTCGCTTGAAGACAGATTTAGGTTTTTTTCCCCATGTGCTGCGGAAACATAATCCGACAGAGTCCCAAGTGCATTTATGTCATGTGATGACCTCCATAGGACTCTCATAGGACTCTACTTCCGAAGTGCATGGAAAAGGAGCCATAAACCTGTGGGATGAAGTCCTAAGTCTTTGTGATCCATTCAAGAGCTGACAGTGTGGAGTCCGGGTGTAGCTACATGGAGGGCAAAATGGGGACATTGCCCCTCAAATACGAATTCTGATCACTCAGATAAATATTTCTAGCATTGCAGTATCTTAAAACATCAGCTGAGCATTTGCAGATTTGAAACATACAAAAAAGGACATTTGCAAAGGGGATGTGAACAAAAATTGAGCAAATTCATGTTTCAGTGTGAAGGTAAAGCGCTAGAAACGTGTGGACTGAAGGAAACTTTCATTTGGAAGTGGCAGAACTCTCATTTGGAAGGGTAAAGGCCTCATTTTTCACCACCACCCTATTATGATACCTTTGGTGGATACCCCCAGAGAGAGTGGAAGGCCAGGCACAGGGCAAGGAATATTCATTAAAGTCCATGGATTCAGTAGGATCCAAGTATTATAGTGCTATTCAAAACTTTTCCAGTACAAGGAGTACATTATACTAGGTTCTGTGGGGAGGAAAACTCTCCTTCCTCTGCTAAGGAGGCCCTGCCAGTAGAGAGCTAGCAGATCCTGACAAGGAGAAATAAGCCTTACATTTGTGCTGATAAAGCAGTCAGGTCCATAAGAGGTTGCTGATGTTGATTTCTTCAGCGTATTTCATGGCATGCGATCATATCTGATCAATGTCAACCAAGATGTCTTCACAAGCTGCCCTTCCTGTGTCCCAGTCTGCCCTCAATATTGTTACTAGAAGTACCAGAATTCTCATGCTCCCGAGTTTGTGTGTTGTTTTTCCCTTGTTTTTTCTCTGTTGCTGACAAAATTGGGGCAACTGCGAAGATTCATGTCCATGGGGAATATTCTGACCTGTGTGGTGTGACGTCATTCAGGAAAGCCAGGAGGCTTTTTGTCAAGCTCTGTAGAGATTTGCAGAAACGACTGTACTTCTGGACATGTTAAAAAGCAATCTGATATATCAGGGTTCAATTGTCTTTCTCCTATTAAGGGTGCTGGCCATTTCTCTTTCTTTCTGTTTGATTTTGTGGGAGAAAAGTACAATTTAAAAAAAAAATCCCCTCTTACTACAATCAGTTTGAATATTGCAGACTGGAAAGAAGATATCAGAATCTTAGTTCAGTGAGACTGAAGTAATTGACTGTTTTTGCAAGCACAGTCTTGTAATATGCAAAACGAAAGAGGTGGTGGAGGAATTGGATTTGAAACTGCAATGCTCTTGTGCGACCCCATATCTTCTAAACCAGTATTTCTCAACCTAGGGGTTGGGACCCCTGGGGGGGTTGCGAGGGGGTGTCAAAGGGGTCGCCAAAGACCATCAGAAAACATAATATGTTCTGTTGGTTATGGGGGTTCTGTGTGGGAAGTTTGGCTCATTTATATCATTGGTGGGGTTCAGAATGCTCTTTGATTCTAGGTGAACTATAAATCCAAGCAACTACAACTCACATATGTCAAGGTCTATTTTCCCCAAACTCCTCTAGTGTTCACATTTGGGCATATTGAGTATGCTTGTAAGTTTGATCCTGATCTATTATTGTATGCGTCCACAGTGTTCTCTGGATGTAGGTAAACTACAACTTCAAAACTCAAGGTCAATGGCCACCAAACCCTTCCAGTATTTTCTGTTGGTCGTGGAAGTTTTGTGTGCCAAGTTTGGTTCAATTCCATTGTTGGAGGAGTTCAGGATGCTCTTTGATTGCAGGTGAATTCTAAACCCCAGAAACTAGACCTCACAAATGTTGAGTTCTATTTTCCCCAAATTCCACCAGTGTTCACATTTGGGCATATTGAGTATTCATGCCAAGTTTTATCCAGATCCATCATTATTTGAGTCCATAGTGTTCTCTGGATATAGGTGAACTACAGCTCCAAAACTAAAGGTCAGGCCCATCAAATCCTTCTGGGTGCCAAGTTTGGTTCAGTTCCGTTGTTGGTGGAGTTCAGAATGCTCTTTGATTGTAGGTGAACTTTTTGTGTGCCTGTGGTGTGAATGAAAAACTTTTCAGCCACATTTTGGACCCCTTGGGCCATTTTGGGCCATTTAATAAAAACAGAAAGGGAACAGGAATGTCACTTTCTATGACAAAAAAAAGTCAAGGCAAAAGAAATATTGATTTTTGTTTGTGGGGTGGTTGTAGGTCTTCAGGTTCTCCTAAGGGGCTAATACCTTCTCCCATTTCTAACAATTGCCTACTTTTACCCCAGTGGGTAAGACTGAAGAGGAGGGTAGAGAGAGAGAGTATGCTTGAATCTCCTTACAGTTCTGGGCCAATTTTTACGTTATGGCCACTATATGAAAAGCTCCCGGAAACTCTTCTGTACAGTCAGTTGCACAGGGGCCATAAATTGTGAGAGCTACTCATCATGTGGATTGGACACATACACAAATCAGAATGAGTTCGGAGGTGAACCAGGATAAATGATCTTGTAAACAGGCTTTGTTGAAGGCATTGTAAACATCCATCAGCTGCATCAGCAGCCCGAGCAGACTACTGCTTCTGCTGAACCAATCTCTCGTATTGTTTATGGAGATAGTTTAATTTTAGCAAATTAGACAAATATTTGCTGGGAGATGCCATGGCATGTTATCCAATTGCCTTCAAGTTCGGTGCTTCTCTTTTGCTAACTCCACCACTGTCACGCACCACTTCATTTTCATGTTCCCTATCTGTGTTTATTCAACATATCGATAAACATAATCCATGAAGGCTTGGGTTAGTTCTCCCTCTCCTTTTTTTCCACCAGCAGGCAAAAGCTTTTTTATTTTGACAGGTCTCTGGCTGTTAACAAAATGGTGTGTTTTTAATAAGATTGCTTCATCACCACATTGGAGCTCCATGGCTATCAGTGAATGAGCAATAGACGTAAGCCTCATACTTTTCTGCTCACAAGAATAAACACATGCAGCCAACGCAACTGGAGTTATCAAACTGGAACTAAGCTGAATACAGGTCATTAAAGGTGTGGTACTTAACAGCTGCAGCTTCCTGTCTTTGGAGGCACGAATGAACATGAGAAGCCCAAAACACAATATATTTAACTGAAACTAAAACTGACTTAACAGCGAGGGCTTTCCAAAAATTTCATCCCCACCTATTGAACATTTTTGTATCCAAAATCATATTTTATTGTGGAATCCACATACAACTAGATCTATAAGATGAGTCTTTTATGACTGTGTCACTTGAAGAGATTTCAATAATGGGTAATATTAATGCAATTTCTGACACCACTTTAATTGCCATGATGCAATGCAATGAAATCATAAGAGCTGTATTTTTACAAAGTCCTTAGCCTATTGATCTCAGGATTTCATAGAAATCAACCATGGCATTTAAAATAGTGTCAAACTACATTAATTCTGTAGTGTAGACACATCTGATATTTCTTAATTTCAGTCACTACTATGCACAGTTTTACAGCTTAAATATGTTAGTTGTTGTTCATTCGTTCAGTCGCCTCCGACTCTTCGTGACCTCATGGACCAGCCCACGCCAGAGCTCCCTGTCGGCCGTCACCACCCCCAGCTCCTTCAAGGTCAGTCCAGTCACTTCATATATAATTTAAATATAATTTATCCAAAATGCTTGCTAGCACATACACAGCAAACATTAAATGCTATTAGACATACAGGGCAGACAGAGAGAGGTATGTATCTCGGCATTTTTCCAACTTCAGCATCCTGGAGGTTATGTTCAATTTCGGCCACAGGGGGGTGCTGTCACTCTACCCTCTATGACAACAAGCCTTTTTTTGGTCACAGACTTTTCTCCTGTAAAATACCTCCCCACTAAGCGGTGCCTAATTTCTCTACTCATTGGGCTTGGTTGATCCAAAAAAAAAAAAAAAGGTTCAAAACTCGTTTCGGATGTAGGGGGCACTGGTGGTTCAATTCTAAAGTCATTTCCATTTTTTAAAAAATTCAAAACTTTCCGAAACTTCTGAATCGCTTCCTTAATGGTAGACATGCATGCACAGTAGGAAAAAAAATAGCACTGGCATTGGGGAAATTTCCGGGGATTCTCCCTCACTCATTTTTAAACATATCCTGATGAAACTTGCCACAGTGGTAGAACACATGGACCACTGTTAGCTCACCAAATTTCATAAACTTTGACATATCCATGAATATTTAGTGAATTTGTATTAAAAACATTTTTAATAATAAAGGAAATCTGCTCCTGGTTTGAAAGTGTTACTTCCTGTTTCATTGGGTGGTCTTTACTTTGAAAGTAGTTGTTCTACTCCAGAAACTGTGTTAAATTGGTGGAGAACAGAAATCACAATACAGACCGCATCAAGGGATATCTAGACTTTTTCTGGGCAGAAAGGCACAATCCAAACTCTCCTGACATCCATTTGCTTCCTCTACTGAGTTGAAGGGGACTCTCGAGACACATTCATTCATTTATTCCTATTTGCAGATGCAATCAATCATTTTATTTTATCATTACTTACTGACATAAAGGGCTGGCTGGCTGTGGCTGGCTACCCCAGTGCCTTGTCCATAGCAACCAGGCCAAAGTGAAACGATTGGTTTTTAAGCAGTTTATGTTCTCTTGGCTTTGCAAAAGTTGCTTATTGCTTTGCTGCCTTTTTTAGACACCTTTGTAAATTCAATCAGTTTATTTTATATTTAGACGAAGACTGCTACAGACAGCTATAGGGGTCCTTCAGCCATTTTGGCTAATGAGCAGCAAGGAAGTGTGGGAAATGTAGTTTAACAGCATGGCCTTTTGTAGTCTCTACCATTGAGGGCCTGGCCTTTACAAACTACAACAATGGCTGTGCTTAGCGACGCCCACCTCATCCCTCCCTTGCATTGGCCAAGGAGCGAAAGCATGAGATTTTAAAACTTTTTAGGCTTTACCAAAGTTGCTTAATGGTTCTGAAAATTAAAATAACCTTGGGAGGCATCTGAACATTATGGAATATTTCTGGGGAAAAAAAGTTTAGTAGTTCAAATTCGGATTTGCCCCTCCCACCTTTCCTGCATAGTTCAAAACTGCTTTGAAAGTCAAAAGTTGGAAGTTTTTTTATGACTTTCAGGCTCTTCCGAATGAACCTATCCAATACCCTGACCCACCATCTGACTGACCAGGAATACCTTTGTCTTGTCTGGATTTAATTTCAGCTTGTTAGCCCTCATCCAGTCCATTACTGGATGATGACAGGCTCCAGTTTAGGACTAGGACAACATCCTTGGTATTTGGTGGAAAGGAGTAACAAAGTTGGGTGTGGTTCGCATAAATTTGACACCGAACTCCAAAACTCCAGCAGTTTCGTGTAAATATTAAGTAGCATGGGGGACAAAATTGAACCCTGAGTTGATATGAAGGAAGCCACCGGCAGGAGATCAAATAGGAGTCCCCAAGCACCACCATCTGGGTGTTGTCCTCCAAGAAGGACTGGAGCCACTGCATAACAGTGCCCCAAACCCCATCCCGGAGAGCTGGTCCAGAAGGATATGCTAGCATGGTTTAAATGCAGGGTGAACTAGCTTCACATTCTCGGAATGCACCTAGCATTTCCCTGGCATTGTATAGCTTGGTTCATAATGGGATTGACCAAGCGGGTTGCAACTCTAGTTGAACCACATTTCCCAAATAGGGTCATGTTGGAGACATTTTTTCCACCAGCCTTAGAACTAGCAAAAGGCCTGCCAATCCAAAAACATAGATATATTGCCACCATTATGCTTCCCTCCTTCCAGATCAGAGATCTAGTGGTGAAAAAGGAAATAAGAAGTGTGCACCCCAATGAAATTTTTCTTCATTCCCCTAATTTATGGCATTGCAGTGACTTAAAAATTCATTAGAGATACAGTTTAGACAGCCAAAGAAAAGGAATGGAGAAAGATGCCGAGGGAATGTGAACACTCGTATAATAGTTCTGGCTGAGAATGATTTTCAGTGTCTCATTTTGCAATGCTAGATATTTGCAGACTACAAGAAAATTAAATTTGCGGGGCAGGAATTCTTATGGGAGAGAGAAAGTGAGTGTGAGAGAGAAAAATTGGGATGTCATTTTAATATGAAATAATGACAATGATTTTATTTTGCTTCTTGGGCTATAAATTAGTAGTATCCCATTTCAATTGTATCAGTGGACCAGCACCTATTTGGCTGACTTGTGCACAGAAAATGTTGTAATGAAAGAAGGTATTCTACAACTTATAGCAATGGGTTAAACCCTTGTGCCGGCAGGACTGCTGACCAACAGGTCAGCAATTCAAATCCAGGAAGAGTGAGTTGAGCTCCCCCTGTCAGCTCCAGCTCCCCATGCGGGGACATGAGGGAAGCCTCTCACAAGGATGGGAAAACATCAAAACATCTGGGCATCCCATGGGCAACGTCCTTGCAGACGGCTAATTCTCTCACACCAGAAGCGACTTGCAGTTTGTCAAGTCGCTCCTGACACACAAAAAAAGTGTTTAGGTATTAACTTCAAGCACATATCCTTGTGTGCATATATTGAGATAAGGGAGTTTTTTCTTTAAAAGGGACAGTAGAATTTTCTTTTTGTACCTTTTTAGAGGTGCATCTACACTGTAGAATTAATGCAGTTTGACATCACTTTCACTGCCAAGGTCCAATGCTATCCCGTGGTTTACAGTTTAGTCAGGCACCAACCCTCTTGACCAGGGAAGGCTAAAGACCTTGTAAAACTATGACTCCAGTGACTGCATCACATTGATCCATTCCAGTTCAAGTGGTGCCAAACTGCATTAATAGTATCTTTCTGCTTCAGAATCATCATAGTTGGTCTCCAGACTAACCTTTGCAAGACTGCCAAGTTTCAGGCCAATCTGAGCAGGTTTTTTTGAGTGTACATCATAAAACGTACTGTTCTTCTGATTTCTGGTTATAACGGCAGAATGTGATTCATCCGACTTGGCTTTAACGTAAGTCGGTGGCCTTATAATTAAGATCGTCGCCTCTCTTGCTCTCTCCCAGGGATGATTGTATGCGTAATAACTGCAACTATTAGTTTTTAATGCACTTTTAATACAACTTTGCAGAAAATGAATAAAAATATTACTGATTTAATACACTTTGACTTGATCTTTGAGAAGAAACCTTGTGGGGCAACAAACAATAATGTTTTTGTTCTTATGTGCACTCAAATCATTTCTGACCAATGGCAACCCTAAGATGAAGCAATCACAAGGTTTTCCTGGCAAGATTTGTTCAGAAGAGGCTTGGCATTCAATTCCCCAGAGGCTTTTACTTTTCGTATCAGAAGCGACTTGAGAATCTATTGCAAGTTGCTTCTGGTGTGAGAGAATTGGCAGTCTGCAAGGACATTGCCTAGGGGACGCCTGGATGTGTTACTATCCTATGGAAGGCTTCTCTCATATCCTGCATGAGAAGCTGGAGCTGATAGACGGGAGCTCATCCCGTCTTGCAGATTCAAACTACAGATCTTCAGGTCAGCAGTTCAGCCAGCACAAAGGTTTATTTATTTATTTACAACATTCCTACCCCACTCTTCTCAACCCCCAAGGGAGGGGACTCAGAGCGGCTAACACTGGCAACAATTCAATGCCGCAATCACAGTAAAAAAACCCAAAAAACCATAAATACACAATAAAGTAAAAACAATAACATTAGTTAAACAATCATACAGCTGTTTCCATTAATATCACAATCATATGGTCCAGTTCAATGTCCAAAGTGCCGTTATGCCTGCTAGCCAAAGGCCTGGTTCCAAAACCACGATCTCATTTTTTTCCTAAAGGAAAGGAGGGAGGACACAGTAAAAAAACAATATAAAACCATAAATACACAATAAATTAAAAACAATAACATTAGTTAAACAATCATACAGCTGTTTCCATTAATATCACAATCATATGGTCCAGTTTAATGTCTAAAGTGCCGTTATTCCTGCTAGCCAAAGGCCTGGTTCCAAAACCATGATTTCAGGTTTTTTCCTAAAGGAAAGGAGGGAGGACACTGATCTAATATCGCTGGGGAGCGAGTTCCACAAGTGGGCGGTTACCACCGAGCAGGCCCTGTCCTTCATTCCCACCAGACACGTTTGCGAGGCTGGTGGGACTGAGAGCAGGGCCTCCCCTTAAACTATGGATCTTAAACTATGAGGTGGAACGTAGAGGGAGATATGTTCGGACAAGTAAAGTTGGCCAGAGTTTTTAACCCATTGCGCCACCACGGCTCCTCAGAAGCTGAGAGAGTGTGACTCAACCAAGATCATTCAGTGGATTTTGTGGCTGAACCAAGATTTCGAACCAAAGTTGAAGTCTGATGATGAAACAACTTTACTATATAAATGTAAACACCATATATATAACTCTAAAAAATGCATACACATTAAATAGCAATGGCTAAGCAAAGGATTCATTTGGGTTTGTTTTTTTCTCAGCATTAACAATAAGAAAAAAATATTTATTGTCTGTAGGAATAACATTGGGGAAAAAATTGTGTTGGAAAGTGGCCCCTGCTGCAGTGATAACATTCAAGACTGCAACAGTGGTTACTATCCTGTTGAGAATTTCCGTGTCTCCTCTGGAATGTCAGCCGGGTCTGGAGATCCTTTACATGATAGTGTCAAGCGACTGTGAGATTCAACAGACGACAGCTCCTAAGCCCATGAGCCTCACCTATTGCATTGCAGCTGATAAAGGACTCAGGAAATTCTGGAAGCTGATAAAGTTTGCATGTTGAAAACAGAACTCTGTAGACGGGTGATTGAGGGTGTTATTGCCAGCCTTCAAGGAGATGCAGTGGTTCCTGTAGTCTCCAAAGACAACTTGAACAAGTTTATGTGCTTAATTTCTTGAAAAGTGCTGAGGACCGTGCATTGTGCGCCTCTGCTGTATGTTTCATCTTCCAGCTTCGAAAGGCAGTCCCCTTGCTCTCCTGTCGAATTTCTGCTTGTAATACAGCCAAACTGTTAATAGACATAGAAGATCTGGTAGAAAAATAAGTAACCTCCTGAGTTACTATGAGTTGCATCTATAAGGGTCATTAAAAAAGGGGGTTGCACTGTATGCATTGTGGAATTAATGCATTTTGACACCACTTTAACTGCCATGACTCAATGCGATAGCTGTCATTTGGTGAGGCATCATTACGCTTTGGCAGAGAAGGTGAAAGACCTTGTAAAACTACAACTCCCAGGATCCCATAGCATTGAGCAATGGCAGTTAGAGCAGTGGTTCTGAGCCTGGGGTCGTCAGATGTTTCTGGCCTTCAATTCCCAGAAATCCTAACAGCTGGTAAACTGGCTGGGATTTCTGGGAGTTGTAGGCTAGAAACATCTAAGGACCTCAGATTGAGAACCACTCAGAGAGATGCCAAATTGCATTTATTCTCCAGTATGGACACATTCTAGATCTGTTGAAACCTACCAATTTAAGATGGTCATTTTTAAGTCCCGTTGATTTCCATGATTCTTTTCAATCCTTGTATGTTCACTTTGCTGTCTTTATTATCGTTAGGCTTTTCTAAACCAAACACATAGATTTGAAAGACTGTTTACAGAGTGCTTTGTCTTGAACGTCATGGCTGTTTTCCTTCCTCTACATCCTGTGTGTGCAGTTGTCTCTGGCCACCGACTGAGCATAACACTTCGGCAATGGGGTGTAGCTTCCGTTTTTGAAATTATTTTATATTTATACTAGCGGTCCCCTGCCACGCGTTGCTGTGGCCCAGTCTGATGATCTGGAAAATAAAGTAATGAGAAAGTGTTGGTTTCTAATATATGTAATATCTTTATGCTTGTGGGTAAACAGTATTCCTTGCTGTTTCTTTGTCAGTGTTGATGTGGAGAGTGTCTGGTTTGCTCACCCTGGATCATGCAACATATCATTGTCCTTCTGTAAGGGTCCCTTACCTTACCTTACCTTGAAGGAGCTGGGGGTGGTGACGGCCGACAGGGAGCTCTGGCATGGGCTGGTCCATGAGGTCACGAAGAGTCGGAGACGACTGAACGAATGAACAACAACAACAAAGGGTCCCTTTCAAAACTATGATACTATCTCTGTGTCTGGGTGAATCATATCTATCAATCAATCTATCTATATCTAGGGCTGGATGGCCCCTTGTCAGGAGGACTTTGATTATGTTTTCTTGCTCTGGTAAAAGGAGTTGGACTGGATGGCTTTAAGCATTTTCTGTTGGTCATGGGGGTTCTGTGTGGGAAGTTTGCCCCGATTCTGTTGTTTGTGGGGTTCAGAATGCTCTTTGATTGTAGGTGAACTGTGAATCCCAGTGACTACAACTCCCAAATGTCAAGATTCTATTTTCCCAAAACTCCATCAGTGTTCCCATTTGGGCATACTGAGTATTCATGTAGAGGTTGGTCCCGATCCATCATTGTTTGTGTTCTGGAACAGCTGTTCCAGGAGCTCCAATTTTATTTGCTTTGAATTAAATGTTGGTTTGCAATCCCAGGCTTGGGATTGCTTCCTGTTATAGTTTGCAATCATAGGGCAAGCTACCTGTCTATTATAGTTAGGATCCCTGGTCCCGCCCCTCTCTGGGTTTTTTGGAGGGAAGGGGCCATTTTTCAGTTAGTCTCAGCAAAGAAAGTCAATGCAGAGGATGTATACAGACGTCCTCCTGTGCAAAGGCTTTGTCTCTTAAGACTTTCCGGGGGAGAACAGTCTTGAGAGCCTCTAAAGATTCCCAAAGGTTCCGGGGAAACAGCCTTCCAGCCCTGAGGAATTCCGGAGGGAATGACAGCTCTAACCATCAAAGCAGCTAAGTGATTACAAGCCTTTTGATAGGTTCACTCGGCGTTGAGACGCAGTTCAGCCCGGTAGTGAATCCACATCAATAAAGTTTAGGTTCACAGCAGCCTGGGAGGAGTTAGAAAGGGGAATTTTCCTTTAAACAAGGTTTTTGAAGATAGTGCCTGTTCCCTGTGAACAAGATTGCAAGAGCCAAGAGACTGTTAAGAAAGCTTTACAATTCCTGTTTGTTCATCAATAAAAGACTGTTATATTTAAGCTCAAGCCTCATAAAGACTGTTTAATAAGGGAAATTTCTCTAAAGGCTTCTTTTCGGGGCCCCTGGCTTCCTGCTGGATCCAAGCCATACATCCTCTCTTAAAGGCAATTCATTTCAGGTCCAGCGGCGATAGAACAGTTTGAGTCCACAATGATCTCTGGATATAGGTGAACTACAACTCCAAAACCAAAGGACACTTCCAGTTGGTGCCTCAGTCTTCTCGTACACGCTGAGAGGGCCTCTTGCGCATGCTCAGTTAGGTGCTTTTTTTTTTGGGGGGGGGGAATATTAAAGTCATTTCTCCTTCCTTTTTAAATATTTTTTTGTTTGCAAAACATAGATTGGATAAGAATGTCTTTTGCTGCCAAATTTGGTGTCAATTCCCCCAGTGGTTTTTGAGTTCTGTTAATATCACAAGCGAACATTACATTTTTATTTATATAGATTATTATTTATTACAGTGTTGGTGCAAAATGTAACTTGTGGCCCTCCAAGGAAGCCCATCAACAATGTTTCACACAATTTCTGCTGCCTAAGAGCCCTTCCAGACAGGCCCTATATCCTAGGGTTTGATCCCAGGTTTTCTGTTTATCCCAGATTATCTGGCAGTGTGGACTCATATAATCCATGTTAAAGCATAAAACCTGGGGTCAGATCCTGGGATCTAGGGCCTGTCTGGAAGGGCCCTTAGGAGGCAGAAATGGTGTAAACCATTGTTGATGGGCTTCCTTGGAAGGGCAGGCGCTTTAAGAGCAAGCTCTCCTCAAAGGGGCGGGGCGGGAGTGAAGTGGGCGTGGCCTCCTCCACTCCCGCCCCGCCCCCGGGGGGGGGGAGAGTTTGCCTTTCAGTCTTCAGTGTCTTCGCGAGGGTGGACGAGGTGAGGCGCGGAGGCGTCGCGAGCGGCGGGAAAGGGGCTCCGAACCGTGTAAGCGCAGCATATGCTTTCCTTCAGTCTTACAGCAGAGAGGGAAAGTCAGCCTCCAAGTCACATCCCAGTCTGGCAAGGGTTTGGCTTGGGTGGGGGAGGAAAGCGGGCTCCTGGAAGCTTATAGGTGCCCCCAGCCATGGTCTAGGCATGCCCCCCTTTTGCTCCCTCCTTTGTCAGCTTCCACCCTTTGCCTCCAACCTGTTGAATGCCCTGCAAGGAAGGGGAGTCCTGCCTTGGCTCCTTCAGGAGTGGGGTCATGGTTCATGCAAAGGACACTGGAATTGCAGGTGAATCTCATGCCCAGCGTGGGGCAGAAAGAAGAAGAATAATAATACTATAACTCAGTGTATGGTAGACAAAATAGCTTATTATTACTCCAATTGGGGAGTAATAATAATAGTTGTAGAAATATTCTCCTTGCAAAGCTGGACTACTACTACTACTACTCAGTGTATGGCAGACAGAATTACTTATTACTCCAATGTTGCATGTTCTGATTAGGGAGAAATAATAATAATAATAATAATTGTAGAAATATTACTCTTGCAAAGCTGGACTACTACTACTAGTCATACTACCCAGTGTATGGTAGACAGAATTACTATTATTCCAATGTTGCATGTTCTGATTAGGGAGAAATAATAATAATAATAATAATAATAGAAATATTACCCTTGCAAAGTTTGACTACTACTACTAGTCCTACTACCCAGTGTATGGTAGACAGAATTACTTACTATTATTCCAATGTTGCATGTTCTGTTTAGGGAGAAATAATAATAATATAGAAATACTACCCTTGCAAAGCTGGACTACTACTAGTCATAATACCCAGTGTATGGTAGACAGAATTATTTACTACTACTCTAATGTTGCATGTTCTGATTAGGGAGAAATAATAATAATAATAATAGAAATATTACCCTTGCAAAACTGGACTGCTACTACTAGTCATACTACCCAGTGTATGGTAGACAGAATTACTTACTATTACTCCAATGTTGCATGTTCTGATTAGGAAGAAATAATAATAATAATAACAATTGTAGAAATATTACCCTTGCAAAGCTGGACTACTACTACTAGTCATACTACCCAGTGTATGGTAGACATAATTACTTACTATTACTCCAATGTTGCATGTTCTGATTAGGGAGAAATAATAATAATTGTAGAAATATTACCCTTGCAAACCTGGACTACTACTACTAGTTATAATACCTAGTGTATGGTAAACAGAATTACTTATTATTACTCCAATATTGCATGTTCTGATTGGGGAGAAATAATAATAGTAATAATACTTTACTTCCAGAAACATGCCCCTTGCAAAGCTGTAGTAGTAGTAATATAATAGTAATAACAATAATAATGCTCAGTGTAAGTAATAATAATAATAATAATTGTAGAAATATTCTCCTTGCAAAGCTGGACTACTATTAATAATAATACTCAGTGTATAGTAGACAGAATTACTTTTTTTCTAGAAGCACATGCCCCTTGCAAAGCTGGAGTAGTAGTAGTAAAATAATAATAATAATAATAATTTTCAGCATATGGTAGAAATAAATACTTACTGCTGCAATGTTACATGTTCTGATTGGGGAAAAATAAGAATAACAATAGTACTTTTCTTCCAGAAACATATCCCTTGCAAAGCTGGAGTAGTAGTAATATAATAATAATAATGCTCAGTGTATGGTAGAAATAAATATTTATTAATCCAATGTTGCATGTTCTGATTGGGGAGACATAATAATAGTGCTTTTCTTCCAGAAGCATGCCCCTTGCAAAGCTGGAGTAGTAGTAGTAATAAATAATAACAACAACAACAATGCTCAATGTATGGTAGAAATAAATACTTATTACTCCAGTGTTGCATGTTCTGATTGGGGAAAAATGATAACAATAACAACAATGGGTTGTTTTAAGTTTGTCAGGCTGTGTGGCCATGTTCTAGAAGCATTCTCTCCTGACGTTTCCCCCAGAGAGTAAGAAGCGACATCTTGAAAACTGCTAGGCCATTAAATGCTAAACAAGGTGGCCGATTGAAACATTAACACCTAGCTCCAACAGACAAGTGTTCTTTCTCCCACCCTGGAATATATAAACCCAATTTTCCTAGTTTCCAACAGACCTCACAACCTCTGAGGATGCCTGCCATATGTGCAGGCAAAATGTTAGGAGAGAATGCTTCTGGAACATGGCCATACAGCCTGAAACACTTACAGCAACCCAGTGATTCCGTCCATGGTTGCCTTCAACAATACAATAACAAAAATAATCTTTCATCCAGAAACATGCCCCTTACAAAGCTGGAGTAATATTAATGGTACTAGTAGTAACAGCAACAACCACAATAATCAGTGTATGGTAGAGATAATCACTTACTATTACTCCAATTGCGTGTTCTGATTGGGAAGAAATAATAATGCTTTTCTTGCAGAAACATGTCCCTTGCAAAGCTGTAGTAGTAACAACAGCAGCAATAATAATAATAATAATATAATGCTCAGTATATGGTAGAAATAATCACTTATTACTCAAATTTTGCATGTTCTGATTGGGGGGAAATGATGATGATAATAACGACAATAATAATCTTTATTTGTATCTCACCTTATCTCGCCAGTGGGAACTCAGGGCGGCTGACAATATATAACTACTATAATACAACCTACATATAAGCAAGACATACTATAAATTGAAAAATAACACATTAAACATAGACATCAAACTAACCACCAAGTTAGACAGCACACACTAAAATGACATTTAACTCAACTGTTATATCACGACATAACGTTTTTTTAAAATTAGTAAACATTTTAAAACATTACAAAGTTTAAAAGAATATAAAGCCCATAATACTTTTCTTCCCGAAACATGCTCTTTGCAAAGCTGGAGTAGTATTAGTAATAGTAATAATACTGTTCAGTGTATGGTAGACAGAATCACTTATTATTACTCCAATTTTGCATGTTCTGATTGGGGAGAAATTATAATAATAACAATAATAATTTTCTTGCAGAAACATATCCCTTGCAAAGCTGGAGTAGTAGTAGTAACAGCAGCAGCAACAACAACAACAAGATAGTAATGCTCTGTGTATGGTAGAAATTTTAACTTATTACTCCAATTTTGCATGTTCTCACTGGGGAGAAATGATAACAACAACACTTTTCTTCCAGAAACAAGGCCCTTGCAAAGATGGACTAGTAGTAGTAATAGTAGAATAATAGAAACCACATGGGCCATCCAGTCCACCTCCCTGACATTCAGGAAATGCAAAGGACATTGTAATAATAATTACTCCAGATTTCCAAGGGGCGAGTTCTGCATGGGGAGAAATATACTACTACTACTACTAGTAGTAATAATAATCTCAATCAGAACATGCCCCTTGCGAAGCTGGAGTAGTAGTAGTAGCAGCAGCAGCAGCAGCAGCAACAAGATAGTAATGTTCTGTGTATGGTAGAAATAATAACTTATTGCTCCAATTTTGCATGTTCTCACTGGGAAGAAATGATAACAACTACACTTTTCTTCCAGAAAAAGGCCCTTGCAAAGATGGACTAGTAGTAGTAATAGTAGAATCATAGAAGAATAGAAACCACATGGGCCATCTAGTCCAACTTTCTGACATTCAGGAAATGCAAAGGGAATTGTAATAATAATTACTCCAGATTTCTAAGGGGCAAGTTCTGCTTGGGGAGAAGTATAATGCTACTACTAGTAATAATAATAATAATAATAATAATAATAATAATCTCAGTCAGAACATGCCCCTTGCAAAGCTGGAGTTGGAATAATAATAATCTTCCCAGCCAGAACATGCCCCTTGCAAACCAGAAGTAGGAATCATCACCACCACCACCATCATCTTCCCAACCAGAACATGTCCCTTGCAAATCTGGAGTAGGAATAATAATAATAATAATAATAATAATAATAATAATAATAATAATAATAATAATAAAACAACAGCAACTCCTCCAGATTTGCAAGGGCCATGTTCTGGTTGGGGAAATAATCCCTCCAAGCAGAATGTGACCCTTGCAAAGCTGGAGCGTTATTATTATTATTATTATTATTATTATTATACATTGAGCAGCATAATTACTTATTTTATGACTTACTATTATTACTATTACTCTCAGTTAACTGGAACACAACCAACCTGAACTCTCAAGCAACCAGCAAAAAAAAAACTTCAATGAACTAATACTCCATTCACAAAGCTGTTTTTATAATAGAGTAAAACGGCTACTCTTGAGTCCCCCTCGGGGTGAGAAGAGCAGGGTATAAATATAGGAAATAAATAGGTAATAACATTGACGATGCAGTCATGCCGGCCACATGACCTTGGAGGTGTCTACGGACAACGCTGGCTCTTCGGCTTAGAAATGGAGATGAGCACCACACCCCAGAGTCAGACATGACTGGACTTAATGTCAGGGGACTAGCTTTACCTTTTAACATTGACGATAAGTTTGGCTTTATTCATCTCGATAAATAATAAATTATATTTCAGTATTGATATCGAGTTAATACATAGTTATGGTATGATATAGGGTAGAGTAATAGGCCTATTTTAAGAGTAACTCTTCCAAGTTTGTATGAAAATGTGACTATTTTCTGTGCTGGTCAATGACCGAAATAAATGATTTGAAGAGTAACTCTGAAGGAACAGAAAACTACCTTTATGTGCCACCGACCAATTGCCATGGGTTTAGTGAGAGACTATTATTATGATGCGTGATTCTGAGACTGTCTGAGCTTCCTTTCCACATCTTAGATTTTTTTCCTGGAGTTTTTTTTGGGGGGGGGGGGAGGTTGGGGGGGGGGAGGAAGAAAGCAACCAAGCAACTGAATGGGCCATTTCGGGTGTTTTTGCATGCTAGACAGTAAAAGTGTAGAGCAGATCACCTGGGGTGGGTTTGAGCTCTGGCACGATTGTGTGTCTGAGAGCAAAGCGGAAGGAATGGGGGGAGGGAGAGAAAGGAGGGTCTTGGTCTGATGAAAGATGTCCTTAGATGCCTCCTGGAGGTTTGGCCAAACGTGGGAAAGCAGCATCCCCTTCCACCCACATTTGCTCCTTTCCTAGCAGCTTTTTTACGTCTTCTTTTCCCTTTCAAGAAAAAGACTCCCAGCTTGAAACCAAAAGAGAAAAAAAAGAAAAGGAAGGTGCCTCTAAGCAAGCCAGCTGCAGCTTGCTTTATTATTATTTTTTGGGAGTGGGGGAAAGAAGCAGAGAGTGCAAGGTGGGTATGGTGATGGTATATGTTTTCTTCCTCTACCTCCAGCCTTCTCACTCTTTTCTTTTCTGGAAGAGGAGGAGGGGCCAGGAGGAAGAAGAGAAGAGACAGATGTTGAGGTCTTTTCATTTGGCCGATTTGGCTTGACAGGGGTGAAGCGATCGCTGGAAGGGCAAGGCGAGGGAGCAAGAGCTTGGGGTAGAAATGAGCATTGCGGGTTGCAAAATAACCGAAAAGGGGGAGGGAAGGGAGAAGGGCTTTTGCATGCTTCTTTCTGTCTGGGGAGGGAGGGGGGGCAAGGCTTTTGTTCTGAAACCCACACACCCTTTTTGTTTGTTTTCCTTTTAAAAGGGGGGTGGGAAGCTTGCGGTTTGCTTGCTTGCTCGAGAGTCCAGGCGCTGATAACCCAACGCCTGATTATGCAAGTTGATCGGCGGCTGTATTTATATATAGCCCTCTCTAGACAGACAACTCTACTCCATCCCCATCAACTCTAATCTGTAATAGCTACAGGGTGTCTGTTTCCCTCTCTGGGAATTGCTAAAGGGGAGGCGGGTTTGTGAAAGAGCGATAAGGGGAAGATACCGAGAAACTTGCTTGCTTGTTAAATGGAGATGTGCAATAGAATAGTCTGAATATTCCTCTCCCCTGCCACCTCCGATCTATGTCCGTTTCCAGGCTGGAAAGGATACTTTGATTTCCCAATTTGCTACTGCTGCTGTTGTCTAACCCTGGCTTCCTGTAATTCACTGCAGGCAGAACAAAGCTCTGTCACAACGGTGTTTCCTGGTTGTCGCCTCCTGCCTGCAAGTGGCTGAACGCTTTCCCCTGCTTGATATCATCATGCAGAAAAGGATGAAGGCGACGCAATGAGCGATTCAGGTAATGCCACCGAAAATATGTTTGGGATCTGTTGCTGGGTTGGTGCCGCTGCCTCTGGAGCGTTGCCATGCACAGAGATCTGGGGTTGCATCACCATTGATTTTGAAGGGAGCCAAAGCAGAGTCCGGCAGTTCATTAACACACAAACGCACACGCATTGGAGTCGGGACTGGTCTCTTACTCGCGTCAAGAGGAGGAAAATATTTAGCTCATTAGCTATTCAGGGCTAATATATTTCAAAGCTTTTTTTTAGTTTATTTCCTCAACTGTGACGATAGCAGAAAGCAAAGATTAAAGCAACTCAAATCTCTCATCGTGGTCCCTCTGTCTTTGGCAACACATTCTTAATATTTGGGGAAAATATATTCTGTCGAGTTAAAAATGTAAACGCAAGACGATAGTCATAGTGTTCTGTCCTAACAGGCAATCCACTGTAGTAATTCTGGTTGGAAACAATTCAATATTTCCTTGGAATAGGCTTGAAAAAACTATTAATGCAGTAAAGTTGCTGAGACTGTGGGGGCAGGGAATGCAAGGGTTGTGCGTGTGTTTATTTGTGTAGCATATGGCAAATTAAATACAGCAAAGGGAGCTAGGCTCTTCATTGTTTCTTAAACTGCCCAGTTCTTTGATCCCTGACTTTATTTTGTCACTGTCTCAGCAGATAGTGTAATCTGTTATCTATCTCTGCCTTTCTTCTCAAGGTTAGTGCTATGTTGGATATAGAAGTGTATGAATTATTTCTTTGCCTTATCTAAAACCACATATATATCTAGATATTCCTTTTCCTGCCTTCAGAGATTGACAAAACACAGGCAGGTCTTCTTTTTCCACCTTTGTTCTTGAGTTGAGGTCACAGGCCTTCCCTGAAGAGCTCCAAAATAATGTAGGATTATCACCAGATCTTTGGCTGATTTTCCTTAAGTACTGTTTTTTTGTAGTTCTGCTTTTGCATCCCTTAAATGTGTTTCTTTACTGAATGGGAGACTCTTTTCAACAGTTTTGCAAGGCTGTCCTTCTTAAGAATGCATAACAAATGGTGGCGATGGATGGTGCGGGAGGGAAGGGGGGCTCCTGCAACCCAGCTCCCCCCACTTCTTCCATGCTCCCTTCCCACCTTGTGCCTTCATTTGCAATAAAATTAAAGAACTCCAGGGAGAGCTCAGCTAAGTGGATAATTCGTAACAGCTGCCGCTTTTCCAAGGTGACATTTCTACAGCTGTCAAGGAAAGCAGGAGAAGAGGAAACTTTGGGTGCCGTTCACGGAGCACTGCTCCTGAATAGTCAGCTGTAAAATAGGTAGGGTTTGCAGGAGAGCTGTTTTTTGGTGGATTATATGATTGAGGCCACCTTGGGAAAAGTATGGCGCCAATCTGCAATTAGTTGCCTTTGGAGAAATATGACTCTATGGCTTGGGAATAGATGTATTAAAGCAGCAGTAAACCACAACTTGGTGACTATTGACATTTATATGTAACTACTTGCTGATAGGGGCCCCCTTAGGGTGCAGTGGGTTAAACCGCTGAGTTGCTGAACTTGCTGACCGAAAGATTGGTGGTTCAAATCCAAGGAGTGGGTGAGCTCCTGCTGTTAGCCCCAGCTTCTGCCAACTGAGGAGTTCAAAAACATGCAAATATAAGTAGATCAATAGGTAGCGCTTCTACGGGAAGGTAACAGTGCTCTAGGCAATCATGCTGGCCACCTGACCTCATAGGTGTCTACGGACAATACCTGCTCTTTGGCTTAGAAATGGAGATGAGCACCATCCCCCAGAGTCAAGACACGACTAGACTTAATGTCAGGGGAAACCTTTACTTTTTTACTTGCTGATAATTTCAGCTGAATTTTGGAAAATTCTGATACTTTGTCTATTTTTCTATCCCCTTTATTTACTGGTAAGTGCTCACATTTGGGTAACTAAATTAACATCCGTATATCTCCGATTTTGAAGAGAGTCACAAAATCTGTAGAAGATGCTTCATCTTACCAAACTGGACATTCGTGTAATTTAGGGAATATTTCCTGTTTCTGGTAAAGGTAATGGGTAGTCTTTAGTTTGTGTATAAACCGCAAATCCAAAACCTGTTCTGTAATTCCCTGTCTTGTACATTGAAGCGATCCCCATTAACTTTAGTGGGTTTAGGATACATCACAATGAATAATGCAGCTGAAGCTAACACAAATTTGGTTCTGGGTGAGAGCACACCCAGAAACCTGATGCATGAAGTCTCTGAGGAAGGGTGGGAAATAGGTATGTTCAATGCATAGGGTTTTTAAAAAAACAAAAAAAACCCTATATATGGTTTACTCTGAGCATAATGCTTAGTAGCAACTACTAAGTTGGGTTGCTGTGAGTTTTCCTGGCTAGATGGCCATGCTCCAGAAGCATTCTCTCTTGATGTTTCACCCACATCTATGGCAGGCATCCTCAGAGGTTGACGGGTCTGTTGGAAACTAGGCAAGTGGGGTCTATATATCTGTGGAATAATGTCCAGGGTGGGAGAAAGAACTCTTGTCTGCTTGAGGCAAGTGTGAATGTTGCAAATGGCCACCTTGATTAGCATTTAATGGCCTTGCAAGAATCAACCAGAATTTCCCAGAAGACATCTCAGCCCTGTTTCACTATTGCCTCACCACAAGCTACTTCAGATGGGACAATGAATTCTATGAACAGAAAGCTGGAGTAGCCATGGAGAGCCCTCAAAAGCCTGGTCATAGCAAATTTCTACATAGGAACACTTTGAAAAACAAGCCCTGGAACCACTACATGGTTCAGATACTCACTTAACTCATTTCCAGCAGACCCCTCAACCTCTGAGGTTGCCTGCCATAGATGTGGGTGAAACGTCAGGAGAGAATGCTTCTGTGACATGGCCATACAGCCTGGAAAACTCACAGCAACCAAGTGATTCTGGCCATGAAAGCCTTCGACAACACATTGAAGTTATAAGCTGTATTTGCATCTATTGCTAAACCAGGCTTTAGTGCCAAGATGCAAGAGGCCTCTATTTCCCTTCCTTCTCCCTATAAACTATAGATTTCACTCCACTCTACTTCTTTAAAAACTATAGGTTAATTAAAGCTTAATAGTACAGTTCTATGTTAAAGCATAGTTTCTAAGAATACGCTTGCTTCATAATCCATTCTTGAAACCTGGCTTTTTTCAGCAGACAGAAGATAACGCTAATAACAGTTGGTATGAGTTTGCTATCACAGCATACTATGGTATCCAAGCAGCAAGAGGGAGGGAGGAAGGGAACATAAGGGCCTGAGGGTTTCTGTCAGTCATGATCATAATGCAAGACCATGGTGTGCGAACGAGTCTGGCTTCTGTTTTCTTCCTATTGTGACTAACTTGGTTTCAGCAGATGCAGAGAGACTCTCTGTGATTTAGCTCAGATCAACATAACCAACTCATTGTCCAAGTCTCAGTGAAGGTCTTAAATGAGGACTGAGGTCATCTAAGTCCATATGTACTTTAATGTCAAGAGTTCTCTCTAAGAATGTATTCTTGTTATCTCTTGTGATATGATCTGTTTGGAAATAAAGATTACCCCCTTTTTAGTTTCAAATGCTAATGTGGAATGGAGAGCATCTTAGAGACTTTTAGCAGGTTAGAAGAGGTAATGTGTCAAATGAACACTGCATCAGACCTGACTATTTGGTCAGGGTAAATAGGAACGTAGGAGCTAGGATTATCAGTGTTTTGGCAACACCTTTATTTGTTGTGTATCTTCAAGTTGTTTCTAACCAAACTTTAACCCTATCACTGGGTTTGCTTGGCAAGATTTGTTCAGAAGAGCTTTGCTATTGTCTTTCTCTATGGTTGGTAGAGTAACTTCCCAAAGTCACCCAGTGGGTTTCATGGTTGGGTGGAGATTCAAACCCTGGTCTCAATAGTCCAGTGCTCAAACCACTACACCAGTGTTTCCCAACCTTTAATCCTCCAGATGTTTTGGACTTCAGCTCCCCTAATCCCTAACAGTTGGTATGCTCAATGTATTGTCAAAGACTTTCATGGTCGGAATCACTGGGTTGTTGTAGGTTTTTTTTGGGCTATATGGCCATGTTCTAGAGGCATTCTCTCCTGACGTTTTGCCTGCATCTATGGCAAGCATCCTCAGAGGTAGTGAGGTCTGTTGGAACTAGGAAAATGGGTTTATATATCTGTGGAATGACCAGGGTGGGACAAAGAACTCTTGTCTATTGGAGCTAGGTGTGAATGTTTCAACTGACCACCTTGATTAGCATTTGATGGCCTCGCAGTGCCTGGGGCAATCTTTTGTTGGGAGGTGATTAGATGTCCTTGTTTGTTTCCTCTCTGTTGTTTTGCTGTTGTAATTTTTTTTTAATACTGGTAGCCAGATTTTGTTCATTTTCATGGTTTCCTCCTTTCTGTTGAAATTGTCCACATACTTGTGGATTTCAATGGCTTCTCTGTGTAGTCTGACATGGTGGTTGTTAGAGTGGTCCAGCATTTCTGTGTTCTCAAATAATATGCTGTGTCCAGGTTGGTTCATCAGTTGGTATGCTGGCTGGGATTTCTGGGAGCTGAAATCCAAAACACCTGGAGGACCAAAGGTTGGGAACCACTGCACTACACCATGCTGGCTCCCCAAAAGACATCAAACTATGCAAGATTTTCCACATCCTTTCATCAGATATGGTGTTAAAAAACAGTCAGAAGAAAAAGCTAACCCAGGTAGCTTTGGAAAAGGACCAATGTACCTTACAGTGTAAATCTGCCTCAGGGGTCTTGTCTGTTAACCAATTCTGCCGCCTGGGTACCCATTATGATAATTGATGATCTGATATCCCTTTTCCATAGGCAATACTGTATGCCAGTGTAGATTGATATACTATTTTATATTAAGGGGCTGCAGTTAAAGGTGCCCTGGATAGTAAACCTTTGAGTCTCCTTTGTGGAGAGAAAAAGCGGGGTATAAATAATAATTCCCTGTAATACTGACATCTTCTCCATAGAGAGGGCAGCTGTTGGTTGTGTTTTGTATAATCCTTGCTCTCTTTGCAAAAGATTCATTCTGAGGCATTGCAGGCTTTAGGTAAATTTTATAAAGCATTTTAAAAAATAAATGACGTCTCATTTGGGATGGCTAATGTGTTTCCACTTGGGGCTATCTGGGCCTCTGAAGCAATATTATCTGTCCAAGGGGAGACTCCGCTGATTTTTAATCATAGTATTGGGCACAACGCCTGTTTACAATGTCATTCATAAGGGAAAAAAGAACAGGTTTTTCAAGTAACGAGAGATAGGGAAGCTGCATATCATAGTGTCCCATCTCTCTCCTGGGATTTGTGTTTAATGCTGTAGCTCTGCTGGAAATCCAAAGCGATGATGGCCTTATTGCTAGATGACACCAGTTAGATAGACCATATCCTATCCTGAAAAAGTGGGAGGGCTGGAGGAGGCAGTAGTATGGGGAAAATAGCTTTTTGTTATAGTTGTGTGCCTTAGTGGGACAGAAATCACATATCTTTCTGTTTTTCTGTTGTGTTGTATTCACTTTGTGTGGCTCTATCATTTCATCCCATACCATCCTGCATGTTTCCTAAGATCAAAAGGACTTGTTCATTGTCCCCCAGGATGGAGGTGGAGATACACATGGCAGCTACAAGAAATAGGGCCTTCTCAATGGTTATACCAATAAGGTAGAAGATTTCTGCCCATGAAATATGAATGGCTCCTCTTCTGCAATTTTTTGTCTTCTAGGTGTGTTCTGCTTCATATGATTATTGCCTGTTGAGATTGCAGAGGTTATCTGTAATCTTTCCTTTTCATTGTATTTGGATTTTATTACATTCTGATTTTAAATTGTAAGTTTCCCTGAATAGAACTTAAGAGTAGGCCTGTCGGTTTTAGTTCGTTAATTAGTTATTTCGTAATTAAATCGTTATTTTTACCATTTCCGAAGCGATATCAAAACACATTTTCAAACCCGGAAGGGTTTAAAAATATCGAAACAGCAGCCCCATATATTTTACGAGCTTCAGCTCGTGTCGTTAATGGGGCTGCTGTGCTGACTGAGTGCTGCTGCTGGTGCCTGGGAGCCAATCCGGCGCTCCCAAGCACCCCAGCAGTGCACCGTGACGCGCGCGCCATCCAATCGGCTCCGGCTCCTGCGCCCCCCTCCTCCTCCTAGCACTTCCTGCAACACAGCTGGGAGGAGGAGGAGGAGGAGGAGGAGGGGGCGCAGAAGCCGGAGCCGATTGGATGGCGCGCGCGCGCTCACAAGCGGCCTCCGCGCGCCATCCGGCTTCTGCGCCCCCCCTCCTCCTCCTCCTCCCAGCTGTGTTGCAGGAAGTGCTAGGAGGAGGAGGAGGAGGGGGGCGCAGAAGCCAGATGGCGCGCGGAGGCCGCTTGTGAGCGCGCGCGCGCCATCCAATCGGCTCCGGCTTCTGCGCCCCCCTCCTCCTCCTCCTCCTCCTCCTAGCACTTCCTGCAACACAGCTGGGAGGAGGAGGAGGAGGAGGAGGGGGGCGCAGAAGCCGGAACCGATTGGATGGCGCGCGCGCGCTCACAAGCGGCCTCCGCGCGCCATCCGGCTTCTGCGCCCCCCCCTCCTCCTCCTCCTCCCAGCTGTGTTGCAGGAAGTGCTAGGAGGAGGAGGAGGAGGAGGAGGGGGGCGCAGAAGCCGGATGGCGCGCGGAGGCCGCTTGTGAGCGCGCGCGCGCCATCCAATCGGCTCCGGCTTCTGCGCCCCCCTCCTCCTCCTCCTCCTCCTCCCAGCTGTGTTGCAGGAAGTGCTAGGAGGAGGAGGAGGAGGGGGGCGCAGAAGCCGGAGCCGATTGGATGGCGCGCGCGCGCTCACCCGAGGAGGAGGAGGAGAAGGGCGCAGGAGCCGGAGCCGGATGGCGCGCGGAGGCCGCTTGTGTGAGTTTTCAGGGCTGCCTGTATGTATGACCCAGAAGCATTCTCTCCTGACATTTTGCCCACATCTATGGCAGGCATCATCCTCAGAGGTCTGTTGGAAACTAGGCAAATGGAGAGTTATATCATCTAATATTATCTATGGAATGTCCAGGGTGGGAGAAATGAAAGCCATTCAATGCTAATCATTGATCAAGGTGACCATTACTGCAACATTCACACTTAGGCCTGTTTGATCAAGAAAAAATTTGTTTCTAAAATGTTTTGTAAATATTTACGAATTTTCGTAAATAACAAAACATTTTTTTGGAAAGTTTTGTAAATATTTTAAATATCGAAACAAAAAAACACCCCAATTACGAATCGAATTTAGAAACAAATTTTTTCTTGATCAAACAGGCCTACTTAAGAGTAGAATGGAAATCTCCAGATAAATAAATGATATGAACATATAGCTATGATTTTACACCAAGATTTCTGAAACTTGGAAAAATTGAGATCTCTGAATTGGTTGAACAAGTTCACCTTTGGGTTTGAAAAGTTTGGAGTGTAAGAACTGCTTTTCCTCTAAGGAAGAGATTCATTGGGTTTTGACTCATTATAGTTGCCTGGACCTACTTTTTGACTGGAAACTGGCTAGGGACTTCACCTCACATGATAAGTAAAGTTTTGAGGATTGTTGTTTTTCTCCTTAAGATTTGCAACTGAAGACTGACGGGTTAGAGGTTCGAACCCAGGGAGAGTGCGGATGAGCTCCCTCTGCCAGTTCCAGCTCTCCATGTGGGAACATTAGAAAAGCCTCCCACAAGAATGAAAAAACATCAAAACATCAGGATGTCCCCTAGGCAATGTCCTTGCAGACGGCCAATTCTCTCACACCAGAAGCGACTTGCAGTTTCTCAAGTCACTCCTGACACACACACACACACACACAAGAATCCTAAATGTTGTAAGAGAGTAATGTGTCTGCAATCTTGTGGAGACATGTAACAACTTGAAAGGTTTCCAGCGTCTGGTCTTAGCAAATTCTGTCACAACCCTCATGCCTGCTCACTTCTTGAAAACCCATAACCACTTCATATAGTCTTTGGTGTCGATCCAGAGAAGTTGCATTGTTGTGTAAAAAAATTGCCTCAGGCTGTTGCAGTTTGTTGGAAGCTAGGTTTCTGTCTTGGAGTGTTCTGTTTTTGTTTGTATGTGTGTGCAGGTTTTTTTTTTTTGTAAGTCTGCAAAATACACACGTCCATTGCTGATTTTGATCCCAGTCTGGAATTGTCTGCCTCTATAAATGACTCTAACGTGATGCTTTGAAGTGGTCTTAGACTGTCTGTCAAAGTAAACAGTATACAGAAAAAATGCATGCATGTCTGACTGAATGCTTCTGATTTCGTTTGAAAAAATGCATTATGTAAAAAGAGATTTTTAAAAGACTGGGTGATGTTTGCCAAGTCTTAGCTACTGTGAATGTGCTGCAGAATTGACCTCTTTCAAATATTTCAAATAATCTCTCGCAACACAGAGGCCAGTACCTACTGCACTAATCCTTTGGGGTAACATAGCTGTACTCTGTATAGTCGGCTCACTAACATTTTGTACAGTCCTAAAAAGGGGAAAAAGCAAAGTTGGGCGTGGAAAATGCATTTCACAATAGCCATAGCCTGCTAAGTAGTTTGTAGCGGCTATCTCATTGAAGTACAGTGCTCTAAAGTACAAGCCACAATGGCTTGTGATGCAGACAGAAATCGATGTGGGGGTCAGGATGAACTTAGCTGTGAAAATGTGCAGGATTAATTCAAAAGAGCCATTAAACAGAGAAAAAAATAACGGGGATGGCAGAGTAGTATTTTGGGCGATGGAGTCTGGAGTCTCCCTAATGTGATTTTTGAAAATTTTGGGATACATAATTCCATACCTGTCTCTTGTGGGTCAGTGGGGTATGTACTGCTTACTGATACAGTATATATGGAAAAGAAGGGAAAGTTTGCAGTCTAGAGCAGGGGTCCTCAAACTAAGACCCGGGGGGCTGGATACGGCCCTCCGAGATTATTTACCCGGCCCTCGCTCAGGGTCAACCTAAGTCTGAAAGCACACAACAACAACAACAACAATTCTATCTCATGAGCCAAAAGCAGGCCCACACTTCCCATTGAAATACTAATACGTTTATATTTGTTAAAATTGTTCTTCATTTCAATTATTGTATTGTTTTAAGTGTTTTTTGCACTACAGATAATACATGTGCAGTGCACATAGGAATTCATTCATATGTTTTTCAAATTATAATCCAGCCCTCCAACAGTTTGAGGGACTGTGACCTGGCCCTCTGTTCAAAAGGTTTGTGGAGCCCTGGTCTAGAGAATGAAATAAGATTATCTGCTTTCAGGTATCATGGTTTTGTAGTATGCCTTCCTGCTTGTTTTGCAAACTAGTAAAAACTTGCTGCAAAGACTGATTTTTAAAGCAAGGGAAATTAAATATTTGTGAATAGGTGACTATCTTATTCACAGTTGTATGGGATGAATATCACTGAATGTGTTGGGACATAGTTTGATGGGCCCCCTTGGTGGTGCAGTCGGTTAAACTGCTGAACTTGCTGACTGGAAGATTGGCGGTTCGAATCTGAGGTCCCGCTGTTAGACCCAACTTCTGCCAACCTAGCAGTTTGAAAACATCCAAATGTGAGTAGATAGTAGGTTCTGCTCTGATGGGAAGGTAACAGCGCTCCATGCAGTCATGCCGGCCACATTACCTTGAAGGTGTCTATGGACAATGCCGGCTCTTCAGCGTAGAAATGGAGATGAACACCACCCTCCAAAGTCGGACACGACTAGACTCAAGTTCAAGGGGAACCTTCACCTTTTTTTTTTAGTTTGAGTTAAACAAGCATATGCAAGATTAGGTTGTAAAACCATGGCTGAGCTGAAATTGGTATGAATACCTTGATTCAGTTTTTAAGATACACACATCTCTTTGAATTAAAGTCAGATTTTGTTTCAACCAATTTATCATTTCAAAGGCCCAATGCCATTTATAAGATTTTAAATTGCAGTAGTATTTCTCCCCCCAGGATAGGGAGTGCCCTATTAAGCTTTCGTTAGCAATAATAATTTATTACGCTGTTCTTAAATAACGTCAACATGCCACTTCTAGGAAGATCTTTACAAATGTTGACTTATCTTGGAACAGCTAGCTTCACTCAAGAGAATTAATTGCAAAGTATTTGAGATATTTGAACAGTGAGGGAAAACTTGATAGTGACAGGTCAATAGAAAATGATTTCATTACTTCTTGTTCTTAGTTCGCAATAGGGATTTCCTCTATCCTTAGGCAGTGACAAAGAGATAACCAGTGTGGGATTTCTAAGATATGCAAAAGCCCCAGAAGATCTTTGACTGACGTTGTGTCTCTTTGGTGGCCATAGAAAATTAAGTGACTATGTATATGTAATGTTTTTTAGGTATACAGGCAATCCCCTAGTTACAAATATCCGACTTACAAATCACTCATAGTTAAGAACAGGGGCGAGACAACAGGAAGTGAGAGAAATCTACCCCTTGGAAGGGAAATTCACTCCTGAAAGTATTTTCATGGGAAAAAGGTGTCCCCACTGAAGGCTTATCACCTATCCTTGTTTCCACAACAAGTCATTTTTTTCAAAATCCAGTTGTCACAGGGACAGAAAGTGAGGATAAATATGCACAGATAACAAAACAAATCTGAACAGGAACACAGATAGGACCTCAAAGGGGTGTTAATGCTATCCAAAGATGTGTGTGTGCGTGTGTTTTCACTATAGGTTATTGGGCATTGTTCTGAGTTGTAAACTTGTTTTTACATGCTATATGTTTTACTTTATTGTATTTAATTGTGTGTTTATTTAATGCTCTGTTTTATGTATTTTCTGCCATATGTAAGCCACCCTGAGTCCCTTCGGGGAGATAGAGGCGTGGTACAAGAATAGTATTAGTATTAGTAGTAGTAGTAGTAGTAGTAGTAGTAATAATAATAATAATAATAATAATAATAATTTTACTGACACTAGAACACAGTATGACACAGCAAACGAGATATATATGCTGGATTTCATATCATAAAATCACAAGTCGAACAGTTCCCAAGTGTTTAGGACTGTGTGACTTGTTGTTGTTGTTGTTGTTATTTGAAACACAAAAAGATTAGTATACAACAAACAAGGTCACTCTGCTGGCTTTTGTATTGGATCGCACATTGGACACGTCCCAAGTGTCTAGGACTATGTGATGTATCGGTGAATCATGTGTGCACATCCCAGTAGGGTGGCCCTTTTCAACTAACAGATGGCAATTTTGTCACCGCCGATTGTGTTTAAGTGAAGGCCAGGATCTTTAGGTACTGCACCCAGTGTGCTGATCACCACTGGGATCATCTTTACTGGCTTGTATTATATTGTACTGGATTATTATTATTATTATTATTATTATTATTATTATTATTATTAACACAACAAGATGAGTCCACAGCAGACAAGATCACTCTGCTGGCTGTTGTATTGGATCACACGTCGGACACTTCCCAAGTGTCTAGGACTGTGTGATGTATGGGCGAATAATGCCTGCAGATCCCAGTAAGGTGGCCTTCTGCAGCTAGCAGATGGTAATTTTGTCATTGCCAATTGTGTTTTAAGTGCATGTCAAGGTCTTTAGGCACTGCACCCAGTGTGCCAATCACCACTGGGACCACCTTGACTGTCTTGTGCCACAGTCTTTGCAGTTCAGTCTTTAAATCCTCATATCGTTGTTGTTGTTATTTGACTGGGCTTACACTTTTAAAATGTACCTGTTCTGAATTACATACAAATTCAACTTAAGAACATACTTACAGAATCTATCTTGTTTGTAACTTGGGGACTGTCTGTATATGGTTGCGGTGGATAACAGTTGCGGGGAAAGAGAGTATGACTACATGTCTGAGAGCTAGCGCCAAGAAGAACTGGCAAAACCACCTCTGAGTATTCTTTGCATAAGAAAACTCTATGAAATTCATGAGGTCACCATAAGTCAACTTACAACTTGAAGGCACATAAATATATACAGGCACCAGGGACCTAGGAAGGAAAGATCTTGGAAACTGGATGGAGCTGGGTCATTTTTTATTTTCATTCTTGTCATTCAAGTTGCAGAAACCTCAAAATGTATATGTGGGTAGACAGGCTTGTGGAATAGCAATGGGTAACATTTTCTTTTTGCAAGTGGGCTGTCAACAGGGAACTTTTTCTCCCAGTGGGATTTGCCTTCATGGGCACCTGTACATTAAACTGATGAGGATGTAGGCCTAATTCCCATGAGCAGGAGACATTTAGACCTGTGTCATATCATGAAATGGTCTTTCCATGAGCAGGGAGATCCTATGCATGGGTGACAAGAGTGTTACAGAGAAGCCATTTCCCAGCATTGTAGTATTCTCTCTGGGAAGGATCTTTTTCTCTCGTCTCGTCTCTTTCCTGGTGGAGATTTTGCCATCTGGGTCTTTACCTGTGGTGTCAAGTAACACATTTAAGACATGAGTTTATCACACCATTTATTACTTTTACTGACTGTGAGGACAGATTCTTGGCTTGCTCAAACGTTAGGGAAGTTGTTTTTATTCAGCAGAGCCAGAGAGTATTCCAGCAGTAGTTCCAGACCCTTTAATTTGGGTCAGCATTTGGTGGTTGCAATGAAATAAAATTTATGTCAGCTTGATATTTTTGCATTTAACAGCTAATTTTCCAGATTTGTTCCCTCTTCAGTGGTTATGGCTTGGCTTGACCTGTGATAATAACAGTGGTTTGGTTCACAGTATAATAAAAGTGGTTTGCAAGATGAGTTTGCAGCTCTGAAATAAGACTTCTCTGCTAATGATCCAAGAGATAAGTGTGTTCACAGGAAGATGTGGGTATTACCATATACTAGGTGGAATTTCCTGTCCTTTTCCCAGCTCCTCTTGTTTCAAGTCAGAATGATTTGACCCTTCTACATCTAGAAAGAGGGGAGAAAGCCGGATGTAATTTGAGTAGAAAGGAAGGGCTGAAACACAGAAGGTAGAAAACTCTAAACCAGTGGTTCTCAACCTGTGGGTCCCCAGATGTTTTGTCCTTCAACTCCCAGAAATTCAAACAGCTAGTAAATTGGCTGGGTTTCTGGGAGTTGTAGGCCAAAACTCTTGGGGACCTGCAAGTTGAGAACCACTGCTCTAAACTAAACTTTAAAAAAACAATATATTTGATTTCGGGAGTTTTGGTCCTTTGGGTTTATTGCCATAGGACTGAGATTTGGGCAGAGCTTGGAAGTTGGAAGCTGACTGGGGAATTCTGTCATTTGTAGTCCAAAACAACAAAACCAAACAGTACCCCAAACTTCCCCAATCTTTTGGTTTGTGGCAAGAATATGCCTCAAGCTTATATAGTCGTCTCCTCTTCTGCTGTACATCTGGCACAAGAAAAGTCCTGTTTCATTGCCTGGAATTGGTTTATGGCACACTTGCAAAGGCATTTGGCTGACATTTGTCTACATGTTGTGGCCTCAAATCCATTTCCAGCCTTGTCTGAATATAAGTGTGTGTGTGTGTGTGTGTGTATCTAAAGGGAGTTATACCAGCACTTGTCTGTCTTAGTGGGAAATCCATTGCATATTTTATCGTGTCAGAAGTGAATTGAGGGTACAGTTAAAATGTATTTAAAACACAAACAAAGTTAAAAACTTGGCATTATGCTAAATACCTTTGACCAGAAGCTGGCCACTTGGAGTGTCTCTGGTGTTGCTGTGAGAAGGTCCTCCATTGTGCATGTGGCAGGGCTCAGGTTGCATTGTAGTGAGTGGACTGTGATTTACTCCCCTCCACACTCGCATGTCATTGATTCTGCATCTAGTGGTGCCAGAGTGTATTCTGTTCAGTGCCTTTCAAGTTGCCTAGACTTCTGTGTGCCTAGGCGGGAGTCTCTCATTCAGTATCAGCAATAGATTGAGATTCTGGATTTTAGCCTGCCACTTTTGGACTCTTGCTTTCTGAGGTGTTCCTGCAAGTATCTCTGTAGATCTTTAAAAAGCTATTTCTTGATTTAAGGCATTGGCATGCTGGCTGATATCTGAACAGGGGATGGGCTGGAGATGTCATTGCCTTGGTCCTTTCATTATTGGCTGCTGCTTCCTGGCGAATGTCAGGTGGTGTAACACTGCCTAAACTGTATAATTTCTCCAGTGGTATTAGGCGTAGATAAAGCAACATGTCTCATTAAGACCCACATCCATTTTAATGAGATGAGATGTATTCCACAAGGGCATGCGTATTCAGCAGCAGAGTAGCAAAGCGCAAGGACAGATGTCTTCACTGTGTCTGGTTGTGATCTCCAGGTTGTGCCAGTCAGCTTTCATATATTATTATTTCTAGCACCCACTTTTTGCTCGATATTGAAGCACTGCATCATCCATTCCATGGTAGCGATATAATCCCTAATAATAAATAACCTGCATTTCAAAAGCATCTTCCAATCTGAGTGGATAAGGCATTCCTTCCACTCTACCCTATTATAGTAACTAGGATTAAAACAGTATACAAGTTTCTGGAACTGTGAATTGGGCAGAGGCTAGCAGATGAGCACAAATGAGCCTATTGGGAACTTTCCCAAAGCCTTTGACCCACCAATAATTGGCTTTTTAATACCTAGCAAATACGTAATGAAAATTTATTCTAGGTCCTAGCCAGAAGACCTGTAGGCATGCTGCAGCACAAGGCTTGCCATTTGTTTTGTCTATTGAGCTTCCTAATTATGAGATTCTGCAGCACTGGCTCTGCTTTAAGATGAGGTAGAAAGGAAATCATTTTACATTAAATGTATGTGAGTTGAAAAGAAGCCTCAAGTAGCAAAAAGGTTTCTTTGCTCTGATGTTTGTAGCCTGCCCAACAGCTGGTGCAATGAGGCTTTCTTATCCTTTATCTTGCTTCATAGGTCAAGTGTAGATGTTTCATGCCTTACTGTGTTGATTCCCTGCTATAAGGGAGTCAAAACACATTTCTACACCAATCATAATATTTATTCACTTCTAATCTAGGCTCTGATATGATTGAAGATGATGCAATTTGGCTCTGGTTTACACCCCAAAAAGCATGCTAAGTGGATTGTCACCACCGGTTCTCTTTCAGTTGCTGTGGGACAGCTAAATATTCATATTAGGGGGGAATCTTAGTGGGAGGTAGAACAAATCAATGTGGAGCATTTAGCTCTGAGTACCAGGTAAGTTTTCCTTTTCTCCATGGCTGATACTGCAATCCTTTGAAATTAAAGGATAGAGCGAGTGGCATATTTTGATAAGCTTTCTGCTGCCTGGTTTGTGAAAGCCTGAATTTGGGTGGAAGTAGATTAAAGTAGCCTTCCCTGTCCACCTCTCCAAAGTTAAACCTTTCTTTACTCATTCAGATTGAAGCTTATTAGAACACTATTCTGCCTAGCAATGGCAATCGTCTGTGCTTTACTCGGGCTAGAGGTATGAAAACAGTTGACTTCCAAATGTTATTGGACTGCAACTCCTAGCAAGTTTAGGCAATGGTGAGAATGTTTGGGAGTTACAGTTCAACAACATCTGGAAGCCGATTGTTTTTCTGTCTCTGTCCCAAGCAAAACATAAACTGTTGTCATTGCTAAGCAGAAGAGTGTTTTTAAAAAGCTTTCATCTGAATGAGTTTAGAAAGATTTAACTTTAGGTATTTTGCTGGAATTCCACTTTCAGAGGCCTTAAGGTGGATCATATTTCCAGTAAAATCAGGAGGGAAGCCAGTCCCTTTTTCGGGTAAGATTATCCCATATACTTATTTAACACCTTCACAGCATCATACAATGGCTGACACTCTTTAGTTGACTTTATGCCAACATAAAGTCAACTCTTTTGGTCATTGCAAAGCAAAACTTTCCTTCTGTAGAAGATCCCATTGATCAAAGCTGGCATGGGACCTTCTGTAGAATCTCTAGCTATTCCGTGCCTGATGGAAAGCAGGGTGGGAACTGGAGAATAATCTGGCTGTGTCTGTAACTAGATGCAAAATGATTATGGTATCTATTTGTGTATAAGTCAATCCCATGTGTAAGTCGTAGGGCTGAGCGGGATATAGCGTGGCTACCTGTGCTTGACGGGGTTACACTCCCCCTGAGGATGCAGGTCCACAGTCTGGGGGTCCTTCTGGACTCCGCAGGTCCCCAGTCTGGGGGTCCTTCTGAGAGTCCTTCTGGACACCAAAACCTGAATGCTCAGGTATTGGTGGTGGCTGGGAGGGCCTTTGTACAGTTAATGCTAGTGCGCCAGCTGCGCCCATACCTCGTGAGGTCTGACTTGGCCATGGTGGTCCATGCCCTAGTTACCACTAGGTTGGATTATTGTAACACACTCTACGTGAGGCTACCCTTGAAGATGGCCTGGAAACTGCAGTTGGTCCAAAGATCGGTGACAGACTGCTAACGGGAGCTAGTTACAGGGAGCGGTCAACCCCCTTGTTTAAACAGCTCCACTGGCTTCCAATAAGTTTCCGGTCCCAATTCAAGGTGCAGGTTATCACCTACAAAACCCTAAACGGTTCACGACCTGCTTATCTTCGCGATCGCATTTTCCCCTACGAACCAATATGTACCCTAAGATAATCCGGGTAGGCGCTTCTTTTGCTTCCACTGCCATCTCAAGTATGATTGGTGGGGACGAGGCAGAGGGCCTTCTTGGTGGTGGCTTTGAAACCCCCCCAGGGAGGTTAGACAGGCTTCTACTTTGTTCATCTTCTGGAGGGAATTAAAAATCTGGATGCTCCGTTGTGCTTTCAGTTTGGCAGTTTTCAATGGAGACCCATTTCGATCCTATTCAAGGTTCTACATTTTATTGTGGCCCTCCTATTGGCTTATTATGACACTTTCTTTAAGGATATTCCTATTCCTTAATTATTTGAACCTTGCATTTTCCATTGGCTTCATTTAGGAAGTTTTGCACTTACTTGTACTTGAACCCAGCATCTACTTCATCTCAGCCATAAGATTGTTTTAGGATGATGTTTGTGACTGTGTTAAGTTTTTATTTGATTGATTTGATTGTATTTTGTTTTTATTAGATTGATTTTATTGTATTTTGTTTTTATCTGTATTTGGGCTTGTTCCATTGTAATCCGTCCCAAGTCCCCTTGGGGAGATGGTGGTGGGGTATAAAATAGGCCTGGGCGGTTTCGTTCGTGAATTTTGTAATTCGTTAAATATTCGTTATTTTTAACAATTACAAAACAATTACAAAACATATTTTCAAACCCGGAAGTGTTTTTAAATATCGAAACGGCATCCTCCATCTTTTTTACGGGCTTCCGCCCATTTCGGAAATGACGTTTTAGGGATGGAGGATGCTGGGTGCGCCGGGAGCCAATCCTGCGCTCCCAAGCACCGTGGCTGATTGTGATTGGGCGGGCGGCCCTTTAAAAGCGGCTCCGCGTGGCCGCATTGCTCATTGCTAGGGAAGGCGAGGAGACGGGAGGTTCGGGAGGGAGGCTTGGCTTGCATTCATTCATTGCTTGCATTCATTCATTGTTTGCATTCATTCATTGCTTGCATTCATTCATTCCCTGGGCTGGGAGCAGCGGGGAGGCTTTGCCGTTCGCTCCACAACAGGGCAAGCATTGTTAATTTTCCATTTTTAAATATTTCTGAAAAATATCTTTCTTTTATTCTTCAAAAAATTCAAAAAAATTCTAAAAAAAGAAAAGACCCTTGTGTGCCTGTGTGTGTCAGTTTGTCCCTGTCCTGTGGCTGTGTTCGCTCCACAACAGGGCAAGCATTGTTAATTTTCCATTTTTAAATATTTCAAAAAATATTTATAAATAAATATTTCAAAAAAAATCAAAAAATATTCTAAAAACGAAATTAACGAAATTAATGAAATTTCGTAAATACTGAACTTTTTCAAAGGAAAATTTTGTAATTATTTTAAATATCGAAACGCAAACCCCCCCCAAATACAAATCGATTTTAGAAACAAATTTTTGTGTTGTTACCCAGGCCTAGTATAAAATAAAGTTGCTGTTCTTGTTCTTGTTATTATTACTTGAAAGCAGGTTTTGGGGCCAAAATTATAGAATTTGATATGATTTGTGGATAAATTGAGTCTTAGTCTGCAGAGAGGAGAAAGCACCAATAACTCCTCAGAGGGCTAGTTGGCCCTGGCGCTCCTGTTATTTCCCTGGCCAGGCATTCAAAATAGCCAGAAGTTGTGCTGCAGTGGAGAGAATAGCGGGCGTTCGTCCTTTCTTTAGGATTTCCCAGGATGGACCAAACTTTTGCCAATTGCCACTCAAAGATGGAAGTGGGTCCTTTTTAGATAAGAGTTAAGATGCAGTATTCACACCGATGTATGGACTTTTTTGACAATAATTTGTAGACTGACACATTTGTATATATTTGTAGGATTTCAGTGGATTATATAATTATTATATGTCTTGCTATGTGGACATAGCTGGATGTTTGGTCCTTTCCCCTCATCCACAAAATGGCTGTGGGAGGACTGCAGCAACTCCAATGTAAGTCAGAAGGGTTTGAGTGGCCAGCTAGTAGAATTATGTTACATTATGCCATACAGGATTCTGGCTCTTATCTGCTTATATTCTTTTATTTGAAGTCTTTCAAGGCATAGGTAGTTATTATTTGCCCCCTTGGTAAGTTAATATTGATATGAACACTCTTAATTAAAACTCCTCTGTTTCTCTCAGCTGATTTAAGGAAAATGTATTTAAATTGTATTCTACTAATACCCCTATCTGCAATTTTCCTGATGTTGTTTTTCTTCCAAGGTCATTAATTTGTATAAGTTCCTTACTGACATAGTTTCATTGGTACAGATTGGCATAATTATAAGGAGATAATCACCTTTCAGCTACTAGTCGGATTTCTTATGAAACCTACTTGGCTACATGCTTTCAGGAAGGTTTTGAGCTCTAGAGACAGGCTGTATAAAAAGGAAAGCTTGTATGCCTCTCTCCCTCTTCTGCCCTAATTCATTACAGACATGCTTTGTAGATCCCAGGGAACTGGCCGTTCTTGGGCGTCCTTTTAACCTTGGCCAATTTGTTGCACTACCTATTGTTTTGTAAATGACTGGTGTTTGCTGTTCAAACGCATCCTACTTTGCAGAATGTTCTTCTAGAAATTTTAATTCTCCCAAAGAACTTAATTGTGGAACTTACTTCCAAAGTTTTTGTTTGCCCCCCCCCCCCAACAATGGAGAGACACTAAGCAAAGAATAAAATTGAAGATAATAGAAACGAAGAGCCGCAATCCAAATAGCATCTTGGAGATGTGTACCACCTTCCTTTTTCTGTACCCCTCCCCAGCTGAAATTTGTGACTCCCTGCAGCAATGCAGTCTTGAGAGCAGCTTGTGTACCCTCCAACTGTCAGGATTTGACAGGCACAATCTCAATTAATCTTCCACTTTTCAACAGTTTTTTAAAATGTCTGTTTTTCTCTCTTCTCACTTTCCCCCTTTGTCATCATCCTACTACAAGTTCACTTATTTCAGTGGGGTGGGCATGGAGGAGAGGAAAGAGGGTTCCCTGTAAAATCAGACCAAAGGAAACTACTACAGCTGCTCCTATCTTGTATGCCCTTCCTCCGTAATATATTTAGCTATCTTGACCATGCGCTGGTGTTGCATGATCACATATATCCCAGTTTTTTGCTTTTAATTTGCTTGCATTGTATTGTTATTGTCTGTTGTTGTTGTTGTTTGAGGCCTTGGCCTTTGTGAGCCGCATCGAGTTCTTCGGGAGATGCTAGCAGGGTACAAATAAAGTTTAATAATAATAATAATAATTTCACCAGTGAAATATTGGCAGATTTGTGTTTCTTAGGGCCCTTCCAGACAAGCCCTATACCCCAGGATCTGATCCCAGGTTTTCAGCTTTAAACTGGATTTTATGAGTCTGCACTGTCAGATAATCTGGGATAAACAGAAAACCTGCGATCAGATCTGTGATATAGGGCCTGTCTGGTAGGGCCCTAAGGCAGTATGGATAACATTTTTCAGCACATGAAGCTCGTTTATCATCTGTCTTCATGAAAAGTTCTGCTTCTTTAGCTTTATAGTCAAGGCAATCCAGAATGCCTCAGAGTGGCCCGTGACCTTTCTAACAAGTAAATATGCCGAAAGACTGATTCTGGGAGTTGTAGTATAGAAAAATAATGTTTCCATGTTCTGATTATCATTTTGTTCTGTCTCCAAATGAGCAATACGGTCAATTGGGTATACCGTCTCTCTAGATCAGTGGTTCTCAACCTGTGGGTCCCCATATGTTTTGACCTTCAACTCCCAGAAATCTTAAAAGCTGGTAAACTGGCTGGAATTTCTGGGAGTTGTAGGCCAAAACACCGGAGGACCCACAGGTTGAGAACCACAACTCTAGATTGTGAACATCTGTTGTGAGTTTTGGTAAAATGAGAATGCACTGGTTTTTTTCCCTTTTGCTTTACATAAGATTTATGAATCACTAGCCATCCCCTGCCATGCGTTGCTGTGGCCCTGTCTGTGTATATGTGTTTTGTGTGTGTATGTATGTGTATATATGTAGTTTTGTGCATGTGTTGTAATGTAATTTTTATTTTTTGGCTTTTTAAGTCCTTTCCACAGCGTTTTTATGAATGATGGTCACTTGTTGGCCTGATAGGTGTCTTGTGTCCAAATTTGGTGTCAATTTGTCCAGTGGTTTTTGAGTTATGTTAATCCCACAAACGAACATTACATTTTTATTTATATAGATTTGGCTTTCTCGCATATATATTTAAACAATGCTCAAGCTTTATGTCTTCTGTACTCCACAAAGTACTTTAACCTGTATGCTGAAGGAAACAGTTGATCTTGCCAGGTAAACTCCAGCATTCTACATTTTGATTTCATACTAGATAAACGGTTCTCATTCTCTGGCTTCATGCTCTTAAAGGCTAGTTTGTATTTAAAAAACAAAGAAACCAAACCATCTCAGGTTAATTGACCATAACTCTGCATTGAAATGGTGCAAAATATGTGGTCATACTTCATTCTTAACCTTCCTGACTTTGTTGTTGTGTGTCTTCAAGTTGTTTCTGATTAATGGCATCCCTAAGGTAAAGTTATCATGGGGGTTTTCTTGGCAAGAATTATTCAGAGCGGGGATTACCATCCTCCTCTTCTTCTGAAGCAAAGGGAATGAGACTTCCCTTAACACACTGTGGTAGGGATGCTTGTGGTATTGGTATTAGCACTACAATAGGTTGTGTGTACAATGGGAAGAGGAGACTTGGTATTAGCACTACAATAGGTTGTGTGTACAATGGGAAGAGGAGACTCAAGGGAAACTGACTTCATTCTTTAGCCTGTGCTCTCTGCTTCAGATTTGCAGAGTTGCACGTCTCCATTTTTCTCTCAACCTTCTTTGCTGCAGGATCATTCAGAGCTAGTGGGCCAGCACTTTCACCTCTCTTTTGTAAGTATGCCCATGGTCATGATCTGCCACTCTAGGTGCCATCTGTTTCACAACTCTAGACTGGCGGAGACAATCCCAGAGGCTTTCAAGGGCTACGGTATGAATTCCTTGCAGGGAACAGTGGTGTATACACCCATCTCCTGCCATGGAAGTGTGAACTGGCTCTAATGCTGAAACTCAAATGTTTATCTTGTTTTTCTTCAAGATTATCCCATCAGCTAAAAAAATATCCTGGACTAAAAATGCTGCATTTTAATGTATATCAGTGTGTGCCAAAGGAGGACCAGCTTTGTGTGGTCCCTGGCGCATATATTGAAGTGATTGGGCATGCATCAGATGCTCTTTGGATGGAGCTCTTGGTTCTTATTATTGTAGCTTTATGAACAGAGCACCACAATAATCATCTAAAGATTCTTTTTTAAATTGGTTGATGAATCATCTGTCTCAATTTGGTTAGCTGACCAGCGGTAAATTACCTAATTAAATATAAATGAATTTGCATATTACCATGGAATGTAATGAAAGAGAGAGCGAGAACTTTTAATGCAATATACAAAAGCTATCATATAAGGATGGGGACAGTTTTTTAAATTCATTATTCAAGTAATACACCAGAACTGAAACGGAATCAGAATGTTAACAAAGGTGCCTTTAACATGCAAAAAAGGAAAAAAAGAGATAGTTGATTTGCTAAGTAAAGTATCTGTTCCACAGATGCCTTGGAAAAAATGGTCTACCTTAAGTTTAAGGTTTCCCCTTGGCATTAAGGGCCCTTCCACACAGCCCTATATTCCGGAATATCAAGGCAGAAAATCCCACAATATCTGCTTTGAACTGGGTTATCAGAGTCCACACTGAGATATAGGGCTGTGTGGAAAGGCCCTAAGTCTAGCTGTGTCTGACAATGGAGGATAGTGATCATCTCAATTTCTAAGCCGAGGAGCCGGCGTTGTCTGTAGATGCCTCCAAGGTCATGTGGCCGGCATCACTGCATACAGCACTGTTCCCTTCCTGCCGGAGTGGTACCCACTGATCTACTCACATTTGCATGTTTTCGAACTGCTAGGTTGGCAGAAGCTGGGGCTAACAGTGGGAGCTCACCCTGCTCCCAAGATTTGAACCGCAGTTCAGTGGTTTAACCCACTTCGCCACCGGGGTCTACATTACACGACAACAACATACAGGGAGTGAGAGAGAAAAAAGGAAATCCCAAGAGTTCTTCAGAATATGTAGACCAAGTAAGAAAAACGCAACAAAATCTAGAGCCCAACTCTACAGAAAGGAAAGAATGCTTAACTCTTATTCACTAGCATGAACACTTTTTGTGTGAATTTGACAATATTTTCTGACTTCAGTGAGAATTCCTGTGCATTTGTGGCTATTAAAATGTCCAATATGCAAAGGAGTGGGGTCCCTCCAAACTCCCAGAGCCAGAAAACATAAGGTAGAATAAAAGGAAAATAGAATGAAGTAAAATAAAATGTGCAAGCTTCTCAAACCAGAGCAATAAAATGCTTCCAGCTGACTTGTCCCATTGATTTCAGACTGAGAGGTGACTAGAGCCAATATCTAATGTGACACTAATAGTAGTCCCCTGGCACCAAGAAGTTTTTTTTTTTTTCTAGAGAGTTGCCTGGTCTTAGCCCACCAGAACAAGTTGGATGGGTTGTAAGTGGAAAGGGAAATAGTTCTCCTTTGCTTGTGCTCATGGAAGCTTCTTTGGCAAGTGCAGTGAGTGTGTTCTGGCCTAACACCACACTTCTGTGAACACTTAGATTAGTGGTTCTCAACATGTGGGTCCCCAGATGTTTTGGCCTTCAACTCTTAACAGCTGGTATACTGGCGGGGATTTCTGGGAGTTGTAGGCCAAAACACCTGGGGACCCACAGGTTGAGAACTACTGACTTAGAAGAAGATTGTTACACTGACTTTGTATTCCTGATTTTGGAGTAAATACATTGAGGATTATGTCGCAAGGCTGCAGACCAATGTCAACATATTTATGAGTGTGTCCGGTGACCTTGGTGGAATATACTTCTAAGTAAATACGCATAGGCTTGAGGTGCACATGACCTTTCCTCCTCCAGGAATAGGATCCTGTCTACAATGGTTGATGCACAAAATGATGTAATTGCAATATTCTGTTGTTCATTTTTGTCTGGATATTTCTTACAAGCATTGAAAGTCAGTGGAAAGAGCAGGTTCACCTTCAGATCTGAATATTTACTGACATCTACTGCGGATGGTCAAATCTCCTGTGTATAGTGTCTGTTTGCTGTGTTGATATTCTCACACTACTAGCATTGTAATGGTGGACTACATTTCTGAAGAATTAAAATTTGAGCCTCAGGTCTCCATGACCTTTTAGAAATTAGTGAATCCTGAATGTCTGTTTCAGAGAATGTCAGGAAACCTAGCTCAGCAGGAAAGGTAAGGATTAACCAGTGTCATTATTAATGCTCTTTCATAGTTGATAGGTGAGAGGATTGCAGAATTGCAGAGGGAAGTTCATATTTTCATACAAAATTTGTATTTGTAGAGCAACCTAGGATTCTTTGATTTGCTCTGGTCATCAAGTACATGGTGTTCTGAGCATTTTGCTGTAGAAAAGTTATGAGATCAAATGATTTCTTTCTCCCACTTAGTTTTTGTGTGTTCTTCCCCAATATTCTATTATATATATTTACTAGCTGTCCCCTGCCACACGTTGCTGTGGCCCAGTCTGGTGATCTGAAAAATAGAGTAATGAGAAAGTGTCGTTTTCTAATATATGCAATTTCTTTATGTTTGTGGGTAAGCAGCATTTCTTGTTGTTTCTTTGTCAGTATTGATGTAGAGATCGTCTGGTTTGCCTACTCTGGAATATGCAATATATAGCTGACCTTTAGGATACTATACCTGTCATATACATATATATGTGTGAATCATATATATCAATCTTTATCTCTGGCTGGATGGTTCTTTGTCAGGAGGGCTTTGATTATGTTTTCTTGCCCTGGTGAAGAGAGTTGGACTGGATGGCCTTAAGGCAGTGTTTCCCAACCTGGGAGTCCGGACCTCTAAGGAGGGGTCACGAGGGGGTGTCAGAAGGGTCGCCAAAGACCACCAGAACACACAGTATTTTCTGTTGGTCATGGTTCTGTGTGGGAAGTTTGGCCCAATTCTATTGTTAGTGGGGTTCAAAAGCTCTTTGAGTATAGGTGAACTATAAATTCCAGTAACTACAACTCCCAAATGACAAAATCATTTTTAGTGATGGTCAGTCCTTGGATTAGTAGGTATCTTGTGGCCAAAGTTGGTGGCAATTCATCCAGCGGATTTTGCGTTATGTCACTCAAAACAAACAGAGCACACACACACACACACAGACACAGACACAGACACAGACAGACAGACAGACAGACAGACAGAGATTCTATCCCTGTGAAGAGAGATGAATGGATGCCCAGGCAGACGACTTTCTGGCCCACCCCTTTTTCAAGGCATTTGAAACTGCAAAAATACCTTAATTTCCATCTTTACCAAATTACAGGAGATGACGGTATACAGCCTCTTTCCAAATCCAGGTGCTTAAGAACATGCTGTGTTAGGTCCAATCTCTGTTCCAGTTGCCAGCAATCCTTAAAACCTATTAAATCTTGGAATGATATAGACAAATACCTATTTTTCTTGCAGCTAGGAAGTACATTAATGATTCATTAAAACAACAATAGCAATTCTATCTTACGTCTGTGACAGTTGCCTAAACCAATTGGCTTTCCCTATTCAAGTCTTTTGTTAGCATTGTCCTGGACTTTATCTGTACTATTGCTGCAGTTCAACTGACTTGTAAAGAATACAGTTTCATCCAGTGCCTGATACCTACTATTTACCTTGTTTCTGTCAGGAGATTACTTTGCTCCTGTGATAGTTGAAATAGTCATTATTTGAAGAGGACTCTGTCTAGTGCCCCATTTTTGTGGGGGTTCACATAATAGGCACTTGTTCCTGGGTAGGTCAGTTCAACAGCTCTTCACACTCTTCATCTGTTGATGAAGGGTCTAAGCCCTTGCTGCTTCATAAAAAAAGTATTTTCGAATGCATATGAAATTTCCCAAGTGAATTGTTAGATTTTAACACAACATCAACAGCGTGTTATAGAGGTTATAGGGCTCCACAGCCACATACGGACCCACAAGAATATTGGAAGACAATCATCCTCGGAAAGCGAGGGATCGCCTAAGTAAGTAAAGTATAGAGGTAAAAGCAGTGGACTGGGATTTAGCAAATTTTGGGTCAATTTGCCATGAAACCCAAGATTAATGGCCATCACTCTGTCTCTCAGGATACATTATGATCCTGAATGAAACCTGTGGGACTTGTACCAATGGTTTCACTTACCAACATCCGACAAAATATGCCTTCTTTAGGAATTATCTGGGCCCTCCAGATACTCCTGTGGCATTCTTATGACACAAGGTATCTATAGAGTTGTCCTGGAGGACCTAGCAATTTTTAAAAGACGATCTCTCTCCAGGGATTTTCTAGGTCCTTTATTTCAATAGGGTTTGCTATTTTTGTCTAGAGTAGGTTCAGGACCGTAGTCCCTTCAGATTCAGGGTACATGTTGTATTTTTGTGGGGATAAAGGAGAGAGGAAGAGATGCATGTATAGTTTCTTGTTGGAGGAAAGGTGTAAACATAACAGCAAAAGAACACATAAAAGGCAGAGGAAGCATTCTTGCAATTTAGGCTAGGCCAGCTTTGCTGATAGTACACTTGACAGGTTAATCTTTTCCCAGTGTTTATCCGATTGTCTTCTATAACTGTGAGGGGAATTGCAGAGCGTGGAGACTTGCTGCATTCTGTTCTTTCAAACATAACTGCTGCTACTCCAGGGATCGGGAGCCAGAATTGTATAGCTTAAAAGACAAGGATTAAATCAAGGAGCAAAAAGAAGCATTTATTATGGATGAAGGTAAGTTTTCTTGTGGTCTTGAGACTGGTCTCAATTTTGTCAGATACCTGCTTGCCTGGGACTTTTAATTACTTTGATATAAATAAATATTTTCATAGAGAACAAGGCCTTAAAAGAATTATATTCTTCTGGTCAGTACTGAGGGCCCCATTTGAAAGTGTGTTGAGCACCAAAAGCAAATTGCAGAACTGTTGCCTTGTGCCACCATTATATCAGAATAGTCTTGCTACGGTTTTCTATGAATTTTCTCTTCCTTTTCTCTGCCAAAGAATGTAAATGTATTTCTGGGAGTGCAAATCAGACTCTTTTCATTGAACATTTCTGGCCCCTTGGTAAGGACAGGTAGCAGTGAGTGGTATATCATTTCCAAGGTGAGTGAGAGAGATTGTGAGAGTACACATAGTTTTTCACATTTCGCACATGATAACCGGAATAGGAGGAGAAGCAAGCAAGCTAATAAAAGCTGCTGCAGTTTGCTTTTGCTTGAGCGTTCAGAGAAGAACATGATTCCTCTCCCTCCTTGCCTACACCTCCTGAATTAACTGCTGGCAAACTGTTTTTGTATTTTCCACTCAGAATGCATCTACACAATCGAATTAATGCAGGCGGACACGACTTTAACTGCCATGGGCCAATGTTATGCAGTCATGTGAGTTGTAGTTTTACAAGTTCTATAGTGCTGATGCCTCACCAAACTATAAATTCCAGTATTCCATAGCATTGAGCCATGGTATTGAAAGTGGTGTCAAACCCCATTCATTCTACAGTGTAGATCAGTGGTTCTCAACCTGTGGGTCCCCACATGATTTGGCCTTCAACTCCCAGAAATCCTAACAGCTGGTAAACTGGGTTGTTATAGGTTTTTCGGGCTGTATGGCCATGTTCTAAAAGCATTCTCTCCTGACATTTTGCCTGCATCTATGGTAGGCATCCTCAGAGGTTGTGAAGTCCTAGGATGCCTTCCATAGATGCAGGCAAAACGTCAGGAGATAATGCTTTTAGAACATGGCCATACAGTCCGAAAACTTACAACCCAGTGATTCCGGCCTTCGACAATACACTTGGTAAACTAGCTGGGATTTCTGGGAGTTGTAGGCCAAAACATCTGGCGATCCACAGGTTGAGATTACTGGTGTAGACCACCCTCAGTTTGCAACAGTGGAAGTAAACCGAGGGTGATGGTGAAATGGGAGAAGGAGAGAAAAAGCAGAACATTTAGAAAGCAACTGAAAAAGTAGGATGAAAGAAGATTAATTGGGAATGTCTCTGCCAAACTGGGACAGTTGGAAAGGTATGTGTTCAAATGCATGCATATTGTTGGCACAGATAGGTTAAAGCAAAATCTGAGGTGGTGAAGCTTTAGATGTAGCATGTAGGTGGCTAGACCTGGGGAACATCAGTCCTGAAAATCTTAGTTTTTCTGCTGAGATTGAATGCTTGTGTTAACAGATATGTGCTTGTGGGTTACATAGCTTGGCCAATCCTTGACCGATTACTCCTGATGGCACTGTAGTAATTCTTTAGATTCCTGTTTGTAGAGCGGCTCAGAAGAATAGAGGATGTAGTCTTTCCTGTTGTTTATCTCTCAAACATCTTACATGTCAGAGTTGTTTGCAAAGAATGGCGTAATCCTCCTTATTTTTGAAAATGTGAGGAAAAAGCTCAATCTTTGATGAAGAAGCTTTAACTATTCCACCTTCAGAAATATGAAATGCAAAATGTGGAAGGTTACAGCAAGTTTATCAACAAGCACGCCTACTTACCTGTGGCAAGTGTGAATTACAATCAACATGACAGGCAGAGAAGCTTTTTAAACAGATACACGTGTTCTAGTCTTGTCACAAAGGAGGTTGCTACCTTTGGTGGACTTACTTTGCCAGACTGGATTAAGAGTATCATGAGTATACTTTTATAAGGGAGATAAAACGTCTGATATATCACTACCACTTCCTCGTGATCAAGTTGGTCTGTGTGACAATCTGGATTATCGCTTTGTTAATACAACAAAGGTGATAATCCTGTAGTTATGGCTTGGCTCGGCATAAAGAGAACAATCTCTAGATGCAAAAGAAAAGAACTGTTATTGTCATGTTTTGGCTACAAAAGAAATGAGGGCAGATGTAAGTAAGGATGTTTTTCTGCCTGTTTACCTTCTGCAGCTTTTGTTAAACAGATTCCCACCACCTTTCTTGCTATCCCGCATAGCCATGTTATAGGGGAATAAAAACGACATTTGAAAAAGAAATACTCAAGGAGGATTGCGTTTCAGTCCAGGTTAACCGTGGTTGTGAAATAGCTATACTCTTGTAACTTCAGTAAGACATAAAGAAGGGACCTGTCGCTTGTTAGTCTTGGTTTTAAGATCTGTGATAAACCTGTGTTGACTTAACAAAGCACGAATTTTACAATGTTACTATGTCTACAGTATTTTGCCCTCAGATGTGGAGGGGGCAATGGGTCCTTGCTCTCGTAATTTTATGTGTTTCTCCGAGAAGAGTCCAAGCTGGAGTGTTTGCACCGGTAAATTAAACAATTAACAGAATTCCTGCATTCGTGACAGTCATTACAAGACTGTGAAACATTAAATAAACCTTTGTGTAATCTAGGTTATAGTACAATTTAAAAAATTCTTATCCTGTGATGGTGCATACATCTACATGCAGGGTCCAAGAGAGGAGTTAAGTGACATAATTGGGAAAAGGTAGAACATATGGCTCTTCCTTTTCTTCCCTATTGCATCCCCAAATTCCCTGCTGTCCGAGGATCTAAACCAGGAATTACCAAATATCACCCAGGGATCAAATGAGGTCACTCAGATTAATTTTACCTGGCTACCTTTGACCAAACGTATGACAAGACACTTTAATTTACTAAGACTATTTCAAGATGCAGTTGAGAGTGGATACCTCTTAATATTCTGTTTAACTCTGAAATTTTGCTATGAACTGATGTTTGAGCACCCATGCCCCATAAGCATGAAGCCCTTAATGCAAAAAGAATATAGAAGTTATCCATCTTTGGTCTGAGTAACTCATAAAAATGAGCATGGGTGCATAACCAAAAACCTGGGTGGCATCTATGGATTTTTACACAGTAGCCCTTTCGCAAAAAGTTGTGGTATCCCTGATGATATAAACTTTCAAAGAGATTGGAAGCTGAGTCACTAAACCAGGGGTCCTCAAACTTTATAAGCAGAGAGCCACTTCACGGTCCCTCACAATGTTGGGGGACCAGACTGTAGTTTGAAAAAAACCCCACGAAGCAAATCCTATGCACACTACACATATCTTAATTGTATTTATTTATTTAAGATATTTCTATCGCACCTTTCTCAACCCCAAAGGCAACTCAAGGCGGCTTACAAATTGGCAGCAATTCAAAGCAATAAAAATCCACAATATACAATTAAAACATTTAAAACAGCATTATAAAATCAATACAATACAAAAACCATTAACAACATATAATAACCAATGTCTTCTTGTTAATCTCACTTTCCAGTAGCATCGTATAAGCCGTACCATGTTTCAAATTTACATAATACCATGTTTGTCTATTGCACTGCTTTTCCAAAGGCTTGTTCAAAGAGCCAGGTTTTTACTTTTTTTTTTTTGGAAGGTTAGGAGGGAGGGGGCGATCTAATATCCCTAGGGAGGGAGTTCCACAGCCGAGGGGCCACCACTGAGAAGGCCCTGTCTCTCATCCGTGCCAAATGCACCTGCGAAGAAAGTGGGATCGAGAACAGGGCCTCCCCAGACGATCTTAAATTCCTAGATGGTTCATAGGGAAAGTTTTGTCTGGACAGGTAAGTTGTAATACAAAAAATGAAAGAACAATTCAATATTTAAAATCAAGAACAATTTTAACCAACATAAGCTTACCAGTTGAAATACTGACAAGTTAATGTTGGTTCAAATCGTTCTTCATTTTAAATATTGTATTCTTTCATGAGAAGTGTGGGCTTGCTTTTGACTGATGAGATAGTCAAATTAATTAGGATTGCTGTTGTTGTGTGCTTTCAAGTCTTTTCAGACTTAGGACAACCCTAAGTCTAAAGCAGTGGTTCTCAACTTGTGGGTCCCCAGATGTTTTGACCTTCAACTCCCAGAAATCCTAAGAGCTGGTAAATTGGCTAGGATTTCTGGGATTTGTAGACCAAAACACCCAGGGACTCACAGGTTAAGAATCACTGGTTTAAAGTTTAGGACAGGGTCCAGGTAAATGACCTTGGGGGGTTACATCCGCCCCAGAGGCCTTCATTTGGGGACACCTGGATTAAACAAACTGGTAGTTTGATGCTCTGTTGATGTCCTTACATAAGTAACATGTCTTGTTATGCACACCAAATGTGTGTTCAATCAGAGATATGACTGGGGCAACAGCCAAATGTGGTTGTCAAAAGATGAAGAATTACTTGCTTGGTATTCAAAAGTACCCTTGAGAGATTGCTGGTCATTTTTTTAGCACATTGACTAGAACAGGTTAGTGCAAAATGGTTGCAGATCTTTTTGCAATTGTGTGCATCATGCTTCTTCTTGGTAAAAAAAATTAGATAAACATTACAATGTCTTGATCAACTATCATTTATGTAAATGGCGAAAACATTTTAAATTGAGTAGGAAATAGAATGTATTTTGCTCTAAGTGCTCAATTGTTCTGTATAAAATACAAAGACAGATCAATGATGAGGAAAGTTGTGCAGTTGGTACACACACAATCGCTGGGTTTAGGGATTGAAGAGCTCCACCAAAGTTAGAAACCAACAATGAAAACACTGGGTTTTTTTAACCTGAGAAAAGACTTCTCTGAAAGTCAGTGGTGTGACTCTGTGGTCAACATCAGCCTGAAGTTGGCCATAGAATTGCACTGGAGGACCTACAACGGTCTATGGCAGACTATATTGTGGTGTAGCTTGATGCAGACAGGACCGTGGTGAGTGGCCCTCTCTCATGTGAGTGACTGGGATGCAAAAGGAGTGAAGCTGCTGCTAGTTGACAATGTGTAATAAGGGGAAGGAGGAAAGGAAAGGGGGAAAAGGCAGGACAGGAGAGAAGGAGAAATAAAGGAAGAGAAAGGACAAATTTGCCTTGACAGCACAGAATAATTAATGGAAGTATTTTTGCTGGTAGAGAAGGCCTTTTGGCATATAGCAATGTTTTAAAGCAAAGTCTTTCCAAAACCCTGATTAGCAGGTTCTTATTGTTTGTTTTGATAGGCACAGAATGGCAGGATGCAGCCTGTATGTCAGAATTGGTTAAACAATTTGCTATAAAATGATACAAAGCATTTGAACAATATAGCATCCTCTAAAGCTCTTACTTTAAAAACATTAATTCAAAAAGGTTTTGGAAAACAAATATTTTCACCTGCCAAAAGAAAGGGGAAAAAGAGGGAGCCACACTAGCTTTTTTCTGGAGAAGCAGCTCTACAGTTTAGGCACAGCCACTGAGAAGACCCCGTTTCAGGTATCCACCTACTGTGAAGGTGGCGGGACTGGAATAAGGGCATCTTCTGAGGCTTCCATGGTATGAAAGACTCATGGGGGTTTACAGACTGTCACATAATCATGACCTAAGCCATATAGGGCTTCATAGGTTATAACCAGAATCTTAAAATTACAATCATAGGTTGTAACCCAGAATCTAACCAGCAGCTGTTGGAGCTCCTGGGGTACTGGAATTGTAGGATCACTGTAGCCAGTCTCTGTTAATATTCTGGTTGAAGCTGTTTGTCTATCTGAGCCTTCTAATATTGTTTTACAAATAATGTGAGGGATATGTGTGTGTGTGTGTATAGAGAAAAAGAGAGAGAGAGAGAGAGGAACAACTTATTTTAAAGTTTTTTATCGTTGTAAAAGAAAATATTCCATTACCCATTTTTAATGGAAAATTTCCATGTTTGGGAAAACACCCTTCTCTGGTTTATATAGCTCTATCTGAAGTAAATCAAGCCATTCCAAGGAAAAAAGTAGAAACTTCTGAAAAATTGTGAAGAATTTTGTGTTGATTGGAAGCCAATAGCACAATGTTTCTCAACCTTCCTAATGCCATGACCCCTTAATATAGTTCCTTATGTTGTGGTGACCCCGAACCATAAAATTATTTTCGTTGCCACTTCATAACTGTAATTTTGCTACCGTTATGATTTCTAATGTAAATATCCAATATGCAGGATGTAATTTTATTCAATGGACCAAATTTAGCACAAATTCCCTATGCACCCAAATTTCAATACTGGTGGGGTTGGGAGAGAATTGATTTTGTCATTTGGGAGTTGTAGTTTCTGGGATTTATAGTTCACCTACAATCAAAGAGCATTCTGAACCCCACCAACAACAGAATTGGGCCAAACTTTCCACACAGAACCCCCATGATCTAGAGAAAATACTGTGGTTTCTGATGGTCATTGGCGACCCCTCTGACACATCCTCGCACCTCCCCCCCCCCCCCCCAGGGCTCCCAACCCCAGGTTGAGAAACTCTGCAATAACGCCAGTGCCTGTTTGTCTGAATGGCTCCTTCCTCTGCTGTCATAAGGACACTGACATTTCTCTCTTGGAAAGTTATGGAGTCTCATCATAGCTTTCAAGACAGGTGTTGCTTTTTGCATGAGCTCTTTGCCCATTACACAGCAGTTAAGCATCTCATTTCTGTCTCTGTTGTCAGGATGTCTCTTTGATGCATGTGTTCCACACGCTACACATACTGAGTTTTTGCTTTCCTTGCTTTTTTGCACTGCCTTGGCTTTTAGTATTTTGGCTGTGTTTACTGGTTTAAAAATAAGAATGAAAAATGCATTGACACTGTTGCTTAACACAGCACTATTGATTTATTAGCAGCAGGTTTTCCTTTCTGCATCATAAATGCTTGTTGAGTTTCTTCATTCCTTTACTTTGGTTCAAAAGCCTTGAAACCGCTTTCATGCTTTTATAGCTTTGTTAATATTAACGTCTTTTATATTGGAGAGAAATAAGATAGAGATTGCTGATACATGTATCAGTGTAGTCTAAACCAACCTCCTCCAATTTACTGTTGAAGGCTTTCATGGCTGGAATCACTGTGTTGTTGTAGGTTTTTTGGGTTGTATGGCCATGTTCTAGAAGCATTATCTCCTGACGTTTCGCCTGCATCTATGGCAGGCGTACACCAACTTGCTTCTCCAACATTTTGGACTACACGTCCCACCATTCTCCCATTCACACTGGTTGTGGAGTGGTTGAGAGTTGTGGTCCAACACAATTGATGTGTCCTAAGTTGAGAAAGGAGATTATCAAGTTATATTTACTATTTGGCTCTCTCCTCCAAAGAAAAGACGAGGGAAGAGAGGATATTCAGGATCCTTAATGCAAACTGAACCCTATTCAAATTATTTGGTTACTTCCCAGTAGTAAATTTCAGATGTAAAAAAAGATTGAAATCCATGTTGCACTGAATGAGTTCTGTCCACATGTACATAGGGGTTTTTACTGAAACAATAGGGGTCTTTACTGAATGAAAACCTAGGGGTTTTTACTAAAACCAAAGCAGGGGTGGATCGATGCATACTGAAATCTATTTAGTTGGTTTCTGGGACTGATAAGGGATATTTGACTTTCAACTGGTAGTGAGCGCCTCCCTGAGGCAAGGCAGCTTTCTATGCTACCTAGAAGAAACTGTGGTGAAGCCACTACTGAAAAAAAATCCCCGATTCACCACCTTGCTAATATTTTCTCTTGAGCAAGATTCTATAAGGTGTGAAGCCCTCCCATCTCTAGGGATTTCTGGATAAAATGAATTATCTAGATCAGTAGTTCACAACATGTGGGTCCCCAGAAGTTTTGGCCTTCAACTCCCAGAAATCTTAACAACTGGTAAACTGGCTGGGAGTTGTAGGCCAAAACACCTGGGGACCCACAGGTTGAGAACCACTGTTTTAGATCTATTTCAATGTTGTTTAGGTCTAATTATGGGACAGAGATAACTTTGGTTGGATCATCTGTGCAGGAAAATGGACAAATGAGTTTGTTTCTTGTTTGTTCTGTTGGGCATCTCAGCAGGTTTAGATACCTTTTGCAATGGGCAACTCTCTGGGATGGGAGCACTGTCATTTAACAATTTTACTCCATCCCAGAGAAAGTAAACTCTGAAGATGGTTCTGGGGGACTCTTCTTCCAGGCTCCGACCATTATCTTGAAGGGTTCCTCGTGGCTTGCTTTTGTCTCCCATGTTGTTTAGCATTTATTTGAAAACTCTAGGAGAGGTCACTTGAATTTTTAGAGTTCATAAATATTTTGATGACACCAAACAAGTCTCTCCCATTGGAATCCAGAATCTTAATTCTGGTCCAGAGTCTGTTATAAGTAATAGACTGAGTGAGGTCAAAGAAACAAACTTCATCCAGACAAAACAGAGGTGCCCCTGGTAAAGTGAAAGAGAATAAGGTTCCAGCTGTTCTGGATGGGGTTATACTCCCCTTGACATTTTAGGTGCACAACTTTTTAAAGGGTTCAACCCTGAGCTTGGATGGTACTCTTCCAGTAGTGGCCAGGAGTGCATTTGCACAGTTAAGACTTATGTGTAACTTGTGCCCATTTCTTGAAAAGACAGATCGAGTTGACTGTTGCCAAATTTTCATGACCCCAACATTGAGCTAAGGGAACTCCGTTTAGGGCCAGGACCCACAGTTTAGGAAGCCGTGCTCTATATCAGCGGTTCTTAAAATGTTCTCTGCAGAGCCCTTGGGGCTCATTTTGAACATTTGCATGTTTTTAACCGGTATACACGCTTAATACAATAATACAATAATTTTAACTGTATTCTTCATTGTTCTTTTTGTAAGCCACCTTAGGTCCCACACTGGGAGACAAGTGGCACATAGTCAGATAGATAAATTGATACTATTTAGCAACAAAAAAACTCTTGTGCCCGATTCAATTATTTATATTGCTGTTATAAGTAAAAATAGGAAAAAGTTACTAGAAGTGGATTTTTATGTGGAGAGACTATGCGTTTGGTAGTAAAAGCAAATTTTTGCACCTGGCAAATCTCAGTGTTCTAGTAAATAATAAAGTAGACAATCTAAGCCTAAAATCTGCCATCCCTGCTGCAGAAAGTTAGGAACAACCAGGCATGGTTCCCTAATTAGGAAGTCTTTTTTAGTTTGCAATTATCTTGATGTGTGTTGCAGTTTCTACTGTATCTGTAACTATTATATTTCTGGTAGTTTTGTGTGTGTTTGTAATTGGTTTATCTTTGGCATAAACAGCAAATAAAAGTGTTGAGCCCCATTTATTTCATCACTAGTAGCTTTATAAAGCAGCTATCTGAACCAGTGAGATTGGAGAGGTTTTTATTTGTCTCCAGTCAACACCAATTGACTTCAGGAGTTGACCCTCGCTTGGTTATGTCTCTCCTAGTCTGAATCTTCAGCTTCTCTTGATCTCGAAGGCAAGGCTCGTGGGATTTGAGCTGTGTCTACATGGCTGCAAAATGCCAAAAGCACTTCTAGTGCTGGACTCCTTGATAAACTACAGAGCAGCACAGGCAGTAGTCTTGCAACACTACCTTATAAGAAGCAGATTGCTGCTTTTCAGCATTGCAGTCTGTGATTACATTCCAGGCTGATGTACGGGATGCAGATAGAATGTAGGCACAAGCCTTTCTTCAGTTTAATACCAAGCTGAGACAATTTTGTGGAGGAATAAAATTGCCTGCTGGAGAAGAGGCGAATGAGCCAGTGAGCCAGATTGTTATTTTCATCCTTGCGTTGAAAGAGCTTCAGTAATCTCCCCATTTCCACAATAATAACGGTTGAAGAGTCACACTTGGATCATTGTGTGACTGTTTTTCTGTTGATCTTATAGCAAGTATAGTGTATTCATTCAGTGTTTCTGTTTTTCAGGTTTGTGACTTCTCATCCTCATCTTATAGATATTTTACTTGTGGTTTAGAAGTTCAGAAATGAGGAGCTTTGCACATTGGACTACAGTACTTTTTTTTTTAACTTTTTATTTTTACAACACAGAAAATACATACCTTGCACACACAAAACATTTACAATTCCCACCACCAACATGAGGATTATTATCTTTCACATATTCATTTCTTTTTGAGACAATCATTATTTCTTTATCTTTATACATTTCCATCCTGTATGCTATATAGCATTTGTATCTTATTTCTTATGACCTGATCTCCAGAATGATTCATAATATAGTTCATTACCCTTGTCCATCTATCTTCCATTTCTCTCATTCGATTTTCATTAATTTTTAAATCATTTAATTTCACATTCATAATTTCAAATTCTATTTGCTCCACCATATAATGGTACCATTTATTTATTGTCCATTTTGATTTTTCTTTCCACCCTAATACTATTACTGCTTGTGCACATTCAATTGTTGTTTCTTTTATTTCCCTTTTATTTCCCATTTCCTCTCTTTTCCCTAATACCGCTAATTCCTTTGTTATGACCCACTCATTTCCTAATATTTGATTTGCCACATTTTGTATAGTCTGCCAAAAGTCTTGTACATATTCACATTCCCACATCATGTGCATAAAGTGCCCTTTCTGGTGGCATCCATGCCAGCACTGACTACTCCCCTCTTTATAGTAGTATGCTAATTGGCAGGGTGTGCGATACCATTTGTGCAATATTTTCCTCCTCGTTTCTCGTACTTTAGTATTCCTTTCCATCCCTATTATCTCTACCACATTTCTCATTTCTTGTTCCGAGATTTGTAACTCCGTTTCCCACATAGTTTTCAAGTCCTGTATTGTACATCCATCGGCCTCTATTAGCATTGTATATATTTTGCTGGCCTGTGCCTTCTTTCCTTCCCCTTTTTCTCTTATTATCTTTTCAAAGGCGGTATCTTCTCTCTTAACCATATTGATATTTTCTTTTGTTTTGCAATATGCACAGATTGCTCTTATCTGTAACCAGTTTTCTTGCCCAAGCCATTGCTTAATTTTATTCTCCCTTACCTTTCCCTCTCTGTCATATAATTGTTCTACTCTCTCTATTCCTTTTTCCTTCAATATCTGGATATTTCTATTCATATTTGATTCCTTATCCTTGTTAATTATCCATACTGTTGACATTTTGGATTTTAAACTGCTAATTCTCCCTTGCCATTTCTTCCACACTTGCATTGTTCCTTTCATTGGTCCTGTTAATTTATCTATATTTCTCTTATCCCATTTTCTAAAAATTATTTCTTCACAATTAACTCCATTCATTTCCTTTTCAAATCTCACCCATTTTTTATTTGTCACTTGTAATTCTATTGCTCTTTCAATTTGGAAGGCATCGCTATATAGCTCTAGGCATGGGCAGCCCCATCCCCCTTTCATTTCTTTTGCAATTCTCAATTTTTTCCTTACTCTTGGTCTTTTCCCCCCTTCAACCCAATAATTTAGTTTCCTATCCCATTCCTTTAATTTTGCCAAGGGAGGGATTCCTGGGAGAGCCTGAAATAGATATATAATTTTTGGAATTATCAATATTTTCAATGCCCTTATCCTAGACATCTGTCTCAAATTTTTATTCTTCCACCTACTCAATTGTTTTAACATTCTCTTCCATGCCATTCTGTAATTTCCATCTATTATTTTATCAAGTGTCTTATATATCCAGATTCCCAAATACTTAATCTTTTTAATACCCAATTTTAACCCTGATTCCTTCCTTATTTCCAATTGTTCCCTTGGGGGTGTGTTGATAAATAATATCTCTGATTTCTCCATATTAACTGATAGCCCTGATTCTTTTTTAAACTCCCTCAAAGTTAATTGAATTGATTTAATCATTTCCCTTGGTCTCTGTGTCAAAATTATTGCATCGTCCGCATACAGGTTCAATCTCAATTCCTCCTTCCTCCCAATCTTATACCCTTCCCATGTTTCATCCGTCCTTATTCTATGTGCTAGGGGTTCTATTGCCAGAGCAAATAACATTGGAGATAACGGACACCCCTGTTTGGTCCCATTTTCAATTTGAATGTTTTCCGTTCTTTGTCCATTCACTCTAATACAAGCTGTATTTTCCCTATATACATTTTTGATCATTTCACAAAAGTTATTTCCCAAATTTAGTTGGGACTACAGTACTGTATTAAAGCCTGGGAGCAAGTATGCAGTGGTTCTCAAAAATCTGTTTTGAGATTGTTGTGTTCAGCGTCCTGGAATTCTTAGAAGTAATTATGACTCTCCCAGCATTCTTCTAGCACGGTGGTTCCCAACCTTTTTTTGACCAGAGACCATTTTGACATAGGAACTGCTTGACCAGGAAGTACTTGACCTGGGACCGCTTTGACCAGAGACCATTGTCCAACATTAGTACTCAAAGGGTTACGAATCTGTTTTTGGTCAACTTCAGATTTGTTTTGGGGTGCTGATTCATCAAATTGCATTTGATAGACCACATCATCTCTAGTTTCTGATACAGAATATATTCCATGGTCAGCAACAGGGGAGGAGTGGCAGGCGGCGCAAAAGGAGCCGAAATAAAATAAATAAATACATAAACAAATAAATATGAAGGAGGCCTGTGGACCAGATTTTTGTCCTTGCGGCTCTCTGGTGATCTGTGACCCACAGGTTAAGATCCACTGTTCTAGCATGACTCAATGGTTGGCATATGCTAAAAACTGACTGTAGAATCATATTGGAGCCCTAGAGGAATATTCTCTCTAGAAATCACTAGATTCTCCCGCATAAACATAGAGTGACACTGGAGGAGCTAGAGATTCCTAGAAGGAACATCGGTTTAGCTCAGAAGAAAACCTGGAATGGACTTTGGGGCAAATACACACAATACACAAATACACACAAATGAACTAAACGCACAAATCTGGAGAGGTGTATTACACGTTCGTTCTGCAAATAAGACAACTTTTTAATTGTATAAAATTCCAAACAACCAAGACTTTTTTAAATTAAAAAGGACATATTGGGGACCCATTCAAATATTGGTTATTGCTAATTTAAAATTTTGATATTTCAGAGAGCCTTTTCAACCCCAACACAGTCTCATCTCCAGCATAGACTTCGTTGTCTTCAAATATAGTTGTCAAGTCTGATTCTGTGAAAAAAAAATGAAGCTTCACAAAATAAACTAGGGGGGTTTGTACAGGAAAGTGGCCTTGAGACTAAACAGTTGAAGGAAGGTGAATGCTTGCACCAGAGTTTTCATTGAACGAGTCTTTGGATCTTCCATACAAAAACTGAAAATGGGTGAATAGCTATTCTTAATCTTTTGCAGCAATGGAAAAGTGCAGCGCAAAGTGAGACATGTCCTGACACACACCACCATTGTATGTAAGTTGATAATAGTTGAGCAAGCCACTGTCCATTCTAAACTTAAAGGATACTCTTAAGATGTGTACAAAAATTATCTGCAAAAATTATCTGCAAACACAACACATACACAGTAGTTTCTCGATAGATAGATTCATTTCTAGTTTTGGAAAGCATGGTGGCAAAGGATAATAGAACATTTACAGATGTTAAACATTAACATGTCCACATATGGACATTAAAGAGATGGATATTTAAGTAATTGGCTTTCCCTTTTCTTTCCGAGCTTTCCATTATAAGCTGAAAAAGGACCACCTACCTATTCATTTAAAATACTGATTTCAGCATGTTAGGTACATATTTAAGATACCAAATAATGAAATAAATCAGTAGTTCTCAACCTGGGGGTCCCTAGGTGTTTTGGCCTACAACTCCCAGAAATCCCAGCCAGTTTACCAGCTGTTAGGATTTCTGGGAGTTGAAGGCCAAAACATCTGGGGACCCACAGGTTGAGAACCACTGAAATAAATGAAATGGCAGAGTTCTCATTGCTCCACAAGTGTAGATCAGTCTATACCAGTGGTTCGCAACCTGGGGTCTCCAGATGTTTTTGGCTTTCAACTTCCAGAAATACTAACAGCTGGTAAACTGGCTGAGATTTCTGGGAGTTGTAGGCCAAAAACATCTGGTGACCCCAGGTTGAGATCCACTGGTCTATACTCTATACTCTGCTTTGTAAAACAGTCCATAGACTAATCTCAGATTTTTCTTTCATTGTAAAAACTTGAATTTCACTGCTAAGTTTCTCCTCAGTCAGAGAGGGGAAAAAAGATCACTTCCTCAGGAAGCTATGTTTATATATGATAAAATAAGTTCAGCAACCTTGCTCTCAGATGCAGGAAAAACTGAGCAGAGTTGCAAACAATTAAAACTCTAATTTTAAGGGGCATTGCTTCCTTAGGCGCATTAATTGGAACTCTGTTTTCTCTCTGTATTTATATATCCTTCATATTTTATGTACTTTTGGTTCCCACTGCAATGTAAAATTAATTTTCAAGTCATATTTTCGCTGCAAGGAAGTAGAGTTCTATCATCTAATAGTTTGTCCAGTTTAACATGACCTGATTGTAGCTCAGTTATCCAGTGACCTCAGTTGGTAAAGAGTGAATTTGTAAAGAGATTTCAAATCAAATCATTTATTTCGGTCATTGACCAGCACAGGAAATAGTCACATTTTCATACACACTTCGTATGTTTGGTACATTAAAAATATAAATATAACTACTGAATCACAATATGGGTGAGGGAGCAGAAGGGAAGGAGAAACAGGGTAAAAACATACAATGCTCAGATCCATCACCAAATTTTAAATTCAGAGAAGAAGATTACTGAGATTTGTTTTAAATGGGATTTTTTTCAGGCACCTTTTTTAGAGGTGGTATTTATGGAGAGATTGGTGAAACTGAATGGAAAGTGAGGCAGTCAAGAGGGACCTCAGAAGGCTTTTCTCAGAACTCTTGTCAACTGAAGGAGAACTAGAAAGGGAACAGATAGTGTACCTGCTTTTAAAAAATAAACACAATGCTCTAAAGTTTATTTTGCTAAAAGGTTTTCAGCCAGCCATCAATGAAACTAAAAGCAGGATTGTGTACAATGGGGATGTTAAGACATTACTATAAAATATAAAATCGCATATAAACAAAAAGAGTGCAGAGCCTATATAAAACATATTTATTTTGTTGTTTGCAAAGTAGATTAAAAATCCCATTGTACTCACGTTGACTGTTTAAAAGCCTGAGCTAATAAAATGCATTTGCCTGGCGTGAGAAGGACATAAAACTTTCTTCTAGATGGACCTGTCTTGGAGAAAGGTATTCTGTAAGTGTGGTTACAAATCAAAGAGATCTCTCCATTTCCTCTACTCACCCATTTTAGATGGTGGTGGTGGAGTTTGTTGAAGGCCCTTGCATGATCAGTCTGGTGTTTGTGTAAGTTTAATATTTTTTCATAGGTTCACCATGCTTTAATGCAGCATTTCTTAGCCTGGAGGTCAGAACCTCTGGGGGGAGGGTTGCAAGGGAGGTGTCAGGGGGGTCACCATCGGAAAACACAATATCTTCTGTTGGGCATGGGGATTCTGTGTGGGAAGTTTGGGCCAATTCTATCATCGGTGGGGTTCAGAATGCTCTTTGATTGTAGGTGAATTATAAAGCCCAGCAACTACAACTCCCAAATGTCAAGGTCTATTTTACCGAAACACCACCACTGTTCACATTTGGGCATATTGAGGATTTGTGCCAAGTTTGATTCAGATCCATCATTGTTTGAGTCTACAGTGCTCTCTGAATATATAGGTGAACTACAATTCTAAAAGTCATGGTCAGTGCCCTCCAAACCCTTCCAGTATTTTCTCCTGTTCAGTGGAGTTCTGTGTGCCAAGTTTGGTTCAATTTCATCATTAGTGGGGTTCAGAATGCTCTTTGATTGTAGGTGAACTATAAATCCCAGCAATTACAACTCCCAAATGACAAAATCAACTCCCCTCCCCCGACCCCACCAGTATTCAAATTTGGGTGTATTGGGTATTTGTGCCAAATTTGCTCCCGTGAATGAAAATATATCCTGCATATCATATTTTTACATAATGATTCATAACAGTAGCAAAATTACAGTTATGAAGTAGTAATGAAAAGAATTTTATTGTAGGGAGTCACCACAACATGAACTATATTAAGGGGTCACAGCGTTCGGAAGGTTGAGAAACACTGATCTAATGAGGAGGAGAACTCATTATCATCAACATACTGCTAATGCGTAATTCTTAATCGCCACATCATGCCTCTCTGTAGTTTTCTCCTGATCAGACGTTTCCAAACTTATTTTATCTACTGCCCCCTTTTCAGAAAAAAATTACTCAGCTGGAAATCTATCTTCTTTAAGCAAACAAACAGAAAAATGCAATGGCAAATTTGTATTCTGTTATGTATTGATATTTCTACCTACATTCTAAAATGGTAAATAAAAAAATTGCAGTAAATAAGATTCCTTGCAGCTTGAAATTATACAATTATTTATTTAAATTACCCTCAGTAACTTTCACATTACAAATTAAAGTAATGAAGGATAATATTAAAATAAAAGTTATGAATAATATTAAATAATTCTCAGTGAGAAGGATGAACCTGGTACATTGCTATCATTTTATGAATGTCCAGCTCTTATTTTTGTCAGCAGCATGAATTAAAACTTTTAAATACTTATTGCATGCACAGTATTGTCGACTGCTTGTCACACAATTTAGAAACAATCTACCGTAAATTTGATTTCATAGTGTTGCCTGTTTATAGTAACATATGTATATAAATAAAAATGTAATGTTCGTTTGTGGGATTAGCATAACTCAAAAACCACTGGATGAATTGATACAAAATTTGGACACAAGACACCTATCAGGCCAACGAGTGACCATCACTCTTAAAAACACCGAAAACACTGCAGAAGAGACTTAAAAAGCCAAAAAAGACCAAAAAGATGCAGCAGCGCATGCACAAAATGACTTCCCCTGGCAAACAAAACACACAATAGCATATCCACACTCTCTTTTGGACTACAGCTCCCAGCATTCCCTAGACCAGGCCCTGTAGGAGAGAAAGATGGTTCAAATGCACTGCTTCCAAGCTGCAAGCTTTCTTCTCCTTGGATTTCTTTGAGAGCCTCCTAATCCCTGCATATTTCCAATTTCCTATTCCTGGACTGCTACTCCCACCAATCCTCCAGATAGATAAGAGAGATAGATTATGTGGAGATAGGTAGGTAGGTAGGTAGGTAGGTAGACCGATCAGGAGGACTGCTGGGAGTTGCAGTCCAAGAATAGGTAGAGAAGGAAGAAAGGGGAAAAAGAGGAAGGGGAGGGAAGAAGGGGAAGAGGAAGAGAAGGTTGGCCACAGCAACGTGTGGCGAGTACAGCTAGTTGTAAATAAGTCATTAGGTGCACATGTTCTTGCCTATGCATGCTGGACTTGACAATGCACAACATACTCGCCTGCCAATACATACTTGTTAAGTGGACTTGACTAGTGGTCAGTTATGACTTGCATTTTGTATGTTTATTTAGACATTAAAGTTATCACTAAGACATTAATTTTGAGTTTCACAACAAATGAAAGCTGTATGAAGGGATTTTCCATTTTTTTCTTTGTTTCCACCACCTTCTTATTTTTACTCAATGTTCCCCAATTGCATCCCAGGCTACTACTGCCTTCCTGGATCATTCCTGTGCTCCTCCAGGCTGCAATATTGCTCACTTTAGGAAGCACTGCTCGAGATATTTAAAAGTATAAGAGGCAAGATAGAGCCCTGTGGGACCACCTAGCACAGATGGGATTGCATAGACCTGTAATTTTCCACATGTTAGAAATCCAAGTGGGAACAGAATCTCTGCAGTAATCTTGTCTCTTGTTCCATTCACTTCAGAATTATAGCACTATTATTTGATTTTAAGTGCCATGATTGAATCATATAGCCTTCTATGGCATAGTTTGATGAAGCATTGACGTTCTCTGGCAAAGAATTATAGATGCTCTAATCTGCCAATCTCAGTATTTCTGTAGGTTGAACCATGGCAAGGTAGAGTAATAGTGCTTTAAATCAGTAGTGTGAATGGGTCTCCAGATAACCTGTTCAGAAGACACTTGGAGACTCATGAGGATGAATAGGGACAGCAAAGTTATCTCTGTCTTCAAATCAAGATTAAGATTGGTGGCACCCTAAATGCTCGAAGTTGCATGTTAGCTCCTTTATGAACCACAAGAGTTATTTGTGACTTCCTGAGAATTGTATTCTTCTGAGTTGAAAAAGAGTTGGCATGATGTTGAGGCTTCAGAATATTTGTGCTTTGCAAACCACTTGCAGCAGATCACCAAAGGTTTGCTGACTAGGAAATCTCTGAACAACATTCTGTGGATGTAATCATGATGCAGTATTGCTTTTTCGTTTTGGCATATTAGGCTTCATCCGAAATTCCTACCAGTATTTTTTGAAACCAGTTTCAATGTTTTACTATGTGCGCTGCAGCCATCTGCCTTGAACCATTAAAAGTCAACAATTCATTATTACTTTTCATGTAGCAATGTGTTTTTGAAGGCTTTCATTGCTGGAATCACTGGGTTGTTGTGAGTTTTCCAGGCTGTATGGCCATGTTCCAGAAGCATTCTCTCCTGATGTTTCGCCCACATCTATGGCAGGCATCCTCAGAGGTTGTTAGGTCTCTTGGAAACTAGGTAAGTGTGGTTTATATATCTGTGGAAAGTCCAGGGTGAGAAAAAGAACTCTTGTCTGTTTGATGCAAGTGTTAATGTTGCAATTGGTCACCTTGATTAGCATTTAATGGCCTTGATGTATGGCAAGAACTGTACCATACCATACATTAATGGAGCCACTGATCGCAAGGGAAGCTGATGAAAAAACACAATATACAAATGATTTACAGACCCGCTAAGAAAATCCAACAAATGCTTTGTTCAGCAAAGGACAAGTGGGATCCTCTCACCTCTGCAGGAGTCTACCATATACCGTGCAGCTGTGGACAAGTCTACATAGGGACCACCAAACACAGAATTGCCCAAACATGAATCATGAAAGGCACTGCAGACTAATTCAACCTGAGGAACTTTTGTCTGTTCAAGGCAAGTGTGAATGTTGCAGTTGGCCAACTTGATTAGCACTGAATAGCCTTGCAGCTTCAAAGCCCAGCTGCTTCTTGCCAGGTGTTTAGCTGGCTCTGATTGTTTCTTCGCTGGCCCTGAGTTCTTTCTCCCACCCTGGACATCCCACAGATATATAATCCCTACTTGCCTAGTTTCCATCAGACCTCACAGGATGCTTGCCATAGATGTGGGTGAAACATCAGGAGAGAATGCTTCTGGAACATGGCCATACTGCTTGGAAAACTCACAGCAACCCAATAGCAAACTTAGTTCTCATTAAAAGGGTGGGAGGTTTTTCTAGAGAATTCGTTTGCCAGTGTGACCAAGGTAAGCTGATCATGTTTTTACCTCTTCTACTCTGTTTTCTCCACTAAGTCAGGATTCTTTTTGGGCAGAATGCTAAACCATATATACATGTGTTCCTATTTTGAGCCAATATCTCCACATAGGTTTTTAAATCATTACAGATAGACTTGAAATCTCACATAACCTATAATTGCCTGCAAAAGGGAAGCAAAAGACAGCCCCCTTTTGTGAAGCTTGCCTGGTTCCTTACTTGCCACAGGCAACTAGCTGTTTACAAGATTGTCTGAAAACGTCTCGAATAAGCTCCCCTTTTTGTTTTTGCTGTTTTGTGTGTTGATACAGCTATCTCATCTGCTCAGGGGAATAGATTCTTTTGTGTTTGTATGCTACTGAGATACTGTGGGCAATTAGAGCCACAGGAAAGTCTATAAATAAGGAGAGTCCTTTTCTCTCAGGAGAAGATTCGGAGAAAGCAAACAGTTAACCCCTCGGAGCTGAAAACAGCATCAGAAACGTTCCGTTTTGGAAGACAGTACTCAAGTTCCGAGCTCATTTATGAAGGTGATAACAACATTATAATTTACGTTTTCTCTCCTGCTTTTAATTGAAAAAGTCTAAACCAGCATTTGTGGAGGTCAGGACCCCTGGGGAAGTCATGAGCCGGGTTTCAGAGGGGTCACCAGAGACCGTCAGAAAACACATATTTCTTAAGGTCTTAGGTGCCCCTTTGACAGAGAAGGCTCAAGATCTCTCTGCCTGATTTTCTCTTCCTTTTTGGAAACAGACGAAGAGTCTTCCCACCAAAAGTTTTCATCCACTATGATTAGCGGCCGCTCAGCAAAAGGGAGGGCTGTTTCTGAGACAAGTTTACTACTTCCATCACTGGTTTGGTACAGAGTGCTCTCTGAGTGTTGGTGAACTACAACTCCCAGAATCCCCCTAACCCTACCAGTATGTAATGTTGGCCATTTAGGTAGTGTGCCAAGTTTGGTGCAATCCATTGTAGGCTGAGTACAGAATGCTCTTTGATTGTAGGTGAACTATAAATCCTAGCAAACTCCCAAGTGTCAAAGTCTATTTTCCCCCAACTCCACCAGTGTTCACATTTGGGCATATTTAGTATTAGTGCCAATTTTGGTCCAGATACATCATTGTTTGAGTCCATAGTGCTTTCTGGGCGTAGGTGATCTACAACTCCAAAACCCAAGGTCAATGCCCACCAACCCTTCTAGTGTTTTCTGTTGGTCATGAGAGTTCTGTGTACCAAGTTTGGTTCAGTTCCATCACTGGTGGAGTTCAGAATGCTCTTTGATTGTAGGTGAACTATAAATCACAGCAACGACAACTCCCAAATGACAAAATCAATCTCCCTCAACCACACAAGTATTCATATTAGGGCATATTGGGTATTTGTGCCAAATTTGGTCCAGTGAATGAAAATACCTCCTGCATATCAGATATGTACATTACAATTAATAACAGTAGCAACATTACAGTTATGAAGTAGCAATGAAATTATTTTATGGTTGGGGGTCACCACAACATGAGGAACTGTATTTAGGGGTCGCAGCATTAGGAAGGTTGAGAACCATTGGACTAAACAGACACATGTTTATATTTAGTGAACTGCCTCATCTTTGTATTTTAGTTTCTACATTGGGATTGAAGACCCACGCAGCCTTCCCTGCTTTTTGTCCACCTCCCACAAGCAGCCTTGGGGCAACATTGTCATAAATCATACGTAGTTTGCAATGGTTTCGAAGGATGCTTAATGTGTTCGAGGAGTATGCATAATAAAACTTCCTTGGGAAAAGGGAAAGCATTCTAATAGGCTGCCTTGCTGAAAGCTTGGTATTAACCTTGCAGCCTGGCAACGTTCATAAATGCACAAGCTTGTCAAATGTTTGCAACTTCAGCATTCTGTGTGACTGTGTTAAGAATCTAGTTTGTGGTTAGGGCACGTGGGCTATGATGAATAACATTTCAATATTGGGAATCATAGAGTTTTCTGACTTTTTTTAACTTTGAGGTAATGCTGACTATGTACGGCAATGTTTCTGAATTGATCTTAGAAGTTTTGAGGTTGATGTGGAGAGAAATTCAATTGAAAAGGGTCAGATCTCAGATTATCAGAATCCCATGAATGGCTAGTCGTTCTGCTAAAAATAATGGAGAAGTGTAGCTCTCTTTGAAAGGGGTACTTCAAGGCCATTTTGAGATTTTGCTTAATGCCCTCTGCTTTGAGCCTTGCAACGGGTACTGCACACAGTCTTCGTATGTTGATCACTGCTGTTGTGCAAAAGGCTACACAGGTAAGCCGATATAATGTAATATCTCAAATACTTTGAAGGTCTATAATTCATTGATTAATGTAGTCTGTCTTTCCACAAATTGAAATTGAGAAGTATTTTACACCTTCATTGTGTCCACAATTTCTGTTAGTAAGCTGCTGGCCGCAATTCTAGTGATGGTAGAATATAGTAGCTAAGACCTCAGAATTGTGTTATTTCCCAGGATTAAGAGGGACACTCAGTGTGTTGTAACCCTTTGTGCCTGTGTGAAAGAGAGTAAAAATGAGAAAGAGCTTTTGGAGTGAAAGAAGCAAATATATACACATGGGAAAGTGTTCCGTCTGGAAAAGCAGAGTTAGAGCCTCTTCCATAGCATGTCGTTTTCTGTGTACACAAGACTCCTAGAATTATAGAATTGCAGAGTTGGAAGGTATCCCAAAAATGATCTAGTCCAGGTCCCTGCCTGTCAGTGTTCTGTTTCTTGTTTTAAATGATCGTGGGAATATTTACTGATATGCTTTCCCAGTTGCCCGGTTGATGATCATAATAGTTTAGTGTAATGTCGAAGGTTTTCATGGCCAGAATCACTGGGTTGCTGTAGGGGTTTTTTTTTTTTTTTGGCCTATATGGCCATGTTCTAGAGGCATTCTCTCCTGATGTTTCGCCTGCATCTGTGGCAAGCATCCTTTAGCCTTGTGCTTGGTAATATTTTGGATAGCAATTGCCAGAATCCCCTGGCCAATATGGCCAGCAGCATTTCCAAAATCCAAAATCTGGTTTAGTTCCCTCCAGTTTCCTTCCTCTAACACAGGCATGGGCAAACCTTCCAACTTGGGGGCCGCATGGCAGGCTGGAGCAGGGTGAGTGGTCCAGGAGGGAGGGGATTCTCCCCAAGTTCCCTCCCTGCCCTTTCCTCCCTTCCTCTTCTCTTTTGGAGGCAGAAACTCAAAGACGGGAAACATTGGTCAGGATGAGATGGTGGACGGGAGATAAAAAGTGTATCCATTAGACTCCATATTACCTACTCCTGATATAGAATCCTAGAGTTGGAAGAAACCCCCAAGAATAATTCCCCGCCATACAAGAAGGCAAAATCAAAGTACACCCAATAGATAGCCTCTGCAGAAAAGCCTCCAGAGAAGAAGACTCCACCACACTCTGAGGCAGCCTATGCCACTCTCCAAGAAGTTCTTTCTAATATTTTCAATCCGACCTCTTTCCCTACCATTTGAAACCATTGTTCCTTTGTGCCCTGGTCTCTAGAGCAGCAGAAAGTCTGTTTTCCCCCTCCTCCTCAATTGGACACCCTTTTAAATCTTGAAACATGGTTCTCATGTTCCCTCTCTACCTTCTCTTCTCTCAGTTAAACATACCCCAGAAGGAAAGGAGGAAGGAAAAAGAGAAGGGATGGAGGGAGGAAAAGAAGGATGGATGGAAGGAAGGGAATGGGGGGAGGGAAGGGAAAGAGGGCGGGATAAAGAGAGAAGGAAAGAAAGGCAAGAAGGAAGGAGGAAGGGAAGGAAAGACAAAAGGTTGGAAGGGAAGGAAGGAGGGATCGAGAAAGAGGGGGGGAAGGAAGGGAGGAAGGGAAGGAGGAAGGAAAGAGAGAAGGAAGGAAGGATAGGACTGCCATGTTTTATGACAGTTTCTCACCATAGGTTATTGGTTGTTGTTTTGAGTTTAAATAGTTTCATATTCTTGTGGTTTTATTTTTTATTGTATCGTGTGTTTATTTTTTGCATTGTTCCAGACACATTGTGCCGTAATTGAGCCCCCCTGAGTCACTTTGTAGAAATGGAGGTGGAGTACAACAATAATAGTCAAATAATAATAATAATAATAATATACATCACACAGTCCTAAACGCTTGGGAAGTGTTTGACTTGTGATTTTGTGATACAAAATCCTGCATATGTCATAATAATAATAACAACAACAATAATACTTGGATGGTGAGAGAGAGGAGGGCCTGAGAAAATAGCCCAAGGCTCTTCGTCCACCCCCCAGACCTGGGTTTGCCCATACCTGCTCTAACAAGACCCTGTTCAGAGCCAGTAGTCAAAAATACAATTTGCTAATTTTCTTTCTCACATGCACGCCTAACTTCTAGTCTTGCTAAACTTGAGTTATGTCCGCTTACAGTTTCAGAAAAGATTCTTTGCCTGGTTGATTCATGACAATCCTTGCTTAGGCTTGCTTAGCTTAGGCTTTGTGGCTTTTTGCCAGTTTTAATACAGGTGCAGTTATGACAATCTATAAAAGGTCAAAGCTAAGTTCAGATCAAGTTGCTGGAGGATGCCAGCACAGATACCAGAATCCTTTTGAAAAATGTGATGACCCGTTCTTTTCAAGAGGTAGGAAACTGTCTCTCACACTGGCTCAGACTTTTGTACAGCTCAAAATGACAGCCCCACAAATGGCTTTTCATGCACCAGTTCATGTCTGTTGTCCAACGACATTATGACAGAGGGAATAGTGGAGTGGCACTAGTATCCATCTTAAATCTTCACTCATAAAACTAACAAAGCAAATATAGTTGTAAGCTTTGTGTATCAAAACACTCCCATGTAGAGTGTTTCAAAACACTCCCATGCAGAGTACAGTAGCATAGTGCAATTTCAACCTGCATTTGAGTAGAATATTCTGCATCCAAGTCCCACATTGACTTCTTGCTCACTCTCATATTTGTTTTTTTGCTGTGCTCTACTGTTGCAGCAGTGCTAATCTTCAATATTTTTTCACTGTTGTTCTGTTATCCTCCTTACATCTCTCTCTCTGTATTTCTGTGGTCTCATTTATTGAATCCATTTCTGCACGTTAGCAATGAACATAGACATCAAAGAGAAGGGAAGGAAGTCCATGCCAGGCAAGTATTTCTCTCTTTTTACTCTCTTTCGCTGCTAATGCACCTCTTTCTGTGGCTTGGTGTTTTCTGCCTATGGTTTTTCATACTCCGTTAGCTTTTATTAACATTAGTAGATATAGCTCAGCCCTGCAGAGCTTTCAACTGCTATCAGATCTGCACTAGCCAAGGATATTAATCATGATTCTGGTTGTCTCTGTCTTTTGGTCTCACTTGAGTGTCGCTGCCTCCCAGCCCTCTCTTCTTCTCCCCACTTTCTGTCCTTTAAGAGTCCTAAGGATACCCCTGACAGTCTTCTTTAGCCCTGGGTCTTCTCTGTCAGCAACATTTTCTTGGCTGTCTTCAGTTAATCCAAAGTACTAATGATAAAACAGTGTTTTGACTGCTGCTGAAGTCAGCTGTGCCCTCATATGCGACCTGGTTGGTTGGCTCATTAAAGCTGAGTAAAACTCAGTAAAGCCGTAGAAATTTGACATGGGAAAGCAGTGTGTATATGTGTATATTTCAAATCATAGTGATAGAGGTTCTTTGCACCAACTCTGTCTTGAATCACTCACTATTTATTTGCTTTACCTCTGGGAAAAAAACTTTATTTGAAACATCAGCTTAACAAGTGATAGAGAGATACCATGGGGTCTTCTGGGACCCCTTCCGTGGATACCAAAAATTGTGGATGCCCAAGTCCCATTCTATATAATGACATAGTAAAATGGTGGACTTTATATAAAATGGCAAAATCAAGGTTTGCTTTTTTAATTTTCCTTTTGGTAATATTTACCAAGCCATAAATGGTGTAGAATCAATTGGTGCAAAATCTGTGGATATGGAAGGTCAACTTTCGTGTAAGGTAATATGATATGGTGGCTAGATGACCCTTTTCAGACATTAAAACAGGGAGAATAAATTCATGATCACAAGAGATATTAGATCAGAGTCCCTCACTTTGCTGCCAATTTCTGTACATTCTTCCTGATTGATGCACACAATATAGAAGCAGCAAATTGTTTATTTATTTGTAATATTTATATTCCGCCCTTCTCACCCCAAAGAGGACTCAGGGTGGATCACAGAACACACATAAGGCAAACATTCAATGTCATTTTATACTGTCAGGACAGACACAGCACACAGATAGAGGTATATAGGCTTTTCTCATCTTCGGTGTCTTGGAGGTTGTGCTCGATTCCAGCCATGAGGGGGTATCCTCCATGCTGAAGAACCTTGTTCATAGACTTCCTCTTTTTGATAAAATCACCAGCATTTTTCTGTTATTTTCTTATGGTGCCATTAAAATACCTCCCTACTTTAAGCATTACTTATTTTCTATTCACAGCTGTTTTCGATTGCTAGGTGGGCACTGTTGGTGTGATCTAGGCCCACAATTGTGTAGGCTCTGTGAGTGTGACTTCCTGAAGATATTTTCCTGTTTCAGGCAAATATTAGATCATATCTTTTTTTTAATTACAAAGTCCAACTTGCCTACTGGCTGTTAGGAATTGTGGGACTTGCAGTCCAAAACACCTGGAGGGCCGAAGTTTGCCCGTGCCTGAACTAGACAGTCTAATTTCAACATTGGCAATAGAATTAAAGTCTTCCACAGTACACAGGAAAAGCATGTGGCCCACACAGCTCTGTCCTCTAAGACAGGGGGAAGAGCTCAGGTGGAATAGCCATCTACCATACGAAGCATTATTGCTTTTTTAGTGAGTCATGTCTTTTAATGATACATCCAAAATGTAATAGTCTTAGTTTAGTCATCTTGGCTTCTAGGAAGAGTTCAAGCTTGATTTGTTCTAAGGCCCATCCATCTTTTTAGTTGCTCATGATACGTTCTCTAGCACCACATTTCAGATAATTCGATTTTCTTCCTATCAGCCTTTTTTTACTATCCAGCTTTCACAACTATACATTGAAACTGGAAATACAACAGCATGGACTATCCTAGCTTTTCTATTCAGTTATATTCATCAGGATCTTCTCTTACTATTGCATTATAAGAGACAATTGATAGAAACTCATGGTACCTGGTCTGTGCATCATGCTGTTTATAATCTTCAGCCTAAAGATTTAAGGTTGTATTTCATTGTGATATCCAATAATGAAAAAATTCAGAATTTTTTAATCTTCTTGCTGAGAGCATATGGGATTTTGTGTGTTCTAAATGGTTTAAATTCTCTTGCACACACAAACAAATCTTGGTGGAAAAACACTGTTTTTTGTTTTTTTGCTGTTTTACATAAGTTGATAATTTTTCAGTTATGTGTCATAATGAGTCAGGATATCCTTTCTCACTGAGGACAAGAAGACTTACAAATACTCATTATACTTCTGTTAATTCCTGGTGGAATTGAAATAGTCCACTGGCTATTTCAATTCCACCAGGAATTAACAGAGATTTTATCAATGTCTTCGGTCATTGCACTATAATAATAATAATAATAATAATCATCATCATCATCATCCTCATCATCTTTATTTATACTCCACCACTATCTCCCCAAAGGGATTTGGGGTGGCTCATAGAAGCACTCCCAAGTGCCACATATAGACAATAATACGTAAGTACAAATGCAATGACATAAGTACAGTCAACAGCGCAAACATCCTAGGGGTGGGTTTAGAGCTGATGAGACTTATTTTAATAGAAAATCTATGAGAAAAAGCTGCCTCACCCCTGAGATGCTTACTTTGGTCAATTGTATTGTTGTAACTTGATGGAAGTGGAAGAGCGTATGATGAGAAATAATTGCTTACCCTTTCCCTGAGTGGAAATTAAAACAGCAGTACAAGTATACATCAGTGTTTTTTTTTAAAAAAACCTTTTTACAAAGACATTTTAAGCTTGTCCATACACTCTTTTCAGCAGAATGAAAATTGGGAAGATGGTGAAGGAGATGTTTCACAAAAGAAAGTGCTGATTAGCCTATTCAAGCAGAAAGCTCTAGCACAGTGTTTTTCAGCCTGGGGGCTGGAACTCCTAGAGGGGTTCACAAGGGGGTGTCAGAGGGGTTGCCAAAGACAATCAGAAAACACAGTATTTTCTGTTGCTCATGGAGTTTCTGTGTGGGAAGTTTGGCCCAATTCTATCATTGGTGGGATTCAAGGAGCTCTTGGATTGTAGGTGAGCTATAAATCCCAGCAACTACAACTCCCAAATGTCAAGGTCTATTCCCCGCAACCCCACCAGTCTTCACATTTGGATATATTGAGTAACTGTGCCAAATTTGGTCCATATACATCATTGTTTTAGTCCACAGTGCTCTCTGGATGTAGGTAAACTCCAAAACTCAAGGTCAGTGCCCACGAAACCCTTCCAATATTTTCTGTTGGTCATGGGAGGTCTGTGTGCCAAGTTTGGTGGAGTTCAGAATGTTATTTGATTGTAGGTGAACTATAAATCCCAGCAACAACTCCCAAATGACAAAATCAATCCCCTCAACCCCACCCCATTTCACATTTGTGCCAAATTTGGTCCAGTGAATGAAAATATATCCTGCATATCAGATATTTACATTACGATTCATAACAGTAGCAAAATGACAGTTATGAAGTAGCAGCAAAAATAATTTGATGGTTGGGGGTCACCACAACATGAGGAACTGTATTAAGGGGTCGCAGCATTGAGAAGGCTGAGAACCAATGCTCTTGCACAGGGGTCCTCAAACTAAGTCCCAGAGGTGGGATATGGTCCTCCAAGGTCATTTACCTTGACCCTCGCTCAGGGTCAACCTAAGTCTGAAACAACTTGAAAGCACACAACAACAACAATCCTATCTAATCAGCCAAAGGCAGGCCCACACTTCCCATTGAAATACTAAAAAGTTTATATTTGTTTATATACTAAAAAGTTTATATTTGTTTTTATAAGTTTATATAAAAGTTTATATTTATCTTCATTTTAATTTTTGTATTGTTTTAAGTGTTTTTTGCACTACAAATAAGATATGTGCAGTGTGCATAGGAATTCATTCATGTTTTTTTCAAATTATAAATTGGCTCTCTAACAGTTAGAGGGACTGTGACCTGGCCCTCTGTTTAAAAAGTTCGAGGACCCCTGCTTTAGCATGTAGAAAAAATCCAAACCACAGATCTACATATTTTCTCCACTTCCCACAACAAATGTTGGGGGACCAGTACGCCATTGTGTAAGTATTACTTTTGTGAAGAGTGGCACACCACAAACAAGGGATTATTGTATAGATTAATCATTACAGTCTATACAGGATGTTTTTTAAACTGTCTAACCTGTTAATCACAATGCCAGATATTCAGAGGTATACTGACTTTCCTAAGGGGTCCATTGAATGTGCAGTAGAGAGTGATTGGAAGAGTGCTGGAAGTGGCATTTTGTAATCTGCAGACAGAGAATTTTTTAAACCCACCCCCTTTTCCCTTGAAATGTGGCTTGTACTAATCTCCACTTCATTCAAATGATTTATGAAATTTTTAAGGTCTGCATGAAAATCACCCCTCACCTCTAATTTTTATATGCAAATTGTCTTTCATGTGTTAAGTAAACATATGCAGGGTCAGCCTGTAAGCCTGGAAAGCTTTTTTGAAATATCTTTATATAATCAGCTACAGTCAACCAAGATTGTATGTCTTTTTAATGATGCTGATCAGGCCTGTAGCCAGGATTTCGATTCGGGGGGGGGGGGGGGTGAGTTTGGTTTGGGGGGGGGGCTGAGTCTGAGTGAAAGAGGGTCTACCCTAGCCAACCTTTTGTATTGTTACCCCAATACCACCATGCATATGGGATATATTGAGTATGGTGATCAGATCATGATATGAATAAACATAACAGTTTAAATAATGCACCAGTAAGGCCTTTTCGCGAACCACCATGAGAATTGGGGGGGGGGGGGGGCTGAAGCCCCTCAAGCCCCCCTCCCCCCCCCCCCCCCCCGGCTACATGCCTGATGCTGATGCTCTTAGTCTGGTACTTCATATGCTTAGAGAAAATACTTCTTATTCCTACCCCCTGAAATATTGAGAAGCTTCCTCAACAACTATATCTTCATAGCTGTTCATTTTAATTTTATTTCTTTCAGGTGCTGACGGAGTCCCAGTCAGATGCTTCCTTACGGAATTCTTATCTTCTTTTCGTTATTGGAAGAACACAAAGTAGTCACTGTGGGAGCACAAGAACCACTTTGGGTGCTGGATTTTAGACTGGACCACTGGACGGCGTGACTTACCTGGCTCTTCCTAACGTCCGGACAAAAATGGAGACTCTGTCCCAGGATATTCTGCTGGAATGTCAGATTTGTTTCAATTACTACAGCCCTCGGCGGAGGCCCAAGTTACTGGACTGCAAGCATACCTGCTGTTCAGTTTGCCTTCAGCAGATGAGGACCAGCCAGAAGGACCTGCGGTGTCCGTGGTGCCGAGGGATCACTAAACTGCCGCCTGGCTTTTCCGTCTCCCAGCTGCCGGATGACCCAGAGGTCATTGCTGTGATTGCAATACCCCACACATCAGAGCACACTCCAGTCTTCATCAAACTTCCTAGCAATGGGTGTTACATGCTGCCCTTGCCCATCTCCAAGGAGAGGTCCCTCTTGCCAGGAGACATTGGCTGTCGCCTTCTCCCTGGCAGCCAGCAAAAGTCTCTCACTGTGGTGACAATCCCAACCGAGCAGCAGCCATTGCAAGCTGGGGTCCCGCAGGAGGCTGGAGACGAGGAGCAAGACAGGAGGGGCATAGTGAAAAGCTCCACCTGGTCAGGGGTTTGCACTGTCATTCTGGTGGCTTGCGTCCTGGTCTTCCTCCTGGGAATTGTCCTCCACAACATGTCCTGCATCTCCAAGCGCTTCACTGTGATCTCCTGCGGCTGAAAGGAGACGGCCATGGCGAAACCTCCTAGGGATTTGGGCAGGTGGATATGGTGGTGACAGTATGCCATGAGACGAAGCGCTGTCGCACGGACTGTTCTCGAGTACTGAGTCACTGACATCGGGCAAGCTGATTGATAGTCCAGAGTCTGCTGTAAAAAATAAAAAAATAAAAAGTAGGGCCTTGAGACCTGTTGGTAGAGTATGGGCACATCCAATGCTTATTTGCTGGTAACAGTATCAAGGAAGACTGCATGCATCACCATAATCACTTAACAAATGAGCTGTAATTTGTAATGATTTCATCCTGTTATGAGATTCAAAGATGTCTATTTAGCTGGTTCTACTGTAAAAGTATAGGACACAATCTCTCCCCCTTCTCTCTGTCTCTCTCTTTCTTAACAGAGTAGTAGATTTACAAATCGAAATGCTGTATGTTCAAGTAGATTTCAACATTTTGGATTAAGAAAGTCGAGCTACCCAGTACTTTTCCAGACGTAGCAAAAGCATAACTCTCTATTTTTAAACAGCAAAGGGGAAGATGTGAAAAGTAGTCATTTAGTCAATAAGGCTTTTTTGTATCTTTTAAATTGCACATAAATGGTTTTAAAAAAAATCTGTGCCATAGTTATAGAAAGGAAACATTTCTTTTTCTAAAGCTTTGGAAGTATTTTGGATGTAATATATGTGTGTTTATGCTCATCCTGTTTTCTTCTGTAGTTTAAGTGATTTTTTTAAAAAGACGTGAAATGAGACTGGTGCATAGAAGCAATAAAGGGAACTAGGAAGGATATCTAGAAGTTCAGCTAAAATGTTTGTTCCTTCTGCAAAACTCTACTTGACAATGTAACTCCTGGGCATGCTATTTCAAGCGCACATAGTGGATGTATTAGGTTTCTCAAGCACCTGTCCTTCAGGAGCTAGTAGGAATAGCATAATACAAGATGCCAGCTGATCTTTCTACAAGTGTGGCACAGTGAATGACTGTTGAAGACTTTGATTCAGGTTGTCTATCATTTGAATGCAAGCTGAAACTACATTCCTGAAGGAAGCATAACTAAAGTGCAGTTTCTATAGATACTTGTTCATTATTGCGACTGTGGAGTGCAAACTGAGGTTGTGCTTATGATGCAGAATGTATAAATAAACCAGATATGTGGCACTGCCTACTGTCAAGTGTGGAAAATTTACAATCATACAACTGAAAAAATAGTAATAAATAAATAAAGAAATAGGCAAACCAGTTAGTAACCTGGGTCAGGAAAAGTAATAATCCCTTAAAGGACAAGCTGTTTTCCTCATCTTTATTCCAAGTGGACTGCAAAGGTGAACTCTTGTTTTGCAAATCACAAATGATGGTGCTCATTTTAAGGAAAGCATATTGGGGATGTACACAAGGTAGAGGGATTGAAGTGATTGGCTCCTTGACCACGTTCATACTATTCATCCTGGGTTTTTTTTTTTTTTTGGCGATACAGGCGACTTGAGAAGTCGCTTCTGGTGTGAGACAATTGGTGGTCTGCAAGGACGTTGCCCAGGGGACACCAGGATGTTTTGATGATTTACCATCCATGCGGGAGACTTCTCTCATGTCCCCACGTGGGGAGCTGGAGCTAACAGAGGGAGCTCATTCACGCTCTCCCCAGATTTGAACCTCTGACCTGTCCTGCCGGCACAAAGGTTTAACTCATTGCACCACTGAGGGCTCCTTCATCTTGTTGAGAAAGAAGTATGAAGTTTCCTTTAACAGCAGTAAAAAATATCCAAGATGTTTGTTTCACGTTTTTCAAAATGGGTAATCTTCTACCATTGAGCTCATTTTATCAGGAGACAATATCTGTTTGCAAGAGATTATGAACTTTGTCCAGGCCTTGAGACAAACATCTGGACTTGTAAACAGAGAATTTAAGTTATTTCTCTAGACTGAGGTTCAGTGCAGGTCTTTTTATGATCACGCACTAACAGAAAGTCATGCACTCATCCTCAGGCCTAGACTTTGACTACAAGGTGGTGGACTTTTAGCATATTTCTCCATTCCCACCCCACCCCCGTCATAATGGTGCTGGCAGCTATTTAGCCCCCAGTGGTGCAGTGGGTTAAATCCCTGTGCTGGCTGGACTGAAGACCGACAGGTCGCAGGTTCGAATCTGGGGAGAGTACGGATGAACTCCCTCTATCAGCTCCAGCTCCTCAGGTGGGGACATGACAGAAGCCTCCCACGAGGATGGTAAAACATCAAAATATCCAGGCATCCCCTGGGCAACGTCCTTGCAGACGGCCAGTTCTCTCACACCAGAAACGACTTGCAGTTTCTCAAGTCGCTGTTGACATACACACAAAAAAAGCTCTTTAGCCTTCCATGTTTTATAATGGTAAAATCAATTGACATTACCTTGCTTCTTCATGAGATGTTCATTTTATGACCCAATTTTATGATGTTGGACTACAACTCCAGCATCCCTCACCATTGGCTGTTCTGGCAAGGACTGCTGGGTTCTCACCTAACAATATCTGAAGGGTCTCACTTTGCTCACCTCTGCTTTGTACCTATTGCATGTGGGAGATTTTTCCAGTGATGCATCCATCTTACGTTATTTTGAGGATCAAGTAGAATCAAAATCAAGTAAGATACTCAGTATCATCTACTGCCGTCCTTATTGGACAATCTCACCTAAGATTTTAGGTGAGGAATTGGCACGTTCAAACGTCCTCCAATTCAGTAAACTTCCTTCTTGTACTCTTCCTGCTCCCTTCCTCCATATCTGGGTGATATCCTACAGCTGTATTTTGATCCCTTCATCCGTATCCTTTTGTTATCCTCCACCCTGGGTTCAGTTGTCTTCACTGTTTCATAGAATCATAGAGTTGGAAGAGACTTCGTGGGTCATCCAGTCCAACCCCATTCTGCCAAGAAGCAGGAAAACACATTCAAAGCACTCCCAACAGATGGCCATCCAGCCCCTGTTAAAAAGCCTCCAAAGTAGGAGACTCCACCACACTCCGGGGCAGAGAGTTCCACTGCTGAACAACTCACACAGGAAGTTCTTCCTAATGTTCAGATGGAATCTCCTGTCGTTTGATGCCATTATTCCACATCCTAGTCTCCAGGGCAGCAGAAAACAAGCTTGCTTCCTCCTCCCTTTGACTTCCCCTCACATATTTATAGATGGCCATCATATCTTCTCTCAGACTTCTCATCTGCAGGCTAAACATGTCCAGTAGGCCTGTCGGTTTTAGTTCGTTAATTCGTTATTTCGTAATTAAATCGTTATTTTTACCATTTCCGACGCGATATCAAAACACTTTTTTAAACCCGGAAGGGTTTAAAAATATCGAAACAGCAGCCCCATATATTTTACGAGCTTCAGCTCGTGTCGTTAATGGGATGGAGGCTGCTGTGCTGACTGAGTGCTGCTGCTGGTGCCTGGGAGCCAATCCGGCGCTCCCAAGCACCCCAGCAGTGCACCGTGGCAGAAGCCGATTGGATGGCGCGCGCGCGCTCACAAGCGGCCTCCGCGCGCCATCCGGCTCCGGCTTCTGCGCCCCCCTCCTCCTCCTCCTCCTCCTCCCAGCTGTGTTGCAGGAAGTGCTAGGAGGAGGAGGAGGAGGAGGAGGAGGAGGGGGGCGCAGAAGCCGGAGGCGATTGGATGGCGCGTGCGCGCTCACAAGCGGCCTCCGCGCGCCATCCGGCTCCGGCTTCTGCGCCCCCCTCCTCCTCCTCCTCCTCCCAGCTGTGTTGCAGGAAGTGCTAGGAGGAGGAGGAGGAGGAGGAGGGGGGCGCAGAAGCCGGAGCCGATTGGATGGCGCGCGCGCGCTCACAAGCAGCCTCCGCGCGCCATCCGGCTCCGGCTTCTGCGCCCCCCTCCTCCTCCTCCTCCTCCTCCCAGCTGTGTTGCAGGAAGTGCTAGGAGGAGGAGGAGGAGGAGGAGGAGGGGGGCGCAGAAGCCGGAGCCGATTGGATGGCGCGCGCGCGCGCTCACCCGAGGAGGAGGAGGAGAAGGGCGCAGGAGCCAGAGCCGGATGGCGCGCGGAGGCCGCTTGTGTGAGTTTTCAGGGCTGTATGTATGACCCAGAAGCATTCTCTCCTGACATTTTGCCCACATCTATGGCAGGCATCATCCTCAGAGGTCTGTTGGAAACTAGGCAAATGGAGAGTTATATCATCTAATATTATCTATGGAATGTCCAGGGTGGGAGAAATGAAAGCCATTCAATGCTAATCATTGATCAAGGTGACCATTACTGCAACATTCACACTTAGGCCTGTTTGATCAAGAAAAAATTTGTTTCTAAAATGTTTTGTAAATATTTACGAAATTTCGTAAATAACAAAACATTTTTTTGGAAAGTTTTGTAAATATTTTAAATATCGAAACAAAAAAACACCCCAATTACGAATCGAATTTAGAAACAAATTTTTTCTTGATCAAACAGGCCTAATGTCCAGCTCTTTAAGCCACTCCTTACAGGGCTTGTTCTCCAGACCCTTGATCATTTTTGTTGCCCTCCTCTGGACACATTCCATCTTGTCAACATCTCCCTACAATTGCAGTGCCCAGAACTGGACACAGTTTCAGGTTAGAAGTTCACTGTGCATGGAGCAGTACCATATGTTTTAGTCTCTCTCTCTGATGTCCCATTGTTTTCTGTTAGGGAAATGGGTAGCGGTTTAAACCTACCGCTGTTTAATGTTGTCCTGTAATGAAGCCTTTAGGATACCCCCCCCCCCCCCCGCACAAATGGGCAGTTTATTCCCGGTCTTAAATGAACATGCTGAAGCAAGTCAAGTTGTTTGTTTATATAAGCAGTGATCCTGAGTTCAACAAGTCTCATTCTTCATTCCTCGGTATTTTTTTAAGAACAGCTCCTTCTCAATCTAATATTTGTCTTTAAAAAAGATTAAGGCATGCTGTTGACTTCTTTCCTCTAAAGCATTTTGCAGAAACTGAAGTCCCTGGAAATTTGGTTTGCTGAATAAAGTGCCAGTAATGGCTATTTATTTCCTTTGATAGAAATTATTGTGTAAATAAGTTCTTAGTACCATGTAGTGGATAGCCTATAACTGGAAAACTCCTTGTTTTGAGATCATTCAGACTAATTTGTTGTAGAATATGTAAACACAAGTTGATTTTTTTTCCGTATTAGGAACAGCTTGAGAAAACTGCAAGTCGCTGCTGGTGTGAGAGAATTGGCCGTCTGAAGGATATTATCCAGGGGATGCCCAGATGTTTTATCATTCTGTAGGAGGCTTCTCTCATGTCCCTGCATGAGAAGCTGGAGCTGACAGATGGGAGCTCACCCTGCTCCCCAAATTTGATGAAGTGCTGACCTTTTGGTCTGCAGTCCTGCTGACACAAAGGTTTAACCCATTGCACCACCATAAGTTGATTCATTGTGTACATTCTTTGAAATGCACAGTGCTTTACAACTAGACTTTATACACCTTTTTCTTCTCTTCCACAAGCCACTTTTTATTGCTGAAATATTGGGTTTGACATCAGATATACAACATTACATTTTATAATTGAAACCAGCAGGCTGTCCATTACCTATCATCATGTATAAAGGTGGAATGTCAAGAAAATGTGATGTTTATGAGCTATGTACGTGAGAGCTTTCCCCTACAGGCCAACATAATTCTCAAAAGCATGCACGCTTAAGCTGATTTTTACTGGGGTTTTACACGTAGGCTTGTTGCTCATTGCCAGAGGAATTGAAATAGTGAGATGCTCTTAATTCCTAATGCATCTGACATAGAATTAGATTTCTTACTAGGCTTTGATGTTGAAAACCCATTTCCATATACATGAGCACATTTTTTAAAAAGCTAAAAACTTGAGTGGCCAGAGTTTCCAAAACACTTTGTAAGACAAGTCCTTGGATGGAATTTGGAATAAGAGAATGTATACATGATGAAGATTTGCTACTGAAGACTTCCCACACTAGAGAAACTTAAACAAATTGTAATATGAAAGGAGCAATTTGCTTTTTGGCAATGGTCTGTAGCAGTGGTTCCCAACATTTTATTGACCAGGGACCACTTGACCAGGGACCATTCTCCAACATTAGTACCAAAAGGGTTGCAAATCAGTTTTTGGTCAACTTTAGATTATGTTTGGTTATTTGGGATGCTTATTCAGAAAATTGCATTGGCTATACCAATGCAATTGGTCTAGCCAATGCAATTTTCTGAATAAGCATCCCAAATGCAATTGACTAGAAACAATATCATACGAAAGCTGACTGGCACAACCTGGGAATCACAACCAGACACAGTGAAGACATCTGCCCTTGCGTTGTGCTACTCTGCTGCTGAGTATGCATGCCCCCAGTGTGGAACACATCTCACCACACTAAAACAGTGGATGTGGCTCTTAATGAGACATGCCGCATTATTACGGGGTGTCTGCGCCCTACACCACTGGAGAAATTACACTGCTTAGCCGGTATTGCACCACCTGACATCCACCAGGAAGTAGCAGCCAATAGTGAAAGGACCAAGGCAGAGACATCCCCAGCTCATCCCCTGTTTGGGTATCAGCCAGCACATCAATGACTTAAATGTAGAAATAGTTTTCTAAGATCTACAGAGACACTCGCTGGAACACCTCAGCAAGCGAGAGTCCAAAAGTGGCAGGCTCAAACCCAGGACCTCAACCAATGGCTGATACCAAATGAGAGACTCCCCCCTGGGCACACAGAAGACTGGGCAACTTGGAAGGCGCTGAACAGACTGTGCTCTGGCACCACAAGATGCAGAGCCAACCTTCAGAAATGGGGCTATAAAGTGGAATCCTCGACATGCGAGTGTGGAGAGGAGCAAACCACTGACCACCTGCTGCAATGCAACCTGAGCCCCGCCACATGCACAACGGAGGACCTCCTTGCAGCAACACCAGAAGCACTCCAAGTGGCCAGATACTGGTCAAAGGACATTTAATCAACTACCAAACTCACAAATTTTGTCTTTTGTCTGTCTGTTCGCTTTGTTTTGTTAGAAATGTAATATAATTTGACTGGTTGTCCTGACACGACAAATAAATAAATTGGCTAGACCACATCAGCTCAAGTTTCTGATACAGAACATATACTATCCAGTAGTGGCTATTTGCTTGCACACAGAAAATGATATTTAATAATCTAGAGCTGGTGTGGTTTATCCAATGCAATTTTCTGTATCAGCATCACAAATTATCCCAGGAACAGGCCTAAAAATGAAGACTCCAAGGCGCCTCCGCTTCCAGGCACCACAGTGTGGGAGGGAGGAGGAAGAGAAGCAGCAGTCAGGAGGCTTTTCATGGGTAGTCATCATCTCCCCTCCCAACATCCCCGTTGCCTCAGCACTATAAGAGGGTTTCGCAAGACCAGTTGCTCTCGTTGCAACAGTGTAGTAATGGTGATGCCGTGGACCACTTTTTAGTTGTATTGTCGAAGGCTTTTTAGTTCTTGGGGACCATTGCTGGTCCACGGACTACAGATTGGGGACCACTGGTCTGTAGCCTGCCTCTGCATACTTGATATTGCTCTCATTTACAAGTTAGTGCCATGGTTTCTTTTTCACAGCTTGGAAAAGTTGCGTGTTGCACCACAACTCCATTCTGGCTCAAAATAATAACTTTTCAACGTTACGCTTTTTTTTTAACGTGAATATGATATATGAAACTCTCCCCTTTGGCACAGGAAATAAGGAAAAGCATTTCCACTTCCATTTCAAACTAAGACCAGTTTCTTAAACTAGAGTAATCATGTTCAAACTATATTCTGAGAACACATAGAATCTGCAACATTGGTTTGAACCTGTCTTATTCTCCCTAGTCGTATTAATATATATATTGTTTGGAAATATATGTATCACAAAGAAACTGGAGAGTGGCTGTGTCCCTCTATTGAATGAGCCCGTGTTGTACATCTAGGGTTTTTTTTGTGTTTAAACATGTGAAATTGGTTTCTGTAGCAAAATTGCTTCAGGGCTAAGAAGAGATGCCACCTGTGAATTTCATGTTTGCTTTTCTGAGGTCCATGGAGTGAGCTGGAAATGCAAATGTAAATCAATAAATGCAAGTTTTCTGCTTACTGCCTTCTGCATAATCCCCACTTTAAAAGGGTTACAATTCAATTGGTCCCAGAATGCCAGAGACAATGGGTATCAATCTGTGTTTCCGCTAGCTTCTGTTTTTGACCTTTTTCAGATTTTGCTTGTCAGGATATTTCATTGGCAGCCCAGTTGAATCAATAATTCTTACTTAGTAGTGAATAAATCCTTTTGAAATATACTAGGAAGGAATATAGTGTCCTTAAAGAAAAGGTTTGATTCATGCCAATGATACGTGTTTGTCCTCTCTACACACAGAAACTGGCAAATAGTTTTCACAATCACTTTAAGGCAAAAATCCCAGCAGATTAGAATTCTCATAAATTTCAGATATAACTTTAATTCTTTTAGCTGGGAGTAAAAGCACCATGAACACTAAGGCGTGACCATCTTGGCTTCTAGGTGTTGTAGTTCATAGGAGACTCTGGTGGCGCAATGGGTTAGACCAGTGGTTCTCAACCTGGGGTCCCCAGATGTTTTTGGCCTCCAACTCCCAGAAATCCTAACAGTTGGCAAACTGGCTAGGATTTCTGGGAGTTGTAGGCCAAAAACATCTGGGGACCCCAGGTTGAGAACCATTGAGTTAAACCCTTGTGCCGGCAGGACTGAAGACCGACAGGTTGCAGGTTTGAATTCAGAGAGAGCGCAGATGAGCTCCCTCTGTCAGCTCCAGCTCCCCATGTGGGGACATGAGAGAGAAGTCTCCCACAAGGATGGTAAAACATCTGGGCGTCCCCTGTGCAATGTCCTTGCAGACGGCCAATTCTCTCACCCCAGAAGCAACTTGCAGTTTTTCAAGTCATTCCTGACACGAAAACAAACAGCTCATAAATGTAACTTTTCAACCAGCTCCATACATTTGATGACTCTAGCTTGGCACTGAATAAATTCCAGGGTTGTATCCTGCCAAAGCAGCTACTCTATAGCATATATCTTGCAGTACCAAAAGGATATATACTTGTTGCACCGACACTTTCAGCTACTTGTTTTATTACAGTCTCTGATAATGTCCCACCCTGAACTTTCTCTTAGAAATTCAATTCTTACCGGACTTTGTGAAGAATGATGAAAGAATGATGAAAAACCCTAAGAAAAGTGTGTTCTTTTAATTTTTATAAGTGACTTTGATATCGAGCTCTTTTTGGGGGTTCTCCCTGCGAGGGGAGTCCCTAAGGACCGCGAATGGGGTCCTGACCTTGGCGAGCGGCCAGCGGATGCCAATTCAAAAAGACGCACAAACGTTGAAAATCAATCTCGCCAGAGGCTGAAGGGGAAATCTGCGACCGAGGCGTTTATTTAGCGATTCAGCTGAAAAGGATGCATTAAAGGGATGAATCCACAATAAGCATGCAGTATAGTGAATTCCAGGCATATTTATACAGAAGAAACAAAGAAACCCCGGTTTGAATCTCCCGCCCGCCTCCTGTCAGTTCCCTCTGTCCTGATTGGCCGGCTCCAGAACAGCTGGGAGGAGGCTTGGCCGCTGGTCCCGCCTTCCCTCCAATCGCCGGCCGCTGTCGCCTCCAGGGGGCCAATCAGAGCCCTCGGAGCGCCTCCGGAGATCGTCCAATCAGCGGCCAGGAGGCGGGACGTATCTTGACAGCGCAGAGGGGCGGATTTGCCTGGAGGTGTCCGCCAGCTGATTGAACACCCTTTGTTCTTCGCACGGCAGGGAGGCGGAAGGGGAGACAAGGGATTTCCTGGGTTCCGATAAAAGATGTGTATAGGAAAATAAGGGTGGCTATGGGTGGTGTCTGGATCTCAACCCTGTGGCGAAGGGAGTCCTTTGTCACAGGGGAGCGTACACAAAACACCATGATTGATTTAATCAGTCTGTTTTTCCGGGCCTTTTGGCTGACAGATTTCTGGCTTTTGTTCGTCTGACTCTGAAAACAAAGCCATAGATCTGCCAGTATTTGTCCATGCAATGTAAATATGAATGGAGTCTCTTCCAAGGAAATTGGATTTCCTTAACTGTAATCCCAGGTCACATACTCTTTTATAGGGTAAAGTTCAAGAGGGGAAAGGCAAAGAAAAAGGGGTTGAGGGTACATCTCATTTCATTTCATTACATATCATATACTTCATGCACATATTCTTTATAGATTCTTATAACTCATAGATTTCATATAAAAGATCCCCGTCCCATCCCCATATAGTTTATTAGAAAAACACAGCAATTTGATAAGGGCAACCAGCAGAGTTCTTGAGGTTTGATCCTTGCAACAAGAGCATGCACACACAGGCGGGGAGCTCCTTCTCCCCAAGCGGCTTGGTTTTGAGTTCATGGGGGAAGCCCGTGATGCCAGGGCACCAAGTCAATCAGAAAGGGCAGAAAAGGTCCGCAAAAGAATCTGCAAATAGTGGAGAGTGGGGCAATGTCCTTTGGGGAACTGCATTTCCCTGATCAGGGGCCAGGGTCCAGTGCATAAGCCAGAGAATTCACAGAGAGGAAACAGGAACCCAGTTATGTCCCATCTGGGCCAGGAAGCAGCAGAATCCATTGTCCGGCCCTTGGTGAACTACAAATACTTGGGGGGGGGGGGAAAGATGCTCTGCATCAACTTGCTAAACCTGGCCACACTTCGCTGTGGTTCAGTCTGATATGAAACAAATGAGACAGTAAATAAAAGTATTGCTGTGAACATAGATTCACCTGGAAAACACATCTTTCAATTCAATACCCTGCCTTACATGGATTGACTACATTTTTGGTTTGTCCGTTTGCATAAACATAAAGATCTGACTGTTTCCTGACTGGAGCATGCGATGTATAAGTGCTTGTGAGAGAAGCAATAGCTATCTAAATAGAAACCACACACTTGCAAAGATTACCCCTGTATTTTATTGATAGTCATAGCAAACACATGCCATATTGGAAATTAAAGTTGGTAGTTCTCGAATGCCATGTCGGTCGGAATGAGTGGTATGCCAATAGCAACCAATGACAGCTCTGCTTTAATTTCTTATACTGCTGAGGTGGCTCCTCCTGGGACTGATGATGGTGCACAAAGGTTAAAACAAGATGAAGCATTATAATTCCTATCTCACATAAACTTTATACATTTCCCTCCTGATTTGATTGGATTAAGAAAGTGCATTACTGAGGAGTAGCTACTCCTGGAAAATGGGAATAGCGGCTAATCTCTGATTTCAATATATTATAGTTGGAAAAAATAACTTACGGGCAGAAGATCTCAGGCCAGAGTCACATAGAAAATGATTTCTCCTTACTATTATGACATAGCTACATGTCTTTTCTACCACTACTATGTTTTATCTTCCAGTGTCCAGAACCAGGAAAGGGTGCTGGATTTCAATACTTACACACATCTAATTCTAATACTGTAACTTACTTACTTAGGTGATCCCTCGTAGTCCAAGGATGATGGTCCTCCAAGTTTGGTGTCCTGGGGGTGGGTTCGTAGGTGGCTGTGGAGCCCTATTCTTGACCTGCATCTTCTCCCACAGTGAGGGCATTAGTTTCCAGGTGGGAGGCGGTCTTGGTCGGGGTTGGCTTGACGCGCCTTCCTCTTGGCACATTTTTTTCTTTACCCTCCATTCGTGCCTCTTATAGTTCTGCAGCACTGCTGGTCACAGCTGACCTCCAGCTGGAGTGCTCAAGGGCCAGGGCTTCCCAGTTCTCAGTGTCTATGCCAGAGTTTTTAAGGTTGGCTTTGAATCTCTTTTCCTGTCCACCAACATTCTGTTTTCTGTTCTTGAGTTCGTAGTAGAGCAACTGCTTTGGGAGATGGTGGTCAGGCATCCAGACAACGTGGCCGGTCCAGTGGAGTTGATGGCGGAGGACCATTGCTTCCATGCAAGAGGGATGGGCAACCTCGGAGCCTAGAGCTGAATCTGGCCCTCCTGGAACTTCTTGTTAGCCATGTCCCATAGTATCCTTGTTTGATAATTTTTAGCTTTTGTATGTTCCCTATCCTCATTCTGAGAAGTTGAGATGGCTCTTCTAAGGTTGAAATGCTGACAGAATGCTGATATTCATAGAATCATAGAGTTGGAAGAGATCATACAGCTCATCTAGTCCAACCCCCTGCCAAGGAGGAAAGCTACAATTAAAGCACCCGACAGATGGCCATCCAGTCTCTGTTTCAAGGCCTCCAAAGAAGAAGCCCCCACTACACTTGGAAACAGAGAGTACCGCGGTTAGGAAGTTCTTCCTAATGTTCAAGTGGCATCTCCTTTCCAGTGATTTGAACCCATTACTCCATCGAATCTTAGTCTCCAGGGCAGCAGAAAACAAGCCTGTTCCGTCTTCCTTTTCACATCCTTCCAAATGTGTAAATATGGCAATCATGTCTCCTCTCAACCCTCTCTTCTGCAGGCTAAACACATGAAGCCCTGGGTTGGCATGAGCAGCTGAATGTCAGCCTGCTCACTGTTTACCTAAGCAGTTCAAAAACAGCTTTAGCTGTAATTAGAGAAATTCGATACCGCTAAAAGCGGGGGAGGTGTTTTACAACGCTATAAAGAAAGAAGACCAAAAAATGCTGGGCGACCAAAAGGAAGGAGGAAGTCCTGATGGCTCTTCGTCATAGAGGATAGAGCAACAGCAACCCCTGTGGCTGGACTCGATCCCAACCTTTCATGGCATCGAAACAATACACCTCCTTTCTGTTCTGTCTGTCTGTGTACTGCCTATACAAAAGCGGCATTGAATGTTTTTCATGTATATGTATTGTGATCTGCCCTGATTCCCCTTCGGTGTGAGAAGGGTGGAATATAAATAAAGTGTTATTATTAAGCAACTCCTCATAGGGCATTTTTCAAGACCCTTGATCATTTTAGACTCTCCTCTGGACACATTCCAACTTGCCCAGTTTATTTTTTCCATTCTTACTCCTTTCTACTACATCTGTGTAATTGAATTTGTTTCTCATCCTAACAGAGGTTATCCATCCTTGTTTGAATGGCAAAGGCTAGGAAATCAGGAACTACTTGTCACTAGGGATTCAACTCACAGAAAACGCTCTGTTCATCAAAGGTATACAGCAAAGCTGAGAAGAGCATTGGATCTGATGGCCCATGAGGGCCCTTCTAGCTAAATGATACTGTGATTTGCCATAGCCTTCCTCTAAGACTGAGAGTAACTTGCCCAAGGTTACTTGGTAGGTTTACCTTGCTAGAGCATGGATTTGAATCTTGTTCTGGAGTTCTCATTCAACTCTCAAACGCTGGTTATGACAGGCTAAATATTAATGTATAAATATACCATGTGTATAGCATGAACGAAATAAGGTTGAACACTGTAAAAGTCACCCACTGCATGGCTACCAACCTCCTTCCAGTAGACTCAAATCAAGGAAAAGCTTTATGAGAACTACCACTACTCTTGGCATCCCTCCAGCAACAGCAAGGGTATACCTCTGGGCAGCTAGACCAGGAAATCCCAACTGGATGGCTCCTCACAAGGGTCTTCCTCCAGGGGCAAACCAAGAATGGGCAACTTGGAAGTCCCTGAAGAGACTCAGAAATGGACTGGGCAGATCAAAAGACAACCTGGCAAAATGGCACTACCTAAAAAAAAATCACACCTTATGTGACTGTGGAGCAGAACAGACAGCTCCCCATCTGTATGCTTGTCCACTATGCCCTGCCTCATGTACAGAGGAAGAATGGTTGGAGGCTACAGACAATGCCATTGCTGTTGCCCATTTTTGGTCGAAACATATCTAGTCACCTGCGCTCCTTCTATTTTTATCAGTTTTATACTAATTTATGCAATGCTTTTGATACGAAAATAAATAAGCATGCAGACTTCCATGCCATGCATACTAAGGTGTCATTTTGGATGCTGGTGTGACTTTAGATTGCTTATAAGAAGACCACGGGGACAACTTAGAAAAGAAAACTCCATTTCACCTTTAACTTAACTTTAAACTTGAGGATTTTTCAAAGAAATGAGAGCAGGATAATGCAGACAAAAAGAACACAATGTGCAGACAGGTTTTGACAATATATGAAGCGGAGAAAAGCATAACACAATCAAGATTTTTGGTATGAAAAAAGGCCTTAAGGGTGTATGCCTTTATTTTAAGTTGGGAGATGACAGAGCAGAAGCATAGGTATTGTAGTCCAACACCTGGATGTTTCATGCTGTTGTGTTGATGGCCAAGCAAGAGATGAGGGACAGCTACAAGACAAGCTCCAGAGAACCAGACAGCACTGCTGTTTTCCATAATACCATCACTTACCTTTTGAAGGAGCCCTGCTGAGAAAGCTACCCACTCATCTACTCAGTGGGATACATGTCAATAATAAACATCTCTCCTCTCTTCCACCCACATTAGGCATTGAATTTTGATCTCAGGGCAACTAGCACAGCATAGGAAGTAAAATACAATAACCAGCTGTCGGATGTATTTAAATGATAATGGAACTATCCAGCAAATGTCAGTGATTACAACACCTCCTCCTCCACTGCTCAAACATTGGATAATCTAGTGGATATGGGCAGGGGTTGAGTGAAGCAAATCTGAATATTGAAATACTTACATTGGCAAAAAAACCCCCCCAAAACCACTGGTTCTTAAGCTTTTCTTTACAAGAGACTCTCTTTAAATATATTTTGTTGCTCCAAATCCCCAAGACTTAACTCAAGATTTAAAACTCTAATGTAGATCAAATATGTATTTAATGTTACTTATGAAGAGTCTTCAGATTTGCAGAGAAGGGAGGAATAACTAAATTCACATAGCCTTATTATAATATTTTTATTGGACTGATTCCACGCAAATGTAAAACAACAGCAACATCAAAACAATCATGGACTATTATTACTTGTAAATTTTGATTAATCAGAAGGATAGTGTTCCATTTCACCTAAACCCTTTCTTAGATTGGGCTTAATAGCTTAAATTTGTCTTCTGAGTATTGGTTCAACGGTTTTTCAAATAGTTTCTATTCCTATTTTTAAGATGAGCAAGAGAGAGGAATGATTTTTCACACAAATATATTGTCATCATAGCCGCCTTTCGGAAAATTTGCTTGTAAGTGGGTCCAGAAACTTGGAGGAGTCCTTGGGAGTGCAATTTTAGAATGTCATCTGTGGATACTTTGATGGCCTCTTCCACATACCTGAATAAAATCCCACATGTTCTGCTTTGAATTGGAATATATGGTAGTATGGACTCAGATAATCCAGTTCAAAGTGGATATTGTGGAATTTTCTGCCTCTATATTCTGGGTTAAATGGCTGTGTGGAAGAGCCTTTTGAGCTTGTCTTCGTCTGCTGCTGTAGATCCTTCTAGCTACACATTAAATAAAATGGATCTCTAATCCAAGTTTTGCTTGCATCAAGTACAGGAAAATATTCATGGAAACTATGCTGCAAATCATTCAAAGGCCATGGAATAAGTGATGTGAAAACTCTTATGTTGGAACCAAGAAAATTTGTGAGTTTTGGAAATGTCTCATACTTTTGGTTCGATAGGTGATGATGTCACAATTCCAATTTTTTCATCATTGCTTTCATCTTGTCCCCCTTGGAGGTTTAAGGTGAGCCTATTTAAATGGGTGAAGTATGATAGTTCTACTAACCAGAAAATAATCTGTCAAATGATTGCAGAGATGAAGTTGCCATTCCATGAGGAATAACCTTATGTCACATTTCAGATTCCCAAAATTAGCCAAATTTTTATTTTATGATAGCCAACAAACTTTGCAGTGAGATGAAGATTATTGGTGTTCACGGTCTATACCTTCGCTAAATAGCACATTAAAAAAAAGATTGACAATGTTGACTCATTCATCTTAAGTTTTTTTTTAGTTTTCCTAGCATTTTCTTAGCAGCTACTGTATTTTTCCCAATGAATGCAGAAATGGTACTGTCATGGACAGTATGATTTCCTTAATCCATGCTAATAGTCCTCTAGGTTTTTCAGAAATTGCTCGTATCTCATATGTGCAAATTCCATTTCAAACAATTCATGTCATGAGATATTATACACTTCTTTAAAATGTTAAATATTTATTCAGCTTTAATGTTACTAATGAGGAGATGAACAATATATCTCCAAAAATATTTATCTCATGCTCATATATAATGAAGCATAATATGGTTGCCTTGCTTGGGGGAGGCATCAGTGATCTTTGTGGAAAGTTATTCATGTTTAGTATTTTGATGTTTCTGTAATGTTGGTAGCTTCGTGGACTCATTAGACAATACCTTGTAACATAACACACACTGTAATAGTTGCTTGTCTTCTGGACCTGTTCATGTGAAGCCAAACAACAGATATCCCTTGCTATAACGGTGGCACCTTTTAAGATACTTGGAAGGAGCTTTGGTTTGCTATGAATAGGATGTACACTCATAAACATCATCACTACTTTTATGTTTCAAATTAAGCCAGCAATCCATCTTCAGGTATACTTAGGTATCGACTAGCAGCAGATTCAAGAGTTTCCTCCCTCCCCTTGGCACTGAAACCTCCTCTGAAGGATTTACCAGCCCTGCTGAGCAACTTCTTGGAGTAAACAGTGGAAAGTTGGCAGGAAGGAGGAGAGACAGGATCTGGAAGAAATACACCACTGGATACTGGCCATTGTATTTCTGCTGCCTCATACAGCAAAATATCTTGACTAGCTTTTGCTATATTGTACTTACTATATATCTATATCTATATCTATAACTATAACTATATCTATGTAATCATGCCATCCACATGACCTTGGGGGTCTCTATGGACAATGCCGGCTCTGACACCCCAGAGTCAGACATGACTGGACTTAATGTCAGGGGACAACCTTTACCTTTACCTTTACCTTTACCTTTACCTTTACCTATATATATATATATATATATATATATATATATATATATATAGTTGTGTCAGGAGCAACTTGAGAAACTCCAAGTCACTTCTGGTGTGAGAGAATTGGCTGTCTGCAAGGACATTGCCCAGGGGATGGCCAGATGTTTTGATGTCTTACCATTCTTGTGGGAGGCTTCTCTCATGTCCCCTGCATGAGGATATGGAGCTGATAGTGGGAGGTCATCCCCGCTTTCCCTGGATTCGGACCTGTGACCTGTTGGTCTTCAGTCCTGCCATCACAGGGGTTTAACCCACTGCGCCACTGGGAGCTCCTTACTTACTATATGCCTTGACTTGGGACAGCTGCCATTGCCTTTTGCTGCTCTGGTTCAGGCAGCAGATGCAGCAACAATAGCAAACCTTGGGTTCTCCTGGCAAAATGTTATGCAGAGACTGCAACGCCCATTAACAATTACAGCATCCATTAAACATTCCCTGACAGGTGCTGGAAGCCGAGGAAAGACTCTTCTGCTCCTTCTCACCAGTTTGTGGCTGGAATGGATGGAAAAGCAATGTGCAGGCCTAGTCAACCTGACCTTTATTTTGGTTTCTGACCCATAGCTGTTCTGCTTTGGACAGGAGGTGGGCTTATGCAGTTGCGCGACAGAGGAGCAGTGACAGGACGGGAGCCAAGGCAAAATTTGGACTGGCTTTCTAGGGCTGTGCATTGCCTCTCAATCTGCTCCAATCACAGATTGGCAGGAAGAAGCAGGAGAAAAGTTTCCTCCTTTCTGGCATCTTTGAGGCCGGAATTTAAAAATCCAGAAAGCTTCCCGTTGGAGAAGTAATTTCTCCATATCTGAATGAGGTTTGATGTGTAATTTTTCCAAAGCACAGAATTACACACCAAACCTCATTCATATATGAAGAAACGATTTCTCTAAAGGGAAGCTTTCTGGATTTTTAAATTTCAAATTCTGTTTGCTCAGGACCTTAACTACATCTTTGAGGCTGGAGCAGATTGACAGCAATGGGCAGGCACTTTCCCCTCTCTATCCTATGTTTGCCTTTTTCCTTCTTTCCTGCTTCCTTCTATTTTGGCATCCTTCCATCCTGTTGAAGAAAGGAAAAAAAGACATTGAGAAGTTTATTATATGAAACTAGTCTGTTCTCAACTGGAAAGGAAAAGAGAGAAAATGGCAAAGCTGGTTGACTAGATTGCTGTCTTTCAGCTCAATTGTCACTCAGCAGAGCAGCCACATATAAGGCAATGCTGGCCAACCTTTGCCTTGACTCCTATCACGTGGCTGCTGTATAATGGGGATACAGTAGGGTGAAGAGGAACAAAGAAATTTATTTATTTATTTACTACTAGCCGTCCCCTGCCACACGTTGCTGTGGCCCAGTCTGTGTATATGTGTTGTGTGTGTGTGTATATGCGTATATGTATGTGTATATATTTGTGTATATGTGTATATATGTGGTTTTGTGTATGCATTGTAATGTATTTTTTGTTTTATGGCTTTTTAAGTCTCTTCTGCTGTGCTTTTCAGTGTTTTTATGCGTGATGGTCACTCTTTGGCCTGATAGGTGTATTTTGTCCAAATCTGGTGTCAATTCGTTCAGTGGTTTTTGAGTTATGTTAATCCCACAAAGAAACATTACATTTTTATTTATATAGATATTTATATACCATCCCTCTCGGCCCACAGGTGACTCGGGACGGTTTACAGCTGGTACCAAGACCATAAAATACAATTTCAATACAATAAAACAATCGAATAATAAAACCATAGCAGAGTCAATAAAATCAATAAAAACATATATCATTAGGGTCTCCTCGTTAAAAACATCGTCCAATCACATTGTCCAACCATTCCATTTTGCTATGTCTGTTACACTGTATTAGCAAATGCCTGCTCAAAAAGCCAAGTTTTAACTCTCTTCCGAAATGTTAAAAGGGAGGGGGGCGATCTAATATCCTTAGGGAGGGTGTTCCATAGCCGAGGGGCCATCACTGAGAAGGCCCTGTCTCTTGTTTACGCCAACCGTGCTTGTGACGAAAGCGGGACTGAGAGCAGGGCTTAAAGTTCTGGAAGATCTTAAAGTCCTGGAAGATGCGTACGGACAGGTAAGTTGGGCCAGAACCGTTTAGGGCTTTATAGGCTAAAGCCAGCACTTTGAATTGTGCCCAGTAGCAGACCGGCCACCAGTGGAGCTGGCGCAACAGAGGAGTTGTATGCTCCCTGAGTGCCGCTCCTGTTAGCAATCTGACTGCCGTTCGTTGGACCAATTGAAGCTGGAGGACAGATCCCTCTATGCCAGTTGCCCTGCCCAGTATCCCCTAACTTGGGCTTTAGGATATTTGGAAAATTTGATTGCAGGATGCCATCTTCCCCTTCACCTCAGACATCTCTATTTCTGCTAATCTTTAATATGGGCACAGCTTGGGTACAACTAAAGACATGCTTGATAGTTTCTTCAGCCTCCCAATTAGTCAATGTTTGATGTTAAATGGGCAATGCCTTTATCAAAGGCTTAGTAGTAACCCAATGCATGCCAAAGCTGCTGTTTGAACTGGGTGTTCCTCCTGTCTAGTTTTAATACCAAGCCTTTTCCATGTCAAGACATGACAACGTGTAAGAGAATACAGTGGTGACTTGTTAAACCGTAGAACAGAATGTCCAATATGCGCAGGAGCACATTTCCAACAGTATTTCATAAGTGAAGTCTGCCAGGCTGTTTTTTATACAATAGTGGTGCTTGCCAGACCAGTATGAGGACACATATACCTTATTTTTAGCTGTTTGTTTAGGGAATGCGTAGAGACACTTCAATTCATGTCCTATGTAGCAGGCAATTGTAAGAATTCTTGGACAAATAGGTTCTTGTTATGTAGTCTTTATCATGCTGAGAATCTGTTGTGGAACTGCAGTGGAATTTCAATATATTAGTGACCTTTACTTGATGGCATACAGTCCTTAGGCTCCACAAATAGCGACGTATTCACCCCGCCTTTCTCTCTGTGTCTCTCTAGCTTTCCAATGCAAGCAAAGCAAAACAACAAAACAATGCAATGAAGACTTTGCAAACTAATATTGACCCAAGTCAAAGTAAATTGCTTAATGCCTCCTTGAGCCGTTGGATAAGCAGGTTGACATTTCAGGTGCGGTTTCCTGCGGCCTTCATGAAACAAGGATTTATATCTTGTTTAGACACAAAAAGGTAAACAGTTAATCAAATTCAGAGGATGCCATTTCGAGTTGCACTTGAAAACCTCCCATCAGTTGATCAGCGGTTGTATGCCGGTCCCTCTTTCCTTTCGTTTCCACTAAGCTACCATCTTAAACAGAAATACATCCAGGTCTTACATCTGGAAGAAAAATGTTTCCAGGTAGCAGATAAACATCTCCCTGTGTACCCTGATTAATATTCCAAAGGCTAGTGCAATATAGAGTGGTCATTAATAAAAATAATGCTGCTTTTTAAAAATGAATTATACATGAGGTATAAAGTTTTAGGTGACTTATACTCAGCAATAAATTGCTTTAAGGTAGTTTGTAGACAAGTTGGTTTTCCTCTCCATCAAGCTGTACATGGACTATTGTATCCAAAAGTCACATATGCAAGGGTACTGATGTAGACATTTAATTCTTTTCCTCTTCTTATAATGCTGGTCTATAGTCAAATGTTGCGGTATGAGGCAGTATATTCTGTATTCAGGTTCTGTGCTTTGCAAAGATGCTTCATTTCTGCTCTGATCCCATTTTCTGTCTAACCCCGATCTAAGGTTAAGCAGTAAACCATGGCCACTGGTCAGATCCAGTCTTCACTGTACCATTTTGCTTTTTGTGCATGACTTAAAATATTTTTTTGCAAACTTTGAGCCTTCCATAAGCCTGTTGATGCCTCCCTCTTTTGTCTTTTTTGCACTGGCCCTTGGAGAACTGAGTTTTCTGTTGAGATTGATTCATAATACACATTTATATACATTCCAGTTCCCTATACAAGCAGTCCCCAAATTACAAACATATTTTATTTATTTATCGTGTCAGGAGCAACCAAACATTTGCATTACATTTTTAACAAAGCAAGCAAACAAACAGAGAAAATACAAAGTTTGCAAGCTTGGTAGTTGATTAAATGTCCTTTGACCAGTATCTGGCCACTTGGAGTGCCTCTGATGTTGCCGCAAGAAGGTCCTCCATTTTGCATGTAGCAGGGCTCAGGTTGCATTGCAGCAGGTGGTCAGTGGTTTGCTCTTCCCCACACTCACATGTCGTGGATTCCACTTTGTAGCCCCATTTCTTAAGGTTGGCTCTGCATCTTGTGGTGCCAGAGCGCAGTCTGTTCAGCGCCTTCCAAGTCGCCCAGTTTTCTGTGTGCCCAGGGGGGAGTCTCTCATTTGGTATCAGCCATTGGTTGAGGTTCTGGGTTTGAGCCTGCCACTTTTGGATTCTCACTTGCTGGGATGTTCCAGCGAGTGTCTCTGTAGATCTTAGAAAACTATTTCTTGATTTAAGTCATTGACGTGCTGGCTGATATCCAAACAAGGGATGAGCTGGAGATGTCTCTGCCTTGGTCCTTTCACTATTGGCTGCTACTTCCCAGTGGATGTCAGACAGTGTGGTTTTTCCAGTGGTGTAGGGCACAGACACCCCGTGATAATGCGGCATGTCTCATTCAGAGCCACATCCACTGTTTTAGTGTGGTGAGATGTGTTCCACACTGGGCATGCATACTCAGCAGCAGAGTAGCATAGTGCAAGGGCAGATGTCTTCACTGTGTCTGGTTGTGATCCCCAGGTTGTGCCAGTCAGCTTTCGTATGATATTGTTTCTAGCACCTACCTTTTGCGGTGCTTCTTGTAGGTCAGAGCATGGTCCAGAGTGATTCCCAGGTATTTGGGTGTGCTGCAATGCTCCAGTGGGATTCCTTCCCAGGTAATCCTCAGAGTTCAGGATGCTTGTCTGTTCTTAAGGTGAAAAGCACACGTCTGTGTTTTAGATGGATTAGGGATCAGCTGGTTTTCCCTGTAATAGGCAGTAAGAACACCTAAAGCTTCGGATAGCTTCTGTTCAACCATCTCAAAGCTCCCCGCTTGAGCAGTAATGGCACGATCATCAGCATAGATGAAACTCTCTGTCCCTTCTGGCAGTGGCTGGTCATTTGTGTAAATGTTGAACATGGATGGAGCAAACACGCTCCCCTGAGGAAGGCCGTTCTTCTATTTCCGCCATCTGCTTCTCTGGAGCTGGAACTCAACAAATTACAAACATGATAGGGCCTAAAGGTTCATTCTTAAGTTGAATTAGTTTGTAAGTCGGAACAGATCCCGCAAAACCCCCACTTTTTTGTAATTTGGCCACATTATACGAGGGGTATTTTTAAAGTAAGGTCCGTTTTGTTGTAGACACTAGTAGTTTGCGCGCATACCGCAACGAGCACGTGCGTCATGTACCGGCATGCCTTGGGAACAACTGTGCTCAGTTTCCGCTCTGCAGCTAACCTGTACGGTTCTGTTCTGTGCTTTAAAAATGTTTAAGACTATCAACTCACCCGCCGCATGTGAGGTTCGCTCAGTGATACGGTTTTTGTCAGCAAGGAACCTGCCTGCTGCAGAAATTCGTCGACAGATTTGTGAAGTGTATGGTGATACTGTTATGAGTGAAAGCAAAGTGCATAAGTGGGTACGACAATTCAAAGATGGCAGTGACAACGTCCATGATGAGGACCGCTTCAGTTGCCCTTCTTTGATTACAGACGATTTGGTGGCTTCAGTTGAAGCGATTTATGAAGAGGGTATTTTAAAATTGGTTTAGCGGTATCATAAGTGTTTGAAAAAACTTGGCAACTATGTCGAAAAATAGAGTGAAGTATGTACTTTCTAAAAATAAATTTACTTTTTTGAAATAAACTTTCATTGTGTACTTATGTTCCAACGGACCTTACTTAAAAATACCCCTCGTATATGTGTGATTAGAATCCTTTTAAAAAAACAAAACAAAAACACCAAAGCTTTCAAGCAATGGAAAGGAAAACCATAGAAATAAGCTCCAGGAGCTTCTCCTATTTATCCTGCCGCACCTTCCTTGGAGTGTACTTATGCTGTGGAAAGAATGCAGGGTGTACTAATGATGTGGAATGAATGCAGTTTGATAACAGCCCTGGTTCATTGCTATGGGATTGTGGGAGCTGTAGTTTTACAAGGTATTTAGCTTTCTTTGCCTCACCAACCTACAAATCTCAGTATCACACAGCATTCTGCCAGGGCAATTAAAAGAAGTGTCAGACATGAAGGAAAGATGAGAAGAGGTGGAGGAATACAAGGAGGCAGAAGGAGATATTCGACCTCATCACTCTAGAACAGGTGTTCACAAACATTTTCAAGGGTCAATGCCAAGGCTCCAGAAATTAAGGCTCCAGAAAGCAGGGCAGAGCAGAATCTCTGAATTGGCTTGGGTTGTACTTTCTGCTGAGTGGGAGATGGAGGATGGTTCCAGTGGGTAACCAGTGGTTCCCCCCGGCCTTAATAAAGGCAGATTGATGATTCAAGAAGAACAGCTGCAGAAATACCATTTAAACTAAAGGTGCACCAAGCCTCTCCCTAAACCCTTGTATTGCTGCTTTCCCACAAGAGTGCCTCTACTGTAGAATTAATGCAGTTTGACACCACTTGGACTGCTATGGATCCATGCTATGAAATCATAGGAGTTATCATTTCGTTTGAGAGCCTTCTCTGTCAAAAAGTGGTGGCATCTTGCTAAACTACAACACCCATGATTCCATATCACTGAGCCATGACAGTTAAAGTGGTATCAACCTGCATTAATTCTACAGTGTAGAGCAGTGGTTCCCGACCTATGGGACCCCCAGATGTTTTGGCTGTCAACTCCCAGAAATCCTAACAGCTGGCAAACTGGGTTGTTGTAGATTTTTCGGGCTGTATGGCTATGTTCTAGAAGCATTCTCTCCTGACGTTTTGCCTGCATCTATGGTAGGCATTCTCAGAGGTTGTGAAGTCCTAGGATGCCTGTCATAGATGCAGGTGAAACGTCAGGAGAGAATGCTTCCAGAACATGGCCATATAGCCTGAAAAACCTACAACAACCCAGTGATTCCGGCCATGAAAACCTTCGACAATACAGCTGGTAAACCGGCTGGAATTTCTAGGAGTTGTAGGCCAAAACACCTGGGGACCTCCGGTTGAGAACCATTCGTGTAGAGGCACCCAGGGAGAGAAAGGATACAACCACAGAAGTAAATAACAAAATCATAGGGATATAATTGTGCAGTGTGAGAGGACCCAGGGAGAATGTATACATATATAAAATATGTGCATCATATCCATATATGTGTGCATGTAGGTGCACACATCTGACAGTACAACTATATCTCTCATGGAAATCAACACTGAAGTCACACTCACTTCTAGTAAGCTCAAATCTGCGTGTGAATGTACTTGGATGTGTGTTCTATCCCTGCCTTTTTTTTCCTGCAACTCTTGCTGCTAGAGCCGAAGAAAATGATCTGCTGCACCTGAAGAAAGTAAATAATATAAAAAAATTAAACAGGCAAAGCTAAAACAGTTGGAAGTGATGACAAGTGAGGGAAGAAGATTAAATAGCCAAACAGATGTTGTAAATGTGCATAGGGGGTGATATTAAAGTTTGTGGTGTGTGCCTTGCAACATAAAGAGGAAACACAGGGAGGGAGGGAATATGGATTGCAAGCAGGGAGAGGAATAAAAGGGATGTGGTGGTTTAAGGCCATAAGACGCTGGTGGTTCAACACATCCGGATAATAGGAATAAATTTTTCATGTCGAAAATCGGAAAATCTTTAAATAATGTCTGTTTCAGTTACTCTTCTGGCTAGATGCCTATTGTCTTTTCTGGGTTAGAGAGGGCTACTAGTTATCACTATTTAGCAAGATGACCACAACCCATAATAAATGCACATTTTTGTTAGTCATAACCAGCTGTTATAGTAATAACTAATAATTTCCATATTGTGTATTAGGGGAGGATGGACCACAGATTATGGGATTTGCAGTACCTTTACCCAATTCGGCTCCCACAGGTCACTACGTCCCTCACGAATGACAGACTTGGACCAAACATGGGACACAGACGCCCCCCCTCCCTGACCCACTTTATATCCTGGTGAGGTTTTTTTTGGTGGGGGGGGGGGGGAATTGTCCATGGATGATGGAATATGTAGTACTATCACCTGCTTTGGATCTGACTTCAAACAACCACTGAGTCCCCCACAAATGACAGACCAGGACCAAATTTGGCAGACAGATCCCCCATCACCCACTGTATGTCCTGGTGTGGTTTGGGGGAGGGTGAACCATGTATGATGGGATTTGCTGTCCCATAACCCGATTGAGCTCTAACTTTCTCAGACCACTGCAACCCACACAATGGACAGACCTGGACCAAACTTGGCACACAGACTCCCCATGATCAACAGAACATACTAGAGATGCTTGGGGGAACTGACCTTGCTTTTTGGGAGTTATAGTTCACCTGTATCCAGAGAAACTGTGACCCCCACCATCAATGGACCGGCACCAAACTTTGCACAGAGAAGCCCCATGACCAACTGAACATACTGCAGGGGTTTGTGGGCATTGACTTTGATTTTGGGAGCTGTAGTTCACCCTTATCCAGAGAACACTGAACCAGTCAATGTCAGATCTGGAACGAACTTGACACATAGCCCCAACATGGCCAACTGTACATTCAGGCAGGGTTTTGGGGTGATTGACCTAGAATCTAGGAGTTGTTGTTCATCCTGATCCAGAGAGCACTGAACCAAGCCAACATTGGATCTGGACGAAACTAGGCACACAAACCCAAAATAGCAAAATGTGTACATCCAGAGAGCGCTGAATCCAGCCGATGACAACCAAACTTGGCACACAGATCCAAGATGGGCAACTGTGCATATTGGCTGGTTTTGGGGGTGATTGCTCTGGGAATCTGGGAGTTGCAGTTTACCCTTATCCAGAGAACACTAAACCCAGCTGACAATGGATCTGGACCAAACTTGGCACACAGACCCAACATGGCCAACTTTGAATAATGGCAGGGGTTAGGAAGGACTGACTCATGATTCTGGGAATTGTACTTCACCAACATCCTTATGAATTTTCTAATGGGTGAATTCATAAGGAAAGACTGGCTTTTTTCTAATAAATAGCACTACACATTCCCAAACTGATATTACCAAACTTCACAAAACAAACAATGCCTTTCTCAAATAACCCAGGCACAACTGGGTCCCCAAGCGAGTTAGTAATATAACTAGTGACTCACCAAACTAAAAATGACAGTATTCCATAGGATGGAGCAATGGAAGTTAAAGTTGTATGAAAACTAAATTGATGTTGAAGTGCTCTAATTGCGGAAGAGATGCTAGCGAGAATTCAATATGTTTTTGCAATTACATTTTTTAAATGTAGTGGAAAGAACATGAGATTAAAAAGTAATTTATGTACCTTCCAACTGTACCAATTTGGCAGAAAAAAATGCCAATTAATCTCCAGTCTGATTTTTCCACCTGCTTTTAAATGTCCCTGATTTTTCCTCTCCCATTCTCCCCTTTGTTTCCAGTTTACTTCAGTTGCTGCAAACTAAGCTCACAATATTCTATGCCCCCACCATCTTGACGCATGTCTGATAATTGTGATCTGTAAAATGTTATAGAAACTGTATCCCAGGCAAATACAACAACAACAACAACAACAACAACAACAACAACATAATAATAATAATAATAATAATAATAATACACTTTATTAATATTCCATTTTACCTTTCTGGAAGGGCTCTGAGCAGATTACAGAATACACATATAGGGCAAACATTCAATGCCTTTTACACAGTGAACAATGACATACAATACACAGACAAAGATAAAGGACTTCCCCCTTTTTTTATCTCTGGCGTCTGGAGGCAATACACAACTCTGGCCATGGGGAGGTGCTCCTGTTCCATTTTTCCATGCTGAGGAGCCTGTTGTCTGTAGACATCTCCAATTGTGTTGCCAGCATGTGTGCATATCTGCACAGAGTAGATCAATAGGTATGCTGAGGCGATACCTATTGATCTACTCATATTGCATGCTTTCGAACTGCTAGATTGGCAGAAGCTAGGGCTGACATTCAGGAGCTCACCCCAACTTACAGCTTCGAACTACCAACCCTCCAGTTAGCAGATTTCCTGCAGCTAATGGTTTAACTTGCTGCGCTACCGTGTCCCCATAATATAGAATAAAGGTAAAGGTTTTCCTCTGACATTAAGTCCAGTCGTGTCCGACTCTGGGGGATGGTGCTCATCTCCATTTCTAAGCTGAAGTGCCGGCGTTGTCCATAGACACCTCCGAGGTCATGTGGCTAGCATGACTGCATGGAGCGCCGTTACCTTCCCGCCAGAGCAGTACCTATTGATCTACTCACATTTGCACGTTTTCAAACTGCTAGGTTGGCAGAAGCTGGGGCTAACAGTGGGAGCTCATGCCGCTCCCTGGATTTGAACCTGCGACCTTTCAGTAAGCAAGTTCAGCAGCTCAGTAGTTTAACCCATTACACCACTGGGGGCTCCTATATTATAAATTATGACATTATAATCTTAATACTGGGATGCGCATTATACATTGCATTGGGTCACTGCAAGTGGCTGAGCATTTGTTTTCATTTTGTATGTTTGTGTGTTTTTAAAGCCTCTTATTCAAATCCATACATTTCTTCATATACTTGAAAGAACAAACTTTTTAAAAATTGAATATAGGGGAAATACAAAATGTACTATCTCTCTGGAAGCCATTGACACAGAACAAAGGTGCTGCCATTTTTGTCCATTCCTGCATCAGTTCTGATAATTGGCAATATTTGTTATGGCTGATGTTTAATCCATCTGTCATCTTTCTTTCTTTCTTTCTTTCTTTCTTTCTTTCTTTCTTTCTTTCTTTCTTTCTTTCTTTCTTTCTTTCCTTTTCTGTCTTTCTTTTGTTTTCTAAAGCAAAGTCAAGTGCTGGAACCTAGAATGTTGCTCCTTGTGATTCTTCTTTGCTAGACAGTCAGTGCTGGTCTTCTTTCTTTCTCTTGTTCTTAAAACCCCTGATGTTGCAAGTTCCACCCTGTCATGATGGATTACACAAAAATCAGCATTGTGCTTCATGTTCCATTGGAAAGCTTTGGGTGCTAGATATTAAGCAGCCAGCAGCTCCTTGCAGCAGAAGGATGGATTTTGCAAACATGCTCTGTAAAGATAATTGCTTGTCTCTTTGCTGCTGCAAGAATCCCTGTCTCTTTACACATTTAGCCAAATTAATTGTAGTATCAGAGTCTTTGAATGGAGGTTTACAAAGTAAATTGGGATTTTTATTCCAAATAGCCAGTAATATGTTGTCCTCCAGATGTTAAAGGACTGCACATTCTGGTCTTTGTTGCCATTGGCTATGCTGGGTAGGGCTGCTTGGACTTCCAATCCAACAAGAGTTGCATGATTTCCAGCCCTGATATAAACGATTTTGATGGATACTTCCATGGTCACATACTTCTTGAGCTCCAATGTAGTTTAAATTAGTGGCAGCTATGTTAGTATGCATAGGAGGGATCTATCAGCAACAAATGATAAATTTATCATCAACTATTGATTCTAATGGCTTGAAGGCACACAACAGCAACAGATTCTGAATTGTTACAGTTGTAGAAGAAAATATATGTTTTTGCACTGCTTTGTGACAAGTTTATTTATTTATTTAAAACAATTAAATAAGGAGACTCAGGGCAGAGCATAGCATATATATGGCAAACATTCAATGTCGGGAAAAGAATTCATATACACATATAGAAAACATTAAAAACATTTATCTCAATATTAAAATACACCGTTTAAAACTGTCTTGATCATCTGCATCTATTCTAATTGGCCTGGTAATCTTTTCTATTGCTGCTTTATTGCCCTGTCCCGAAAGCTTAGTCCCACAGCCAAGTTTTCACCATCCTTCTGAAGGATAGGAGGGAGGGGGCCGATCTGATCTTACCAGGAAGGGAGTTCCACATTATCTGAGTGTGGACTCAGGGTGGTTCCACACATACATTAAACCCTCTTCGGAGGAGGTATAAGAAACCCACAGGGGGAAAAACAGGCTTTCCCCTTTGGCTGTCCACATGCTATCCTAAATACTTTCAGAAAACCTTGTGGCCATCTCAACTCCCCCCCCCCAAAAAAAACCTTTAAAAATAAAAGGGAAACTCACCAAAGCCATTGGGCTTCTCTTCCTACCTGAGGGAACATACCAATGACACCCAAAAACATAGGGGGACCCAGGAGCGATTTGGACCCCCCCCCCCCCGCAACACTGATTTTGGGTGTCGCGGATGTGAGAGCTGGACCTTAGGGAAGGCTGAGCGAAGGAAGATCGATGCTTTTGAGCTGTGGTGTTGGAGGAAAGTTCTGAGAGTGCCTTGGACTGCGAGAAGATCCAACCAGTCCATCCTCCAGGAAATAAAGCCCGGCTGCTCACTGGAGGGAAGGATACTAGAGACAAAGTTGAAGTACTTTGGCCATATCATGAGGAGACAGCAAAGCCTAGAGAAGACAATTATGCTGGGGAAAGTGGAAGGCAAAAGGAAGAGGGGCCGACCAAGGGCTAGATGGATGGATGGCATCCTAGAAGTGACTGGACTGACCTTGAAGGAGCTGGGGGTGGTAACAGCCGACAGGGAGCTCTGGCGTGGGCTGGTCCATGAGGTCACGAAGAGTCGGAGACGACTGAATGAATGAACAACAACAAATGGCATGTTCCATCTTAAAGGAGGAGAATCCAAAGGGAGTTGTAGCCCTCGCAGTTTTCCAGACTGAATCAGCCTGGAAAACACAGGGCTACTGTCTGGACTGCCCCCTCAAAAGTCCAGAACTTGTGAGGGAGCAGTCCAGACAGTCGAAGTAGTGGGTTTATCCCGCGCCTTCCAAGAAGGCGTGGAATTTACCAACTAACAATATAATTTGGTTTCCCTGATTTGTGGCGAATGAATTCGTGTTTCTCAGGGACGTCATCTGGACAGCCCCCTTTTAATTGCAGGAACTCCCACATTAAAGGGGAAGTCTGGATGGTCCCACAGATAGCCCAGTTCAAAGAAGATATTGTGGGATCTTCTGCCTTGATATTCTGGGATATAAGGCTGTCTGGAAATGTCCTGAGACAATTGTCTCACTCTGGGCCCTTCCACACAGTTATATAACCCAGAATATCAAGGCAGAAAATCCCACTATATCTGCTTTGAACTGGGTTATCTGAATCCATACTGCCATATATTCCAGTTCAAAACAGATAATGTGGGATTTTATTCAGCTGTGTGGAAGGAGGCTCAGTCTAACAGTTAGGCTAACCCTAGATAGTAAGCACAGTTGCAGGGAACAATCCCTGGTGTTGTTCCCCCCCCCCCCTTGGCAAAATATTAACTTGTTGTTTTGAGGAAAGATTTTCCTTCTTTCACAAATAATAAAAAATAAGAACAACCGTGAAGACTTGGAATTGGCCCTTGGCAGTGGAAATAGTTTCTTCTCATATATGACTTTTTTTTTTTTGTCGTGTCAGGAGCAACCGCTCCTGTTGTGAGAGAATTGGCCGTCTGCAAGGACGTTGCCCAGGGGACGCCCGGACGATTTCTGATGTTTTGTCATCCTTGTGGGAGGCTTCTCTCCTGTCCCCGCAAGAGGAGCTGGAGCTGATAGAGGGAGCTCATCCGCCTCTCCCGGGATTCGAACCTGCGACCTGTCAGTCTTCAGTCCTGCCAGCACAGGGCTTTAATCCACTGCACCACCGGGGGGGGGGGGGCTCCTATATATATATATATATATATATATATATATATATATATATATATATATATATGACTATGATGATGAACAAGCAGAAACATTCTTCATAGTTTAGAACCAGTTTTGGAGTCTTGGTTAATGTGAAGGCCTTGCCACCTTAAAGGCACATTTCACAACACCTCTGTGCCCTTGAGTGTAACCAGCACAAAGTATTTCACCCTTGCACCAATTTTGCTGTCTAGATTCTGGACAACACAGATGCATCTAAGATGGACTGGCTGTTACAGCAAACATCTGTGACAATATCTCTGGAGCTAGATGGTTTATTGCCTGTCCTATAATGTTCTGTCTTGGGTAACAAATGGAAGTGCCATAAACAGAGACATCTCAATCCATTGAAAAGTACATGACCAGAACAGAAAGATTAATTTTGCACGTGGCTTGTTGTTTCTTTGGCAGAGTTTAGTAGGCATCTCTCTGATGTGTTCCTCCTCCCACCCGGTCTTGCTTTTGTTTCCTTTTCCCCTCCTCATTCAGCTGCCCAAGAAAAAAAAATCTTGCAGAGGTGGGGATGGGGATTGGTTGATGGTTGGGAGAATAGGGTGAGGAGGAAAAGAAATGGCCAAGCTGTTCTTAAATCAGGCCATGCTTTTGCCATCTGCTCTGTATCCATTTAAATGTCTGGGGAAAGTGGCAGTGCCTCCTTTTTTTCCCTTTGTCTCAGTTTTCATATGTTTCTTGTCAGGATTTTTTTCTGAAATAATTTGCCTGTTTCATACTGGGAAAGAAACCTTTGTGTGGTTGTGATGATGTTTTATTGTTGTAGACATTTGAGAAGTTCTGATTAGAAACTATTGTTCAGTCTGATGACTAAGGCACAAAATAGGGCATATGCTTTGCATCTAGGGAGTTCCAGGTTCAATTCTGGTATTTCCAAATACTGTTGGGAAACAAACCCGTCTGAATCTCATGGGTACAACTGACAGACAGTGTAAGTAAGGAGTGTTGTATTCATTTTCACTGAGAGCCACATCAGCATTATGGTTGCCATCAAAAGGCCGTTTGTAATTGTAAAACTGTATAAATGTAACTGCTCCATAACATACTAATAAATAACCTGAGACACCATATCACACACTATCCTCATCCATTGATCATGTTTGGAAAATTGCAACAACCAGAAAACAAAATACAGGCACAACCTTTCAAAATGTTGCAAGCTCATAAATGTGTCTGGACCTAGCAGGTCACATAAAATGATGTGGCAGGCCGAATTTGGGCCATGGGCCTTGAGTTTGACATGTATGATGTAGGTAATGCTGGCCTTGGTGATGAATCAGTATAAGAAATTCAAGATGGCTCAATGGGCTGGACATGTGTTCCTTCCCTTCTCCCTCCATCCTTCCTTTTTATTTATGTCTACGCCTTCCTTCAATGAACTCAGGATGGTATCTATAACTCTACTTTCCCCTACTTATAAGATAGGTCAGGAAGAGAGAGAGAGAGAGAGAGATTGGCCCAAGGTCAATGAATGAAGTTAATAGGTAAAAACAGATTTGAACAGTGAATTATAGAATCATAGAGTTGGAGGAGACCTCATGGGCCACCCAGTCCAACCCCCTGCCAAAAAACTGGAAAATCGCATTCAAAGCAGCCTCGACAGATGTCCATCCAGCCTCTGCTTAAAAGCCTCCAAAGAAGGAGCCTCCACCCCACCCCAGGACAGAGAGTTCCACTGCTGAACAGCTCTCACAGTCAGGAAGTTCTTCCTAATGTTCAGGTGGAATCTCTTTTCTTGTAGTTTGAAGCCATTGTTTTGTGTCCTAGTCTCCAGGGCAGCAGAAAACAAGCCTACTCCCTCTTCCCTATGACATTTCCTCACATATTTATGCATGGCTATCATGTATCCTGTCAGCGTTCACTTCTGAAGGCTAAACATGCCCAGCTCTTTAAGCTGCTCCTCATAGGGCTTGTTTTTGATATAATATGTTGTTCGGGCTTGGCCCCATGTAAGCTGCTCCGAGTCTCCCCATCGAGGAGATGGTGGTGGGGTATAAATAAAATTATTATTATTATTATTATTATTATTATTATTATTATTATTATTCTCCAGACTCTTGATCATTTTAGTCACCCTCCTCTGGACACATTCCAACTTGTCAACATCTCCCTTCAATAGTGTTGCCCAGAATTGGACACAGTAGTCCAAATGTGGTCTAACCAAGGCAGAATAGAGGGGTAGCATGACTCCCTGGATCTAGACACTATACTCCTATTGATGCAGGCCAAAATCCCATTGGCTTTTTTTTTTTGCCACAGCATCACATTGTTGGCTCATGTTTAACTTGTTGTCCATGAGGACACTAAGATCTTTTTCACACGTACTGCTCTCGAGCCAGGAATCTCTCAGGTTCTGTTCAGCACTGTAAGTATTATATCACATTGCCTCCAAATATACTGTGTGCTTTGTGAATATAATGGAAACAGTGTATATGCTTTGTCTAGAATACCTGCATTGCACACTGAGGTTTGCATAGTAGAAAGGTCATGAACAAGCCCCTCCAGCCTAGGGAGAGAATCATCATGCTAGGACAGTATACAACCTGGCAAAGATACCTTTCCTCTGAGGAAAAAGCATAGTTTGGTATTCTAGCAACATAACAGCAGATTTTTATTTGTTTGCCACAAATCAGTTTTAAGACATTTCTGAGTTCTTAAAAAGAACCTATAGGGAAAACTAAAGTTTGTTTGTGTCTGTATGTTCTCCAGCTAGTTCTGCGTTTTGTTTTGTATTTGGCATGCCAACAAATATTCTCAAAGAAATGTGCTTGGGGCAAGGCGGAACGATTGCCTGATGGGTTCAGGTAAGTGCTCTACATCTATCTATGGCTGCTTGAGGTTTTATTTCCTACACTGCAACCTGTAAGCAAAATGGTATGGCAAAGGTGAGAAACACATTACTCTCCAGATTTTGTTGGATTATAAGACTGTCATCTCTGATCTTTGGCCAAGTTGCCTGGGTTGAGACATGAATGTCAACAAAACTTGGAAATAATTTTGTTTACTGATTAAGGTTGCAATCCTGCACATATTTAAGAGTAAAACTTGCATGCAAATGTCAGCGAAAGACTTGAGACACCCCAAAGCACAATTGTGCTGTCGCACGCTGGGCCTGTGCATAAGACTGTAGATAGGACATAAATTCTGTGTCCCCAACGGGACGCCGGGGCTGCCTCAGATTAAAGGCCCTTGGATTCCTCCAAACAGAGTCTTTAGATAGCTTAAAGCTTCAACAATGTTCTTTATTAATGAAAACAAACAGGTACTTTCAAGCTTTCTTAACAATCTATTGGCTCTTGCAATCTTGTTCACTGAGAACAGGCACTATCTTCTTAACTGTAATTAACTAATGGGGAAATCTGTAACTTCTAATCTGGGCAGTCTGTACTTGCCTCTGTTGGCGTGGAGCCCCTGCACCTGGTACCAACTGCGCCTGGCTTCTGCGAGCGACCCTTATCAAGTAGAGCTTTGTAGACTTCCAGGGAAAAGGAGTTCAGGTTTCAGTGATGGCTGGCTGAAGTCCTCCAGCAAAGGAGCTGTAAGGCTGTAAAATCCTCAGCCAAGCTGTGGGGCCTTTTCTCCCCGGCCAAGCTGTAGACTGTATATCTCCCCAGCCAAGCCGTAGAAGACGAAGCTTTCTACAGGAGCTCTTGGTTTCATGTCCTGTATGGAAAGCTGCTCTGCATGGACTGAACCCAAAAAGGCTCCTATTCCCTCCAAAACCCCAAAAAGGGGGCAGGACCAGGGAACCTAACTATAATTGACAGGTGGCTTGCCCTATTGATTGCAAACTATAACAGGAAGCTACCCTGCTGCAAAATCCCAAGCCTGGGATTGCAAACAAACATTTAATGCAAAGCAAACAAAATTGGAGCTCCTGGTACAGCTGTACCTGCACAACAATTAATAGGTGTCCAATTAGATTCTCACATCAGGAAATGTTCCTGAATGAGGGAGCCCTTAGATGGATGGACCAATGGGACGGACACACACACAATGTCTGGAGCAGGGGTCCCCAAACTAAGACCCGGGGGCCGAATATGGCCCTCCAAGGTCATATACCCGGCCCTCACTCAGGGTCAACCTAAGTCTGAAACGACTTGAAAGCACACAACAACATCAACAGCAATCCTATCTCATCAGCCAAAAGCAGGTTCACCCTTCCCATTGAAATACTAATAAGTTTATATTTGTTAAAATTGTTCTTCATTTTAATTATTATATTGTTTTTAAGTGTTTTTTGCACTACAAATAAGATATGTGCCGTGTGCATAGGAATTAATTCATGTTTTTTTTCAAATTATAATCTGGCCCTCCAACAGTTTGAGGGACTGTGACCTGGCCCTCTGTTTAAAAAGTTTGAGGGTCCCTGGTCTAGAGACTTACATAGACTGTGAAGCTGCAAAAGGCAATTGTCTGAATTTGAAGATGCCCTGTCTGTGGAACTCTCTTCCCAAGGACATCAGGCTGGCCACTTCCCTTCTGTCCTTTAGAAGAAAAGTGAAGACTTTGCTTTGGAACCAGGCTTTCGATTAGTGGACAGAGACAACTGGAAAAACGGGTTAGGATATCACGACATTGAATTAACCCTGACTGGATTTGGTTTTAACTGGCATGTTTGATCTGTCATTTTAATGAATTATTTTTAATGTTTAAATGTACTTGTTGACTATTTATATCATGATAGCATCGTACAGTGCTTGTGTGAGGCCATAATAAATAAATAAATAAATAAAATTTGTGATAATATCATTGGAGAACATTTCCCTGTTCATTACGAGCAACTTCACTAGAGCATGAGCCAACCAATGCTAATTATTTCTGATGGGAAGATTTGGTCTTAAAGGTATGTTGAACTCTGTTCACACGGGACTTCAGTGTGTTTAACCTGGGCCCATTTATGCCCATTTATTTCAAATTCAAATTTCTATGCATGCTTGCTCTAAAGTAGATCCCACGTGAACTTGCTCTCTGCTAAAGGTTTTCTGATTTCTCCCTAAATCTTCCATTAAATGCTTTCTACCTCATTCTATAACCCTGCCATTGAAAACATTTTGCTTTCTTTTCCATGCTGCTTTTATGCTGCTAGTTCCTTACCAACCCATCCCTCAAAACACTGGTATTTACAAAACCCTGTTCAAGCATTATTACTTAGCGAAACGATAAGCTCTGAAGGTTGGTATTAGCTTGGGGGCACTCCAAGATTGCTGTGTATGCAGAGGTGGCATCTCTTCTTGCATTAGCATCACATGATGGTTCTTTGGCCTCCCTGGCCATTCTGTCTCTCTCATTCCCCTTCATAATCTGGTACCAAATGATTAAGTTCATATCACTTGGCCACTGTTAATCACAGCCTTGATCAGTTGCAATTGCAATAATGCATATGATTTATCTTCACATGGATTTATTTTTATTTTGATGACAGGCTAAGTAGCCCTCCAGATATATGAGTTGTTGGACTGTTTGTGTCAAAATGCTGCCAAATATTGACTTTGTAGAGGGGGCGTGTTTGGAGAGAGGAAATATATCAAATGACTGTTTATAAGTCTGAATGTCTTAAAAGCATTCTTTGCTTGTTTTGAGCTGGTGTCCGCAAGAAAGACCCACATGCTTTCTGTCCTACTTCCGATGTCATATATTATAACATAGGGTATTTGTGTATGCCAGACTCTAATGGTTTGTCATTTGTATGTGTGAATGTTGACTTTTCTGAAAAATGTTCAACACATCAATTTGTTATTGTTAAAATGATTTTGGGTAGATTTGTGTGACCCCCCTCCTGTTTTCTGTGTAAGAAAACTGGCCAGGATTGATGTGTTCCTCCAGAACTGCTGAGAAAAGTTTTAATAAGTTCAGGAAGCAAAATCCAACTTTAGCTGCCAAGTATTATGTACAGTATAAGGAGGTGACTTTCAAGTTTATAGTTGATTTTACCCAGGGGCGCTCTTGGGGGAAAATAGACCTTGACATATGCGAGTTTTAGTTACTGGGATGTATAGTTCACCTACAATTAAAGAGCATTCTGAACTCCACCAATGATGGAATTGAACCAAATATGGCACACAGAACTCCCACGATGAACAGAAAATATATATCAGTGATTGGTTGGTGGGTGGGTGGTGCCAAAATACTGTTTTCTTACCATTGAAAATTACCTAGGGCCGCCTCTGATGCCATCCTACTGAGAGGGCTCAGTAGGCTCAGGCAAAAGCAAACAGCTGCAGCCAGGAATGTGTGTTCTTGCCAAATCCATGCAGTTTTAGTCACCATAAAAGGGATTTACTCTCATTCTTTGTTACTGTTATTGTGATGGCGCACCAGGAATTGAAAGAAAACTATATGTGTCCGACTATTTTCCCATCGGTATGCCCTATATGTATTTTCATTCCCAAAAATAATACTCTGGAGACGAGACTAACTTTAACCAAATAAGTTTACGGAAACAATCAAGGTGAATCAAAACAAAGTAGTACAAAGTAGTACAGTTTGATTGTTGAATTATATAGAATTGGAATGGTGAAATACAGATATCTATCTATATAAACGGCGCTCCATGCAGTCATGCCAGCCACATGACCTTGGAGGTGTCTACGGACAACGCTGGCTCTTCGGCTTAGAAATGGAGATGAGCACCACACCCCAGAGTCAGACATGACTGGACTTAATGTCAGAGGACTACCTTTACCTATACCTATCTATATAAAAGTGCTCTGTGCATAATGAGTACCTTAAAGAACCAATGAACAAAATCACACCAAATTTGGCAACAAAATGTCTCACAACACAAGGAGTGACCATCACTCAAAAAATTATGATTTTGTCATTTGGGAGTTGTAGTTGCTGGGATTTATAGTTCACCTACAATCAAAGACCATTCTGAACTCCATCAACAATGGAATTGAACCAAACTTGGCACACAGAACTCCCCTGACCAACAGAAAATACTGGAAGGGTTTTGATGGGTATTGACCTTGAGTTTGGGAGTTGTAACTCACCTACATCCAGAGAGCACTGTGGACTCAAAAATGATGGATCTGGACCAAACTTGGCACAAGCACTCAATACACCCAAATATGAACACAGATGGAGTTTGGGGGAAATAGACCTTGGAAGTTGTATTTACTGGGATTTATAGTTCACCTACAATCAAGGAGCATTCTGAACCCCACCAATGACAGAATTGGGGCAAACTTCCCACACAGAACCCCCATGACCAACAGAAAATAGTGTTTTCAGGTGGTCTTTGGCGACCCATCTGACACCCCCTTGCAACTTCCTCCCCCTGGGGTCCCAAACTCCGGGCTGAGAAATGCTGCCTTGAGGCCATCCAGTCCAGCTCTCTTCACCAGGGCAAGAAAATATAATCAAAGCCCTCCTGACAAAGGGCCATCCAGCCATTCTCACATACACATAATATGTATATGATAGATGCAGTATCAAAGATTTGAAAGGGACCCCTAAGGAAGGACAATGATATGTTGCATGTTCCAGAGTAGGCAAACCAGACAATCTCCACATCAACACTGACAAAGAAATAGCAAGAAATACTGTTCACCCACAAACATAAAGAAATTACATAGATTAGAAACTAACACTTTCTTATTACTTTATTTTCCAGATCACCATACTGAGCCACAGCAATGCGTGGCAGGGGACTGCTAGTAAGGTATAAACTCTGAGGTAACTATAGATATATAGATCCTGCAAGGAAGACTCCAGCAATACATGGAACGAGAGTTGCCAGACGTTCAAGCTGGGTTTAGAAAAGGCAGAGGAACGAGAGACCAGATTGCCAATATCCGCTGGATAATGGAGAAAAGCAGGGAGTTTCAGAAAAACATCTATTTCTGCTTCATTGACTATTCTAAAGCCTTTGACAGTGTGGATCATAATAAATTGTGGCAAGTTCTTGGTGGGATGGGCATCCCAAGCCACCTTGTCTCTCTCCTGAGGAATCTGTACAAGGACCAAGTCGCAACAGTCAGAACTGACCACGGAACAACAGATTGGTTCAAGATTGGGAAAGGCATCCGGCAAGGCTGCATACTCTCACCCAACCTTTTTAACTTGTATGCAGAACACATCATGCGATGTTCGGGGCTTGATGAATGCAAAGCTGGAGTGAAAATTGCTGGAAGAAACATTAACAACCTCAGATATGCAGATGATACCACTCTGATGGCCGAAAGCGAGGAGGAGCCGAGGAGCCTTCTAATCAAGGTGAAAGAAGAAAGCGCAAAAGCTGGGTTGCAGCTAAACATCAAAAAAACCAAGATTATGGCAACAAGAATGATTGACAACTGGGAAATAGAGGGAGAAAATGTGGAGGCCGTGACAGACTTTGTATTTCTAGGCGCAAAGATTACTGCAGATGCAGACTGTGGCCAGGAAATCAGAAGACGCATATCTGAGGTTGTTTCTGAGGTTGTTAATGTTACTTCTTGGGAGGAGAGCAATGTCCAGTCTCGATAAAATAGTAAAGAGTAGAGACATCAGACTGGCAACAAAGATCCGCCTAGTCAAAGCCATGGTATTCCCTGTAGTAACCTACGGATGTGAGAGCTGGACCTTAGGGAAGGCTGAGCGAAGGAAGATCGATGCTTTTGAGCTGTGGTGCTGGAGGAAAGTGCTGAGAGTGCCTTGGACTGCAAGAAGATCCAACCAGTCCATCCTCCAGGAAATAAAGCCCGACTGCTCTTTGGAGGGAAGGATACTAGAGACAAAGTTGAAGTACTTTGGCCACATCATGAGGAGACAGCAAAGCCTAGAGAAGACAATGATGCTGGGGAAAGTGGAAGGCAAAAGGAAGAGGGGCCGACCAAGGGCAAGATGGATAGATGGCATCCTTGAAGTGACTGGACCGACCTTGAAGGAGCTGGGGGTGGTGACGGCCAACAGGGAGCTCTGGCGTGGGCTGGTCCATGCGGTCACGAAGAGTTGGAGACGACTGAACGAATGAACAACAACAAAGTATAGATATCAAGAGACTATGAGGTATAATGATGGTATGTGCTCTGAGGTAAAAAACAAAACTATATTCTATGAGGTAAGTACTCTCTATGATGGTACAGCTCTCATCTATGGGACAAGTACAAATATTTAGGCAAATACAAAACTATAAACTCTAAGGCCTGTACTGCTTAGGTCTATGAGGCAAACACAGCTATTATCTATGACATGTACATCTATTATCTATGGCATGCACGTGCTTAGGATTGCCTATTTCAGATCTCCAGGCCAGACCAGACACTTTCTGGCTCAACTAGCTAAAAGCTCTGCCCAAGAAAGAATGGAGGGAAAAAGTCCTTCCACCAAGCTTTGAGCCAGAAGGGCTGAACCAACAGAGCTCGGCCTCTAGGGGGATCCTAAGCTCCTCCCCTTAAACTAAGCAAATGGAACAGTCCACCTCCAAGAGGGCAAACAGGGAAATGAACAGAGGAGTAAAAACTAGGCTGAGACTTCACAGTTATTGTGACTTAATTTTTATGTTTCTCTTCTCGTGGCTTTACTTCTCCAATAACGTTTCTCCCATTATGTGAAAATGGCAATAAAGAAACAAGTCTCTGAATTTCCAAAGAAGACAGTTCTTCTGAAGAAAACCTCCCTTTACTGACAAAGGCAAGGAACATCTGTTCCGTGAGCCAGATCTCATTACAAGGTACAAGTCATGGGCCTGAAATTTGTCCCATTCGTTTGATTTGTGTTTCCATTTTGTTCCGTTCATTCGGATGGCACGAAATGAAAACACCCCTCCTGGAATGAAAATGCAATTGATGTGAAAGGCAAGCGGGCCTGCTTTTTGGATTGAGCGCCTGGGGCCTGGCAGGACCTGGAGCCGAGCGCCGAGTAAGGAGTGCTCCTTACTCGGTGCTTGGCTGCAGGCCCTGCCATGCCCGGATGCACAGGCCCAAAGCCTGCACTCGTAGGCCCAAAGCACCCGGGCTTATGGGTGCAGGCTTTGGGCCTACATGCTCAGGCCTGGCAGGGCCTGCAGCTGAGCACTGAGTAAGGAGCATTCCTTACTTGGTGCTTAACTCCAAGCCCTGCCAAACCTGGGTGCATAGGCCAGGAAGCCTGCACCTGTAGGCCCAAAGCGCCTGGGTCTACAGGTGCCTGCACCCAGGACCTGGCAGGGACTGGAGTCAAGCGCCAAGTAAGGAGCACTCCGGATGTACTTAGTCATTCTACCTATGATGCTGGACAGGCTTCAAAACTAGTAGCTGTTGATAAGCTTGTTGTTGTTGTTGTTGTTCATTCATTCAGTCGTCTCCGACTCTTCGTGACCTCATGGACCAGCCCACGCCAGAGCTCCCTGTCGGCTGTCACCACCCCCAGCTCCTTCAAGGTCTGTCCAGTTGATAAGCTTATAATCCATAAATTGCTCTATCATTCTTGTAATGTAGGGGCAACAAAACCAAAATATTTCCCAAAAGGCAGAAGCCCCCTTTCCAATAGGGAGGGCAAGGATGGACACCACGAAAGTTGAATCCTTTAAACTGCAAAAAACTATTTATTTATTGCGTGGCCATAGCAATAACGACAAACAAGCATACAGGGATGCAATCAAAGGGTTTGCCGCAACCCCCAATGGGGCTGCAGAGCATTTATAGTAAATGGAATATACATTTTCATTGGTTCCCAAAGACGAATCATTTCATTGGTCTAAGCTAGCTATGCAGTTGTTCATTAGTTGTTTATGATTTTGATTGACATTATAGCACATGTGGGATCCTAACAATGGCACAACTATAACATAACTATGGTCCATTGTTCTCTGACCATGACTGTATCTTATCTGTTAGTCTCTGGCAAACATGGCTTCAGAGCGACTGGGAAATTTGGGGGTTCTATCTAGCAAACAGCTAGCTGGTTTTGTCTGGATATGTTGTTATCCTTGAATAGTAACTTCTTCTTTGGAGCACTGATTTCTCAAACAATCAGCATTTTCTGTGAACATAGGCCTACTGCAGAAATAGGCCAATATGGCAGTAAATCATGACATATGGGCATTGGGGAAATATCTGAAAATTCTCTTTTTAAAACCACATCCCCTCCAGTAAAACTTTCTAAATTGCTGGCCATCCCTTTATGCAATACTGGGGAATTCCATAGATTTCTGTGAGAAAAGATCCCATTGTTATAAAAAAAATCAGACTCCAAATTATGAATTATGACAAGTGGCTCCATAGAGACATACAACAAGCCCGTGATGCCTTTGTCCTGTGCCTTTGTCCAACACATTCTTTCTCTGCTGACATCATCTCTGGCCATTGAGAATAAACCTCTGATTTTACCTTCAACCCATCTGTGTCTAATCTGGCCTTCTGTGAAGCTTGACCTGCCAGGCTTTGAATCCACAGTTCTTGCAGAAGCTGAAACCACAGCATCATCACTGAGAATAGTGAATCAGCTACAAAAGATTTGGAAAAGAATCTCAGCTGTATTTACAGAAGTTTTTATTGCTCCCTCTCTTATCTTGACAGAATGGTCTTCTTTCATAAGATCTGTTGCCTGACTCCCAAAGCACTGGGTTGGTGAGTCCGGGCTTCTTGTATTATGCTTTTTGAAATGGCTAAGTTTTGATTTAAGGCTGGAGGTCCTAAATGTTTCAAGGCTCATGACCCCATTATTATAAGATCATCTGAAATTTCCCCTAACTGGATGGTTGAGTGCTATTGCATTTAATGGCCTAAATCCAATTGTGAGTCCCAGCCTAAATCAATGGAATTTACTAAGTGCTGACTTAACAATTTTCCATTGATTAAGTGGCTCTACTAAGAGTTGGAATTTGGCCAGTTTCACATTATTCTTGTCATTCACTGTAGGAGTCTTTATCTTGGGTTGTTGTAGGTTTTTTGGGCTATCTGGCCATGTTCTAAAAGCATTCTCTCCTGATGTTTTGCCTACATCTATGGCAGGCATCCTCAGAGGTTGTGAGGTCTACTGGAAACTAGGAAAATTGGATTTATATATCTGTGGAATGACCAGGGTGGGAGAAAGAACTCTTGTCAGTTGGAAGTAGGTGTGAATTTTTGAGTTCTTTGAGGATGGTGTGCATTCTCTCTCTTAAGAGGTTGCGTTCGAGGTGGTCATGGATACGGTGAGCCTGTGATGTTTTGAAAATCCCTTTGGCTGCGAGAAATTGTAGGATAGTATAAGACATTCCACAGAAATAAAAATACAATTTTCCCAGTTTCCAACAGACCTCACAACTCCTGAGGATGCCTGCCATAGATGCAGGAGAAACATCAGGAGAAAATGCTTCTAGAACATGGCCATATAGCCCAGAAAACCTATAACAACCCAGTGATTCTGGCTATGAAAGCCTTCGACAATACAGTCTTTATCTTCTTCTTTAGATTTGCACCATCTTGTGCTTGCTTAGCCTTTGTATACTGGTGACAATTGTAAACAGTTCTTGATTTCTTTCACAGTTATATTTCTTGTTTCTGTTCCATGCTTGGTTGAGTTATCATTTCATATATGTTTATAAACTTGTCACAGGCAAGCTTAAATCTCATTTCACAGATCCTTTTAAGCTGTTTTGCTAGTGACATTCGAGTGTTTTCTTCTTGTGAACGCCTCTCAGTACCAGTGTTTTAAAGCTTATTTGTGTGTATGCGCATGTGTTTTTTCTTTTGCTGGAAGCATCCAAATTGAATGTAGTGTTGACATTTTAGGCTGACAAGATGCTGGTTTGACCTTTGATTATGTGAAATGTTCTATCCAGTGCCAGAATCGAGAAAACCTACTCAGTGGTTCAGCTCAGTCGCTGTGAACAAACCTGGTTGAGCAATAAGAGAGCAGAGCTTATGTGTGATGACTAGCCTTTTCATCAGCAGCTCCCCCAAATGATCTCTACAGTAGTTTGAGACATACCATGCTTGATTGCCTGTGTGATAATACCTTATTACTTACATGATATTGATCGGAAGATGCTCGTTCTGAGCCGTGAGGTTGCATTGATTTGTGGCACGTACTTTGAGTCTAGGATATTGCTCTGATCCGTTTCATGAATGTTTATCAGTGATCATGCCAAAAATATAACAGAACAAATAGTAATTACGGGTACAACTCAGCAGAACACAGTAAAACAAACACCAGGGATGAACTGGATACACTCTTTTTCTCTAGGACAGGTGAGATGTACATTTGGCATTAGAAACCTGCTAGATGTGGGAAGTGATGGAGGAAGGGAAGGACAGAATGCATTGTTTTTTATTGATTTGTGCAATGGGTTGGAACATGAGAACACAAATTGCTCTCAAGATGATCCTCTGCTCAGACTAATTAATTGATGGCAGGTGGGGCGAGACTATTAATTGCAACAATATATCACTGATTTGTGGTCATTTTTACAGCAGCTGCTGAAACAACTGGTGCTTTTCCAATGTCACAAATCACAGAAGAGCCTTCGTTGCCTTCAGCCTCTTATGGTAAAAACTAGCTGCCCCAACTCTCTAGTAACATGCATCTTGTGTTTGCTTGCAGCGCCACTACTCTATACTGTGACCCAAGCTGTCTTTGGCCCCTTCCACACAGCTGTATAAAACTATGGATTATATGGCAGTGTGGACTCAGATAACCCAGCTTAAAGCAGATATTGTGAATTACCTGCCTTGATATTCTGAGTTATATGGCTGTGTAGAAGGGCCCATAATTATTTCCATATGTTATCAGTGGCCACCGGTGGCACAGTGGGTTAAACCCTTGTGCCAGCAGGACTGAAGACCGGCAGGTCACAGGTTCGAATCCCTCTGTCAGCTCCAGCTCCTCACGCGGGGATATGAGAGAAGCCTCCCACAAGGATGATAAAACATCAAAACATCCGGGCGTCCCCTGGGCAACATCCTTGCAGATGGCCAATTCTCTCACACCAGAAGTGACTTGCAGTTTCTCAAGTCACTCCTGACATGACAAATAAAAATAAAAATCAGTGGCCACCATAAATTGAGGTAATGGTGGGTTGGGAAAGAGGAGGAGAAATGCAGACAGCTATCACACAAAGCTACCATCCCACAGCATTTGCACGATTACAGATTTTTGATATCTTCTAGTCACACAACAGTAATGCCTTAGAAGTCCGTGGTCCTGTGGCTGTACTTTCTGTGAAGAAGGTAACACCACTCTCCTGTAATTCTGCTCCTCTGTAAGTTTTAAAAATATTCTGCTAAAAACAGCTTTTCAGTTTCAGCAAATTTTAGTAAATGCTTTATTTACTGGGAGGGGAGAGGAGGACAATGATGGCCCCTGACATCACTTCTTTGCTGGCATATCAGTATAGAAGAAACTGTGGATCATTCTACTGGGTCAATAGTAGGAAATAGGTTTGTTATGGAGAGGTGACAGACTGGCAATGGGTTGCACATGGTGTTGTGTGATAGAAACCATTATCATAGGTGATGGTCCTTCTTCTGTTCTGGTTTGCCACCCTTGTGTGATAAAGTCCTCAATCACCTACTTATGGGTGTCTGTTTGTAAAGGATTCTGTGCAGCCTTTGAGATCTCTCACTAGAGTTCCCAAAGGTGTGCCATATGTAATACAGTTTATTACATTTGTACAGTTGTATGTGTAGGTTTCTGAAGTAGAGACAGAACTTGTTAACATGATGCCAGTAGCCTAGCCCAGCCCATCTCATTTGTGTTCATTTTGCACAGTAATCAGAGCTTGGAAAGACTCTCTCATCTCTCAATCAGCATGGTCACTGAGGAATCCCACTTTTAGATCAAAGAGTAGATTTTGCCAGCATCTGATGCAGCTCTATAAAGCTCTCATATGCTTAGCTATCATAAGTATGGTTTCTATGTACAGCACAAATATATTGCTTTTAATAAGTGTTGAACATAGATTTTTAAACTGGAGCTAGGAAAAAAACAATTCATTCATCATTAATGAATCAGAGTGCTTTTCAAACTCTTGTCATCCAGGACAAAATATTTTCTCAGTCAATTCCCAGAATTGGCAGAAAGCTTCCTTGCAGTTGTGCTTCTTGATGTCTTCCCTTTTCCCAGAAGAGTCCAAAGGGTAGAACACACACTACCTGAATGGTACGTGAATTGGATGGAAAAGGTTCCAGGTTCATTCTCTGGCATTTTCAGACAGAAGTAGGGAAAACCTTTTGCTGGCACCCAGCATAGAAGCTACACCTGTTACTGGTTAAAATATTGAGCTAGACTAGGATGGAAAAAGTGAGACTCACTTGTAAACAAATATTTGCAATGTCCATTTTCATTTTTTTTTTGCCCCAAACTATCTCTAGGTGACAATTTTACCATGTTTTGTAGTTACTCCAGTCCGTTTTCCCTCTTAATGGAAGAGGACAAGATTTTGAATGCCCAGTTTCTTCCTTTTCTTGTGTAGGACTCCAAAACATCATGAAATCCCCCACATGCACCCCCAGAAGTCATTTTAGTATTTCTTTTATTTTTGGTGTGTATATGTGGTAGGAGGGTACAGTCCTCCAAAGTCTTCTAGGGGTCTAATGCAGTTCCTAACTCTGAAAGTTGTCGTTCCTGAGCTAGAGACTTCATTGATCAATTAGGCAACGTCTTATATTCTTATGAGATGGAATATCACTACCCAAGCTTTCTTTCTAGGCAAAATGATGATGTATCTAGAATGTCCCCACTATGTCAATTGAAGCAAGGATCATAACACAGAAGCCCATTGCATTCTTTCTCCTTTTAGCTGATATCAGTGTCCAGGTATTAGCAGAGAGAGGAACAACCTTGCCTGCTCCAAGAAACAATTAGTGGTGGATGTACCTGAAAAGCTATTTTGGAGACACTGTTCTCCTTTGTTAATAAACCCTGGCGCACACTATGGGAATCAATGAGTCTTGGAGTGTTATTGTACCTGGCTTGTAAATCACTCATCTTGAGATTTCTTCTTCTTGTTCATTCGGGATTCATCACAAGTTCAAAATCAAATGAATATGTTCCCAATGTAGTCTGAGAAACCTTGGCTGCCTTTTGAAGCCAAACCTGCTCAAAGAAAAAAGGGAGCATGCTAACCTCAGAGCACCTGAAGGATACCGGAATGAATTTTGAATGAGTTCCATAAAAACGGTTTGAAACAGTGTCATGTATAATTTAACACAATAAAGCAGTTTGTAAGGAGAATGTGACTTGTAGAAAAGATACGAGATAATCAAGCTGTATTTTAATGGTATGCACTATGCATCAACTTCTCTCCTCCACACAAGAACATTTTAATGCTTTGATGAATCAGGCCAAAAGCAAACAGTAGTAAAAGTCTTCGGCTAGACAAGATTTTTCTATTCCCTTTGCTAATGTTTGTATCAGTTTTAATTGACTTCTCTTCCTCAATGACTATGCACATACACACGTTATTAAAGTAGACAGAGATTAGATAATCTTATCTTGTTAACAGTTACAGTTTAGGATTTATTGTAGTAATTTTGCCAATTATTAAACATGCTTCAACATGGATTCTACCATGTTCACTGGGTTGTACATTTTGATTTATAACGATTACAAGCCAAATGATTTCTGTAAAATCTTCTCCACATTCACTGTGAAGCTTCAGCTATTCAGAATATGTGTTTGAAATAACATAAGACATTTTAGTTCTTTTGAGGAATTTTTTCTACATTTTTGTTTCCATTATGATTATTCTCCCTTTCACACCATTGTTGTTGTTCGTTAGTTCAGTCGTTTCCGACTCTTCGTGACTTCATGGACCAGTCAATGCCAGAGCTCTCTGTCGGTCATCACCACCCCCAGCTCCTTCAAGGTCAATCCAGTCACTTCAAGGATCCCATCCATCCATCTTGCCCTTGGTCGACCCCTCTTCCTTTTTTCCTTCTGTTTCCCCCAGCATAATTGTCTTCTCTAAGCTTTCCTGTCTTCTCATGATGTGGCCAAAGAACTTCAACTTGGCCTCTACTATTCTTCCCTCCAATGAGCATTCACACCATAATTTTGAATAAATAGTAATTTTGTATGAATAGTATAATTCCTCTCATCAACATGTGATTTTTTTTGCTCTCTTCAACATATTTGGGCACAGCCCAAAATATTTTAAAAGAAATTGTTACTGGGTTTCCATTTTCTCATTCAAATGGTTTGTGAGTAGTATCCTCTCTTCTACATACAATTTGGATGTTTGGTTTAAGATGAAAAACAAAACAAAACAAGGAGTTTGAAAATCACATACTAGCATAAAAAGGCATAAGAGAATGCAGTAGCGGCTGTGAAACTTCATGGAATTAGGACATTTATAGCAGAAGCTTTCATGGACACTGGGCTACTTCATCAGATCCCAACATTAGTTAGTATATCTTCCAATCTGAATCTGTATTCTTGGATTTTGATAAAATTATATATGTTCTTTTGTCTCACTTTGCTGTTGATAAGCTAGGACTCAGTGGCCATTTGGACACACAATGGTTACTTGATAAATGCCTTGCACATTCCTGACTGTAATGTTACAAAGCATCATGGAATAAAGCAAGTGTTATTTTTCCACATTTCTGTTTTTTCTGGAAAGGTACATGAGTGTCATGTGATAGTATGAAGAGCTTATGGGGGTGGTCACAGCGAGAACCTGGGTAGGTTTGTATGGGAGGGTGCAATACTTTAGAGAAAGAGAAGGAGACCTTTATTTGTTGTTGTTTGTTTGCTGTGTCAAGTTGACTTCTATTTATGGTAACTGCTTTGCTTACTAACCCAGACTCATTGCTTCCTTGACTCAATCAGTCTAATTTCCTATTGCTTTTGACTCTACTGAACATTATTGTCTGTTCCAGTGAGCCACATCTTCTCACAATATGTCCAATGTATGATAGCCACCACGTAGTTCTTTCAGCTTCTAGTGATAGGCTTGATTTGCCTTGAGACCCATTTTCTTGTCTTGTGAGATTCAGTACCACATTTTTGTCAGCTGTTTTCACTCTTCAATTTCCATGCTGATACACAGAAGTTTGTTGGAAAGACATGACTAAGCATACAAACTGCTAATCATGAGCATGAGAATTTGATGCAAGGGACTTTGATGAAAAGACCACTGTCTGGGGGATTAATATTGGAGTTCCACAAAAGGTAAGTTTCCCTAGATGTGTTCTTTAGACAAACTCCCATTCACTTCTCCTCTATTCATTGTTTTCCTCCTCCAGGTATCTAATGACTTCATCAGATGCATTGCAAAAAGTTGGCGGTGGGATCACCTACTTAGCAAAGCGTATAATCCCCTTCAGTTTTAAAAGACATCATTTCGTTTTACAAATCCCATCAGATGCTTTATGTTCTCCAGCCTTTCTCCCATTCTGTTCCATGCTCTGAACCATCACACGAGTGGGTGCAGTCCCCACCCACTCTCTATAATTTTTTTTTAATCAAAAAATTCAAAATCGCAGAAAAACAAAATTATAAAGCTAGCTATAGCGCAATCCCGAAAGCCAAGATTACTATAAATCACATCCCATGGGGGTGGGGGTGGGGTGAGGGAGAGAGAAGCAGGGGAATTTTAAACCCCTGTACCGTGATCTGTCTTTCCCATGCCTTCTTGCCCGCATTAGTCTAGGGCAGTGGTTCTCAACCTCTGAGTCCCCAGGTGTTTTGGCCTACAACTCCCAGAAGTCAGTTTACCAGCTGTTAGGATTTCTGGGAATTGAAGGCCAAAACATCTGGGGACCCACAGGTTGAGAATCACTGGTCTAGGGCTCTTTTAAACCCCTTTGCCACCATCCCTTCCTCCCTTGCCTTCCTGCCTTGCAGTAGACCAGCACAATTATAAACTTCTTTGCCATGATCTGTTCATCCCATGCCTTTTAACATTCCTTTCATACTTTATTTATTTATTTACTATACTTATACCCCACTCTTCTCACCCCAAAGAGAACTCAGAGCAGCTTACAGTTTGGCCACTTCAGTGTCACATTGCAAAACACAGTGTGTAAAAAGTTCATATTAAACAACATATGAAATACAATAAAACTATTAAAACTGTTAAAAATATAACACTTAACCCGTGGTCGTCCTTCATGCTGTTGCATTCGTGTTTGTTCTGTATTGCACTCTTGCCCTATTCCCCAAACTCCTGGTTCCAGAGCCTGGACTTAACTTTTTTTCCTGAAGTCCAGGAGGGAGGGGGCCAATCTAACATCACTGAAAGTCATAAATTTGGGCACCAGTGTGATATGAGCACTTATATAAGTATGTTCAAATTTAAGGCAAAATTATAAGGGTATTAAATTACATGGAGACCCTGGTGTCCATATAAGTGATCTAACCGCTGAGCTGCTAAACTTGCTAACTGAAAGTTCGCAGGTTCAAATCCGGGAAGCAACGTGAGCTCCCACTGTTAGCTCCAGCTTCTGCCAACCTAGCAGTTTGAAAACATGCAAATGTGAGCAGATCAATAGGTCTACTCCGGTAGGAAGGTAATCGTGCTCCATGCAGTCATGCTGGCCACATGACCTTGGAGGTGTCTACGGATAACGCCGGCTCTTCAGCTTAGAAATTGAGATGAGCACCCCCCACCCCACCCCAGAGTGGGACATGGCTAGACTTAATGTTGGGGTAAACCTTTACTATAAATTGTTCCTGAACTTTCATAGGCATTAGAACTTCCTATAGTGGATAAAAAAGGAACAAAAAAAAAAAAGCTAAAAAGCTAGTAATAGCAGAATTTTGAAAGCCCTGACTACTATGAAGGAGAAAATGCAGTGAAATCAAAGTGGTGGTATCTTATAATGACATTATATTAAAAATTACTCTTCTAGGCTCATGAAGAAGGATTTTGTAAAAGAAGTGGAACATAGCAGACCGCTCATAGGAACACCCATTCCTCAATGTCACTGAAACGATTTAACATGGGAAAAATTTGGCAGATCCTATCCCATGTGCTTTTAATCACTTTCTCTCATTTCCAGGTGCATCAGGAGCTCAGAAGATGGTTTCTCCCCATTTCTCTACACTTCTACTACATTTCAGGGATGAAGTGCAATGGATGACAACCAGAAGTAGTTTTACGTTTTATGAATGGTTCTGTGGCACTTCATCCCTGGAATGTCTTAGAAGTATATGGAAACAGAGGAGGACTTGTATCTGATGAGCTCCTAACCCAGTGGTCCTCAACCTGTGGGTCCCCAGATGTTTTGGCCTTCAACTCCCAGAAATCTTAACAGCTGGTAAACTGGCTGATATTTCTGGGAGTTGTAAGCCAAAACATCTGGGGACCCACAGGTTGAGAACACTGTCCTAATCCAACGAAGGACCAGAATCAAGAACTAGACCAGTGGTTCTCAACTTGGGGTCCCCAGATGTTTTTGGCCTACAACTCCCAGAAATCTCAGCCAGTTTACCAGCTGTTAGGATTTCTGGGAGTTGAAGGCCAAAAACATCTGGGGACCCCAGGTTGAGAACCACTGAACTAGACGGTTTGTTTCTTTGTGGACGTTTGTTATTGGTTCTTTTGCAGAGACTTCTGTAGTGCTCTCTACCAATTATACAAAATCCCTATCTCAGTCACAGCCTTCTATCTTCAAGGCTCGTGGGTCAGATAATGGGGCTGTCATTTTCTAGTTGGGGACAAACATACCATTTCATCTTTTGGTTGGTACTGTACCTTCTGAAAGGAACACATTAGGAATCCATCTCTGGCTAGCTTTAAACTTTAAAAACAACAGCATACTGTTCTTTCCCATTCTCGAATAGAATTTTATGTTCTAAAGTTACTTTCTGTCTGTCCGTGTGCCTGAGCTAATTACAAAGTAGATCAACTCAAGGCCAGGACCGAGATGACGTACCAGGTTAACAGAAAAGAAACACCTGAAAATGAAAGCATTGCGCCTGCAAAACATAGCAAAATGAAATGTGTGTACATAATGCCCATAAATACACATAGTTTTCATTCAAATATAAGCTAAAATCAAATAAAAAGATAATGATGTCTGTTTGCTTGCTTATTTTGCTGTGGTATTTACCTCCAAGGATGGGGATGCCTTATAAAAGAAGTCCTTTCACATTGAGAATTATAGCACTGTGATTCCACTTTAACTGCTATGATAACCTAGGATTTGCAGTTTAGGGAGAAATATTAAGAATTTTCTGTCACAGAGCTCTCACAGTTTCTCACCAAACTAAAAATCCCAAGGTTCCATTGGAGCAGCTATACCTGTTAAAGTGGAACCATAGTGCTATAATCCTGTAGCATGGAAAGACTAGCTCAGTAGTGGACCTACCAGGGGTATGCAAATGTAACAGGCTTATGGGCCACTTTGCAACACCTGGTGCCCTTCAAAAGTTGAACCACTTGCCAGAAATATATAAAAACACACGCTCACGCAAAACAGAAAATATTTTAAACAGCACTTTCCAGAACCCACTGTGGATGTGAAAATCTATGGTTACTCAAGTCCCATTATACACAATGGCATAGTAAAATGGTATCCCTATATGAAGCAGCAAAGAATTCAAACGAATGTCAGAGAGATCCCGATAAAGGTAAAGGTAGGTAGTCTCCTGACATTAAGCCCAGTCATGTCTGACTCTGGAGTGTGGTGCTCATCTCGATTTCTAAGCCGAAGAGCCGGCATTGTCCGTAGACACCTCCAAGGTCATGTGGCCAGAGAGATCCCGAGGATCTGTGAAATGGTGGGAGGTTATAATGGGTATGTCTACATGTCAGCATAGTGCTTGGCATTTTTTCCAGAATATTTTTGAGGTTTTTCATGTCAGAAGTGCTTGAGAAACTGCAAGTTGTTTCTGGTGTGAGATAACTGGCTGTCTGCAAGAACGTTGCCCAGGGGACGCCTGAATGTTTTACCATCTTGTGGAAGTCTTCTCTCATGTCCCCGCATGGGAAGCTGGAGCTGATAGACAGGAGCTCACCATTTCTCGTAGATTCGAACTTCCGACCTTCAGGTCATCAATTCTGCCGGCACAAGGGTTTAACCCATTGTGCCATCACAGTTGTGTTGTGGTTGGTTGAATTTGGAATGCAGAATACATGTAGACAGAGGGCCAACTATGTGTGCATGCGAGTATGATTATATTCAATAATATTATTTTTCCCTTGATACTTATTTTAAGTCTTTCTTGTGGAAGTCTTCTCTCATGCCCCCGCATGGGAAGCTGGAGCTGACAGATGGGAGCTCATCCTGTCTCGTAGATTCGAACTGCCAACCTTCAGGTCATCAGTTCAGCCGGCACAAGGGTTTAACCCATTGCACCATCACAGTTGTGTTGTGGTTGGTCGAATTTGGAATGCAGAATACATGTAGACAGAGGGCCAACTATGTGTGCATGCGAGTATGATTATATTCAATAATATTATTTTTTCCTTGATACTTATTTTAAGTCTTTCTTATTTATATTCTCACAATTATAATTATAATTTGCTTTTCCAGTAATGGATACCTTATATTCACCATTATAAAGAATTACTTTCATTATAACTTGGCTTTCCCAGTGCTCCTTGTATAAATGTATTTTACTTCTCTGTTCATAACATTATTTTCCTATCCTTTAAAAATGTCAGTTCTTGTCCTTTTAATAGTTTTCTATTAATAGAAAAATAGTTTTCCATTAATAGAAAAAAAACTATTAACAGTTAATAGAAAAGCTATTAATATTAATAGAAAGCTATTAATAGAGCCAATGTGGTATAATGGTTTGCATGCTGTATGATGACTCTGGAGACCATATTGATTCTCCGTTTAGCCATGGAAACCCACTGGGTGATCTTGGACAAGTTACATACATTCATCCCCAGAAAACCCCAGGATAGGTTTGCCTTAGGGTTGCCATAAGTCACTATCAACTTGAAGGCATTCAAGCTGAAAATACTTCCAGTGCAGTCTTGAGATTTACCTCCAGGTTACCCCCAGGGCTGCAGGTCATGCATGGAAAGGCACAGTGGTTTTTATTTAAGTTATTTTAATATATCTTGGGGAAAGCTGCAAGGAAAGAAGAATGGATCTTGATGCTGTTGAGAAGAGAGGCGATCATGTCCCAGAGGGGCTGCCGACCAACATCAAAATGAGAAAAACGGAATTAACAACAGGGAGAAACCATGCCCAAGAATAATCTCATTAACTACTAAATGCTACAATGAAGAGAAGAAAAAAAATCTTGCTCTTGCTGAAGGTTTCTGTCTTAGCTTTGGATTCTTTGCAGAGAATGTGGTGATGAATTCAATGAACCACTTTCTAAGAGTGTCCTGCTCCCCTTTTTACAAATTCAGTGTGCCGGCTGAAATAATCAAGGGAAATAAACGGGTGGAAGTGTGTGGCTTTTGAATGAATATATTTGGAGCTTTTTTCTTCAGTCTGATATTTCCAGATTTAGCTCTCTGTACGTGAAGCCTCCCATTTGTAGCTGGCTATCTCTCTGCTTGATTAATGGGGACTCTCCTTTTGCCGCAGTGCTCTTGGCTCTTCTCTCTTGAGCCTGTCCAAAAGACTGCTGCTTTAGTAATTTTCCTCTCCTGCTTCCCTGACGGTCACTTCTTTTCTGGTGGCCTTTAAAAAAAATCCTTGAGACAATAAAGGCTCCTCTTCAGGTCACTCTGAAATGTTTTCCTCACAGTGATGGATGTCCCTTACCGCAGTAGGAAAGAATGTGGTTCCAAACTTTCTTTCAAGGTTCAGTACTAAATGGATGTCTGACCAAGTCAAAGGGGCTTGAGGAATCTCATGACTTTTATTATTGAGTTTATTTTACTTAAATACTATTTTTTCTTCCCAGACTAGTAAGATTTAAAAGCTAACACGAGTCTAAATAAACTAAAGGCACCAGATCCCATCTGATCTTGGAATCTAAGCAAGGTCAGCTCTGGTTAGTACTTGGATGTGAAACCAAGTAAATACCAGGTGCCACACGCTATATTTCATAGGAAGGAACTGGCCAAACCATGTCTGAGTAATTCTTGTCTTAGAAAACCCTATAAAGCATATGGGTCCACCATAAGTCAACACTCACACACATGCAGAGCAAAAGTTTTAAAAAGTTTAAGATGTTCCTGAATGACAAATGAATGTAAATAAGGTTTGTGAAATGGGGCTTGTCAAGGCCACCACTCATGTGGAAAGCCTTGGTGAGCAGCTACTGCTTTGTCACTGTCACGGAGGAATCCCAATGGAGCTGTTGATCTTCAAGGCTGGTTTTCTTATTGACACTCTGGTTGTGATCTCTGGAAGCATATCCCTTCATGGAATTTTATCTAGTAAACAGGAATATTTGTGCTACAAACATATGTTAGCTTAAATATCATGGTTTCCTTCCAGGAGTGCTGGGAACGCTGTATATTGGCAATCTGTGACCAACAAGTATCCTTGGGTCTCCAAGTGGATTAGACAGGACTGAGTCAAGCTATCAATATTTATTTATTTATTTGTAATATTTATACCCCGTCCTTTCTTGACCTTCAATGAATGGGATGTAGGAGCATTTTTGCAAATGTTATGCTCTTTGGCCATTTTGTAAGAAAAGGCATGTGAAAATGAAATGTCTTCAACTTACCACTTATTGTCAAGAAAGACTCTTCTGGGTCAAAAATGTATCGGCAGGGGAGAGAAACCAGAAATGTGGTAAAAAAATGCCCCCATAGAAAAGCACTTTGAGGCCAAAACATATTTTTGATTTTTTTTTTGAAGTGGAAGTGAGTGGCTTTCCAAGATCTTCTAAAAAGTGAATGTGGCCAACTACATACATACTCTAGTATTGTGGAAACGAGGGAGAAGTATTTTCCACTGTGGCTGCCCAACTTTGGAACTCACTATTTGGTGAGATTAGGCAAGCCCCCACCTTAGCAGCCTTCAAGAAAAACCTGAAAACTTGGTTCTTCTGATGTGCCCTTGGAGAGTGACTATTTATCCCATTTCTGTTTGTTCCATCTATAGTGTTGCCCCTATGATGCACTTTCCCCCTTCCTAAATTGAAAGCCTTACCCCACTGTTTATCCTTTTTGGGCTTTTTCTATTTCTACCTTATCCAAGGTTTTATCATTTTACCTCATCCACTTCTCATCCCAACTGGGTTTTGATACTTGCAGTTTATGTTATCAAATTGTAATCCTTAACATACAAATATGCTCAAGGTCTCAGTGGCTTGGTCTAGGTATAGTTAGAAGTCATAATTCTTCTTGAGATTAATAAGCGAGAGGAAACATCAAGGTCATGTTTGCCTCTTTCTTTTGCACATGAAGTGGAAGATGAGAAGTTTTCATATACTGTTTTTAATAAACTACAGTCTGCCATTTCATTTTTAAGCAGATCAGGCTATTAATCCAAGATCAAATCAAGGTCTGCTGTTACTATCTGGACCAAGTCTTTGACTCCATGATCAGATAAATTTTCTGTGTTTGTTTTGAACTTACTATGGGAATGCCAATATGAATATACAGTTAGATTCCAGAAACTTTTATCTTTTTCCACATAGTTAAACATGTTTAGCATGCTGTCTGGAAGATGACACTTGAAGAAATCTATTGCCAATGGTAATAATTCTATATTATGATACATATTTACAAGCCATAGAGTAAAATTAAGCATATATAATAATTTATTCTGTGTTCTAAATCAGAGCTGGGAATCATACACTTTTGGAGGTGGTGTTGGACTGCAACTCCCAGTAGCCATAGCCGTTATAGCCTATGGCGAGGAATTTTGGACATCAGAGACCCAAAACATTTGGAGTGTCATACAATTTCCACCCGAGTTAATCCAATGTTGATCCTATCTAGAGAAGACTGGAGGAAATAACTGGAATTTGTTTGTCACAACTAACCTAAACTCTGTTGATTTCAACAGGTCTGTTCTAAGAAGCACTAACACCAGATTTATCCCTCTCTGTATGCTTAGTTTGCTTTTCAGCTTTTTTGCTGCTAGTGTAATTGCAAAACAAGACAGACCAGAAACCAAACAAGGAAGCATTTTGCTGCTACAACTTTATCTGCTCTCTAGTAAGAATGAGATCCTTTGTCTGAATGTGATGCAAATATTAAGAGTTATTGATGTGAAATAAATCTTTCTCATGAGACATTTCACCTTGAGAAGTAACAAAATGCAGTGTTTCATAGACACAGAAGCTTCTTTATGTACGGTTACGTAAAGTCAGGATTTGAGAAATTGGGCGAATGTATCAACTAATTGCAAACTAGATTAACTTTATAAATGAAAATGCACGCCGTTTTTGCTTGATCATTGTGTATTCAGATATTGTTTTATGAAATTTTGTATCAATGTCTAGTTGGCTAACATTTATAATAATTTATAATGTCATCATGATTTCTTTCATAAATAAAAAAACATTTCTTCCAATTACTTGCATTTGTGTGATAACTCACAGAAATTGCACAACACCAGCAAATTATGAATATTGAATAAATTAAATATGTCATGATAAATTAGGCTTTAAGAATTTTAGTGCGTGTGAAAGTTAAAGCTGATAACAAATATTTTCTGGAAGGAAGTCCCAAACAGATTTATTTTTGTTTAATGCAACATCAGTACATATATAGGTGATAGGAGCAATGCTTCATAATCTGTTAGACCAGCATTTCTCAATCTGGGGGTCAGGATGCCTGGGGGGGGGGGGGAGGTCAGAGGGGTCACCAAAGACCAACAGAAAACACAGTGTTTTTTTGTTGGTTGTGGAGGTTCTGTGTGGGAATCGTAATGTAAATATCTGATATAAAGGATGTATTTTCACCTATGTTATCATAATGTCATTTCACACAGAACTGCAGAGCTGGAAGCTAACATGTCCAAGAATATACAGCTTATACTGTCCTAAGATATGGCCATCCAAACTCTGTTTAAAAACCTCCAGTGAAGAAGACTGCATTGTCAAGCAGCTCTTACCATCAGAAAACTATTTCTAATGTTTAGGAGACATCTCCTTTCTTTCAATTAGAATCCATTGGTCCATGTCATAGTCTCTGGAGCAGTACCAAATTAGTTCGTTTCATCTATTGCATGGCATCCTTTCAGATATTAAAAGGAGACTATTATGCCACCTCACAGTCTTCTCTTCTCCAAGTTAAACATCTTCAACTATTGAATTCCTTGTACACTTTGGCTTCCAGACCTTTCACCATCTTTCTTGCCCTTTTCTACATATATTCCAGCTTTCAAAAGCCTTCTTGAATAGTGATGTTCAGAACTAGACAAAGTATTCCGGATGAAATCTAATCAAAGCAGAATAGATCGGTACTTTTATTTCCTTTGATCTGGACATTATCATTCAGTAGATGCTGCATATAATTGCATCATCTTTTTTTTAGCTGTTGTGTTACACTATTGACTCATTTTTCTGGCCTATTGGGATCTGTATTTTTTCATATATAGTGTTGTCAAAGCCTGGTGTTGTTCATCCTGTATTTATTCACGGCATTTTTTCTGCTTAAGGACCTCATCACATGGAGGTCCAAAAGCCTGGGACAGTGGGGGAAACAGTGAGGCAGTGCCCAGCTTCATTCCCTTACCATGGTTGGTCATGGGCTGCCATGTAAAAGTAACGGTTTCCCCTTAACATTAAGTCTAGTTGTGTCCAACTCAGGGGTCGTGGTGCTCATTTCCATTTCTAGGCTGAAGAGCCAGCATTGTCTGTAGACACCTCCAAGGTCATATGGCTGGCATGACTGCATGGAGTGCCGTTACCTTCCTGCTGGAGCTGTACCTATTGATCTACTCACACTTGCATGTTTTTGAACTGCTGGGTTGGCAGAAGCTAGGACTAACAGGGCTCACCCCGCTCCCCGGATTCGAATTGCTGACCTTTTGGTCAGCAAGTTCAGCAGATCAGCAGTTTAACCCGCTGCTCCACCTTACATTTATCTCTGTGAAAAATCCATTTTATAAATTTTATTCCAGCTTTCCAATGTTTTAAGATCTTTTTGAATCATGTGTCTTATCTCCACAATTTGATGTCATAATAATAATAAATAAAAAAAACTTTATTTGTACCCCGCTACCATCTCCCCAAGGGACTCGGTGCGGCTTACATGAGGCCGAGCCCACAGTACAACAATAAACAATAAGAACAATAATACAAAACAAAAAATAATCTCATAAGCAAAAGTAAGCAATAAACATTAACAATAACACAATGCGTTTAAAAACCTATGGCTGGGCCAAATGTAATAATTAAAATTTAAAAAAAATAATGCTGGGCATGACAAGGTGACATATAACTGGGATAGAAGTTTTGGAAAGGGATGAAATGTGCATCTTAGATCACTAATAAAGTGCGTTTAGGGACATATTGCTGGGAGTTTCTTTATTTTGGGAAGGCACGCTGGAACAACCATGTTTTCAGGCTCCTCCTAAAGACTGCCAGAGTTGGGGCTTGCCTTAAGTCTTTGGGGAGTGAGTTGAAATCAAAATATCATTTATCTATATAGCATTCCCCTGATGTACCAAATTTGTGAATTTTTAATAAAGAGAGAGATAGGCCTAGTCTGACATGATTTGGTTTTAAGAAACTTACACTGGATTTTAGTAACCGGTTCTTTCCAAAATATTCATCGTTACGTGTTTTGCAGTAGAGCCTTGCCTGGTATTTATAGTTGCCCAGGTCTTCTCTCCCCCACCCTGCTTGAAAATGAGAAAAATGTTATCTTCCTTTAGTCTGCTGGGACGGCTTCAGTTATATAAAAATTCTCAAAGATTATTGACAGAGCTCTGGGTTTATACTTGCGAGTTCATTTAATATCCTTGGATGCAGTTCATCTGGCCCTGGAGAACAGAATTCATTTATGGTAGGAAAGGATTCCTTTACTATCTCTTTACATACTCTTACTGTACCACCACTACATCTTCTCCTTCTCCTTTTTGGAGTATCAAACACAAAATATGTGTTGAGCAGCTCCACCATTTCCCAGTCCCCTCTTCACCATTTTCTCTGTGCAGTGTTTCTAGCATTTCCTAGTTCTTTGTATTGCCCCAAACACAGGAAAACTTTCCTTTTAAAATAATGTATAATCTCTGTAGCAATTTCAGCTTGTTCTGAGCTTTAGCTCTGATTTTCTCCCTAGTGGTGATTCATTGATATTCCACTGGTGATCCCTCTTGATTTCCCTCTTCTTCCATTACTTGTATATATTTCTTGTAAATCTCAATCATCTGAATGTTCTTTTTATACCCATCCTTGTTTTTTAAAGGTACTTTCCAATATTTCTCACTGAAATTGATTGAAATTGTACCATCATTGTATTGCCTTTAAGAAATCCCCCAGCTATCAGGACATTCTTTCCATTGATCATTTCAAGGTTGACATCTATATTTCTCTTTTTTGAATGATAATTTTTTCTTGAAGATATACATATCTTTAATCTGTCTTTGTAGTCTATTGTAGACTCCTACACTGGTGTTCCTTTGGTTGTTTTGGTTTTGTTAGCACCTTATGGCATTGAATGTTTGCTGCTGCTTGTTGTAAATCGTTTTGAGTCCCCATGGGGAAAATGGAATAGGTTATTTCTACTACTACATTTTACTCAGGAGATACATCCTATGATGTTCCAGTAATGCCTATTAAATCACACATACATTCCTATATAAAGAGTTTGAGCTCATCTCATTTATTCCCTATGCTCTATGCAGTACTACATTACACACATCTAAGACCATGGGCCATTTTGTTTAGCTGCTGTCTTATTTTTTAAGGCCTATTGGTGTGTCCTTGTACTATGGCCCCAGTTTGTCTTATTTAGGCCAGTATTTGGCCCTTCTGGAGTATTGCTTCCCTCCCACACTTTACATATTACAGTTTCCCTGGGCTTGTGAGATGCCTAGGAAATGCTCCCAGGTCTTCTCTTGGTGGACATGTTTCTTCATAAAAACACATGGTCCAAGAAGGCAAATATTTCCTGGCAGCATCATCTGCTCATTGCCATCATTCTTCTTTCTCTTCCTTAATGATGTCTTTTATCAAGAAGGGAAATAACACAATGTGTCTCAACTCTCTCCACTTCTTCCATCCTCCAAGTACCATAGTTTCCTGCAATATGCTAAAGGCTATATATTTGCAGTATAATTTGTCCAACTATGAAGCTAAAGGAAGGTGAAATGGTTAGTAGACTTGATGAGCCTTGTCAGCTTTTGTTACATCATAAATCTTTGCTCCTGAAAGATAGCACTTCTTCCTTGACAACCTGTCAGGTCTACACTTCACTGGCTCAGTTCCTCTTCTTTTGGTATCACCACCACACATTTTCTCACTCTGGGAGCTGTCAGGAGATCTTCTATTAACACAACCCTTCAAGACCAACTCCATGGCTTCTGAGGACTGAGATTGTTACCTCTGCTCCAGACAATGACTGACCAGCTATATAGAATGAGTGGTTGCCAGCTCATTTCCAATCCAGTCACTGACTAAATTCCTCTCAGCAGTAGCCCTGCTCCCTTAAACCATGTTCTCAGACAGGGCACCCCTCCCCCCCAAATAAGCAAAATTTCTAAACATCTCAACCAAACATTGGCCTCAACGCAAAAGACAGAAGCTCATATTATTCAGTTTCTTCCACCAATCTTACACAAAATGCCGATTGTCCTTATCCTGCTGACAGAGCTTTTGCTTTTGTATGCACGTAATGGTTGGAAATTATGATAATAGCTTCTGAGTTCAACTCCAACTCCATATGCTCTGAATTATATACTGAATAATCTTTTTAAAATAGTGACAGTAATTAATGCATAGCCTATAAACTAGGATGGAAAAGATCATAATACAGTATAATTAAGCTGGACTAATGTACAGAATATTACTGCCTACAAAAAGCCAACATAAACCAAAAAGTATGTTATAACTTCTGAAAATACTGCAATGTTAACTTTGACTAATCTCAAAGAGAAGAGCATGTCTGTAGCTATGAAATGCCTCCCTCTACCTGAGAGTCATGTTGCATGAGTAATGTAGACAGAAATACAGCAACACATATAGCATATTGACCTGCGTTACATGGAGTTTTGTAATGCAGCTCTATGCATGTCTACTGAGAAGGAAGACCCATTAATTTCACTGACACTTTCCCCATATTATTAGTCTCAAGTAGTTAAGGCATTATAGATTGGCACTGGCAACAAATGTATAGTTTTGTATAGTCACGTGGAAAAGGAGGAAATAAGTTGTTGTTAACTGCTTTCAAGTTGACTTGAACTTATGGAAACCTTATGAATGAGAGATGTCCAAGTCATCCTGTCCTCAACAGCTCTGCTCAGGTCTACAAATCCCAGAATTCCATACTATTGAGCCATGTCATTTAGTGGTGTCAAACAGGATTAGTTCTACAGTGCAGATACATCTTTTCATTGGTCACAGTCAAGAAAATCCAGTGATGGGTTTCCTTTAGGACAGTGGTTCTCAACCTGTGTGTCCCCAGATGTTTTGGCCTCCAACTCCCAGAAATCCTAACAGCTGGTCAACTGGCTGGGATTTCTGGGAGTTGTAGGTCAAAACACCTGAGGACCCACAGGTTGAGAACCACTGCCTTAGGGTTATTATTAGTCAGAAATTACTTGAAGGCAGATAACTATCATGTAAAGGCTGTCCCCTATTGGTGTTCAGGAACAGCTGGAATGAACCTGAGTGCAACCAAGGAAGACGGAGCTGTGTCAGGCAGCTCCTGGTTGTTATTCACAAGAGGACAGAACTGGGCAGACTGACCAGCTGTGCTGCCTTCTGTAAGTATACTGGTCAAGACTAATATTCAACCAATGCAGTGTTATATCTTGGCCTAGCTGTGTTATTGGCACATTAAAACACATAGATTTGTGTTCTTGTCCTGTTACTAAGCCAGCAGCGCTCCTTGCAGTCATGCCGGAGGTGTCTATGGACAATGCCAGCTCTTTGGCTTAGAAATGGAGATGAGCACCAATCCCCAGAGTCGGACACAACTGGACTTAATGTCAGGAGAAAACCTTTACCTTTACCTTATTAAAAAGCTAATAATTATTGAATAATTCTTCAATCATATATCCTTAGCATATAGCTTTTCTTCCAAGTTGCACTGAACACCCAAAAATCGATGGAATAGATTGTCCTGAAACTGTCCTTGGGATCTCCAGTTGACCATCTCCATTTGTGACTTTGTCTTTTACAAATTTGATTGTTCATGGATTTGATTAAAATGTTTTTTCTAGGAATATCTTGTGTGATTTTATACTCAGTTTCCAGCCGAAGTTGATCACGTCATACTAAAGCACCTAGAAATTGGGTTGTTGTAGGTTTTTCAGGCTTTATGGCCATGTTCTAGAAGAGTTATCTCTTGACGTCTCACCTGCATCTATGGCAGGCATCCTCAGAGGTTGTGGGGTCTGCCATGGATGCAGGTGAAATGTCAGGGGAGAGTGCTTCTAAAACATGACATACAGCCTAAAAAACCTACAACAACCCAGTGATTCCAGCCACGAAAGCCTTCAAAAATACATTGACCTAGAAATTCCTAGGGAAGTGTTCTCTCAGGTAAAAAGGGGATTTTTTTTAAAAAAGAAATTCATTGAGATTTATATAATGCCAATAAAAAAGAAACAATAAAATAGTTATTTTTATTCATGTTTTTTCACTTTGATGGGGGTGATGTGCCCCTAATCTCACCAAACGTGGAAGAATATCAATGAGAAAGTTCACAAAGAAAAGATTCTGTGTGAGAAATGGATTGGTAAGCTTACAATGGAAATTCACAGCAATCACAGAGTTATTTCGCTGACCTGTTTATAGCTCTTATTATTAATGTATTTTTAGACAGATTTATAATTAAGATCTTAGAATGCTATTAATATTTTAATACATTGAAAGCCCATGTATATAGTGTACTGTAAATAAATAAAATAAGGCTATAAAGAAATTGATGTGGCTGACAAGTCAAAGTGATGGATTTTTCATTCTACCACTCCTCTTACAGGAAAGGAAATAGTAGTGAGTGGGTAATAAATATGCCTTCTGTGGGATTACCATATTTTCCAGCTTTTCTAGCGTGTGACTTGGATCCAACGGACTCAAGATCTCCTCAGCATTTTCTTAGCATTGCTCCTCTCCTTAAACCCAGAAAGCTCCATTTTGGACTCAGGAAATATAACAAAAATGGTGGAACGTTTGCTTCAGCACTGGGAAAACCTCTATCCAATGAAAAAGAGACCCGCAAGATGCAATCGCCCTTCTACTGCTCCCTCTGGAAGCATTGGATTGCTCACATGCTTAAATAATGGGTCTTTTTATTGTTACACCATATTCCCCCCACTGTGAATTGACCTCTAAAGCAACACAATTTAAATTGCTCGTGGCCTTCAACAATTTAAAAGCAAACAAGCTTTCATAATAGAACATGACTGTCTTTTTAGTGTGCATGTTCCTCTATTAAGAACCACTCAGAAATGTATTTATCTAGGGAAAAAGAATATTATACATGCTATATATTTTGCTTTAGGTGCTTTGCTAGGGAGTTAATAGTACTATACCCTTGCACCAATCAGGAAACAATATTTCTGGCATCGGAGAGGAGGGGGATATACATGATTTTAAGTGGAAAAAATACAGTTTTTTATATGAATATATAAGATCAAACCAAAAGTATATCTGCTCCAACCTCATACTTCCCACAAAACATGCCAGTGAAATAGACAAACAGGGTTGTCTATTTCACTGTTGTCACTTATAAGTGAGCAACGGCTGTTGGTGACTTCTGTGTCACAGGGCAGTGAACCAGCTCTGAGCACTATTTGATCACCTGAAGCATGGGCCTAGCAACACAATAAATTCAGTACCTTGGACAGGTCCTTTCAGCCATGTGCTGCCTAACTGACATGGAAGTCACTCTATGCACTTCCGATATCTAAATTTGGTGACAAAACCCTGATAGATTGCTTCAGACTCACAGTGTTCTGTTTTGAGTAGAGCTTAAGGTTTGTCAGGCACTTATCTAACATGAGCCTCCTAGGAATTCTCTGTTGTAGGAGTATTTTATACCACGAACCTTGTGGATTTCTTCATATAGCCTGATTTGGCACACTCCAGGATGGCCTGCTCCATTGAAAGGATCCCATTCTAACTAGAGCAACCATTGGTTATTTCTGTTCTAGCTACAGTGTTTAAAATATTAAGTGTTTGGACTTCCAACTGCAACACCCGCCACCCTGCCTGGAGGATTCCAACTTGTAGTCACATTTCTAACTTCAGTTACTGTCTCTGAATCTGAATGTTCTTTATCCTTAGAGTAGTGGTTCTTAACCTAATAGTGGCACAACGAATACAGGATATAGAGGCTCAGACAGACATTGCCACCCTTAGTAAAGCTAGCTCACTGAAATGGTTAAGTCATTTCAAACATACTTTTCAAACAGCCGAATACCTGAAGACAGAAATGCCTAAACATCTAAGGAGGGTATTCACTAGAGCCCGATTCGAACACACAGATACAATGGTTAAACATGGAAGGTTTAACCAAGTTCCATATAATGAATGTTTCTGTATCTGTGGGGCGACAGAGGTAGAGGATATTACACATGTACTGTTTAATTGTATTTTGTACAACAAAGAGAGAAATCAATACCTCGGACCATTCATCGTAGAGAAGACTCACTGGGATTCCCATATCAAAACTACATTCTTAATGGCTGGCCAGAATGCTAAGATGACACACCAAACAGCCCTTTTCCTTCATAAAGCAACGCAGCTGAGAACTGCGTATCTGGAGGCGATTGGGGTAAACTGTAGAGGTGATGCAGATATCTGAAGTGGCTTGGGATTGTGTAATAGCTGGTCTATTTTAACCTTCGTTTTAACCTTCGTTTTTAATTTTTGTGGTGTGAAATTTTACCTTGGCATTTTAATGATGATATTTTTAATTATCTTTTAATTTAATCAAGTTTGAATGTATGTTAGTTTACTATTATGGGAGTCTTAGGATAGTGATTATTGTCTATTTGTGAACGTTTCTGTTCTTGTTTTTAATGTTGATACGGTCAATGGACTAATCAATAAACTTTGCTTGCTTGGTTCTTAACCTGTGGGTCCCCAGGTGATTTGACCTACAACTCCCAGAAATCTGAGACAGTTTACCAGCTGTTTGGATTTCAGGGAGCGGTCTACCCCCCTGTTCAAGGAGCTCCATTGGCTGCTGTTCCTTTTCCGGTCCCAATTCAAGGTGCAGGTTATCACCTATAAATCCCTGAATGGTTAGGGACCCGCGTACCTTTGTGACCGCATCTCCCTCCATAAACCTGCACAATCTCTTTGATTCTCTGGGGAGGCCCTCCTCTCACACCCTCCTCTATCACAAGTATATCTTGTGGGGACAAGGGAGAGAGCCTTCTCCACTGTGGCCCCCCAGCTTTGGAACTCACTGCCTAGTGAAATTACGCAAGCCCTACACTGGCAGCTTTTATGAAAGACCTAAAAACTTGGTTCTTCCGAGGTGCCTTTGGCAAGTGAATCTATATCCCATGCTTGTTTGTCCCAACTACAGTTCTGTCTTCAGGATGCACTTTCCCCCTGCCCTTAATGAAGGCCTACCCCATTAGTTGTCCCTTTTGTGCTCCTCCCTCAGTAACACATTCTCCCTCAGAAACACGTTCTATTTATCTCATCCAGGGTTTTATCAATATTATCCATTTTATTTTTAACACATTTGGCCCATCCTGTGTTCTCTCTCTATCATGTTATCTTGAAATGGTTTATTTTATTTTGTTATTTCATGTATTTGATGGTATTTTGCTTCTTTGGATTTTGTTGTATTGTAATTTTGGGCTTGGCCTCATGTTAGCCGCCCTGAGTCCCCTTTGGGGAGATGGTGGCGAGGTATAAATAAAGATTATTATTATTATTATTATTATTATTATTATTATTGACACAAAAACACAGTATGTCACAGCAAATGAGATCTATATGCTGGATTTCATATCACAAAATCACAAGTCTAACACTTCCCAAGCGTCTAGGACTGTGTGATGTATTTTCGAATGATGCACACAGATCCAAGTAAGGTGGCCTTTTGCAGTTGAGAGATCGTGATTTTGTCAATGTGTATTGTTTCCAAATGCTGGCTGAGATCTTTTGACACAACACCCAGTGTGCCAATGACTACTGGGACCACCTGAACTGGTTTATGCCAGAGCCTTTTCAGTTCTATTTGGAGGTCTTGATAACGGCTGAGTTTTTCCTGTTGTTTTTCCTCAATGAGACTGTCACCCGGTATGGTGACATCAATAATCCAAACTTTTTTCTTTTCCACAATCATGATGTCTGGTGTATTATGTTCCAAAACTTTGTCAGTTTGGATTCGAAAGTCCCACAGTATTTTTGCGTGTTCATTTTCTACTACCTTTGCAGGTTTATGATCCCATCAATTCTTTACTGCTGGTAGGTGGTACTTGTGACATAAGTTATTATTATTATTATTTCTGGGAGTTGAAGGCCAAAACATCTGGAGACTTACAGGTTGAGAACTACTGCCTTAGAGCTTCTGATAGTCCTCCTTGAAATGGTCTAATTCCTTTTAAAGTCACCCAAACTAGCTGTTACCATCATATTTTGAAGCAGCGAATCTCACAAAAAGATTCTTGTGCATGTTGATTACTACTGCACATATGCTAGGATCAATCACATGTTGGGGGCTCTGAATCCAATGTTCATCCTAAGATATCCAATTGGCACAGCCAAAGCTTACCATGCTGACAGTTTGATAAAGGCTGTTTGAGTGGATATATACCACACTGGATAATGCTGTGCACTGCTGGGGTTGATGGATATGAATATGTTCTCCCATTGAGCAGAAATGTCCAAATGCAGCACCTAGCTAAACAAGGGTATCTTGCTGAACCTATCTATCTATCTATCTATCTATCTATCTAGCTATCTAGCTATCTAGCTATCTAGCTATCTAGCTATCTAGCTATATATCTATGAACCAGGTAGTCTTTTACTGAGTTAAGTCATAATATCATGCTGTAGCAGATAAATACACCTGTATTACCAGCAAAATTCAGACGCTAATTCAGAAGTGACTTATCAAATGCTGTCCTAGCATTTGCTTTGGGCCACCCATTCCTATTCAAGCATTGCCCTTTATCCACGAGCCTTTCTCTTGGCTCTTAGCCTGACTCAGATGCTTCTGTCTGCCCCGCTCTGCCCCTGAGACACAGCTAGGGTTCATCCCAAAGTTGACAGCCCTTCTTGCTAATTTTCAAAATAACATGGGCATTTTGGCATGCTGGGCAGTAAACAAAAATAAAATTTAATAACAAATAGTGACAATTCATAATACGCAAGAGTGATCTCCTGTTTCCCCACTAATGTGGAAGTTGGAACTGACTTTCATATAGTATATCCTGGAACAGCAAATGTTGCATTATGTTCATTAATCACAAGGCAGTGACATTTCAAGTAAAGAGCCCATGGGAATTCTAAGTGACAGTAAGATGTGTCAGTCATGAGGAGAAGGGGAAGAATACATTTCATTAAACATTCCTAAACATACAGCTTGTGTCAGTGTGATGGGGCTGATGACACTATCTCCAATACCAATGGCGCCATTTGCACCTGCAAGGAGAATATTTCACTCATTTGACATGATTGCAGTTGAAGTTACAGACAGCACACACATCAACCCTCTTTGAAGTCTGCTCTCCTAGGCTGTTGGAATATTGCTAGAGGGAGCCATAGTGATGCTGAATGGAGTGACAGCACTTCAAGGTGTTAATTTCAACAAGGACCTCACGGAAATTGTTTTCATGAAAATTCTCATCATCAAAAGATACCAACACCTATCAGTGATTGATGGGGACGGTAGTGGAGGAGTACTTGCATACTCTGAACAAATATTGTTTATCCCTGGATTACCATTACTAGCTAGAAAAAGCTAACTCCCTCACTCTAACATGGTTTTGTGTGCCCACCATTAAGATCAATGCATAGTAAGATCTGGTTGGATCACTGTGACAAACCTTGTTTGTTACATGATCAGTGAGTTAAACTTGCTAGGTCTCTAGGAAGACCTTCTGGCAATAAGTGAAACTATGGGTATCAGTCTCACTAGTATAGGTTTGGTATTGTAATAGTAATGGTTTTTAATTATACTGATATGTGTTGGAAGTTAAACTCTTCAGGTCCAACAAATTTCCCACTTGCCTTGCAGACAATTTCAGTGTTCAGAAGATAGAAGAGCCACTTTAGATCTATCCTATCCAGCAGTGATAACCTGGTTAATAGAATGGAAATGGTGTATACCTTAAGTGGAAGTGACCACGTTCTGCTTTAATTTGTTATGCAGTGGAAAGGGAAGATTGATCAACATGGTAAAAGATCTGGAAGCCAGGCCTTATGAGGATTGGCTTAGGGAAGTGGGTGGCATGATAGCCATAATTAAATATTTGGAAAACGGAATGTTGGTGGACAGGAAAAGAGATTTAAAGATGGGCTCAAAGCCAACCTTAAAATCTCTGGCATAGACACTGAGAACTGGGAAGCCCTGGCCCTTGACTGCTCCAACTGGAGATCAGCTGTGACCAGCAGTGCTGTAGAATTTGAAGAGGCACGAATGGAGGGCGAAAGGGAGAAGCGTGCCAAGAGGAAGGCGTGTCAAGCCAACCCCGACTGAGACTGCCTTCCACCTGGAAACCAATGCCCTCACTGCGGAATAAGATGCAGAGCAAGAATAGGGCTCCACAGCCACGTACGGACCCACAAGAATACTGGAAGACAATCCTCCTCGGAAAACAAAGGGATCGCCTAAGTAAGTAAGTAAGTAAGTAAGGAGCATTTGAAAAGAGATTCCACCCAAATATTAGAAAGAACTTCCTGATTGTAAGAGCGGTTTGCTGGTGGAATATGCTGCTTCATAGTATGATGAAGTCTCCTTCTCTGAAGGTTTTTAAAAAGAGGCTGGATGGCCATCTCTTAGGAATGCTTTGATTGTATATTCCTGCATTTCAGAGGGTTGAACAGGTTGGCCCTTGTGGTCTCTTCCAACTCTGTTTTATATGATTCTATGATCAATGGCCAGAGTTATGCCTTGCAGCCCTTTTCTGCATGTATTAAGCCAAGACGAGGTACTGGACATCTCCTTCTGCAACGTAAACATAATTTTTAGTTATACCCACATATCAATACAAGGGTTTCAGTCTTAAGTAGCATATAGTAACAGTTTCCTTTCTCCTGCTAAAATCAATGTTAAACTGGCAAAACGGAGATGTGTTGTGGGTATATCTGAAGTAAATTTATTTTCAGACAAGGGGGGGGGGGAACTCAGAATGGTTTGGAGTTAGCATTTTGGAATGGCCAATTTTACCCCACGTGAATCTTCCTGCTTGGTGATTCAGCATTGGTGGCCTTGCTCCATTGACCACTCAGAGGGATGGTCCTACATTAGGTACAGTAAGGGAGCTGCCTCAAGCTGCAGATTTTGGGTATCATAGGTGGTCAGGAAATTGTTATTTTAAATGTGTCAGTTTCACAGGCAATTAGGTGTTAACCCCTGAAGCTTTTGGCCATCAGTGATTCAAATTCTATCCAGGGACTGGGGAAGTAGTGAGGCACAGTCAGGGGCGGCTCAACCCATTATGCAAAGTAAGCATTTGCAGTATAGTTGATTTTGCCCAGGGGCGCTCTTGAGGCGCTCTTGGGGGAAAATAGACCTTGACATATGCGAGTTGTAGTTACTGGAATGTATAGTTCACCTACAATCAAAGAGCATTCTGAACTCCACCAATGATGGAATTGAACCAAATATGGCACACAGAACTCCCATGATGAACAGAATATATATATATCAGTGATTGGCTTTTTTGGGGGGTGGGGGTGGGGGGGGAATACTGTTTGCTTACCATTGAAAATTACTTAGGGCTGCCTCTGGGCTCAGTTGCATGATGTGGTACAATCTGAGCAGTGTCACTTTTTGCAATTGTCAATCAATTTTTGGGGATTTTATTCAGATATGCTTTCACTCCCTTTGGAGGAACCCCCGGTGACACAATGGGTTAAACCCTTGCGCCAGCAAGACTGAAGACTATTGGTCTTGATTGTCGCAGGTTAGAATCCGAGGAGAGTGCAGATGAGCTCCCTCTATCAGCTCCAGCTCTTCATTATGGGGAAAAAAGAGAGTATTACCCTTACTCCCGCAAGGGTAATAAAACATCAAAACATCCGAGTGTCCCCTGGGAAACGTCCTTGAAGATGACCAATTCTCTCACACCAGAAGCGACTTGCAGTTTCTCAAGTCACTCCTGATATGAAGTCCCTTTGGAATTGCTCCCATCAATCACATACCTGCCAACATTTCACAGATGAAAACTGGGATATGTGTGGTCAAGAAACATTACAAAACACACAAGTTAGGAGGAGCTGCAGCAGTTTGTTTTTGCTTAGACTTACTGGGGAGAGCAATACTCTGCCCTACTCCTTTCTTTTCAGATGAATTCATCAAGTGTAAACTACTTTTAACTTTGAGTTCAGTTTGCAGCAATTGAAGTCAACAGAGGAAAAGGAGGACCAATGGGAGGAGAAGAGTGGGACAGTTGAAAGAGGAAGATGCCAGAGGATTAATTGGGATTGTCACTGCCAAATCAGGACAATGAAGCTCATGATATCACTAGTGGAATCATAGTGGACTGAACATCATCATCATCTTCTTCTTCTTCTTTTTCTTCTTCTTCTTCTTCTTCTTCATTTATATCCTGCTTTTTTTTCTTTTAAAAGAGACTCAGAGCGACTTTTGTAGATCTTGATATTTCATATCCTTTTTACCACGAATTTTATACTCAAAGAGAGATATTTGTGGAATTTTCTGCCTCAAATGCCCATAGGATTTAGTCAGTTTTATGTATCTTAATTGGGGGCAGGATGGGAATCTTGTTCTGTCTGAAGTGATAACATAGTTTGGGGGAAATCTGAAAACTCATGTCACATTTAGGGCTTTTTTTGTTGAAGTGATGTCAATCGGCTTCTTCCTCAAAAGCTGCTTTCCCAGGCCTTCCCACCCCTCATACTATTTTTCCTTAGGCTGTTTAAAATATTTGTTTTGAAAGGAATTATGTGTAATTTAAATGTAATTTAAAATGTGAGACAAAACAATAACATAAAATAAGCCAATTAGTGGTGATAAGCAAATCACATAATTAACCGAAAGATGCATTAGCATAATGCACAGTTAAAATAGTAATTTAAATAGCAAAGGGAAAACTTACATTCTTTTGAAATGCAGCATCTTTCAAATACTGTTTTAAAGTATGAGCTATTAGAATGCATGGGAGAATAAAAATGCCTTAACTGAAGATCTAAAACATTCTAAAGTGGTGCTAAATAAGTATTTTTGAGTTAACGGCTCTGTCCTCCCACTTTTAAACTGCAATCCAGAGCAAACTATGAATTTGGACCAATAGAAACAGTTGGGCGAGTGCTGAGATAGAACTGGCCACAACTGTTTTACATGGCTATTCTATTTTCCCTGGTCTTAGATGGCCTGGGGACATGGGATAGCACTCACTGTCCCTCTCCTGATCTCACTGTAGCAATGGCCTTTTGGTGCAACATGGCAGGTGACTGTCACTTGTCGTCACGAGTGATGCCAACTTGGGAGGTGGGAATAGGGGAAAGGACAGGGCAATTCTTCTCCATCCCAAGCCCCCTGCAGGACAGTGCCAGGATGGAACCCATTGGAGCCCATCACATATACTCCATATGCTTTGGGTCCATTCTATCTTCGAGACCACATCTCCTTCTATGAACCAGTGCGGGCCTTGAGATCTGCTGGGGAGGCCCTTCTCTCAGTCCCACCACCATCACAGGTCCATTGGTGGGGACGAGAGAGAGGGCCTTCTTAGTGGTGGCTCCCTGGCTCTGGATTGCACTCCCTAGAGAGATTAGATTAACCCCAACTCTCCAAACATGTCTAGCCTAAAGACATGGCTATTTAAAAGGGATTTTGACTTGGAGTAATGTACCATCATTGTATGTGATGATGTCGACCATTGTTGCTTAGCACTTTAGTTCGTGATTGAAGAAGCTCAATGATCCACAGGTTTGACTATGTTTTAGATATTTTAAACTCTTAATTTTATCAATTGATGTTGTCCATTGTTTGTATTCAGTTAGTTTATGTATTGTTCTGGTGCTATGTAATTTTATTCTTCTATGTGGCACCTTGTGTGCTTTTGTGAGCCACCCAGAGTCCCTTCAGGGAGATGGGGTGGAGTATAAATAAAGTTTTATTCATATTATGACGCAGGGCTACTTCTGGCAGAGCTCCATCCTTCATTAGTTAGAACAGGGTGAGTGCAGGGGGAATCCGGGAGATGACACTTTCCCCTTTGTGATGGGGAAACTGACAATGCAGGGTGCAGGGCGACCATTTCCCCTGTTGCCGCACGGATTCGCCATGCTGCCTGGCGAATCCTCCCACTGTTGCTCGACTAGAGGATCTCAATGTGATGAGGTCCCCTATCTGAACAAATGATGCCAAGAAAACCTTAAAGGTAAAGGTGAAGGTTGTCCCCTGACATTAAGTCCAGTCATGTCTGACTCTGGAGGTTGGTGCTCATCTCCATTTCTAAGTCAAAGAGTCAGCATTGTCCGTAGACACTTCCAAGGTCATGTGGCCGGCATGACTGCATGGAGCATCGTTACCTTCCCACTAGAGCGGTACCTATTGATCAAGAAAACCTTAGGGTTCAACTAAATTGGAAATAGCTTGAAGGCACACAAATCTTGTAGAAATGGAAGCTTTTCCCAATCTGATACCATGAAGATGTATTGGACTTGGTGAAGTCAATATGCATTTTGCTGTGTAAGATGCTGATTATATTTTGGGGATAGCATGTTGTGCTAAGCATATCTTGGATGTTTGGATTGAAGCCCCTACTTCTGTCACTGACACCAGAGCCGTTTTTTTTATTGTGTCAGGAGCGACTTGAGAAACTGCAAGTTGCTTCTGGTGTGAGAGAATTGGCCGTCTGCAAGGACATTGCCCAGGGGATGCACGGATGTTTTGATATTTTATCATCCTTGTGGGAGCTCATCTGTGCTCTCCCTGGATTCGAACCTGTGACCTGTTGGTCTTCAGTCCTGCCGGCACAGGGGTTTAACCCACTGCGCCACCGGAGCAGGTAGTCTTCACTGACTGGACGATAACTCCCATCACCCAAACTAGCATGGGGTGGTAGGGGTGGCAGTTGTCATCCAACAAAGCTGGAGGGCTGCAGGTTCGAGGAAGACTGCTCTTGGATATTAACCAAAGTATTTTCAAAGCAAAGGAAAAGGTTGCTTTCACTAACACAGTCTGAAGTTTTAATCAAGGTTTAGCTGTAATTCTGCTGACACACATAATGAAGTTTTCCAGCTGCCACTCTCTTTTGGTCCTGACAGTTTTAATGAAATGCTGCCGGGATGAAGGGTGCTCCTCAAGGACCTTAAAGTCTAAAACAGGGAGGAAAAAGATCAAGTATAGAACCAGTCAGCCAATTTCTTTCCAATCTCAATCTGCAGAAGGTTTGGTGTGTACACTGGGCCAAGCAGCAGATATTAGAGACTGTGTACTGGGTTTTACAAAGCATTGGCCTTCCAGTCTTTCTACTCTTTCAGTAACCCATATTGAGAGCAGAGGGAGTACATTTAATTGCTATTGTAGCATTTAGGACGTGCGTCTAATTAAGAAAACAAAAAGGCACACATTTTTATTTCTTTCTTGCAAAGATGGAAATGTCAAAGATAATAGCCATTAGTTAAACATTGGCAGCTGGCAGCAATAACACACCAGCCTCAAGGAAATCCCGCTGGAGAAAAAGTTGCTCTATAACAGAACTGTAACCGGAGTGAGGTAGGGCGAATGAAATTCTTAGTAACAAGGCTTTTTTTTCAAGGAGATGTATAAAATATGTTGCAATGGTCACAGTGTTCTTCCAATAATGCCACTCTCATCTTAGGGACTTTTTGCACTGGACAGTTGTAGCGCTTCGATCCCACTTTCACTACCATGACAATATTTCATGGTATCTTGGGATTTGTAGTCTGGCAAGGCAGTGGAACTATCTGGATGACAATGATAAATGCCCCTCCCAAAATAAAATGTCCCTGTAGTCCCTTCCAACTCTAAGATGTCTACGAAAATGAAATCATAATTGTACTGTATTAGTAGAGTGTAGGAATCCCTGGTATTTCAGTTTTTGACTCCTTTTGTGCCAACTGTCAGTTATGAAATGCTTAACAGTGATATTTACTAAACAATGCTCTGAAGCATATATGAATCTGTTTTTCCTTTTCCACTCCTGGAGCCATTGTTTGTATATCACAAGAGAACTCAGGCAGGCATTCTCCCTGGAAGCAACTATTTTATAACTAACTTCTGTGTTGTTTAAAGATTGGAGGGTATTTTGCTCTTTAGGGAGTTGTATCTGACTCTCTAGATCAGGGGTCCTCAAACTAAGGCCTGGGGGCTGGATATGGCCCTCCAAAGTCATTTACCTAGCCCTCGCTCAGGGTCAACCTATGAAAGCACACAACAGCAACAGCTATCCTATCTCATCAGCCAAAAGTAGGCCCACAATTCCCATTGAAATACTAATAAGTTTATATTTGTTAAAATTGTTCTTAATTTTAATTATTGTATTGTTTTATTAATTGCCTTTGCACAATTAAGACTCGTGCGCCAACTGCGACCATACCTCAGGAAGGCGGATCTGGCCAAAGTGGTCCACACCTTAGTCACCTCTAGACTGGATTACTGCAATGCACTCTACGTGGGGCTGCCCTTGAAAACAGCCCAGAAATTTCAGATGATCCAACTGGTGGCAGCCAGGTTGTTAACTGGGGCTCCTTACAGGGAGCGGTCATCCCTCCTGTTTAAGGAGCTCCACTGGCTGCCATTCATCTACCGGACCCAATTCAAGGTGCAGGTTCTTACCTACATAGCCCTGAACGGTTTGGGACCCGCCTACCTGCGTGACCGCATCTCTGTATACGATCCCACATGATCCCTTCGATCATCCGGAGAGGCCCTGCTCTTGATCCCACCAGTCTTGCAGGCACGATTGGTGGGGATGAGAGAGAGGACCTTTTCGGTGGTGGCCCCTCGACTCTGGAACTCTCTCCCTAAAGATATCAGACAGGCCTCAACTCTGGCAGTCTTTAGGAGGAGCTTGAAGATGTGGTTATTCCAGTGTACCTTCCCGGAATAATGATCCCATAGCGCTTTGTCCTCCAAGCATTTATATTTTTAGGTCTGCTCGTATGCCCTTCCACAAAAGCCACTATCACCTTTTTCGTCCATGTCCCAGCATTATTCCCCATTTTAACTTTACATTTGGCCTTCCCACTGTTTTTAATTGTGTGTTGTCTTACTGCTAATGTTGTATATTTTATTGTCTATGTTTTTTATTTAATTGCTTGTACTATTGTATTTGGGCTCGGCCTCATGTAAGCCGCACCGAGTCCCTTGGGGAGATGATAGCGGGGTATAAATAAAGTGTTATTATTATTATTATTATTATTTAAAGGGTTTTTTTTACACTACAAATAGATATGTGCAGTGTGCATAGGAATTCATTCATGTTTTTTTTCAAATTATAATCCGGCCCTCCAACAGTTTGAGGGACTGTGGCCTGGCCCTCTGTTTAAAAAGTTTGAGGACCCCTGCTCTAGATTATCTTAGGCCACATGGCAATGGCCACTGCATTTTCTCTCCTGTCGGCATGCATGCAAATATATGTATTTTCTCTCTCTCTTTTTTTATAGATTTTATTGAAGATTTTAAAGGGGGTACATTAAGGGGGATGTCAATCACTGACTAAGGTATAAGATAAAAAGAAATAAGTAGATAGAGGTATGGGTAGGGTAGGGGGGAAGTGGGAGGTAGGGGGGGTTAAAGGGATTTGGGAATGTGCAAGGGTGGAGGTGGGGAGGTGAGCGGGGGGTGAGGGTTAGAGAGAAGCAATATTGGTGGTATAAGTCTACTGATTGGGGTCCATTGTTCTGGTTAGTATATATGCCAAATAGGATTTCCTGCGCGGGCTTCTTCTTTCACTTTCTTAGTTAATATTTAGGTAAGTTTTGACTGGAGACCAGTCTGATTTGTTCTTCGTCCTTGTTTGTATACTTTTCAAGTATTCTGTTAAACTGTCCATATTCATTATATCTAATAGTTTATGTGTCCATTCATCTGTCGTTGGGGTTTCTTTCTTTTTCCAAGTTTTGGCCACCACAATCCTCGCAGCCGTCATCATGTGGAAAAGGAGTCTGTCTTTGTTTTCGTCCAACTCGAAATCGAAAATCCCGAGGAGAAAGTATTCTGCTTTCATCTCTTTGTTTATGTTCAATATGTTGTTTGTTAGATCATGAATCTCCTTCCAGAAACTTTTGATTTTTTCACAGGACCACCAACAATGGAAAAATGTTCCCTTCTTTTTCTGGCATTTCCAGCAAAGTCCTGAGACATTTTTGTACCATTTTGTTAATTTGCTGGGGGTAATGTACCAGCGGTACATCATCTTTAGCCAATTTTCCCGTAGGTCGTATGAATTTATCCATTTTAACTTTTTGTTCCAGATCTCTTCCCAATCTCTTGTTCTAACTGTATGACCTATGTTTCTTGACCATTTCGCAAGGCAGTTTTTATTTTGATGCTTCTCCAGCTTCCATTCCAGTAGAGTCCTATAGGTTTTGGTTATCCCTTTTCTCTCTAGTCGCATGATCCTGTCCCATTGTTTTTCACCCGGCTCAAACCCCACTTTTTTGTCCGCATTGAAAGCTTCTATCAGTTGTCTATGTTGAAACCATGTGATTTCTCCATATGTATGTCTTATTTCTTCAAGAGTCTTAATTTTATATTCTTCTCTACTTTTTGTTAGGATGTCCTTATAGCGGGGCCAGTTCTCCCAGCCTAGTTCTCTCCTTTGTGTTGCTTCAAGCGGCGACACCCAGAGAGGGGTTTTTGAATAGAATTTCGTTTTATACTTTTCCCATATTTTAATCAGGGAGGACCGGATGAAGTGGTTGCCGAAGTTTTTTTCAATCGACCTCTTTGCATACCACATATATGCATGCCAGCCACGTAACAGGTCGTGGCCTTCCAAAGTCAAGTCTTTTATATTATTTATGTTGGACCATTCTCTTGCCCACATTAGACCACATGCATCGTGGTAGAGTTGGAGGTCCGGTAGACCCAGCCCTCCTTTTTCTTTCCTTTCAATTAAGAATTCATATTTAATTCTTGGTTTCTTCCCGGCCCATATAAACTTTTTGATTTCCGTGTTCCATTTCTTAATTATTTGAATATTTCTTATTATAGGGATAGTTTGGAAAAGGAAGAGGAGTTTGGGCAATACCACCATTTTAATGGCTGATATTCTTCCAAGTAGCGATAATTTTAGACTCTTCCATTTTGTTATCTCTTTATTTATCTCACACCATTTTGTTTCGTAGTTGTTTTTCATCAGATGTAGGTTTTTGGCTGTTATAGTTATCCCAAGATATTTTATTTTCTTCACTACTTGGATGCCACTTTCCTCTTCCAGCTTGTTTTGTCTTTCTTTGGTTATGTTTTTTGTTAATATTTTTGTTTTGCTTTTGTTCAGTTTGAAACCCGCTAATGCTCCAAATTCTTCTATTTTCTTCATCCACTTTTGTATAGACTCTAATGGTTCCTCTATGACACATATGACATCGTCCGCGAACGCTCTTATCTTATAGGAGTGCTTCCGGATCTTAATTCCTCTAAGTTCTTTGTCGTTTCTAATTTCGTTAAGTAAAATTTCCAGTGTCATTATAAAAATTAGCGGGGAAAGTGGACACCCTTGACGCGTTCCTTTCTGAATTTGTATTTTTTCAGCTGTTTGTCCATTTATGCATATGTTGGCTTCTTGTTCTTTGTAAATTGCCTTAACCGCATTTATAAAATGGTATCCCATGTCTAGTTCTTGCATTACCGCCAGGAAAAATTCCCAGTTAACTTTATCAAAAGCCTTCTCCACGTCAATTGCCAGAAGGGCGCATTCTTTGTCGATGTTTTTTTCATAGTACTCTATTACGTTAATGATATTTCTGACGTTATCCCTAATTTGGCGGTTAGGTAAAAATCCTGATTGTTCTTCCCGGATCCAGTTCCTTAAGAATTGTTTTAGTCTTTCTGCTAATACGGCCGAATATATTTTGTAATCTACGTTTAATAACGAGATGGGTCGGTAATTCTTGACATCAGTACTGTCAGAGTTCTCTTTATGTATCATTCTAATCGTAGCTTGTTTCCAGGTGTTGGGGATTATTTGCATTTCAGGGAGAAAGGGAGGGAGGACACCAGTTTGTGTAAAGAAGCATGCACCTATGTGCAGTCCTCTGTCAAATTTTTAATATCTGAATTGCTATGAGTGTTATAAAGCAGAAGCCTCTTGGCTTGGAATCACAGGCTTGAGTCTCTCTTATATGAAATAAAGTAACAAGTTTATTCAAACACTTCAGGTTCCAATGTTTGTGGTTACAATTACTATTGTTTTGTTGCAAACTTGAGTTTCATTCACATATAATATACTTGTTGCACTTTCCTGAAATAGGCTTTCAATGTTTCTCATTTATCAAAATGGTATTTGCTTTACACATACAGGACTAAAATTACTTTCCGATTCAAGCACCACTGGCTTTTCTTTAAGTTCTCAAAACTTGTACTCTATTTGACTAGCGGCTTACTTTTCTAACAGGATTTATTAACTACCATTCATGAACAGGAATCCCTAACTCTCTGTCCTTCACAAACTGCAATCCCTACTCAACAAACTCTCTTTTTTAAAACTCTCCCTCTAACTCCCCTCCTTTTTGAACTTAACTCCGCCCCTTTAGAATGTTCGGCCCTGCTCTTCCCAACTGTCATTTTGTCTCCCAACCTTTTGAAATCCTGGGGCTATGCTAATCTGCATATGACCAATCAGCCTCCATATGCAAATAAATCCGGTCCCTCTGTTGCTATCCTCTCTTGCCTCTAATCTTCCTTATCTGCCCCCTGCGAACATAGATCTATGCACTAAAATTTTCATACAGAGTAACAAATTCGCTACAGCTTGGTTTATCAATTCCCTACTTTTTGGGGTCAATTCTTTTTCATATGTTTTGTAGAAAATTGCCGAAAATCCATCTGGGCCTGGCGATTTGGTGGCTTCCAATCTGGAAATGGCTATTTTTATTTCCTGGTCCGTAACTTCTTTATTTAGGTGTTCTCTTTGGTCCTCAGTTATTTTCTGTAGCTTCTGTCTTCCTAAGTATTGCATAATTTCTTCTATTTGTGTCTGATCTTTCGAGTATAATTCTTTGTAGAATTTGTTAAATTGGCTTATTATTTCTTTATCTTTGTTATATTCAGTATTATCTGATATGATTTTAGTGATGAATTGTTTTTGTTTCTTTTTCCCGATTCTTCTAGCCAGCCAAGGTCCCACCTTATTAGCATTTTGAAAGTAATTCTGTTTCGCGTATTTAATTTTCTTTGCGAGCTGTTCTGTTTCTAGCTCAATCCTCTGTCTGTGGAATATCCCCATTTTTTTTTTGGTCTTGTTGTCTCCAGGATTTTGCTTAAGTTTGTTTTCTGCCTCTTCCAAGTTTTGTAATATTTTTTGCATTTTCTCCCTCCGTTTTCTATTTCTTATTGCGTTCTGTTGTATGCAGATGCCTCTTATTACCGCTTTCCCAGCGTCCCATACCGTTTGGATGCTGACATCGCCTGTTTCATTGCTCTCGAAATATTTCTGTATTTGTGTCCTGATTAGTTGTTGGGTTTCCTGGTCCTTGAGTAGGTTCTCGTTAAGTCTCCAGTTTCCTTGTTTTCTCCTATAGTTGTAAGTTGTTTCTATGGCGCTGTGGTCCGAGTTGAGTCTTGTAAGAATATTAATTTTTCCTATTTTTGAGGTGAGTGATTTCGTGGTCCATACCATGTCAATCCTTGTCCAGCTCTTATGGCGAGGAGAGTAAAAAGTGTAATCTCTTTCTCCACGGTGGTGTTCTCTCCAAGCGTCTTGAAGGCTGAGTTCTTCCAACAAATTGGTTACAGTTTTGGGTAGAATATTTGCCTTTTGGTTATTCTTATTGGAGTCCGTTTTCCTATCCCACTGACTGTTTATTATGCCATTGAAGTCTCCCATGATGATTAGATGATCGTATTCTTGTTGTAGGAAGTGTTTTAATTTTTGTGTAAAAGAAGTCTTCGGGCCGTTTGGCATGTATATGTTGCATATCAGTATTTTTTCCTTATCTACTGCTATTGTGACTCCTACTAGTCTGCCCTCCTCATCTCGAAATGTTAATTGAGGGTTTAGGTTTGGATTTATGTATAGTACCACCCCTTTTTTCTTTTCTGTTGCTAGTGAGAAGAATTCGTTCCCTAATTTTTTTTGGATTAAGTGCGTTGAGTGTCTCTGAGCGATATGTGCTTCTTGAATCGCAATTATGTCATATTGTTTTTGACCTAGTCTATGGAAAATCCTCCTCCTCTTGCTCGGTGAATTCAGACCATTCACGTTCTGGGAGTAGCAGTTAATTGTTCTTTCCATCATTGTCTGGTGTTTCTGGGATTTTCCCCATTGCTGTTGGAATGGGGCCTGTTGCTATGTCTATTTTTTCTGGTGACTCTGTCCTTGACCTTTTAACCTGCATCATCATGCCTGGGACGTATTGGAAATCGTGGTCATCCTTGTCTTTTTTCAATTTCTTTAGAAAGTCCTGTGCTTTCTCTTCTGATGTAATCCATATTTTTTCATTTTTATACGTGGCCATCAGTTCTTCCTCTTTCTCCCAACGATATCTGATGTGACGTCTCCTTAGTTCTTCCGTTAGCGTAAGATACTTTCGTCTTCTTTGTATGGTTGATTGTGCGTGCTCCTTTAAGATGGTTATTTTTTTTCCTTGGAAGTACTCTTTCTTAAAATTTCATCTCTTACATGTTTTCGTCCAAATTGGACGACCACGTCTCTGTCAACGTTGTGCCTTTTAGCGTAATTTGTTGAGACCCTGTAGGTGCGGTCGATGTTGGTCTCCGCGTCCCCTTCTGGAATTTCAAGTACAGCTGCTACTATTTTTGTTATTACTTCCCTTAGATTCTCTTTGGCCTCTTCCTGTACGCTTCTGAACCTTAGATAGTATTCCATTTCTTTCTGCTCCAATTGTGCTTGTTTGGTTTCCAATTTGGCTTCTGCTAGTCCCATGGTTTCAACTTTTTTCGTTAATTCTTCTTGCTTCCTTTCTATCTTTTCTATGGTTGTCTGATTGTTTCTCATTTCTTGTCTCATTGAGTCCATGTCCTTTTTCATTTCACTCAATTCCGCTCTAATTTCGTTTTTCAATTTTGTCATTTCCTCCTTAAAATCTTTCTTTAAGCTCATTCTTTGGTCCTCCGCTATCTTTTGGTAAGCATCTTGTTTTTCCTGTGAGCCTTCTAGCTTTTCTTGTATCTTTTGAATTTCTTTTAGTATGTCCATTGCAGTTGGGTTGGTGGTTGTTGGTGTAGGTATAGGTGTTTGTATAATTGGGTTTTCTGGTAGTAATCCTGGTAGAGAGCCTCTCCTTTGTTCTAGTTTATTCTTTTTGTTGGCCATTCTAATCCACTTCTTTATTAATTCCCCTATTTTGCTGTCTTGATCTTTCTTGCTGGGGTATTTCCCTTGTCTTTCCTTTTTGTTATATAGTGTGCGTATACTAGTATATTAGTATATGTGTATGAATGTATATATTTGTTTGTATATATTTGTTTATTTATTTGTTTGTTTATTTGTATATTTATTTATTGTTCTTTGGTTGCTGTTGTTTTTGCTGCCTCAATTATGTATGCTTTCTCCGTCCTTTCTCAATCTGTTGCTTTTGAGCCGCTTCTTTCTTACTTGCCTTGCTTATCTCTCCCTTGTTTCTATCTTTGATTGTTATGATGTATATATCTTTCTATATCTTTCCTCGTTATTCGTTCAGTAGCTCTCCTTCTCACTTACTTTCTTCTCTGTCCGTTTTAAACTTTCCTCTCAATAGACTCACAATATGTGGTTGTTAAAGCTTTCTGTCTGTGCCTATCTCTAGCGTCGTTGTATTCAATTTCCTGGCTCTCTAGGCACCTTCTGTTTCCGCTCTCTGCTCCCGCTATCCACTTCCGCCTTCTCCCCTTTCCCAGAGTTCCGTTTGGTTTGCTTTTTCCTGTTGGTGTTTCGTCACCTTCGGGGAGCGCGCCTCGTGGACCAGCGTCCTTGGGGCTTATCTTGTTTGCCGCTTGTTTGGGGCTTCGCAGCCTTACAGCCTTGCAGCTTATCTGGAGAGAGAGTTTTAGCGCGTCTTCAAGGTCAGTTTGGCTGAGTTTTCTCCTCCTCGCCTATTCTGCCTTCTCCTTAGCCTCTTGTGCGCTTCTCAATTTCCCAACTTCTAGTCTTTTAGCTTCTAGCCTTTTGACTTCTAGCTTCTAGCTTCTAGTCTTCTTTCAACTTTGTTTTATTGTTTTATTGTTTTATTGTTTTATTGTTTAGTTGTGTGGAGGGGGTTTGCTTGTCACCCTCCCTCCTTTATCCTCTTCTTCCTCTCTTGTCCGCTTTTAGGGCATTCTTGTGGGTTTCCCCTTTGGGGGATATTTAGTACTTTGTTTGTTTGCCTCTATGCCCTCACGGATGCCTCGCGGGTTGCGCACCCACGCAACTGTCTTACCCTTTCTGGGCTCCGCTTCCAGCTGCTGGTGCGCCGTCTCCCAGGTCCCACCACTCTCACCGCTTTAAAATAGCGCACGGTCGGCTGTTATCCCAGTTCCCAGTTCCCTGGGACCGGGTCCCCTGCAGCAAGCCGCTGCTCCCAGCCTCCTCTCGTCCGGGTCTTTGGTGGGTCTCCTTGAGGGGGACCCACTCTTAGACCGTCGGTTCGAGGTGCTATATGTATTTTCTCTTAAGTGTGCTAATTCGGATTGTATGAGTATCTGCACACACAAGCCTCCTTTGAAAAAAAAATTAAAATCCAACCCAGGCAAGACTCAGTTTATAGCAAGAATGCTCACCTCTCACCAACTAGTTCCATCCAACACCAACTCTTTCCCTAACCCCACAATGAAGTAATACTGCGTGGAGGGCAAGTCACATGCCAAAAATCAGATTTTATGTAAAACTGCAGAATAAAAGGGACATTTTTAAAAACTGATTAAAACCCAAAGAACCATATTGTAAGCAAATAGTCGAGAATATTATGTGTCGGGATCAAAGTGTCTTCTTGGTGAGTGTAATTATTTTTAGTTTGGTAGACAAGCCTTGAGATATGGAAAGTCTGGGTTTCCCAATGCACTGTGCCTCTAATTCCAATTACCCTTGTCCCATTGGCTATGCTGGCTAGAGCGGATGGGAGTTGCATTCTAACAGACTTTGGAGGACAATACATTGTTCACTCTTGTTTAGTTAGGACCCCCGATGGTGCAGTGGGTTAAACATTCATGCTGGCAGGACTGAAGACCGACAGGTTGGAGGTTCAAATCCGGGGAGAGTGTGGGTGAGCTCCCTCTGTCAGCTCCAGCTCCCCATGTGGGGACATGAGAGAAGCCTCCCACAAGGATGGTAAAACATCAAACATCTGGGTGTCCCCTGGACAACATTCTTGCAGAAGGCCAATTCTCTCACACCAGAAATGACTTGCAGTTTCTCAAGTCACTCCTGACATGAAAAATAAACTTTGTTTCTTTGAAGACCTTACTGGTGTAATTCTGGTACAACACTGATAATGTTCCAAGTTCCTTCGTTTGTTGTATAAAGTTAGTATTCAGAACATGGCTGTTCCTTGCTCTTGCCCCATTGGCTATGCTGGCTAAAGTTGATGGGAGTTGCATTCTAACAGTCTTTGGAAGACAATACATTGCTCACCCTTCTTTAGTTGAAGACCTTACTGGTGTAATCTTGGTGCAACACTGATAATGCTCCAAGTTCCTTAGTTTGTTGTACAAAGTTAGTGTTCAGAACATGGCCATTCCTGCACCCCTTGCACTTGTTGGAAGAATAAGTGACTGCAATAATGATTAGTAGCACACCCGACGGCATGCTTGAAAGCTGGGCATAGCTTGTCTCTGGTCCCAACTGAAGGATCGAGGCAGCACAGTCTCTTTTCTACAAAATGAAAAAGGCTTTAATTTTTAAAGCATATTAACATATAATGAAGTACATACATAATTCAGCTTGGGAAGCTCTGCTGGCCATGGCTCTTAGTAGTAATAAAGTACCTATTTAAATGCACCGTGTTCTCGGTTTTACGTTCTGAAGCTGAATGGCTCCCGCAGATGCTGCAGTTGTTAAGGCTAACTCAATGCTGGGAGGGGGGCTAAATCTATTCACTTGCCAGAACCCTTTTCTGTTGGTTAGGAATGAAAGAAACACATGAGGGTTTAAATTCTTGAAGTTTCCTTCTTGTCATAGAAGTTCTAATGTAGTTACTGTATACCATAATCCCTCGCTAATTCGGGGTTCGCTTTTCACGGACTCGCTGCTTTGTGGTTTTAAAATAAATATTATGTAAAATATTTACATTACATTATTTACATGGTGGTGGATGGTGAGCGGCTCTGCCTGGCAGCCAACGGGCCTCAGAAAGGGAGGCTGGTGTGTGGGCCGAGCCTGAAGCATGGTGGGGAATGCCTGCTGGTCACGAAGTGTGGCCTACTGTGCCACTGTGGCCACAGAAGTGGCTCCGGAAATGTTGATTGAGTGGATAAGTGAAGGATAAGTGAGGGAACAATGTACAAGTGGTTCTGGGGAGGACTCAAGTTGTGCCATCTGGCTGGCGAAGGGGAGGTGGAGAGCCTGGGGCCAAAAGGAGGAGGAGGAGGAGGAAGAAGAAGAGGAGGAGGAGGGTCTGTTTGGAGAAAGAGAGGGAAGAAGGAGGAGCTGCTGCCGGGAGCCCTCAGCAAGGGAGTGCTGGCTGGAGTGTGCATGCACACCAGGTGCTACTGCAACACATGCTTGCACAGGCAGGTGAGCGCACACTCAAGGCTTCCCATTCAGTGACGGGGCTAACCCTGAGTGCGTGGAGGAGCAAGAGGCAGTGATTGAAGGATTTTGTTAATAAAGTAAAGGAAAAGGTTTTCCCCTGACATTAGTAGTGTATAACTACTAAAATAATGTATAAATATTAAAATACATACAGTGTCCCTACTTTGTGGATTTTCACTTATTGCGGGTAGTCCTGGAACGTAACACCCACGATAAGTGGGGGAACACTGTATACTAGAGTATAAGCTGACCCGAATATAAGCCGAGGCACCTAATTTTACCACAAAGAAAAACTGGGAAAATGGATTGACTCGAGTATAAGCCAAGGGTGGAAAATGCAGCAGCTGTTGGTAAATTTCAAAATAAAAATAGATACCAATACCATTATATTAATTGAGGCATCAGAAGGTTAAATGTTTCTGAATATTTACATAAAACTGTAATTTAACATGACTGCCCAACTCTGATTAAACCATTATTTTAACCTTCTTCAATGTAAATGTGCTTACATATCTTCTAATAATAATAAAAACAGTAAAATAATAAATGTAATAATAATAATAGAGTAAAATAATGGAAATATAATAATAACAATAATAGTGTAAAATAATAAATGCAATAATAGAGAAAATGATAAATATAGTAGTAATAATAATAAATAGAGTAAAATAATAAATGTAATATAATAGTAGATTTTTAAATGTTGTTGTGTTATTGTTAATGTTTACTGCTTATTTTCTATTTATGAGTTTTATTTTATTGTTTTGTATTACTGTTGTTATTTTTTTACTGATGTATTGTGGCTTGGCCTCATGTAAGCTGCTCCGAGTCCCTTGGGGAGTGGGTAGCGGGGTACAAATAAAGATTTATAATAATAATAATAATAATAATAATAATAATAATAATAATAATAATAGTAAAATAATAAATAACCTTGACTCAAATAATAGCCGAGGGGGACTATTTCAGCCTAAAAAAGGACTGAAAAACTAGGCTTATATTTGAGTATATACAGTAAGATCACTGCTACCAAAAGGCAGCCAAATTTCCCTAGGCTACTTAGGAAATATACATACTTCCAGTATCAGAGATATTCCAAATAAAATGGGATATTGAATCTGTACTATAAGAACATTTCTGAAACATACACTAATATGTTCCCCCTCTTTTTATGTTATTTTGAAAAAGTTTTAATAAATACAATTTTTTAAAAAAGAACATTTCTGAAACTAAACAGACACACATATAAAGTTCCTGTCCAAATTACTCATTTAATGTGTATGGAATTTCAGTTGTCATTTGGGTACAGGCTGAGTATCCCTTATCTGAAATGCTTGGAACCAGAAGTGTTTTGGATTTTGGGATATTTGCATACACATAATGAGATATCTTGGAGATTGGAGAGATGTCTAGACATGAAATTAATTTATGTTTGATTTACACTTCATACACATAGCCTGAAGGTAATTTTATAAACAGTTATTTTTTTAAAAAAACATTCTTCATGAAACAAAGTTTGTGTGCATTCATCCATCAGAAAGCAAAGGCACCATTATTTTAGTGCTATAGAGAGTGTGCTACAGAGTGTATATAAAGAATGTCCCTACCGACTGCATCTGTGCATGGTTTGCTAACTGGACAGTGGCAGATAGGAAGGGACTCCAAAGGGTCACCACTTCTGCACAGAGAATCATTGGTTGCCCTCCCCTCTATGGAAGAACTTTATAGTGTTATAATAATAATAATAATAATAATAATAATAATAATAAACCTTTATTTATACCCCACTACCATCTCCCGCAGGACTCGGTGCGGCTTACAAGAGGCCGAGCTACAAATACATCAGAAACAAAAAACACAACAACAACAATACAACAATAGATAACTCATAGCAAAGCAAAACAATAACAAAAATCACGACTCATTTAAAAACCTGTGGCAGGGCCAAATGTAATGGTTATTTTTTTTAAAAAATGCTGGGCATGTCCAGGTGAAATAGAATGGATATTTTAGGGATAAGTGGGTGTGCAGACAATTCTAACTCTCTTGTAAAGTGCATTTGGGACAAATTGCTTGGGATACCTTAATCTGGGAAGGCACACTGGAACATCCATGTTTTCAAGCTCCTTCTAAAGACTGCCAGTGTTGGGGCATGCCTGATGTCCTTGGGGAGGGAGTTCCAGAGTCGTGGGGCCACCACCGAGAAGGCCCTGTCCCTCGTTCCCATTAATCGTGCTTGTGATGCAGGTGGGATCGTGAGCAGGGCCTCTCCAGATGAACGAAGAGATAGTGTTGGTTCGTATACGGAAATGTGGTCACGCACGTAGGAGGGTCCCAAACATTAGAAACATTCTTAAGAATCCATCTCATCCGGCATAGTCTTTTTTAAAATTATTACCATCTGGCAGACAGTAAAGGGTGACAAAGACAATGACAAACAGACTGAGAGATAGCTTTTGTCCTAGAGCTGTAATTATATTGAACTCCATGCTTTTGTATAGATGTGGAATTGGGGGCTCTGCGGTGGTGGTTGGAGTGTGGAGGGATGGGTGTGTTGTTTTGTGATGAGTGCTGGGGAAAGCATTTAATTTCATTGTACAGTGCACAATGACAATAAAGTTATTCTATTCTATTCTCAGCCACCCACATGTACAATCTTGCACTGTTGAGCATTTTGGATTTTGGGATAAGTGATACTCAATCTGTCCTTGCAAATATGGAATGGTAGCGGCCAGGGTAATGCAGGTTCTCTTGCCAGTTGAAGAGGTGGGAAAGAAGTGCTACCACGTTCACTCTATCACTGCTGTCATCTGCTCAATGTCCCTCTCTGGGGGAGACCAAAATCATACAGTGGAGTCTAGCTAGGCTGCACACACAGTTCATAATCTCTCTTCTTCTCACATCAAGCTGTAAAATCTCATATCAAGCTGTTGCTGTTATCAGCAATTGAAACCATGAAGTAACAGCTGGACTCAACTCAATGAGGGGAAGAAATGAAAGCAGACCTTCCCTTTTTTCTTCCCTTGGGAGCCCAGAGCAGCTGTACTATCTTTATGATCTGAACTGTCTCACATCCTTCCCACCAGTAAGAAGGGGGAGATTTTGAAACAGACAGCAGGGTCAAAAGATGAGCCCTCTGCACTCATTTGAATAAGAGACATACAAGCAATATGTAAAACCACATTTAGGCATGTTTTTGTCACTACAGAGATGCCAGCCCATGTATTTGTACAGTGTTCTCCATGTAGTTACTCAAATACTAGGGTTTGAGGAACTTTCTCTTCCAAAATACTCATCATCATCATCATCATCATCATCATCATCATCATCATTAGAAACACAACAAGATGAGTGCACAGCAGACAAGATCACTCTGCTGGCTGTTGTATTGAATCACATGTCGGACACTTCCCAAGTGTCTAGGACTGTGTGAGGCATCGGCAAATAATGTGTCCAGATCCCAGTAAGGTGGCCTTCTGCAGTGGCAGATAGTAATTTTGACAGCGCCAATTGTGTTTAAGTGCAGGCCAAGGTCTTTAGGCACTGCACCCAGTGTGCTGATCATCACTGGGGCCAGGCCTGTAGCAAGGGGGGGGGGGTTAGGGGTTCAAACCCCACCCGAAATGTTTCAGATTTTTTAAAAAACCCTGATTTACTCATGAATTTTAATTGGTTAACCAAATCCCCCTGCTAAGTCTATGAGATGCAAAAAATTAAGAGTCCCTCCAGAACTGCAAGCACTATCTCAAGCAAATATTGACAATTTATTCACACTGTCATTACTTGCAGCAATAGCCGATGTAAGGAAGCAACCAAGTTGTGGGGGGGGGAGGGTGTTGAATGTTCTCATTAAGGAGGCCAGGCTTGGTAGAGGTGGTTGACAGGGGCGGAGCTGCAGGCTATGGAAGGCTGCTCTGCCCTCTGCTGTGCTCTTTGCTTCAGCGTGATCTAGGAGGCAGGTTTCAAACCCCCCCCTGTGAAATTTTCAACCCCCTCCCCTGAAAATTTCAACCGCTCCCGAAATTTTTTTCTGGCTACGGCCCTGACTGGGGCCACCTTGACAGGCTTGTGCCAGAGACTTTGCAGTTTGATCTTCAAATCCTCATAACATGTCAGCTTTTCCAGTTGTTTCTCTTCAATCCTGCTGTCACCTGGGATTGCAACATTGACGATCCATACTTTGTTTTTTAACACGATCGTGAGGTCAGGAGTATTGTGCTCCAAAACTCTGTCAGTCTGAATTCAGAAGTCCCAGAGTAGTTTGATGTGTTCATTTTCTGTAACTTTTTCAGGCTTGAGATCCCACCAGTCCTTTGTCGCAGGCAGATGGTATTTGTGGCACAAGTTCCAATGAATCATCTGAGCAACAGTGTTATGCCTCTGCTTGTAGTCTGTCTGCGCAATCTTCTTGCAGCAACAGCTGAGGATGTGATCTATTGTTTCATCTACTTCCTTGCAGATCTACATTTGGGATCTGTCACTGACTTTTCAATTCTGGCTTTGATGGCATTTCTCCTTCTTCCCCCCTTCTTCTTCCTCTTCCTCTTCCTCTTCCTCTTCCTCTTCCTCTTCCTCTTCCTCCTCCTCCTCCTCCTCCTCCTCTTCTCATTTATATTCCACCCTTCTCACCCAGAAGGGGACTCAGAGCAAGGGACAACATATAAATGGCAAACATTCAATGCCAGGACATAAATAAACTATACACACACATAAACATGAAAATAATTTATCTTGACATTAAAATCCTCTGTTTAAAACCGTCTCAAACATCCATATCGAATCTGGTTGGCATAATAAGTTTTCCTATTGCTGCCTTATTGCATTGTCCCAAAGGCTTGGTCCCACAGCCAAGTTTTTACCATCGTTCTGAAGGATAGGAGGGCGGGGGCTGATCTAATCTCATTAGGAAGGGAGTTCCATAGTCCAGGGGCAATCACTGAGAAGGCCCTCTCTCTCAACTCCGCCAATCATGTCAGTGACAGTGGTGGGACGGAGAGCAGGGCCTCCCCGGAGGATCTTAATCTCTGTGATGGTTCATAGAGGGAGATGCCAGAACCTACTCCAGAGGGCTAAGAATCCATCCAGAGTGATACAGAAGGCTGCAGTGGAGCAGGAAGAAGAAGAAAGGCCCATCACACTGGCCAATGTGCAGTAATGCAATACTGAATTTAGGCTATTATGTCTGCAGATCTCCTCCTAGATGCCAGTTTTGTATTCCAACACATTGATCATCAATGTTTTCTCTCTTTCTTCCACTGTTTGGTTTCATCTGCCCAATCAAAACTTTTAATTAACAAAAATTTCTTACTCTTTCATGTTGTTGAAAGGTGTTATTAAAGGCTGCGCTTCTTAACTGCTAGTACATCAACATTAATGGATAGCGATCCCATAAATGAGAGACTCCTAAGTCACCTTATCATCAACATCCCTGTGATGAATCCATGGCTGTGGATTTCTTGATTGAGTCAATTTGTTTGGAATATAATGTTTCCCATTTCCTACTAGCTTCAACTTTATCAAACAGTATTGCCTTTTCAAGTGAGTGGTGTCTTTATAATATGTCCTTGTGTATATGTGTGTGTGTCGGGGGGGGGGGGGGTGCTAATAAGGACAGACCAGACTTGACTTAACCAGTCTTTGGTAGATGAAACTTAGCTCCTATTGATCCATCTGCCTGAGCTATCTTAGCTTTGTCATCAGTTAGTTAAGCTTAAGGAATCAAGACAAAAGCAAGACAGAGGTCTGGAGGTTAATGAAACAAATGTGTTTTAAAACTGTAGAACTCTTTTGCACTAATATAATATAATACTCTGAGGGGACTCAGGGCGGTTATAAAAATAAACTTAACTAACATTTCCAGGTGTGTGTGTGCGCGCATGTATGCATTTGTGACAAACTAGTAAAAGAGATGGGGAAAATGTCTTGGATGAGGTAGAAGGTGGTAGGTTCCAAATGCTGTGTTTGATCATCTTCTGGTGTAAGTAAACACTGCAATCCCAGAATGGCTCCAAGAGTGTGGCATAAAAGAGAGTAATCCTGATTGATTATTGTTTGTAGAAATAATGCTGTGGCAGCTGAGAGGACCCTGGCATGATAAAACCCAAAGAGAAAACCTTAAAGAACAAACACATTTTAGTGGCAATGCAAATCTCTATCAGCTCAGTGTGATGTTCTGTTTAAAAAGTCAGATACTGAGGTGGCAAAGAGACAAATGAAAATAGATAAAAATAAAGGATATCGAGATGATATGCGACAGTCAGTGCTCAGTTTGTTGGTTTATAAAGCAAAGGAACTAAGAAACATTGGAATTAGCTTTAAATTAAATCAGACTATTGGGCCAACTGGCCCAGCATCATCAACTCAGCTGGCAATGGTTTCCAAAGGTTTCAAAGAAGAAATTTGTGACGTTGATAGACGTCCATTGTATGGCACTTGCTCTCCACTTTCATCACAGAGCCCATTACATGACGAACAAGGTTGGGCTCCGTGCTGAAAGGGGAAAGCAAGTGATGTATGCTGCTGTGGCGGCAACACAAGAGCTTTCCTATGTTGCTTTTGCAGCAATGGGGGGAAACCAGGCAGTGATACTTCCTCACCGCAGGATGGGGGTCCCGGTAAGTTGGGTGATGACAGGTTCTCCACGTCCCTCTCTGGGTCCCCATGGATTTGCTATGATGTAGCTTGGGTGTGATCCTGGACCCATCGCTGAGCCTGGAACCTCAGGTTTCGGCAGTGACTAGGGGAGCATTTGCACAGTTAAAACTTGTGTGCCAGCTGTGCCCATACCTTGGGAAGTCTGACTTGGCTATGGTAGTTCACGCTCTGTTACATCCCGTATAGACTACTGCAATGCGCTCCACATGGGGTTGCCTTTGAAGACAGTCCAGAAGCTTCAACTGGTCCAATGGACGGCAGCCAGGTTGCTAATAGCAGCAGCTCTCAGGGAACATACTCCCTTGTTGTGCCAACCCCACTGGCTGCCGGTTTGCTAACCGGGCCCAATTCAAAGTGCTGGCTTTGGCCTATAAAGCCCTAAATGGGTCTGGCCCAACTTACCTGTCCAAATGCATCTCCCCTTATAAACCATTGAGGACTTTAAGATCGCCTGGGGAGGCCCTGCTCTGGGTTCCGCCTTCATCACAAGTACATCTGGTGGGGACGAGAGACAGGACCTTCTCAGCGATGGCCCCTCAGTTGTGCAATGCCCTCCCTAGGAAGATCAGATCAGTTTCTTAGATCCTAACATTTTGGAAAAAACTCAAGACATGGCTTTTCGAGCAAGTTAAGCCTTAGTTAGACATACTTACAGAATAAAACTGTGACTTCTGCATGCCAAGCAATGCGAATTGATAACCAAATCTGCACATTGTATACTTTGAGAAAACTCTTCAAACCACCAGTTTCAAACAATGACCTATCTTGATATTAGCTGTACTAAAAGCCTGTATATTAATGTGTGCCTTCAATTTTGAGACCAAGACGCAGCCCAGTGTATGCCTTCTCCAGAAAAAAGTGCAAAAATCCATTAACAGATGATACAATTCCAGCCTTCACTGCTTTTCTTATCCCAATCTGCCAAGCTTTAGGATTCTTTTTTCTTTCCGTGGCTAATCCAATGGTCAGTGATTGGTGCCTCAGCATGGGAACTAACCATTTGTTTCTCTCTTGATTCAGATAGGATTGCAACTGAAACACCTGCAAAAAGGAGGAGAGCATCGCCAAAGAAGAGGACAAGTGAGAATGTGCATTTGCAGAATTTTTGCATATATCTATTTGGATTTTTAGGTACAAAATGTAGAAATAATATATGATTGAAATCAGTGTACTGTAGTTCTCACTATAGTGGGGAAGATTGTCACGAGGTTGCCTGCATTCGTTTGTCGATGTGTTAGGGGTGTATTTATTTACACTACACTACACAAAAATAGCTGTTTGATACCACTAAAGTGCTAGAGATTCATTCTATGGAAACCTTGGATTTTTAGTTTGATAAAAGAGATCTGTCCTAAAGAGTGCTAGTGCTGGTCTGAAGGAGAGTACGGTGGGATGCTTTACTAGAAAATAATTCTAATTTCTTTGCTGGACTATACATCCCAGGATTCTTTAGGATGGATCCATTCATAGCTAAAGTAAAACCAAACTGCTATAATTATGAAGTATGGATATTCTGCAGGTATTTTTTAAGCTTTCCCTTCTTATTGTTCCTTATTTTAAGGTTGGACCTGGGTGGGATAACATTTCAGCCACACAATACTGTTATCCTAGAGAAAATATAGTAAGCAAATTTATGAATAATTCAATTTTCAGAAGCGAAACTCACAAATATGATTGTATCTTCAACAAAAGACTGCTCTGACAAGGATACCAATAGAGGATTGTTCTCTGTAAAGTAGGGCATGTGACTATCCAAATCCCAATACAATCTTACTTCAAATTATAAATATTAACATCCTGGAATGTTAGAAACTATCAGGAATCCAAGGAAATAGTGTAGCTCTCTGGACTGGTCCAACTCTATCTAAGAGTAACTATAGGCATGAAGCCTCCAAAGTGGACAAAGAGCTTTTTCTTCTTATCATCCCATTACACATAAAACGATTCTGCTGACAGAAGATCTTGGCTACATTCCTCTGGAAATGTCCCTGGGCAGTAAGTCCTGCTGAATCCTGTGAGTGACATTTCTGAGACAAACATGCACAGAAAGAGTTATATGAGGAGAATGAGTTTTACAACACCTGGCTTTTAGTCCTGATCCCACTAGGCCACATGCACTTCTGTCAAGGACAGCAGTTACCCCACATGCACTGGAAGTCCTCAAACATAGTTCCATGTCACATAAGCTGCCAAACTCACAGAAAGTCTATAGTGGGCACATATGTGAAGAGCTTGGTGCATCATACTATAAGGACCTCATCAGATGAAGCGGGAGGAAGCAGGGAAAGTGGATGATTGTGGGGGAAAGTGGAGGGAACTGTCTTAATCCATTTCGTCCCATCTTTCCCCATCTTCTGAGATGACCAGCCATCCCATGTACATATCGCGCCATTCCCCACCTTTCACTTGGAATCGGGTAACACCCAACTGCTGGAGAGGGCTGCTAGGCTCTGTTTCCATGTGCTTAGGAAATGGAACCCCATGGAGTCCCACCAGAAGTGTCCATACATCATGAGACTCCTGTGGGGCTACATTTCCTAAGTACATGGAAGCAGAGCCTAGCAACCATCTGATGAAGTCCCAAGTCTCCCTTCCGCCCATTTACTCCCACTTCTGTTAGTGCTTGAATCAAGTTACAGGGAATGGGACCCCATGGAGTCCCACCAGAAGTGCCCATACATAATGTGATGGCTTCCATGGGACTTCTGTGGGGCTTCATTTCCTAAGTGTATGGAAACAGAGCCTAGCAGCCATCTGATGAGGTCCCAAGTCTCCTTCCTGCCCATTCACTCCCACTTCTGTTAGTGCTTGAATCATAATATCCCTTTTGTTCCAGCTACTGATGTATGGTGTATAGTGCAAGTACATTTCAGGTTTCAAGTTTTCCTCAAATCACCATGATTGTGAGTTGCTGCACATTCCTGGATTTTCTCAATAGTTAACACCCTGCCATTTTCTTTCCACAAGGCTCTATAGCTTCACATGCCCTCTAACTTTTCCAGGAGCTGGTTTTTCACAGACCAACATTTAGTGTAATTTTATGTGATTTTGTTTTGACACTTCTAGGTTTAATTATATTTTAATTTTCATATGTATGTTGTAGGTTTTAAAATTACATTACTTTAAATGTGGTGAGTTTCTTTGAGCCTAGATTAAAAAAGAAAAGCATAGTATAAATATAAAAATATATATAACAACAACGACAATAGCTGAAGAATAGTTTCGTACAGAACTTTAGTATTGTTCCATTTGTCTGAGAGTTTTATTTTGCAATAATCAGAAGTGGACTGAAAATGGAAAAGATATTACTGGCTCTTTCTAAATGTTCTGTTCTAACAGTTGTTTTGCCAGTGGCCACTTCCAGCTGTACCCAAGTTCAGCAGCACACGATTACATTATCTAAATTTAGAATTCTACTAAGATAACAGAGAGTTCATTATTTAAGCACTTTTAATTGGACATAGTTCTCTTGCACTAATAGCACATCCTGAAACATCTCTTTTCTCAGGCAATCAGAGTAGAATGGCATGACCTGTCTTAGCAACTTTCCCATTAAGGAACTTCTTAAAAATAATGTTTGACCCTATTCCGTGTAATGATATGAAATCTTGTTACATCCTGCTAACAAAAGGACAATCCCTAGCCTAAAATACAAAGGAAGGCATTGGCAATGATGCTATTACATTGTGTTGTGTCCAGTTTGGGATGTGTGCATCTGAAATGGTGGAGGTGGATTCTCCTACCCTCTTCTTCTTAAATTAGACCCCGAAAATTCTGGAGGGAAATGCAGTGTATGCGTGGATGTGTGTGGTAGGAAGATCAACCTAAAATCAGGCCTTTCTTCCAGAGAAGACAATTCCTAAGTCCATCCTATGATATGATGGTAGCAAGGAATCCTGTTGTATTTTAGAATATGGGAAGGTGACTTTGCATAGTGGTCCTCCTTCCCTCCAAAATTAGTCTGCTGTTGCTTTTGATGCTTGTTTATTATTGTTATGCTGTTTTATGCTGTTTAATTTCTTACTGTCAAAGGCTTTCATGGCCAGAATCACTGGGTTGTTGTGGGTTTTTTTCCGGGCTGTATGGCCATGGTCTAGAGGCATTCTCTCCTGACGTTTCACCTGCATCTATGGCAAGCATCCTCAGAGGTAGTGAGGTCTGTTGAAACTAGGGGAAAGGGTTTATATATCTGTGGAATGACCAGGTTGAGACAAAGGACTTTTGTCTGCTGGAGCTAGGTGTGAATGTTTCAACTGACCACCTTGATTAGCATACAATGGGCTGACTGTGCCTGGAGCAAACTTTTGTTGAGAGGTAATAAGATGTCCCTGCCTGCTCCCTCTCTGTTGTTGTGCTGTTGAAATTTTAGAGATTTTTTAAATACTGGTAGCCAGATTTTGTTCGTTTTCATGGTTTCCTCCTTTCTGTTGAAATTGTCCACATGCTTGTGTATTTCAATGGCTTCTCTGTGTAGTCTGACATGGTGGTTGTGAGATTTCTTAATTTCTTATTGTTTTGTTTTTAATTGTATTTTGCCTTGGGTTTGGCCCCATGTAAGCCGCCCCGAGATGGAGGCGGGATAGAAAAATAAACTTCTCCTTCTCCTTCTCCTTCTCCTTCTCCTTCTCTTTCTCTTTCTCTTTCTCCTTCTCTTTCTCCTCCTCCTCCTCTTCCTCCTCCTCCTCCTCCTCCTTCTTTGTAGTCTTCTTTTTGTCCTGTTTATGGAGTTTCCAGAGGCATCTGAATGGCCATTGTGGTGGCAGAGATTGGCCTGGACTAGATAGATAGATAGATAGATAGATAGATAGATAGATAGATAGATAGATAGATAGACCTTTGCCCTTATTCATCATTCTGTGATCTTACATGCTTGAACGGAGATCTTCATTCATGTCAAAACTTGACAGATCTCTTCTATCGAGCTAAGAGCAAGTTATACTGGCCTTAATACTCTTAGTCATTCAGTGGTGAAGCCAGTGAACAATTGTGCCCAGTGGCTTCTATCTCAGGAGTGCAGTGAATCTATTCTAGTTTTTATTCTTAACTTCAAATAAGTTGTCCTGGGGCTGAATCTTTTCTGATGGATAGAGTCAATCAAGGAAGATGGATAGACTGAATCAAGGAAGCCACAACTCAGAGTCTGCAAGCCTTGAGCAGGGAAATTGATCGTAGGGTGGCTTAGAGGTCTCTCATTCACAGGGTCACTATAAGCCAGAGTTGATTTAACAACAACAAGGGTTCAGCACCTTGGTTAGCTCCTTTAGGGTTTGGAGTAAAACCAAGGGCATTCACCACACTCCTGAAATGAAAGCTTCTGGCCACCACTGTTAAATATGGCTTAGCTCTAGAATATGAATACCACAATGCAGAGTGGTGCTATTCATTCACATAATAAAAATATAACAGGGCTCATCATGTTGCACAAATCAGTGCAGCTCTGATTTGTTTTTGTTTTTTTAGGTTTATTTTTAATACCAGCAGTAGATTTGGGAAAAGAAAAACAAGCAAGGAAAGAAAATATTTTGGGATGTTCCTTCCTTTTTTGTCCTGGTTCTGTCACATGCAACGAAACAAACTAATTTGTTACTCTCCCAGCAAGCAATGTCATTCAAAGGCAGGACATGAAGAGCGTGTGGATGCTGCTCCCTTCTAGGCTTGGCTTTTGGTGTTCTTCCATCTCTCCAGAAAGCAAGACTGCCCGAGTAAAATTAGTTTAAAAGAAATAAACAAAACTATTAATGTTCTGCTGATGTTCTTCAGAGGGTAAAAAACAGAACCTCAGATCTTATTGACATTAACTTCAAAAGCTTTGCTGGCTCTTGTTAAATTTATGCTTCCATCAGATCAAAAGAAGGGTCAGGCACCTGCTAGGGGAAAATCATGTATGTCTATTGTGAAGATAATTTTCTTGCCAAAAACCATATGTGGACAGTAGGGACCTTTGCTTGGGACTCAGAAAAGAAAATAAGATTATAAAGCTCCCTAAAAGTCAGTGTTCTCTCTAAAGGCCAGTGGGCACATTGCACTATGTAACAAAATTGGGGGGGGGGGAGGCATGTAGCCGGGGGGGGGGCTTGGGGGGCTTCAGCCCCCCCCCGAAATTCTCATGGTGGTCCGCGAGAAGGCCTTACTGGTACATTATTTAAACTGTTATGTTTATTCATATCATGATCTGATCACCATGCTCAATATATCCCATATGCATGGGGGTATTGGGGTAACGATACAAAAGGTTTGCTAGGATAGACCCTCTTTCACTTGGACTCAGCCCCCCCGAACCAAACAAAATCCTGGCTACGGGCCTGGGGGGGGGGTTCTGTTTCTGTTTAATTGTCCTGTTTAATTGTTTGGTACTTACTTTTAAAATAGTTGGTATACTCCAGAAACTTCATTTTTTTTGGTTGCCACAAACTATGTTGAATTGGTTGAGACTCTATGAGATATCCATTGAAAAACTATAGAACAATGTGCTAGAGAATGTCCTACAAAAATAGTTTTTGCATTTTATTAAACCTTTTCCATGTTTTTATTAGGCTTGTGCATTTCAGGTGAATCACTATCCGTTTCTTATTGCTGGATACTAGGCCTGGGTAACAACGGAAAAATTTGTTTCTAAAATCGATTTGTATTTGGGGGGTTTTTTTGTTTCGATATTTAAAATAATTACAAAATTTTCCCTTTAAAAAGTTCGGTATTTACGAAATTTCGTAAATGTGAAAAAAATTACAAAACATTAACGAATCGATTTCCGAAACAATAATGAATCGATTCGTTAATGGCGGACGCGACCGCGAAATACGCTAAAAAACCTCCAAAAACTTCTGAAGCTTCCCTCTCCCTCTGTTGTTGACTGTTGGTGTGATATTATAATTTTTTTTCACTAATTAAACAAAAAACTTGCCCCAGACATGCGGAAATAATAACGAAACGACCTCAGAACAATAATGAAACGAATACAATAACGAAATACGAAGCATTTACAAAACGTGTTTAAAAATTCGTTTTTTAAAAAAATTGCTCCAGAATGGTTCGTTATTGTTTTGTAATTGAAAAAAATAACGAATTATTAACGAATTACGAATTAACGAAACGAAACCGTCCAGCCCTACTGGATACCAGAAGCCCCCCATATCCATTTTTACTCACCTGCCAAACATGGGCGCACTGCCAAATAGGCATTTTTGTTCTACATCTGAAAAAAGTGGCTCTTTTTGGCCCATTGGTGGCAATGGGGAACTTGTGAGGCTCCCCTTTCCCCTGGGAACCTGTCCTTTCTTCCCTTCAAGGGAGACTGGGTGTCAACAATTGGGTTAAGAAAGCATCCTATTCAGTCCATCATTGGGGGGGGGGGTTCTGACAGTTTCCTCCTCCATATCCTTCATTAAGACCTGGATTTTAAAAAAGCATCAGAGTTAAGATACAGCTCTTTCTGGATCCTTTCCCTTCTGTTTGAAGAGGAAGAATCCGGGTTTAATGCTTCTTAAAACTGTTTCCACTCTAGAAGAGAGGCAGGCAGGCACGCTTTCTCTCCCAGCACCATACAGCTTTCCAAAGCATTTTTATGAGGCCCAGGGAAGGAAGAGCAATGACCTGGAGCTCAGTGGAGTGATCTTCTTTGGACTACCTTAAAAATCCCCTCTCTTGCCTGCACTCTCTTTTCTGCTTGGAGCTTTGCTTCCTTAAAGCTGTTTCTACTTTCTACTCTAGAGGAGATGTAGGCTTCTCTTTTTGTTTGCTGGGATTACTATTATTATTAATTATTATCATCTTTTTGCAGTATTATCTTTTTGCAGTATTTTCTGAAGGGGATGAAGGGAAGGAAAAAAAGAAGCTAAGAGGGTGACTCTCCAAGCTTTCAAAAGTGTGTGCATGCACCCTACCTATTGTCCCGCATGTCCCCAACTCCCAGTCAGTCTCACTAAATAAAAAGAATCAGGAAAATAAAGGAAAATCAAAAAGATTCAACTGTGATGTGGAATAACAGCTTCTCCCGGGCTCAAGACCTTGAGATTCCCTTTGCAGCAACACAGGTCTGTCTAAGCCATCAACTGAATTGCATTCAGGTCCCGCATACCTAAAACTAGGGACAGGAAACAGACCATCATCCCAATTCCCTTCAGGAACATCTTCATGAACAGCATCCCCATTCCGATCAGAGGAATCAACTTGAACATGAACAACATTGTCATTCCCATCATCCAAATGAACCTAATCATTAGACACAATCACAGACTGAACAGGCTGACATACAACACCTGACTCCTGAAAATGGAGTCTTCTCTTCATTTTCACATGCTGGCAAGACGGATTCCCATGGGTGTCCACTGGATGTGACTGTGTGTCATGGGATGGCCTTTATGGGACTCCATTTTGTCAGTGTGAAAAAGGAGAGAAAACAGGGGGAAACTTACATGGGATAAGAAATTAAAAGGATGGTTAGATTATTGAGAACATGGTGTACTGTAATGTCAGGAGTTTAAGGAGTGACATTCTGTTAGAGTAATAAGAAAATGTAAATAATAGTTCCAGGCTGTACATATTTATACAATGCTGGTGGGCTTTTTCGTGATTTGAGTAGCAGTGTTTCTTTTGTTAAGTGTATGTCGGAATGAAGTATAGCTGCAAATGCTTTACTTCCTGTTTGGCAGAGAAACGAGTCTCCTTGAAGGTGCACCCAGCCATTCAGAGGTGGATAAGGGATTATGGAGACCAGATCAGAAAAAGGGATTTCTCAAATCCAAAAAGCAGAGAAAAGGAACTTGAAATACTAAGCCAAGTATTGATAGACACACACACTCTCTCCAGAGATAGACACACACATTTAATTTTTATAAACATCAGGCAGATGGGATATTTCATGTCAGATTCTGGAGGACAGATATTTTGTTTTGACAGCCTCAGCTCAGATTAAAAGCTACTAATCTTTCACATTTCTCCAGCATGCTTCTGCTGCTGCTAATCTTTTGCATTCATCCTACAACTTCCAAGAATCCCCTTGTCTCCAAGGAGCCAAGTTCTGCTGGCCAGCAGGCAAATGCACAGTATGTGCCATCCATGTTTGCTAAATATTCACGTCACTTTTGTGACCTATTTGCGACACTAGCCACATGTCAGTTGCTTTCCTTAGGGAAGCTTAGGAGGGGGAATACATTAGAAAGCCAGGGTGGCACTTTAAAAGTCTTTTCCTGCCATAAAATCTTCCATCTACTTTCTTGTTGTGTTCAGAGCTTTTCTAATAATACTTGCCATTAAAAAAAAACACGCTTGAGTTACACATTTGTATACATAACCAGGGAGGTTAAAGAACCGATAGAACACATTATAAATGTTAATTGTTTATTGAAATATCTTTGATCTGAACTTGACAATATATATGATTAAACAACCTTCATTTCTCCTTTTCTTCTAACTTATGTGTGACTTAACATCTATTTGTCTATCATCTATTAAACTATCAACAATAAATCACAAAAAAGAGGAAAGTACTCCTGAATCAGAGAAATAAAGTTGAACACTGTGAAAGGCATCCACTGCATGGCTATCCGCCTCCTCCCAGTAGACTAAAATCAAGGTAATGAGAATCGCCACTCATCTTAACAACAGCAAGAGTATCCCTCTGGGCAGGAAATCCCAACTGGATGTCCCCCCACGAGGGTCTTCCTCCAGGGGTAAACCAAGAATGGTCAACTTGGAAGTTTCTGAACAGACTCAGAAGTAGAGTGGGCAGATCAAAAGACAACTTGGCAAAATGGCACTAGCTAGAAGAATCCTACACCTTGTGCGACTGTGGAGCAGAACAAACAATTCCTAATATGTATGCTTGCCCACAATGCCTTGCCTCATGCACAGAGGAAGAATTGTTTGAAGCTACAGACAATGTGGTTGCTGTTTCCCGTTTTTGGTCTAAAGTTATTTAGAATGCTTGTGCTTCCTCTATTTTTTCAGTTTTATACTTGTTTATTTATGCAATGCTTTGTACACAAAATAAATGAAACTCCTGAATCATAACTAATGTGATATTGCTGTCTAATATGGAGGCCAGATGGCATGTAGCATGTAATAACCCACCACAAATACTTCTATTTTCCCCTCTTCTCTGTCTGGGATCGAACCAGGCGCATATCTTCCACCATTTGTACATTTGTAATATATTCCTACATTCATGTGAAGCACATTTCTCTCACTTTCAGTATGACTACATTCTATAGCTGAGACCAGAGGAAAATACCTTCTAGGGCTATCCCTTTACTCAGATTGTACCCTTATGGCAGTTCTACTTAGCATGAGAAAAAATGTGGTCAAAGTAGTTTCAGTGAATTGTTGTTCTTTAGGTGACATTTTTAAGATCGGCTACCAAAAAGATTAATCCACTTGAAATCATTGACTTAACTGCCCATTAAACACTTTCATATATTGCTGTGTCTCTTAAGGTACAATGGAATTTTACAATCTGTATATATAATAAAGAAGAGTGTTTGTATCGGACAGAGGAATTGTGGAGGGCGGAAGGGCGGACGGTGTATGTGGCAGCGTTCTGATTGGCTGCCGCTGTGGTGCTATTTGCATATGGTCTCTGATTGGCCAGCTTCAATAGGAGCCCCTGGTGGAGAAGAGGGTTCATGGCAGAAACGGGGCATGACAGAAGGAAATTTGCATATGGTCTCTGATTGGCCAGCCTCAAATCCAACATTCCGAGATGAGAAAGAGAGGAAAGGAAAGGCCGGGGGCTGGGTCAGAACACTCCCAATACAGACCGAAATAGGCACACAGAGCCCCCATGACCCACTCTACATCCTACTGCAGTTTGGAGGACTATGAACCATGGATGATGGGACTTGCAGTACCACCACTCACATTCTGAGACCGCTGTTAACCTTATCCAATGACTGATCAGGACCAAACTTCGCACAGAGACCTCTCATGAGCCACTTTACGTCCTGGTGTGGTTTGGCTGGGGATGGACCGTGGATTATGGGACTTGCAGTACCATTGCTCATTCTTCAGACCACTGCAACCCTCATCCAATTACCAAAAAATACCAAACTTGGCACACTGAGTCTCCATGACGCACTCTACATCCAGGTGCAGTTTGAAGGAGGATGCACCATGGACGATGGGACTTGCAATACCTGCACTCCCTTCCTAAGACCATTATAACTGCCAACAATGATGGATCAGGACCACAATTTACACAGAGAGTCCACATAACTCAGTCTACATCCTGGTGCGGTTTGGAAGATTTTGACAATGGATGATGGGACTTGCAGTCACTTCACTCACTTCCTGAGACCACTGAGACCCACGCCAATGACTCATCAAGACTAAACTTGGCACATGGAGCTTCAATGACCCACTCTACATCCTGGAGCAGTTTGGAGGACGACAGACCATGGATGATGGGACTTCAAGTACCTCCACTACCCAAGACTGCTGCAAAACTCATCTAATGACCAATCAAGACCAAAGTTGGCACACAGAGCCCCCATGACCCACTCTACATCCTGCTGCAGTTTTGGAGAAGGGTGGACCATGGATGATGGAACTTCCAGTACCTTCACTCACATTCTGAGACCTCTGCAAACCTCATCCAATGATGGATCAACACCAAACTTGGCACATAGACCTCTCATGACGCACTTTACGTCCTGGTGTTATTTGGAAAACTTTGGAGATGGATGATGGGACTTGCAGTACCTTTGCTCACTTCCCGAGACCACTGAGACCCTCGCCAATGACTAATCAAGCCTAAACTTGCCACATGGAGCTCCAATGACCCACTCTACATCCTGGTGCAGTTTGGAGGAGGACAGACCATGGATTATGGGACTTCAAGTACCTCCACTCCCTTCCAAAGATTGCTGCAACCCTCTTCTAATGACCAATCAAGACCACACTTGGCACAAAGAGCCCCCATGATCCACTCTACATCCTGCTGCAATTTGAAAGGGGATGGACTTTGGATGATGGGACTTGCAATACCTTCACTCACTTACTGACACCACTGCCATCCTCATCTAATGACTGATAAAGACCAAACTTGGCACACAGAGCCCCCGTGACCCACTCTATATCCTGCTGCTGTTTGTAGGAGGATGGCCCATGGATGATGGGACTTCAAGTACCTTCACTCACTTCCTGAAAATAATGCTGCCATTATCCAAAGACCAATAAAGACCAAACTTGGCATACAGACCCGCCATTACCCACTTTCTCTAATAACCCGGGCAACGCCGGGTCCCCAAGCTAGTAGTAAATATTTTCTATCTCACAAAAAACAGGTTTGGCCAATGTCTGCTACTCTGATTCATGAAAGTGACCAAGATGGAGTGGAAGAAGATTCCCAAATCTTTCTTATCCAGTGATCATGGGTGTCTCACAGTCTATTACTAAAATTCCTAGGATTGAAAAAAAAGTGTGAGAAAGAAAGAGTAAGAGGGACTGTATCTCTATTCAGTTCAGATATTTTAGTTGGTGACCAATGAAAGTATATACAATTTAACTTTGCATACTGTTTTTCTGGTTCTTTGCTGCTTAATTGTTATTTTAGATAAACACATAAAGAGATAACATAAATACTAGACTACTAGCATGATTATGCTGGTGTATGCAAGAAGACACAAAAATGAGATAGAGGAATGAAGCAGTTAAACTGATCAGGAGGAATAATATAATAGGATTGGGAGGGACCACAAAGGCCATCTAGACTAACCATTGCCATGAAGTACTAACTTAGGTAATCCCTCATTGTTTGAGTATGATGGTCTTCCAAGTGTAGTCTTGGTGTGGATACGTATGTGAATTTGGAGCCCTAATCTTGATTCACATGTTCTTCCACAGTGAGGCATCGGTTTCCCAGTGGAAGGCGGTCCGAGTCAGGGTTGTCTTGATGTGCCTTCCTCTTGGCACATTTCTCCCTTTCGCCCTCCATTCGTGCTTCTTTGAATACCAAAGCACTGCTGGTCACAGCTGACCTCAAGGGCCAGGGCTTTCCAGTTCTCAGTGTCTATGCCACAGTTTTTAAGGTTGGCTTTAAAACCATCTATAAATCTCTTTTCCTGTCCACCAACATTCCATTTTCTGTTCTTGAGTTGGGAGTATAGTAACTGCTTTGGGAGATTGTGCATTTGGACAACATGGCCAGTCCAGTTATGGCATAGGAGTGTTGCTTCCATGCTGGTGGTGCTTCATTCTTCCAGCATGCGGACATTTTTCTGCCTGTCTTCCCAAGAGATTTACAATATTTTTTTGGAGGCAACACTGATGGAATAGTTCCAGGAGTTGAGTGTGATGTCTGTAGACAGTCCATGTTTTGCAGGCATATAAAAGGGTTGAAAGGAAATAGCATTATAAACATGCACCTTGGTATCCCAATTGCCATGAAGTACTACACAACTGAAGCATTCCTGAGAGATGGCTATCCAACCTCTGGTTAGAAGTAGAATCTTTTTTTTGTACCTTGAAAAGACTTTGTGTAGAATTTTGCTATTTCAAAACATTGCCAACAGGTTCAATTTCCATTTTCTGCTTCAGTATGATCTCTAATCATGGGCTTCTATAAAATGGTGATTATGGGGCGAGGTTCTTATGAATCTCCCATGTACATGAAAAGCATGTATGTGGGGGATATGGGGTTGTGTGGGCTGGTATTGCAGCCAGTATCATCACAAGATGTGTGTATGTGTGTGTTGGGGGGTGAGGTTGAGGAGTTGTGGACTGCATCTGGTGATATTATCAGATGAGGTGCTACCAAAATGACTGGACATAAAAGTTCCTGTGCAGTTTTTAATCAGAAATTCATTGGTATTTTTTAAATGAAAACATCCCTGTAGCTTGTTTTTGGTAAGGCCAGGTTACATGTACTCCACCAACATAGCTACAAGGTCAAAACTCTGTGCTAATTCATTTTTAAACCTTCTAACATGCATGTGCCCTGGTCAAAGCTGTCATGATTACCTAATTATAATCACACATTGATTTGCATGGTTTCATCTGCAAACACACTCTGTTGTTGTTGCTGTTGCTGCTGCTGTTTTTAAAAGTTTTGTTAAATTTTCTGGTGCTTTAGCTACAATATTGGTTATGAACAGACTTCTATGCTTATCTCCCCCTGCCACCCAATGATCAATTCTCTCATTCCCTAACATTTCAGTCTCTAAAAAGTTGTAATCTGTTTACATATGAACTGATCAAAATCAGAGCCAGTCCCCTGCAAAAAACCAAAATTTATCAACTGATGCATTGAATCTTTGTGAGGTTATGCAGCTTTCAGGAGTTTACTATGAAAATTCAGATCTCAAACTGGAACTTCTATTTATTCTTACAGACCTTTAATTTATGTCTAGCCATTAAACACATTAAAGATCCAGCCAAGTGTATCTTAGTTAAAAAACAAATCTGAAAAAGGGCCCATTTATAAATGTAACATTACATGCTTTGCATTTTACTTTCTAAATAGTCATTATGTAGCTGTGTAAAACCATTGCTTCTAGGTATAAATGCCCAAGTAGTTACTAATTACCAGTAGAACCTTATTTTTTCCTAAGCAAATGTTTCTGGGAGAGGGGGAGAGATCTCATAGACTCAAGCTATATAGGGATTACCAAATTCTCAATCGGCATCAAAAGCAAATGCTTGGTAAATTACTAGGAAATAATGCTTCAGCCCCTTGAGCTACCATTAAATGCTATATTGAGATTTAGAATTACACATTGATTTGCGAACATTGGGCAGAGGAAACAACAAGAATTAGGGGGAAACATTCTCAAACATTGCACGATTATGAAAGCACAAGCAATGCCTGGAGATACAGTCACATACATAGTAGGCATAACTGATCCTATCGTGTGAGGGACAATGAGGCAATTGCTTCAGTATGCAAATGCTGGGATGACAGTCTCAGACTAGTGACAAATCCTGGGTTATGTGTGTGCCTCTCTCTAAACCCACAAATTAGTCTGCCTCAATGCCAGATGGTGTCTTGTCAGTACTATAAAAGTAAGAGTTTGGTTTTATGGGTTGGAAGACAGTGTTCTTTGTCTCTGGCAGCCAAATGTCTACTTTCTCATTTGTCTTCACAGCACAATATCTTGGGGCACCTCTGTCTCCAATCTATGCTGACTGTAGAATACAGGTGCGAGTGTACATTTCTAATAATGCCAGCACTTCGCACTCTCGGTTCAGCTTCCTAGCCATGTTTGTCAGTCCAAGACATGACTGTTGCCATGGTGCATCTTATAATAAGATTTTGCCCACTGCACGACCACTGCATGACTAAGCCCTCTACAGTTCTGGTCCAGCTTACTGGTCCGAATATATCTCCCTCTATGTCCCTCCTCAGAATTTAAGATTGTCTGGGGAGGCCCTGCTCTCGGTCCCACCGTCTTTGCAAATGTGTTTGATGGGGATGAGGGACAGGGCTTCTCGGTGGTGACCCCCACCAGTGGAATGCTCTCCCTAGCAAAATTAGGTTGGCTTCATCCCTCCTCTCTTTTAGAAAGAAGCTCAAAACATGATTTGGGGACCTGGCATTCGGACAGTAGATTTGGCAGTATTCACAATGTTTGAATTCTGACAAGGCAGGCTTTGGACTCAATCGTTGGTCGCTAAATAAGATGGAGGGCTGGCTTTCTTTCTATGGTTTGAGCAAAGAAGGGGTAATGGGATGGGAGTGCTTTTCACCTCTGCTTTCACATCTGTCTTCACACTGGGTTCCTAATATGGCAGTGGTTCTCAACCTCCCTAATGCCACGAGCCCTTAATACAGTTCCTCATGTTGTAGTGCCTCCCAACCATAAGATTATTTTCGTTGCTACTTCATACCTATAATTTTGCTACTGTTATGAATTGTACTGTAAATATCTGATATGCAGGATGTAATTTCATTCACTTGACCAAATTTGGTACAAATACCCTATACGCGCAGGCCCGTAGCCGGGGGAAGAGGGCTTGAGGGGCTAACCCCCCCCCCCAAATTCTCAGGGTGGTCTGCAAAAAGGCCTTACTGGTACATTATTTACCACCATGCTCAATATATCCCATATGCATGGGGGTATTGGGATAATGATACAAAAGGTTTTGCTAGGGTAGATCCTGACCCCCCCGGAATCAAACTCAGCCCTCCCGAATCAAAATCCTGGCTACAGGCCTGCGCCCAAAATTGTATATTGGTGGGGTTGGGGTGGTGGTGGAACGGACTGATTTTGTCATTTGGGAGTTGTCGTTGCTGGGATTTATAGTTCACCTACAATCAATGAGCATTCTGAACTTCATCAATGATGGAATTGGACCAAATTTGGCACACAGAACTCCCATAACCAACAGAAAATATTGGAAGATTTTGGTGGGCATTGACCCTGAGTTTTGAAGTTGTAATACTCTTACATGCAGAGAGCACTGTGGACTCAAACAATGATGGATCTGGCTCAAACTTGGCATGGACACTCAATATGCCTAATGTGAACACTGGTGGAGTTTGGGGTAAATAGATCTTGACATTTGGGAGTTATAGTTGCCAGGATTTATAGTTCACCTACAATCAAAGAGCATTCTGAACCCCACTAGTGATAGAATTGTGTTTTCTGATGGTCTTTGGTGACCCTCTGACACCCCCTCGTGACCCTCCCCAGGGGTCCCAACCCCCAGGTTGAGAAATACTATAATATAGGCAGGATGCTTTCTTTGTTCTTCTCCACCCACCTACCATCTTCCAGACAGCATTCTTCATCCTTTTCCTCATTTACATTCCTTTCCTATCTGTATTTGTACAGATGTAGACATTTTAAAACCAACGCTGCAATTTACAGCCTTCATTGTAATCCCTCAAATAAACAGATCCTCTCCTTCTCTTTATCTGTCCCTGAGTATGTTCCCTTGTGCATTTTTATAAGGTGAGGAAAATATTTTCTTGTTACATGTCTTTAATTTTTACCCTTGATTTATCCACAGGTCATAGCAAAATTCACAATTTTGGCCCTAAAACCTGCCCTTGACTTATACATGAAGTCAACGTATACTCAAGTATATACAGGGATTCCTCCAAATATTTTATGGCTAGAACAGCCATCTCTAACATGGGTTTTTTCATGTAAGGAGCAGCTTGAGAAACTGCAAGTCACTTCTGGTGTGAGAGAATTGGCCGTCTGCAAGGACATTGCCCAGGGGACGCCCGGATGTTTTACCTTCCTGTGGGATGCTTCTCTCATGTCCCCACATGGGAAGCTGGAGCTGACAGACAGGAGCTCACCCTGACCTACCAGCACAAAGGTTTAATCCACTGTGTCACTGGGGGCTCCTCTAATGTGGTGATACTTTCAGGAACTATATGGGATTCATGGCAATTTCATTTCTCCAAATCTGCAACATATGAGGTTGGGGAATACTAGTTTAGCAAAAGGGCACAATTAATATCATTGGAAAATACTAGCTTAGCAAAAGGGTAAAATTAAGAGAACTAGATCTCTCTCTCTTTTTAAAAAATCCCAGCCATGACAGCTAGAAGATATTAGACAGTCATTTTCTCTGTATTTTTAAAAAGTATATACATACACCTAGTTTTACATGTTTTTGTCCTTCACGTTTGATGGGTTATATTTGTTCTGTATCACCATCAGGCACTACTGTCAGGGACAAAAACAACAAAAAAATAGGGAAAGGGAAATGATCCTTATTCAGTTCTGTAGATTTATATATGAATACTTGTCCTTTTCAGACACGACCCCAAGACTTTGATTCATCCAGGTTTTCCTCCCATTATCTCCTCCCCAAAATGAAGAAGAGCCTATGTACATGGCAATTATGTATTCCAGACACAGAACATTTCTCTTTTTAGGCATGCAATATTTAAACTTCAAAGGTATATTAGATTGCTGGATTGTGGCATTAATCTGCAGTAGAGTGGGTGGAGGATTAAGAGGATTTAAATCTTTGAATGAAGTTTTCAAAGACTGAGCAATAAAGGCGACTGCCTTTTGAACAATAACTTCATCTGAGAAACAATTACAATACCGTTTTAAACTCTCATTGGTGCAATTCATTGTAATCTAGGAAAAGCGAATGGACCCTTGGCAGAATCACTAAGAGCATTTAGATTATCTAAATCTTAGTTACTGCAAAAACGTCCACACACACACGCTTTTCAGTATCTACATGAAACCGCTGGGTGAGGGCATCCAGAGTTTTGGAGTTGGGTGCCATCTGAACGCAGATGGCACACAACTCTATTACTCTTTTCCACCCAATTCCAAGTAAGTTCCCCAGATCCTGGACCAGTGCCTTGTAGCTGTGATGGATCAGGGCCAACAAGCTGAAGCATAATCCAGACAAGGCAGTGGTCCTCCTTGTCAGTCGCGAGGTCGATTGGGGTATAGGGTACCAACCTGTGCTCAACCCTCCCTCTGAGGACACAGGTCCGCATTCTGGGGGATCCTCCTAGACTCGAAGCTGATGTCGGTGGTGGCCGGGAGGACCTTTGCACAGATAAAACTTGTGTGCCAGCTGTGACCATACCTCAAAAAGCCTGACTTGGTCATGGTAGTCCATGCCTTAGTTACATCTAGAATGGTTTACTGCAATGCACTTTATGTGAGGCTGCCTTTTAAAGTGGCTCGGAAACTGCAATTGGTGCAAAGGTCGGCAGCCAGATTACTAACTGGGCTGGCTATAGGGAGCTTACTATGCCCCTATTGAAACTGCTCTACTGGCTGCCAACAAGTTCCTGGGCCCAATAAGGTCCAGGTTTTTACCAAGAAATCCCTATACAGTTTGGGTCCAACCTATCTTCATGGCTGCATATGAAGTTCTCTTCTTGGCCCTGTCTCCATCTCAACTGTGGTTGGTGGGAATGAGGGAGAAGGCCTTCTTGGTGGTGCCCCCCCAACTTTGGAACACCTCCCCAGGGATCTTAGACAAGTCCCCACACTTCAGTACTTTTGGAAAGAATTAAAAATGTGGTTATTTCAGCAGGCTTTCCACTGTTTAGATAATTGCCAACCTAATTGCCACTACGTTAGCACCTTACATCTTTTAAGGTAAGACAGTTGAGATGCTGAACTGTTGTATATTTTACTGTGTCTATTTAATAGAGGTTGCTTTTATTAATTTTATATGTTTGGTTTTATCTATTGTGTTATTGATTTGATCTTAAATGTAATGACACTATTTTATGTTATATTATAAGCTGCCCCGAGTCCCTATGGAAGATGAAGGCAGGTTATAAATAAACGTTTATTATTATTATTATTATTATTATTTTAGTGATGAGTAATGACTATATAATTTTCTGACTATGCTTGGATGTTTTGAAGTGACATGAGGGATTACAAATAATTATTCACATGTTGGTCAAGTTTCTATGGTAATCTGAATAATTGTGAATTAATTGCTGAGTGTTGCCATGACTTTTGATGATAATTCCAAGCTGGTCATATTTGTAACTGACAGGTTAATGCTTTATTCATTTGTATCTTTAGTGCCTGTCAACATGCTCTGTAGGATACTTCAGGAACCTTTCAGAGTCCTAATTGGGATGTAAAAGGAACCCTTAAACAATTTTCAAATAAGCTAAAACAAGCAACAAGATACCAGCTGGCATGTTGTTTAGGTAAACTAGATGGAAGTATGCTGAAAACGATGGAAATACTGCAGATTGATCCACAAATCCAAGTTGGGTGCTGGATGACTGAAAGACCAAGCAATAGTCTGGATGTGTGAACGACATATTGCATAACTATTGTCAAAGGCTTTCATGGCCGGAATCACTGGGTTGTTGTAGATTTTTTTCGGGCTATATGGCCATGGTCTAGAGGCATGCTCTCCTGTCATTTCGCCTGCATCTATGGCAAGCATCCTCAGAGGTAGTGAGGTCTGTTGGAACTAGGAAAAAAAGGGTTTATATATTTGTGGAATGACCAGGGTGAGACAAAGGACTCTTGTCTGCTGGAGCTAGGTGTGAATGTTTCAACTGACCACTTTGATTAGCATATAATGGCCCGACAGTGACCAGAGCAAACTCTTGTTGAGAGGTGATTAGTTGTCCTTGTTTGTTTCCTCTCTGTTGTTATGCTGTTGTAATTTTAGAGGGTTTTTTTAATACTGGTATCCAGATTTTGTTCATTTTCATGGTTTCCTCCTTTCTGTTGAAATTGTCCACATGCTTATCCCAAGTATTGAGATAAACTTTTGTTATGGACCAAATACTTATTTTCCACCATAACTTGCAAATAAATTCATTAAAAATCAGAGAATGTGATTTTATGGATGTGCTTTCTCATGTTGTCTCTCATAGTTGAGGTCTACCTTTGATGTCAATTACAGGCCTCTTCTCATCTTTTTAAGTGGGGGAACTTGTACAACTGGTATCTGACTTAATACATTTCTTCTCCACTGTATCTTTTGAAGTGTTGACCATGGAACAGGGCTTCAATTGAAGTTTAGTAGCTAGTGGGAGCTAGTAGCTCATACTTCCCATACCAGTAATGAGTGGAATGTTTAGTCCTGGCTTTCAAAAAGCAATCCAAGGGTTGACCCTGTTCCCAGAATAGCCTCAGCACCTTGGAGAGTTCCATGGAAGATCCAATGCAGATTGATCATATCATTGATCTTGGAGCCACCACAGGATCTTGTATTCTCCATTGTCTTCTGCTGCAATTAAATTCTGACATGGACAAAAAAATTATGACACTCATATTTAGGTGAGGGAGAAATTCTACTGTTAAAGCAGCTCCAAATTGTAATGTATTTGTCATTCTTCCTTCTCCCTTCTAGCTTGAGATGCCTGGAGTGATTTTCTCACCATGTGCATATTCTGCATGAGGTCTGTTCTCTGCACTTCCAAAAGAATTCAAGAGCCTTTGGGTATTTTGCTATTTTCCTCCCCTGCTAGGAAACCAACAAACCTGCTGTGTCCCTTGAAGGACTGGTCCATTTGTAGTGCAGGGTGAAAGGCATGAGAAGCTCAGTGGGGCTTCAGAAACGAGAGAACTTGGAAGAGATATTTTACTTACAAAGCACAGCAGCAAGTTCCTTCTTCTGACATAATGATGGATGGATCTTAAGCAGGAAACTCACATAATAACTGCCATGGGGTGTGGGGAGGCAGGTGGAAACTTGCTGGCACGTAATAGTTACTTGGACATGTTCTTTTTTTTGCTAGCCCTTAAAAAAGTTACTTTTCTGGATAATAACTCAGAATCTTATGGTCATATCTGGGTGCTGTAGCTCAAGCAAGCAACTTTTCCAAGCAGTACTTATCAACTGTCTGGCATGAACCCCTCACCTACTGCATCTCTGACATTTCAAAGAGCAAATTTGGACAATTTTGTTGCTAGTTTTAACACCCTTATATTTCCATGCTGAAGGTCAAATATGTGTCAGTGCCCTTTTAGAAATAACACCACAATGAGCTTCAGCAGGCCACTTATACATTTTGAAGGACAAGTTTCTCCTTGTCTCCATGCAATCACGGATGGAGGGGTGCATGGGGTGGGGAACAAGCATGACCTAGATTGAATTTCTGATCAACCTGCTGAGGTTTTATGCCACTTACCCAGTGAAAGTAACTTCTCTTATTATTTATTCCAAAATGTTTCATTTATTGAAAATACAACTTCTGTTGCTATGGAGAGATGACTAGATTTCCCACAATTCAGGGTTTGGACCCTTCTCCATTCATCAGAAAGGAATCTCAAGGCAAGAGCACTACACTATTTATTTATTTATTTATTTATTTATTTATGTATGTATTTATTTAGTTCGGTTACTTCTACCCCGCCCTTCTCAACCCCCTAAGGGGGACTCAGGGCGGCTTCCAACCGGCATACGTTGATGCCTACAATTCACACAATAAAATACATAGTAACAATAATTATAACAATTAAAACATTACATTCATACAATAAAAATACAATAAAAAGCCAGCCTGGTGGCCATCATTTTGTCAAGTCAGTAATTAATACATTCATTCAGCTTATCATAGTCCGTTTCCAAAGCTTTAGTCGTCATTGTCCATTGTCAGTCTGCCAGATTACCCAAAGGCTTGGTCCTATACCCATGTTTTTAATTTCCTTCTGAAAGAGAGGAGGGATGACGATGATCTAATTTCCTAGGGGAGTGAATTCCACAGTCGGGGGGGGGGGCACCACCGAGAAGGCCTTGTCCCTCGTCCTCACTAATCTCATTTGTGACAAGGGCGGGGCTGAGAGCAGGGCCCCTCCAGAAGATCTCGGCTGTGGAATGCCCTTCCCACGGACATTAGACTAGCTCCATCATTAATGGTATTCCGCAAAAAAGTGAAAACCTGGTTGTTTGAGCAAGCATTTGAATAGTCAGTGCAATGAGTGTAATGAACATAGGAATGGAACAATGGATGATAGATCTGGATCATGTTTTTTAGTGACGAGACGCTAGTGAATGGCTATTGTTGTTAATTGTATATTATTGTATAATGTGTTATGATGTTAACTGTTTTTTATACCGTATTATTGTAGCATTGAATTTTTGCTGTTCTTGTTGTTAACCGCTGTGAGTCGCCTAAGGTTGAGAACAGTGATATACAAATAAAGTAAATGAATAAATAAATAAATAAATAAATAAATAAATATAAATTAATTAATTAAGCTCCGAGGTGGGACATAGAAGGAGATACATTTGGACAGGTACGTTGGGCCGGTGCCGTATAGGGTTTTATAGGTCAAGACCAGCACTTTGAATTGTGCTCGGAACTAAAACGGCAGCCAGTGGAGCTGACATAACAGAGGGGTGGTATGCTCTCTGTATGATGCACTAAATGCTGTCTGTGCATGTGTGTGTATTCTCATTTGTTACTCTTTGGTGTTTTTTTTTAGGTAAGTGGTGTCCTTAGAGCAACTGTGGTTTATAATTAATGTATGGCAGTTAATGGCATCACCAAGGCCCCTTTCCGAGCCTTCACCAAGGGCCATCCTTCAATATCAGACTTTGACACTTAAATCACAGGGCTTAGTATGACCCATATTTGATCATCATACAAGAAAATTAACTTGGCTGCTTTTCTTTTTTAAAAAAGTAGCCAGGATAGCTGTGCTTTTTAGAGAAATATTTTTAATGGAAAGTGTAGCTAAGCTCTCAAGATCACCTCTCCTTACTAAAACACCCTTCCACACACAGAGTGAAGCAGTTGCCTCAGACAGAAGGTATTGGGTGGCGTGAAAGGGACAGAGGCAACAACCTCCCCAATCATAGAAGAGGCAGCGGTGTATTCCAGGTAACCCATCCTAAATTCCTCAAGGCAATCTGGGCTTCATGGCTTAATATAGTTTCATTCTCAAAGTGGAGAATGATCATCCATCAACAAGGTAAAAAAATTCAGCTGCGAATCCGGCTAGGGGTGAAAAAATTTTTTGTTTTTTGTCTCAGGCATCAAAGTAACTTTGGTCAGTCTTACCTCTCCCTCCAGACATATCTGCTGAGGTCTTCTGCCAGCAGATATACATCTATCACATAGCTACTAGGCCTGGGTAACAACGGAAAAATTTGTTTCTAAAATCCATTCGTTTTTTGGTTTTTTTTGCGTTTCGATATTTAAAAGAATTCCGAAATTTTTCTTTTAAAAAGTTCGATATTTACGAAATTTCGTAAATGTTAAAAAAATTACGAAACATTAACGAAACAAATAAGAAACAATAACGAATCGATTCGTTAATGGCGGACGCGACCGCGCAATATGCTAAAAAACCTCCAAATGGGACAGGGGGAACTTCTGAAGCTTCCCTCTCCCTCTGTTGTTGACTGTTGGTGTGATATTATAATTTTTTTCACTAATTAAACAAAAAACAACTATAAAACGTGCCCCAGACATGCGGAAATAATAACGAAATGACCTCAAACCGATAACGAAACGAATACATAACGAATCCGAAGCATTTACGAAACGAATTTAAAAATTCATTTCGTTTTTAAGTTGCTCCAGAATGGTTCATTATCGCTTCGTTATAAAAAAAATAACGAATTTTTAACGAATTACGAATTAACGAAACGAAACCGCCCAGCCCTAATAGCTACGTCTCCATAGGTGCATTTTCTAGACCCTCAAAATGCAACCTGTGAACAGTGAAGTCCCCAACTATTTTCATGTTGTCAGGGAGTAGGAGGTTGACTGGAGATGCATCTGGCTATTTTTTTTGCAGCAGGATGTACTGTGACAACTATCTGCAGAAACATCTGGAGGGGTTCTTAGGAGGTCAATGAAGAAAATATCATTACACCATGTGCAGCTGCAAGAGAATAGCTGATGTATTCCCTCTCTCCAACAACATAGATTTTGTCATATTTTACTCTGTGCAGTTTTCAAGGTGTGTTAGGCAGGGGGCTTGGCTCATTATGTGACCAACACAGAATTCCAGCTTCTGCAAAGGCCAAAAAAATGGGTTGCAATAATGTAAATCTGATTTATGCCATCATAATTTGTGAACAGGACTATCAGCCACGGTATTGTACACCGATTGTGGTAAGCAGTTCTGCACCCATTGCTCTTTGTCAGTGCGTAAACCTGGCCTGCCAAGAAAACCTCATGATATAGAGACCTTGGTGTCTTTTTAAGTCAATAATGACTTGAAGGCACACAACAAGATGCCAGTCGATCGGATAGTGAAGTTCAATATTTGTATTGTGTATGGAGGTGTTTGCGTGCACACATACATCACAGGTCTAGAAATGTACATATTTCTGAATGTATAAATTGCATAACTTTCCCTGTTTAGTTCAGGTTGTCAAAACTGTGTGACTGAGCAGGTCAAAACTCCTGCGCTGACCAGTAGCAGGGGGTACATCTCCAGATGAACCCTAAATGAAACAAGTTGTTTAATTTACATATGTGACTTTTTCTCGTCTGAAGCAACACTAAATCGAGAAGATGCAAATGTACCACAGATATTTGTTTAGTTTAGTAGATGTCGAGAGATGTTTCTCATCATGTTTCAGTAGTAACGTGAGTTTCATTGTCTTCCTCTAGGGAAGATAATACTTCCCTAGAGGAAGTCTATATGTGTGTGTGTGTGTGTGTATACAATTTATTTACACACACACATATGAATTATATATTATGAAATAATGATTGTCCTCCTCACACAAGTAGATAGACACAAGTATTAGTAAGAATGGGGCATTCAGATTCTATCCTCTCCTATTTGTATTCAATTGCAATTCAAATCACAAGGAAGGTCCTTTAATCTGAATAGAATAGATTGGTATAGAAGATTGAATCTTGCCTCTGACCCGACTTCTGATCTTTTGAGCTAAATGTTTTCTTTGAAGAGCTTTAGTCATGAGCAAACGAAATAGAAATAATGATGATTAACAACTTCAATGAGACCAATTGACATGAAAATTAATTGAGGGAGAACCTGATACCATTAGCAATCTCGCATATTTTCTTTCATATCAAAATATGATGACCTGGGGTGCTTTTTTTAAAACAACAACGAACAAACAAACAAATAATCCTGTATAACAAGATCTTGTGCTTATGAATTATGACTAGCTTCCACTGTTGAATTCTAACCGATATGATTGATACAGCCTATGATTTGCAATAGGACAGGTCTTATGGAATATTTGCTAAGTTCCTGAACTCATCCACAGAAAATACATATATTACTCTTGGACAGAAGAATTGCGTAACACAATGCATGTTACACAGCTTGGAATCTATATTATTCAATAGTCCGCATGCCAACCTTAAAAGATAGGGAAGTATTATTATCTTTATATTTCTTTTTTGAGCATTTGCTATACCAAGCATCTTAACTGTTAATAATCAAGAAACCCAAGTAAGAATTGCAAGTAAAGTTTGACGTTTTCAAGGTTTCTGGCCAAATAGTCAGGACTTTGGATACTCCTTTCTGTGTTGCTGCATGGAGTCATTCTGGTCAATGATCTTGCAGATCAATATATTGTGTTCTACCCTCTTACATCTTCCCAAAACATGAAAGACGTTATCATACGCACATCTGCTACAGCCATGTTATTGTTGATGGTGGACTCAGACGATGTTGAGCACCTTTGATACTGTGTCTCCCTTCAGGAGAATTGAGTCAATTTGCCAATCCATGGTCCCATTATTGTACTTTTGTACACTCTCATAAACCTGTCTTCCTGCACAACTACTGTTCTTTGTTTTTTACTTATTATTTGCAGTGCAAATGTGCAATTCCAGCATTTTTAAAAAAGTATATATAAATAGAAAACAAAATCAAAACAAAACTAGATCTGAATAGAAAGGGACAATGGGAGAAGAGGAGGATACTGCCACTTTGCCAATGACATGCCAACATAGAAGTGGGACTAAAATAGGTGATGGAAATATTACTATGGATGGATTTTACATGTTAGTAGCTAGAGATGGAAGAATTGGAGTCTGGGAAATACTATCACTAGGATACGCACAGCATTGTGTGATAGGGATCATGCACAAAAGTCCAACTGCAATGCCTATCAAGTGCAATAAAGTTCCAAGCTGGCATTCAACTGTACAAGTCAATCCAACCACTTCAACACACAGCAAACTTACCCGCAATAAGATGCTATCAGCAGAATTCAGGGATAGAACCCTTTGGATGCCATCAAATGACACACAGTTCCTTCCAGCGGGGCTCTGTCTTCAAACTGTGCTGAAAGCATCCTATGATGGAGAAATAAGGACAACACGGGAGGGGGAAAAGCTGGGCAACGAAATGTTACAGTTGTGTGTAATGGCAGCACTGCGGGCACTGTGGTGTGCAGGGCGACATATTTTATTTATTTATTTATTTGCAGATTTTATATTCTGCCCTTCTCACCCCGAAAGGGACTCAAGGCGGATCACAGAACACATACACGACAAATAGTCAGTCCCATTAAACAGAGTGGACAGTTAAAGGTATTATGTTGGCATTTTCCCCAAATTTGGTGTCCTGGAGGTTGTGCTTGATTCCAGCCACAGGGAGGTGCTGTCATTTTATCATCTATGATGAAGAGCCTTGATCACAGAATTCCTCCTTCCTTCGCCGGCATTTTCTGGTATTTTTTATGGTGCCGTAAAATATTCCCCTGATGTCCCACGGATTCACTGCGATGCTTGGCAAATCCCTCCCTCCGTGTTAGTTACTTAATGTCCCCAGTTAGGTTGTGTCTGAGTGGATCCTATTAAACCTCACTCCAAACAAGGTGCCCTCTTCATGTTTTTGACTACATATCTATCACATTGCCTGGGCTCTGCTTTATTTAGGTAGAGATGAATCAAACTCCCAGTTTTATCAAACAGTTTAATTAAAACAGCACTTACTTGCTGGCTGTTTTAATAGACCAAAATATAAAACACAAAGATAGCACTCTGGTACAGAAAAAACAAAAACTGATAGCAAAAATAACTTCATAGTCAAAAGGGTCCAGTCCAGTGGTGAAACGCCGAGAGTTCAATAACAGAGTCCAGGGATCAAGAGTCTATACCGTAGTTAAAAGCCAGTCCAAAGGTTCAAGGTTCCAAGATTACAGGAGACAGGCCAAGATACCGAAAATCCAACAGACCTGGAGGAAAAACCAGCAGCATCCACCACCAAAATGGAATAAATACATTTCTCCCAAAAAACAGTCTCAAGGTTAGCTCCTTAAATTTAGTAGCACCCAGCTGCAACCCATCTCCTACACACCTCCACCCCTAATTGCTTTCACCCATGAACTCCCACTTACAGATTACCAAACCCTCTAGAACTAATACTCACATTAACCCTTCCATCACTAACCACCATCAAGTGCAGAACATATGACAATATGCAAGCCTCACTCCTGCTAACACTTCCTTCTCGCATGTTGATAGTGATATTTTGGCAACATAAGAATTGCCACTCCTTATATTTATCTATTTTTGCATTACAGAAGTAACAACCTCTGTTATTTCAACACTGGTGCACTGATTTACAGAGCTGCACTCACAACCCTTAAAGCAAAATGCATCCATCCCTTTGTTCATTTATTATATAGCATTCTGAAGCACTGCCATCTAGTGGCAGCACCGAGCTATAACACACAGCTTGAATTGGCCTGCTTTCATTATCAAGGTGAGAATCATGTACACTGTTGATTTTGTTGTTTTTAATACTTTTAAATCTTTTTTCAGGATTAATCCATATTTTAGCATTCAATCTTGTGAGTAATTGGTTTCCAGGATTTTATATTTCAATACATTTTAATATAGCATGTCCCGAATAATGTAATTTTATGATATTTTAATTATAACTTAACACAATGAATTTTGCGGAAGTGTGTGTATGAGATTTTTTAGAACCAAGTTGGGGATTGCAAGCAATCCACATTCTCTTGCTCATATTATCATTCATTCAATGTTTACTTTATGACTCTTATTACTTGGTTTCTTTCCTACTAGATAGGAAATCTAGAGTGGATAAAAAGCCGGAAAAGATAGCATGATTCTATTTAGCTAAGCCATAGACAAAATGAAAATGATACAATTCAGACATATTTTAGGCTGCAATCTGTATATTTGATGTAGAATACCCAGTTTATATATTCAGAGGGATTTATATGTGAGTCAACATGGATAGAAATCTTCTATACTTATGAGTTTTATTTATTTATTTGCGGTATTTATATTCCATCTCTTCTCTACCCCCGAAGGGGGACGCAGGACGGCTTGTATAAAAGATATTGCACCGCTGTACCACCAGTTATAAGGAACTTCCCAGGAAGCATCCCACCGCAGTGCCTCCAATTAAAATGAATATCACACCAAGGAACTTCTCTTAGCAGGGAGAAGGAACAGGGAATTTTGAAATAGTGAATCCCACAAGCTGCCAACCTTTATAAGGAATATCACAGGGGGAAATTGATAAAACAGGGAAAGATATAACTGGGTATAGCTATATTTGAATGACATCTGAACTGAGAGGTTTTGTAACTGTTTCTTCAATTGGGGTACGCTGCCACCTTTTCTTAATATTCAGACTGAGTTATATGTGTGGAGAGGATACTTAGTAACACCCTTCTGTGTTACTATGGTGTTTATTTTCCTCAGAGGGTTTAAATTTCAGTGACGTTCACACATAGGCTGTTGTATTGTGTTAACAATAATAAAAGGTTTATTTAACAGGCTTAAATTCTTCTGGTACAAATGCGTAATGGTTTCTGTAAGTTAATGGCACAAAAGCTTTTGGTTACATTTGATGTACAACTCTTAGATGGGTACTGCATTCCTTCTAGAGTTAACAAAAGAGGAGATTATCTCAGGAAACTAATCTCTGATGATAATTCCAAATCAAATTCCCACTTTCTGGAATCTAGCCAAACAACCTTGGCCTAGTTTTCCTCAGGAATAAAAGAAACAGACCATAAGCAGGGTCCTGTTCCTACTGTCAGTATTCCTGGCTAATTCCTCTAGCCCTTGAATACTACAAAAGATTAACCCAATTCTCCTATCTAGCACTATCCAGGTAGTGCTACCTAACCGACTACCTAACTCCCGATTGACAAATCCCAACTGCCAAAACACAAGCCTCAAATTCAAAAAGTACACTTTCTTCCTCTATTAGAATGTTAGGCTCCGCCCCCTATTCCTAACCAATCCTGGCCATCTACTCTTTGCTTGCTAGGACACGCCCCCTCTAAGAAAACCTGACCTAAGATGGGGTCCCCCTATTTCCCTAATCTAAAATGGCCACCAGGGCTTCGCTAGGCCCACACTCTAACTGTTTAGGCTGCGAGGCCTTGCTAGGCTCACATTCTAGCTGCCAAAGGTAAGGGTTCTTCACATCTTACACTGGCAGCAGTTTGATGCCGTTACATGTAAACAGTTAAATACAGTAACCGTTAAGTACAAAAACCATTAAACTATTAAAATACATAAAATACATAAACCATTAATTAAAAACAGTTCATAAAAACCAAGCTGAACGTACCCAGCTCTTTAAGACACTCCTCATAGGGATTCATGGACTCCTGACATTTGATCATTTTAGTCATCTTCCTCTGGACATTTTGTAAATATCTCTTTTAAACTGTGGTGCCCAGAACTGAACACAGTATTCCAGGTGAGGTCTAACCAAAGCAGAATAGAGAGGCACCGTGACTTCCCTCAATCTAGACACTAGACCCCTTTTGATGCAGCCCAAAACCCTATTGGCTTTTAAAGCTGCTGCATCACGCTTTTAGCTCATGTTCAACTTGTTGTCCACAAAGCCCCCAAGATCTTTCTCACATGGACTGTTGTCAAGCTAGGCATCACCCATCTTGTATCTTTGCATTTCATTTTTTCTGTCTAAGTGTAGTATCCTACATTTCTCCTTGTTGAAATTCAGAATATGTATGCCTATCAGGTATCTTATAAGTTTGACAAATAGTGTGTGAAGCAGACTCCACAAAGCCCATTTACATTGAACCCAAAGGAAAATATTATTGAACACAGCAGCCAATATATACAGGCATTCCCCAAGCTATAAACAAGATAAGTTCTGTAGGTTTGTTCATAAGCTGAATTTGTATGTACGTCAGAACAGATACATTTTTATAAACTCTAGATAGCATAGGGAAGATGTTTGGTGTTTGCTTTGCTGTTTGTGCCCATTCAGAAGATTTCACCTCACTTTCTGTCCCTGTGATAATTGGATATTTTTGAAAAATTGGCTTGTGGAAACAAGGATTGGCAAGAAAGCTTCAGTGGAGATACCTTTTCTCCATGATAATAACTCTTTCAGGAGTGAATTTCCCTTCTGAGGAATAGATTTCTCCTACATCCTGTTGTCTCACTCTCATTCTTAACTATGAGTCGTTTGTAAATATGATGTTTGTAACTGGAGGACTGCCTGTACATTGTTATACTTTATATATTTTATTTCAATTGCTTTGTATTGTTGTTGTTATTGCTTGTATTGATGTATTGTGGGCTCGGCCTTATGTAAGCTGCACTGAGTTCCTTGGGGAGATGGTAGTGGGGTACAAATAAAGTATTATTGTTATTGTTGTTGTTATTATTATTATTATTATTATTATTATTATTATTATCATCATTATCATTATTATTATTATTATATACTCATATCAAAAAACCCCAAAATTTAGCCAAACAACCTGGGTTGATTTATCCACAGGTCAGTGTAAGTATATTAATTTTTATCACTGAATAGAGTGGTGAAAGATGAAAGCTTAGTCTATCCTTGAAAAACCTAAAAGTTGCACTGACCACTCTGTCTCTATGGCTGCACCACTTCTGTGAGTTGGGTTAGACAAAGGAGTGTGGCTAGTACAATATCACTCATTGTGCATCATGTTTATGGTGATTTGGACATGGGGCCTCACAATTTCTAGTCCAACACTCCAACCACTACACCGTGCTGGCTTCCAGACTGTCAGTAGAGACCTTAAAGCAGTGGGTCTCAACCTTCCTCATGCTGCAACCCCTAAATATAGCTCCTCATGTTGTGGTGACCCCCAACCATAAAATTATTTTCATTACTACATAACTATAATTTTGCTATTGTTATGAATTGTATTGTAAATATCTGATATGCAGGATGTATTTTCATTCACTGGACCAAATTTGGCACAAATACCTGATATGCCCAAATTTGAGTACTGGTGGGGTTGCGGGGAGGATTGATTTTGTAATTTGGGACTTGTAGTTGCTGGGATTAATAGTTCACTTACAATTAAAGAGCATTCTGAACTCCTCCAGTGATGGAATTGGACCAAACTTAGCACACAGAACTTCCATAACCAACAGGGCTTGGTGGGCACTGACTTGTGAGTTTTAGAGTTGTAGTTCACCTACATCCAGAGAGCATTGTGGATTCAAATAATAATGGATCTAGACCAAACTAGGTATGAATCCTCAATATGCCCAAATGTGAACACTGGTGGAATTTGGGGGAAATAGACCTTGACATTTGGGAGTGGTAGTTGCTGCGATTTATAGTTCACCTACAATCAAAGAGCATTCTGAACCCCACCAATGATAGAATTGGGCCAAACTTCCCACAAAGAACCCCCATGACCAACAGAAAATACTGTGTTTCCTGATGGTATTTGGCGACCCCTCTGACACCCTGCTCGTAACCCCCCCCCCAGGGGTCTCGACCCCCCAGGTTGAGAAATGCTGCCTTAAAGGATCCCTCTTTTTATCTGTCAGTATTGGAAATCAGACTTGGATGGGGTTGCTTCTTAAGCAGGGGATTTCTTACAAGAAATGGACTCTTCTCTGTAAGGCAGGACCCATGGGCTGAGATGACTTGCCTTATCTAAGCATCCCCCAGTCTTTGCATCTATAAAGAACGAAGCTTGTCATGCATCCTTCCTATTTAGATGTACACCAAGAAAACATAAAACAAAACATATACTGTGAATGAATGCTTCCTGCCTAGTATGTACCATATGCAAAGTGGATAGAGCATATGGACAGCTTGAAGGTAAAGGTTAATAAGGTGGTAATTGGATTGACTGAGTGCTTCCTCTATTTTGGGAGAATCAAGTGCCTCCATTTATTCCTGTGCTGAGGTCTGCTGTCAGACTTTTGAGCAATGACCTGGGTGACACTCTCATGTTCAGACAAATGAAAAATAATTACCTGGAAATGACAGGGTGACTGATTCTGTCTCCCATTCTTTCTCTTGCTGTGAGCTATTGCCATGACTGGGAATCCTAATCAATTTGGGTATGTTTCAAATTGATTCTTGCTTAGGACCAGTGCTCAAACCTGAAATAACTTTTCCTCAGCCATTCGGTTGTTCTATAACCAACCATTTGGGTTGGGACTTTGGCTTTTGTACATGTATGAGAACTACTCTTAGGATGTTAAGTACAGAATGTAGCTTAGGGAGTGCATTCATTCATGCGTTAGGATAAAGAGAGGAAACATGCCCTCTGGTTGATTTGGACTCCAGCTGCCATTAGCACCAGGCTGGGGTGATAGGCCTTAGTCTAGAACATCTGAAGGATGCACTTTTCCTTACTTCTACCCTGCAGGGAGGATTACAGCTTAGCTCTTTACATGTAGAAGATCCCAGTTTTTCCAGACAAGCTTAAAAGTGGCTGTAAAAAGTATGATGCCCCTTAGAGAACTCTGTCTTGATGAGAAGCTATTGTTGAATGCTCTGGGCACCTGCTGTTCCAAGCAGTTCTGAATCCATCTTACGGTAATAACATTTGTCTTACATTTAAAAAGCTTCCTTGCCAGACTATCCAGCTGGACTCTCACTGAAATAATGAGAAAATGATGTCCTCATCTTACAGTTTTCTGGCTTTGAGTCTTCTTTGTAGGGGGAAAAGTGGAGTATAGATAAATATAATAAACATAAACATCATCATAATAATGTTCAAGACTCATTTATATCTTTCTGGTTTTTTTTTAGAATGTGAGGCCAAGGTGACAAGTGTATAAATAGACCTCACAATCTCTGATGATGCCTGCCACAAATGTAGGCAATACGTCAGGAGAGAATGCTTCTAGAACATGGCCACACAGTCCGAAAAACCTACAACAACCCAGTGATTCTGGCCGTAAAAGTCTTCAACAAAGTTGTTGTTGTTCATTTGTTCAGTTGCTTCCGACTCTTTGTGACCTCATGGAACAGTCCATGCCAGAGCTCCCTGTTGGCTGTGGCCACCCCCAGCTCCTTCAAGATCAAGCTCCTTCAAGGTCAAGAATACTACCCATCCATCTTGCCCTTGGTCGGACCCTCTTCCCTTTTCCTTCCAATTTCCCCAGCATCACTGTCTTCTCTAAGCTTTCCTGTCTTCTCATTATGTGGCCAAAATACTTCATCTTTGCCTCTAATATCTTTCCCTCCAATGAGCAGTCCTGAAGTATGGACTGGTTGGATCTTCTTGCGGTCCAAGGCACTCTCAGAACTTCCTCAACACCACAGTTCAAAAGCATCTATCTTCTTTCGCTCAGCCTTCCTTATGGCCCAGCTCTCACATCTGTAGGTGACTACGGGGAATGCCATTGCTTTTACTATGTGGATCTTTGTTGCCAGTGTGATGTCTCTACTCTTCACTATTTTATTGAGATTGGTCATTGCTCTCCTCCCAAGAAGTAAGCGTCTTCTGATTTCCTGGCCTTCGACAATACAGTGTGTAAATAGTTTATAGATTTAGGCCAGAATAAATGACATTTATACAAGATCCCAAGGTGTGGGCTATGGTGCAGAACTATATAGATCCCTGGTCCATATATGGTCACCTGGGTTCCCAAGCTAGTTATGCTCCATTTCTTTTGCAACTATTGGAAGTGGTGGTGGTTCCAGCTTTTCTCTTATGGCACAATGTACAGCCCTCCAGGTATTTGGAACTTCAACTCCCCAATTTGCCCAATAGTTAGGAATCCTAGGAGCTGAAATAAAAAAACTGAAGGATAACAGGAATTATTATTGTTATTGTTGTTATTAATACTCTGTTGTATCTCTTCCGAAGGGGACTCAAAACTGGATTGATCTGGCTGCTAGAGACAGGGTCCATTTCTCTTTTAATTGGGAAGCATCTGGCTGATGTTTCCATTCCCTCTTTTGAATGATTTCAGGTACAAGAGCCAGAAGCAGGGTCCCTATTGTTCCTCCCACTCATACTAGAAATCACTCATGCGAAGGGAGTTGGAAAGAGACTCCTATGCATTGCAGTTGTTGCCTACATCCCTTAAATTAGGAAATAAGCAGGAATTTTGAATATAAACTGAGTCATAAATGTCTTAGTGAATCTCAACCATGCTTTATGTGTTGGGAACATGACTTCTGGAAACCTTTAGAGGCTACACTTTTGGATTCCACTGCCTCCATCTGGCCGGTAGCCTCCATTTTGCCAAAAACTGATCTAAATATACGTCTCCTAACTCATTAGCTAGTGAATAAGACTGAATCCTCAATTTTCAAAGTATGCAGTATTAAAGATTTTCTGAACCCCTCCTCCCCTAATATTTCTGCTAAGACTATGATAGTCTTAGGATGTCATATGCATTGTTTGCAAAAGCATTGAATGACCACAGTATCTCAGTGAAGATCTCTGTCTTTTGACCACATTGGATGGTGCGTCTTTCAGTGACATGCACTGCTTCCTCTACAGTTTTACAATGGAACCTGCCAGTTCCCACCCCATGGTGTTGAACTATTTCTGGTGGGGCTCTGCCATAAAACTATAGAGAAAGCAATGTATGCTACAGCTGTGGCAACACAGGAGAGGTACCATGTTCAATAACATGTGTGAAGAGGTCATTTGTTCCTTCCATCAGATCTTTCCACTTAGCTGTTAATCTTCATGTAAATGCAATATCCCACTGCTTCCTCAACCAATGATAAAAGTTTATTTTCTCTTCATTCTTCCACTGTATCTTTGATACTCTTTGTGGGGTATTGTATAAATCATCAGGACCCTATATTCATGAGTGTCCATGTGAGCAATCTGCAATCATACACCACTGATCACTTGTGAAGCAAGGATGTACACATTATATTAGTACCATAAATGTGCATGGACATTTCTTCACATAATTTCCTGTTCCTATTCAATATTGTACAAGTGTCTATGGGAGGGAGTGCTCTTATGCCCTCCCACATACAGAGCAATTACCAAGTTTAATTAATATAAGTGCTCTATCTTGTCATCTGTACATATTGGAGTGAGGGTGCTCAACTATCCAGCAATGGATGTTGACAATGGCACTAGAGTTTTCCCAAACCTGAAGTGCATACATAAGATGATAAACATACAGCTTCCTTTCTATCTATATTTAAATGCCCTTTCTTCTTTTAATCCTTTGTATTAGATAATCCATTGTATCCCGTGGGCACTTATTCATCAAAGCAACTTTAAACCTCTTCTTCAAGATCAAATGGCTCTTTAATCCATCTGCCCACAGCTCTCTGTGTTACAGAAAATTAATCAGAAGTATTAGTTAGCATCTGCAGCACGATTCCTCTGAAGCCCCTGAACATTGTCATCACCAGTCATTGTCAAGGGATAAGAAGGAGCAATGCGGTGTGTGTGTATCTGTGTGTCTTCCGATGTCTGCCACAATTTATATGCACTTATTGTTGGCTATATGTATTATATCCATTTATTGTTGTGTAAGGAGCCATGGTGGCACAGTGGGTTAAACCGCTAAGCTGCAGAACTTGCTGACCAAAAGGTTGTCTGTTCGAATCCGCAGGACTGGGTGAACTCCCATAGTTAGCCCCATCTCTGCCAACCTAGCAGTTCAAAAACATACAAATGTGAGTACATCAATAGGTACTGCCTTGGCAGGAAAGTAACGGCGCTCCATGCAGTCATGCCGGCCGCAGGACCTAGGAGGTGTTTACAGACAACGCTGACTCTTAGAAATGGAGATAAGCATCACCCCACAGTCGGACTCGACTAGACTCAATGTCAAGGGGAAACCTTTACCTATTGTTGTGATACTTTTATTTTCATGCATTTTTTTAAAATTTACAAAATCTTACATATGATTATCATTGGACCCCACTCAATTAACTGGTCAAGTATGTTAAACATTGGGGGTGGGGGAAGCTTTATATACTAAAAATCCATACATGAGTAGGGTGCCTTCTTATAGCTGCTGGCATATGGGCTGAAGTGGCATAGCAGCATTACTTCACAAACTCTCATGCTTTCTTTCCATTCATGAATGAGTTTGACTAACTAGACAAAAGTTTCTTAAACTATGCTCCTCCAGGTATTTTGGACTTCAGCTTCCAAAAATCTCAGCCAGCTTACCAGCTGTTAGGAATTTGTGGGAGCTGAAATCCAAAACATCTGGAAGAGCACAGTTTGAAAAGCTCTGGACTAGACCAAAACAGACACCTTTGCCTTTGCTCTGGCCTTGCTGGTTTATCTACATAGCAGCAGAAAGACAACCAAACACAGTCTGCTGCATCTGCATCTCCACCCCATGTAACAGTGCCAGCCACTTGCATGGTTTCCCCTGTGATTCACGATGCATTTTGATTTGCATTGGTGGCACAACGCTTTCGGAGCACCTTCTTCTGCTTTGCAGGTACATCACAAGTTACACAAGATTTTTTTTTGACATTGTGAAAGGAGATATGCAAGTATCTTTGTCCCTGCTGCATAATGATAGTAAGATGGTACCAAAACAGGTCCTTGCAACTGGTGAAATGGAAGGAGAGGATCAGAACTAGTTTTGTGCATTTTGAGTGAACTGCTATCCGTTTTTGCTTACTGGATACCGGAAGCCCCCCATATCCATTTTCGCTCACCTCCTGTAAATGAGTGAGCTGCCAAATGGGTGTTTTTGTTCTGTATCTATAAGAAGCATTGGCGGCAATGGGGAACAGGGCTCTTCATTCCCTTGGGAGAATTTCCTTTCTTCCCTTCAAGGCAGCCTGGGTTTCAGCAATGGGGTTAAGGAAGCCCCCTATCTATCCCATTATTGCGGGGAGGGATTTCCCATAGGCTCTCCTTCCACATCCTTCATTAAGACCTGGGTTAAAAAAAGGCATGATACCACTCTTTATAGATCCTTTCCATTTTGTTTGTAGAGGAGACCGAATTTAATGTGTCTTAAAGCTGTTTCCACTCTAGAGAACAGGTGTGTGCTTTCTCTCCCTGCACCAGCAGCACACCTCACAGCTTTCCAAGGCATTTCAAGATGGCCCAGGGAAGGAAAAGCAATGACCACATCAACCATAAGGTTGATGCGGCCCTTTGTGAAAATAAGTTTGACACCCCTGCTATAGATGAACATGAAGATTACTGATCATTTGAAGAGAATGAATATTTTACAAATCAGTTTGGATAAAGCACAGGTTAGAATTATGAAGATGGAATTAAAAGCAAAAACAAATTAGATTGAAAGCTATACCAAGAGACCTGACTGATTTGAAACAGACAATTTTAAAACTTATGGCAGAACTTTTAAGCAACTCTAGTGACGAATTTGGGGAAAATGTTGAAGCAATATATAACTCTGCCTACAAATAGAGAAAAAAGAACCTTTCAAGAAATGTGATAATTTGCTTCACACATAGAAGTGTGAGAGACGAAATACCGAGAGAACACTTTAAGAAAAGGTTTAAAAATAAATGAAAATGCAACAATTATGTTTAAAGAATTTCGAGAAAACGCTGAAGAAATATAGGAAACATACATTCTTAGTGGAGACACTCAGAAAAAAGACAGCCTTTCATTGGCTAGAGTCGGAATATTATCATTTATGAAGGAGATTATGAAGGAGATGAAACACTGAGAGAATACTTTAAGAAAAGGTTTAAAATAGATGAAAATGCAACAATTATGTTTAAAGAATTTCAAGAAAGAATGCTGAAGAAATATAGGGAACATACATTCTTAGTGGAGACACTCAGAAAAAGAAAAGACATGGCCTTTCATTGGCTAGACCAGAACATTATCATTTACAAAGGAGACAAATATACAATACATTATTTGAAGAGAGAGATTTCTTTAAAAGGTTGAACAAATAGGCTCCAGAAGAAAATATCCAAAAGAGTGAGACCTATTAAGAAGAAAGAATAAGAACGATTTAATACATTATCCTAACAAAACATCCAAAATGAATCTGAAATGAATTTTATGGAATGTAAATTGACTATATTCGCCCTCGAAAGGAAAACAGAATCTGGTATCCTCTAAAAAAATTGAAACACAATATGAAATAATTTCTTTTGGAGATTTATATAAAAAAAGAGAGTGCAAACTTTTGCAGGCCACAAATACGGACTTCAAGTTTGTGACTGCAAACAGGAACAAAAGAAATGGAGTAATCTTTTATCTACACCAAACGTTACAACTTAAATTGATTTTTGAAGATGAACACGCTAGATGTGTAATTGTGCAATTTAACTGGAATGGCAAGGTAATACATTTAATGGTTATTTATGACGCCAATAATGAGAACCAACATTTTATTAAGCTCTTTTAAGAAAGACACCTATATTGGAGTCACACAACCTGATTTGTAAGGGCGATTGGAATAGGGTTGCTGATCCTAATAAAGATAATACTACATCTACACTGTCTGCTTTTTTGGAGCTAATCTGGCATGTGAGAAACCTAATTTGCCCCCAAAAATTCCCCCACAGGGAGTCCCCACTACAAAAAGGCCCTGAATGATGTTTAGCACCACTGGATTACTACCCACACTGTCCCCCCACCACACCCCTGTATCATGCAAGTGTGACATGAGGCTTAACTGTCTCTTGCTCTGAGGTCAGCCAGATTAATGTAGGTCCTCTCCCCCTCCACTCCTAGCACTTCCTATCAGCCTGATCAATGTCAAGGCAAGTGACAGGGAACACTGTGACATGAGGGACAGGGGAAAAGGGGACTGCCATCCTATGCCCCTGGGCCATCTGAGCCTAGAGAATATGGGATGGCAGGTGGGACTATTGGAACCTGTTCCATTTGGGAACTGATCCAGTTGTCCCCACTGGCTCTAAATTTGGGGGAAAGCAGGGTTTTCCCTGACTTTTGGTAAGGTTGCGCAAGGCTACATCAAGGTGATTTTGTCCCATGTTACTGCAGATCTGCCCCTACAGCATTTGACTGTTTGGGTGATTTGGGTGATCCTCACTTACACCAACCTAAGTGTTGAACACCAAGGCTGTGGTAGGCACTTTAATAAGCAAAGCAGTTTATTGAAGATTAATATAGCAACAGTCAAAAAGATAAAAAGCAATCAAATAGGAAATAAAGAAATGTCCATAAAACAATCCATAGAGCAATGTGATGATATCCAGACAATATCCAAGTCAGGAAACAGATTAGTCCCAAGATCCAAATGACCAAGTCCACTGGAGGAAAGTCTTCCAGTTCCAAAAGGTTGCAAAGACCAAAGTCCCTTTAAGAAGCAGGAGCAAACTTGAACCAAACAATCCAAATGCAGGAGCTTGAAATCAGGACAATCAACTCACAAAAATCTCAGCATGAACATGAATATAAAGCAAGATTATGCATGAATCTCAGCATGAACAAGAACGCATAGAGCAGGCATGAAAACCAAATGTTGGACTCCCTGAAGGGTATAGATTCACAGGCCCTATATTTATTCAGAAAGACGTAGGAAAAGCATTCCGTTTCCCTTGGGAAACCTCTCCCTCTTTTCTCTTAATCTTGCTGAGCACCTCCTCCCTACATCCAGGTAGTGATCCTGATAAATTTGGCCTTTGTGATCAAAGATTGCCTCCTCCGGTTTGCTCATTAGTAAATTCCTTTCGCTATCTCTATCTAGCCTTGACTGTTCAACCTCAGCCTCTTTTTCAGGCTGCCTCAAGGCATCTTTGCTTTGTGAACCCACAATCCCAGAATCCTCAGTTTCACTCTGGCTAACTGTATTTTCATGGCCATCATCTGTATTCACAAACCCATGGGAATCAACAGAAACTCGATCATTTAAGTCAGACAAGGGAACCTCTGAAGGGTCATGATCATTCTCCTTTGAGTCCTGTGGCAAAGAGACAATCACAGGCTGAACCCCTACACTAAGCAGCAAGTGTAGATCATAGAACCATTGAACAATCATAGAACAATAAAGTTGGAAGAGACCACATGGGCCATCTACTCCAACCGTACATGGTTCACGTTACAATGACTGTGAAGGCAGAAGAAGGCTGCAACATATTTAGAAGCCACCGTCGTCGTCTTAACCTTAGGTGACGACTGTGTGTTGATCGGCCATGCACTGACCCCCCCACACATTAAAAAATCTCATGCCCAAGCATTTTCCAAGAAGTTGGAAGGCCATCATATTCCACACATAAAAAAACCCTCATGCTTAGGTATCTTCCAAGAACTTAGAAGGCCATCATACTCGCCTAAGAAGAAGAAGAATAGAATGGGTTAAAGTTGGAGAGGGTTGATGGAAGGTGGAATTGTTAAGGTCCTGAGTTGGCCCAAACCGGTGAATTTGAAAGAATAAGCAAGTTGATAACTTTCTGAAAGACTGGAAATTGTTTATGGATTTTTCCCACAATAAGAAATCTAACAATGTAATAACCTGTGGTTATGATTACAAGTAATCAATAGGATTATTTAGCTGGCTCTGTAATGGTAGAAAAATAAATATATATTTCCCCCTTTTCATTAAAGTTAGAATTGGGAGGTGGGGGTAGAACCTAACTGAATTCCCCCCTCCCTTCATTATCTCTCCCCCCCCCCCCCAATTTCCATCTCTGTTTCTCTATTTTATGAATATGTACCTTTTGCTCTGCTTTAAAGGTAGTCAGGCCTTTTTCTGTGAAACTGCTTACTCCAGTTATATTACTATCAGCATGACCAAATTGCTAGCTGTGATTGAAAATAACACTGCATGATGCAACTACAGTATCTTCAAATGGAACATGATGAGAATTAGACATAATGAGCAAAAATTTATGTCATCACTGTCTTTCGACATGTCGCCTCCAAACAATCTTACAATATCCACTTCACTTTCAATTACTTATATATCCAAGATGAAATGCCAATTGAGTAGCTCCTTGTTACAGGGTAATGATCTGATGATGCCAAAATAACATCCAAGGAAATTGGTTTTGTTGCACCAAATGATTAATGAAGCAGACACAGTCATTTCCTCCACTGAATGTTAATGGAGGCAAGAGATTTTTTTTCCCCATAGTGCCATTATTGGAAAGCTGCATTCTTGTGGGCTTTTGTATGCAGGTCATTTTACATAGCAGCCAATCAGATGCTGAGTCCCGTCCTTTGGACACTGTTGCTGTCTGTTTTTGAGGTTTTCTCCTTGTCTCCTAGACAAGAGCAAATTATAATGCTGTGCTCCCTAATTCCTGTGTTAGTAAATAAGTTATTCAGGGCAATCAAGCTACTTGATATATCTATTGATTGCATTTTGGAGAATCTCTGATTAAATACTGGTGACGGCAAGATACGAGAATGAGGACAGAAGCAATGATGGAAGAAGAGGAGGGAAATTAGTTGCTTCTGCCGCCAAAGAGTATACAAAAATGTCATCCACTTAAGAGATCCTTAAAGTAACAACTGTCAATAGACATAAAAATGCTTTCACAGCATTCTCTTGCCATCAGCAATAGTGCAATGCATTGAGGAACACTTAGTGGTAAGTGCTGGAGAAATCAGAGAAGTCACACTCTGGTAGGACTGAGTGTTACAGGAAGATCAAAATAAGAAGAGGCTTAGTAACTAGGGGTGCATCTGCACTGTTGAATTAATGCAGTTTGACACCACTTTTATTGTCATGGCTTAATACTTTGGGAATTATAACTTTAGGTAAAGGTAAAGGTTTTCCCCTGACATTAAGTCCAGTTTCAAACTACAAGAGAGGAGATTCCATCTGAACATGAGGAAGAACTTCCTGACTGTGAGAGCCGTTCAGCAGTGGAACTCTCTGCCCCCGTGTGTGGTGGAGGCTCCTTCTTTGGAAGCTTTTAAACAGGGGCTGGATGGCCATCTGTCAGGGGTGATTTAAATGCAATATTCCTGCTTCTTGGCAAGGGGTTGAACTGGATGGCCCATGAGGTTTCTTCCAACTCTTTGATTCTATGATTCTATGATTCATGTCTGACTCTGGGGTGTGGTGCTCATCTCCATTTCTAAGCCTAAGAGCTGGCATTGTCCATAGACACCTCCAAGGTCATGTGGCCAGCATTACTGCATGGAGCGCTGTTACCTTCCAACCGGAGCGGTACCTATTGATCTACTCATATTTGCATGTTTTCGAACTGCTAGGTTGGCAGAAGCTGTTTAGGAGATGTTTATTTATTTATTAAAAACATTTATATTTCGCCCTTCTCTCCCTGCCAGGGACTCAGGGTGGAGAACAACATATATGCGGCAAACATTCAATGCCAGGACATAAAACCATAAACATATACAACATTAAGAGCACTTCTATTCACATTAAAAGTTGCTTAAAAACCATCTCAGGACACCATTTTGCCTCACTGCACTGCCCCAAAGGCTTGGTCCCACAGCCAGGTCTTCACCATCCTTCTGAAGGACAGGAGGGAAGAGGCTGATCTAATACTTCCAGGAAGGAAGTTCCATAACCAGGGGGCAATCATTGAGAAGGCCCTGTCTCTTGTCCCCGCCAAACGCACCTGTGATGGTGGTGGAACCGAGAGCAGGGCCTCCTCAGAAGATCTTAGTTTCTGCAGTGGTTTGTAAAGGAAGATGCTTTCAGACAGGTAAACTGGGCTGGGGCCATTTAGGGCTTTATAGGCCAAAGCCAGCACTTTGAATTATGCCTGGTAGAAAACAGGTAGCCAGTGGAACTGATGTAACATGTAAGTTGTGTGCTCCCTGTATGCTGCCCCCATTATTAACCTGGCTGCTTCTCGTTGGACTATTTGAAGCTTCCAAACTGTCTTCAAAGGCAACCCCTTATAGAGCGCATTGCAGTAGTCTATCCTGGATGTAACAAGAGTGTGGATCGCCATGGCCAGGTCTGACTTCCTAAGGTATGGGTGCAGCTGGCGCACAAGTTTTAATTGTGCAAAAAGTCCCGCTGGCCACTGCTGCAACCTGAGGATCCAGGCTCAGCGATGAGTCCAAGAGGACTCCCAAGCTGCAAACCTGTGCCTTCAAGGGGAGTGTAACCCCATCCAGCTTTAGACTCTGCCAAAGACTGTTGGCTACTTACTAAACTACAAATGCTAGGATTCCATAGAACTGAACCATTGTAGTTAAGGAGTGTCAAACTGCATTCATTCTACAGTACTAAAATAGATCTCTAAAGTTATGAAGCTGCACATTGGAAACAACCACCTATGAAGAACAAAGCTGAGAAAATAACAAGGTGATCATATATCTTATATCCAATCCAAGAAGCCAGGATTTTATTAAACCAAATGCATGTGAGAGGAGTTCATGGGGGTTTAAAGTATCTGTCTACTATGAGAATTCTCCACTGCTGCTCGTAGGTTTATGACTTCCTGACCTAGACTAGGCGGCCAAATGCTTGGTATTTGGCATTGAAGCCTGTGCACGAGGCATTGGTTCTAATATGCTCCTGTTTAGCTGAGAGTAGTAAATAAAAATGTGTATCATTTGGAGATAATAATTCATCTGTCTGTCATAACCAATGATACTTCCAAATTGCCAAACAAAATTTCTTGGTGCAAGATGGGGGATGCCTGGTTCGAGAGCAGTACTTGTGAAAAAGATCTTGGGGTCCTCATGGACAACAAGGTAAACATGAGCCAACAATGTGTTGCGGTGGCAAAAAAAGCCAATGGGATTTTGGCCTGCATCAATAGGAGTCTAGTGTCTAGATCCGGGGAACTCATGCTACCCCTCTATTCTGCCTTGGTCAGACCACATCTGGAATACTGTGTCCAATTCTGTGCACCACAATTGAAGGGAGACAGGCATGTAGCTTCAGCCCCCCCCCCCCCGAAATTCTCATGGTGGTCCGCGAGAAGACCTTACTGGTGCATTATTTAAACTGTTATGTTTATTCATATCATGATCTGATCACCATGCTCAATATATCCCATATGCATGGAGGTATTGGGGTAATAATACAAAAGGTTTGCTAGGGTAGACCCTCTTTCACTCAGACTCAGCCCCTCCCCCTAACCAAACTCACCCCCCCCCCCAATCAAAATCCTGGCTACAGGCCTGAAGGGAGATGTCAACAAGCTGGAATGTGTCCAGAGGAAAGCAAGTAAAATGATCAAGGGTCTGGAGAACAAGCCCTATGAAGAGCAGCTTAAAGAGCTGGGCATGTTTAGCCTTCAGAAGAGAAGGCTGAGAGGAGACATGATAGCCATGTATAAATATGTGAGGGGATGTCATAGGGAGGAGGGAGCAAGCTTGTTTTCTGCTGCCCTGGAGACTAGGATGCGGAGCAGTGGCTTCAAACTACAAGAGAGGAGACTCCATTTGAACATTAGGAAGAACTTCCTGACTGTGAGAGCCATTCAGCAGTGGAACTTTCTCCCCCGAAGTGGGGTGGAGGCTCTTTCTATGAAGGCTTTTAAAAAGAGGCTGGATGGCCATCTGTCAGGGGTGCTTTGAATGCAATTTTCCTGCTTCTTGGCAGGGGGTTGGACTGGATGGCCCACGAGGTCTCTTCCAACTCTATGATTCTATGAGTCTAAGAATTGAGGTAGATAATGAACTTGCTCTTCAAGCTGTTTCATGTAGGCGCCCAAGAATCCCCCCCCCCCCGATGCCTCTAACCAGGCCCGTAGCCAGGATTTCGATTGGGGGGGAGTAGTGTTTTTCAGGGGAGGTGTCGGGGGGGGGGGGTGAGTTTCAGGGGGGTGAGTCTGAGTGAAAGATGGTCTACCCTAGCAAACCTTTTCTATCATTACCCCAATACCCCCATGCATATGGGATATATTGAGTATGGTGATCAGATCATGATATGAATAAACATAACAGTTTAAATAATGCACCAGTAAGGCCTTTTCGCAAACCACTATGAGAATTTCGGGGGGGGGGGGGGGGCTGAAGCCCCTCAAGCCCCCCCCCCCCCCCGGCTACATGCCTACCTCTAACTGGTACTATCTTTGTGCTATATAGTTATTGAATTAGCATAGTGCCCTGGATATTTATTGTGAATTGTCAGCTGGTCAATGGCTTAGTTTGCACCACTTTGAGTAGCACAGCTTTATTTGAGATATAATTAACTTAGGATTTTTTCTGCATGGTTATTAGCAGCTTGCAGTTTATGTAATGTAATTGGTTGGATTTCTGCATACCAGAGTCATTTGTGCACCTCCTGTTCCCCTCTTTTAAAGCTTTCTTTCCTTGCAAGCAACCAGGCTGTTAGATTTCCCTGTCATGAACTACTACACCATCCTGGTTCTAGCTTCAGGGAAATGTAAAACATTGCATATTTTAATTGGGCAGCTGTAGCTCCATGGTTGAGCACCTGCTTTATATATGCAAAACACTACAGCTCTAGCTCCTCATTTTCAGTTAGGACTGGAAAAACTCTGTGAACTTTTTGAGAGTGACTGCTGGAAGCATAGATACTTTTTAAGTAGATGGGCCAGTGATCTGATTGGAATAAGGCAGCTTCCTATGTTGTGCACTACACCTTTTTGGACTAAATTCATAGGCTGGAATGCTGTTGGTGAGATATGCTAATACAGTGATCCCTCACTACTTTGTGATTCGCTTTTAGCAGACTCGCTGTTCACGGGTTTTTGAAAATATTAATATAAAATATAAAATATTTATGTCCAGTGGAGGCCAGGGACCCTGGAAGTCCGGCGGCCTGTGGTGCGGCGGGGAAGGCTGGCCTCACTGGCCTGCTGCTGTCTGTGTGGCTCCGGAGGCTCTGCTGGAGTCTGCGGAGGCCAGGGAGGCAGGTAGGTGCCCTTGGGATGGGCCGGGAGGCGGATAAGGAAGCATGAGTAAGAAAATAATATATAAAATATATAAAATAATGTATAAATATTAAAATTAATATGGCGTCCCTATTTTGTGGATTTTCACTTATCGCGGGTCATCCTGGAACAGAAACCTCATGATAACTGATGGAACACTGTAATAATAATAATAATAATAATAATAATAATAATTTATTTATATTCCACTCTATCTCCCCAAAGGGACTCAGGGCAGAACCTAACGTTACTTGTACATATCTCATGGAGGGGTTATGGTATTCAGTATCTCATGGAGGGGTTATGGTATTCAGTAGATCCTTACATAACGTCCTTCTGGGGGAGGCACTTTCCAAATGCCAGGGAATGGTACACTGGCCATTTCATGGCTATGGGTGACATGTGTGTGTGTGCGCACGCACCCCGACAGTTTTTGGCTATATAGGGAGGAGCTGATTGTGCTGTCCAAGATTTCCAGCAAATGTGGATTAGCTTAGAAGTGCTCTTAGGGATGTGAGACTTTGGACTTGCATTATTCTCAGCAAATTTTATGTATTTTCTCAACTTTAGTTATAATTTTTCGAAGTTCTGTTTCTTGTTAGTTGTTAAATGCCATCAGATTGACTTTGTCTTATGGCAGCCCTATGAATTAGAGACTTCTATGTCGCCACAACATCCACAGCTCTGCTCAGGTCTGGCAGACTTCGGACCATGGCTTTCTTGATGGAGACTTCAAACTACAAGAAAGGAGATTCTATCTGAACATGAGGAAGAACTTCTTGACTGTGAGAGCTGTTCAACAGTGGAACTCGCTGCCCTGGAGTGTGGTGGAGGCTCCTTCTTTGGAAGCTTTTAAACAGAGGCTGGATGGCCATCTGTCAGGGGTGATTTGAATGCAATATTCCTGCTTCTTGGCAGGGGGTTGGACTGAATGGCCATGAGGTCTCTTCTAACTCTTTGATTCTATGATTCTATGAGACTATTCACATATAATACGATCTTCCACTTTTCCTACTGTCTTCTAACTTACCAAGTACTACTGACTTTTCAAATGAATCATTTATTTTTGTGACATGTCCATATATGATGGTCTCAGTTTAGTCATCTTGGCATCTATGGAGAGTTATTTATTTATTTAGGGTATTTGTATTCTGCTCTTCCCAACCTGGGGGGGGGGGGGGGACTCAGGGCGGCTTCCAGCCAGCACATATTCGATGTCTACAAGCAACACAACAAAACACACACCAAAAACAATAATTATAAATAGTTAAAAAAATTAGAGTAATACAATAAAGTCTACTAAAAAGAAAGCCAGTCTGGTGGCCATTGTTCCGTCTAGTCCTGTAATTGAAAACTCCATTACACTTGTCCATAAACCGTTTCCATAGCTTTTGTCGTCATTGTCGTCATCAAGTCTGCAAGCTTACCCAAAGGCCTGGTCCCACATCCACGTTTTTAATTTCCTTCTAAAGGAGAGGAGGGATGCAGATGACCTAACTTCCCTGGGGAGTGAATTCCACAGGCGGGGGGCCACCACTGAGAAGGCCCTGTCCCTTGTCTCCGCCAACTGTGTTTGTGACAGGGGCGGGGCCGAGAGCAGGGCCTCTCCAGAAGATCATAAATTCCAAGGTGGAATGTAGAAGGAGATACGTTTGGACAGGTATGCTGGGCCGGAACCGTTCAGGCTTGATTTACTGAAGAACTTATTTGTTTGTCTGCAGAATTCTTTTCTTGCACTTCATTTCAAATGGATTAATCTTCTTATCAGCTTTCTTCACTGTCCAGCTTTTCACATATTATTATTTATCGTGTCATCAGCAACCATTGTATTACAATTCTAACAGAGCAAAACAAACACACAGATTAAAAAGAAAAAGGAAAAAAACACACAGATTTTGCAAATTTGGTATTTGATTAAATGTCCTTTGACCAGTATCTGGCCACTTGGAGTGCCTCTGGGGTTGCCGCAAGAAGGTCCTCCATGGTGCATGTAGCAGGGCTCAGGTTGCATTGCAGCAGGTGGTCAGTGGTTTGTTCTTCTCCGCACTCGCATGCCGAGGATTCCACCCTGTAGCCCCATTTCTTAAGATTGGCTCTGCATCTCGTGGTGCCAGAGCGCAGTCTGTTCAGCGCCTTCCAAGCCCCTTCCAAGCTTTTCACAGCCAGATATAGAAAGAGGAAATGGAATGGCAATGAACAATGGAATGAAGAATCAAACAAGAAACAGGGCCTTCTCATTGGTGGCTCCTCTGCTATGGTACTCCTCTCCAACAAAATTAGATCAGCGCCCTCTCTCCTGGCCTTCAGAAGAAAAGTAAAAACTTGGCTATGGGACCAAGCCTTTTGGCTTTAAGCAGTACAAGGAATGATCAGGTATTATATACAATAGGTATTATATATGGAACGGCCTGGGCAACGATGGATTTTGTGATATTAATGTTTTTATTGATATGTTTTTAATTCCATGTTTTAATGTTAAATGATGTGTTTTGTGATTTAATTGATAATTGTATGTTGTTATCGTCATGTTAGGTTTCTGTATGTGAGGCATTAAACTTTGCCATAATTATGTTGGAAACTGCTTTGAGTCCCCAGCTGGGGTGAGAAAAGTGGTATGCAAGTGAAGTAAATAAACAAACAAACCAGGAACAAGAACAAGAGGGTAGTAGAAAATGATCTTGTGGCTTACCAGTGGGCGAAGGCAGTATTTATAGCAAAGGTTAGCAACTGTTAAAGGCCAGGGATGAACAGCTGTTGGAGCTATCCCCCTATGTTGTACCCCTGCAGGAAATTCATCTTCTCCTCCAATTTCTTGTGGAGATGTGGGGAACATTTTAGAGCTTCCCTGGGCCATTTTAGTTCAAGGAGAGCCATTTTTGTATTGCCATGTTTTAGTTTTACATGTGGAAAAAAAGCAAAGCGAATGACATCAGAAAAATGTGAGTATAGTGGAATTTGAAACCAACTCCTTAGTCACGGCCAGCTACTGGAGAGCAACAATGGAAGAGGGCAATTGCTTTTATGTGTTATATGAGGTCATGGTACAGGTATCTATTTAATGACTGAGGGAAACAGGTTACTGGATTAGATATGTGAAGGTTGTGTAATTTGTGGCTATCCAGATGTTATTGAACTGCAAGTCCATTAACTCTACCCACCATAACCAGTAGAGAGAGATTATAGAAGTTTAAGATCATCTGGACAGCTTCACATTGCCATTCCCCAAGACAGACCTTTAGTCTGAAGTAACACGTTTTTCTTCTGTTCTCGGCAAGAAACTCTTTCATTTTCTTCTAAATAAGAACTTTCACTGTTGCTTATGTTTATAATCGACCATCAAATGCTTCCTGATAAATATATAAGCAGCCAAGGAAGCTCTAATCCTAGCCATCCTCAGTTCCTGTGGGTAATTGCTACCATGGAATCAACTTAATTAAAATTGGTCAACAAGGTCACCACAGTCTACTCTTTAATTTGTTGCTTCCAATTTATTGCACTGAAAGCTTTCCCGCTCAGAAAAACATGCTGTGTTGAATGTGTCATTTCCTTTCCCTGCTAATGGAAACACAGAAATAATGCTAAAGAAGCTCCAGGTTATTCAGCTGTGGCTTGGAGAAATGATCCTGGTCTTGGCTTTGGGGATATCTTGATGTCCACAAACTGTTTTCTATGTGGTTCAAACTGTGATTGCTTAATTCCAAAACAAAATGATCCTGGAGTTCATGGCTAGTGTTGTCGTCATATTCTGATGCCATGTAATATAAAAAAGGTAAAGGTTGTCTGTCAGGAACCGGTTTCCAGGCCTTGAGTCTTGGCGCAAAAAACCAGGATCCTGACATGTGATGCTGATAAGAATGTGCAGCTGGTGACCTTGGGGTGAAGCAGTTGGCATTTGGTGGGGAATATTCCGCGGGACTCTCGGTTGGTGGGAAAGGGGAATTCAATTGTGAGGGAGGGTATATAAGGGTTGAACCGCGGCTGCCGGTCAATCCTGGCTTTCTTCATGTATGAATGTCCAGCAGTAAAAGTTCCTGATTGATTACGGATTGGCGTCCTGTGTCGTTATTGGGAGCGGCTGCTGTGAGCTTACAGTTGTCCCCTGACATTAAGTCCAGTCATGTCTGACTCTGGGGTGTGGTGCTCATCTCCATTTCTAAGCCAAAGAGCCGCCGTTGTCTATAGACACCTCCAAGTTCATGTGGCCGGCATGACTACATGGAGCGCTGTTACCTTCCCACCGGAGCGGTACCTATTGATCTACTCACATTTGCATGTTTTCGACCTGCTAGGTTGGCAGAAGCTAGGGCTGACAGCGGAAGCTCACGCCGCTCCCCGGAATCGAACCTGTGACCTTTCGGTCAACAACTCAGCAGCTCAGCGCTTTAACCCACTGTGCCACCGAGGGCTCTGTCATGTAATATTACTAAATAAGAAAAAGCAGGTACTGAATACCTCCTTCTACAACCTCTCCAAAAATCCATACACTATGTCATGTAATATAGTGTATGGATTTCTGGAGAGGTTGCAGAAGGAGGTATTCAATACCTGCTTTTTCCTATTTAGTAAATAGCTGGGAGGCTTAAGTGTACTGGGGGTGGGGGGTGGGGGGGGGCTGAGGTGCACCTGCATATTTCAGCTGTTCTTGAATATTGGGGAACAAAGAAACAGATTTGGAGACAAAGAGACAGATTCTATGTCTTCCCTAAATGCCCAAGAGAAGTCTGAATGCATTTAGACACATGTTTCCAATGAGTCCCAAAGAAGATAAATTAAAGGCTACAAGTCTCCTGGCTGTTGTTCCACATACAAGGTAAGCAGTGCAAGAACGGGACCAGCTTCCATCAACCATAGTCCACCAGTATTACAACATCTTATCCCAAGTCTGCGTTTCATTACCATCTGGAGTTCAGATAAAATATGATTTTATTTTGAGAGGGATGAATACAACTCCAGAAGTCTGAGGGGGCAGGAGCTCCAGGAGTTGTAATCCTAAAGACCAATATTTCCAAGCATTGATATATTCCTTAGTTTAGAAGTATTCTCCACCTCTGATGGATCTAGGATGGATGAAGACTTTGTTGTTTTTCTACTTGTTTATGACTTATGGCAACCCTAAGATAAACTTATATTTGTTTGTGTCTCCTTTAAACCCAAGAGGATGTGATTTACATAAGGTCATTTGTGAATGAGCAGGGATGCAAACCCTGGCCTCTAGAATTGTGGTATAATACTTAAACTACTATATGACACTAGCTCTAGGTTCTTTGAACTTGTAAGGACAGAAGGGAATCTGGTGTCTTCTATATCGACTATTCTATCTTGCTATGGGTTGGCGGGGGGGGGACGGGGGACGGGGGACGGACTTTCTCTGACCACACAGACAAAAGAAGTCAACAAACACAAAGCAAAAACTTAAACCATTAATTAATTAAACAATGAAGGAAGTAGCTATAGCTTCATTCCTGATTTTGGGAAAAAACTAAACAGCTGAGGGGGTGTGGTAATCTATTTTAAAGTTGAAATGCTGGAGCAGATGTATCTTTTGTATATCTAATGGATTTTATTTGCCCTTTCAAGCCCAGGTCAAGCCACATTATGATAATGATCATTCACAAAAGCATAGTATTTCTGGGGAAATCTGTTTTTTTTTCTCTGGCTACTCTAAGGATTACTGCTATGCTTAAAGAAAAGTTTGAGGTAGGAGGACAGCTGGTAATACCATTTCCCATGCTATTTAAAATATTCTGATGCTTTGATGCTCACACACATAATTCTATTGCACTATAGCAAAAAATATTGTGTGGATTTGCCCAGATAAATTAACAAACAAACAAACAAACAAACAAACAAACAACCCCTCCCCAACAATATCAAAAGACCTGGCAGTGAGATCCAGTTATTCTGGCACATGTCAGCAGCTATGTTATTCCATAGTCAAAAATTGTTCTTTTATTTTAGTTCTATGTTCTAATGCTGAGACCTACAGTTCAGAACAGATGCCATGACTGTATGAGCTCTGGCCTACACTAAGCTCTGCACATGACATCAGTATATCACACTGTGTCAACAAGGAATAGAAAACCTCCTACTCTCCCCCAAAAACTGCTCAAATGTATTACAAAATTGCTTGGATTGATTTCTACCCATCACTGCCGTTGTTAAGATTAATTTCAGTTCCAGTTTAACAGCTGCATTATTTTTGTTCCATTATTTGTGTAATGTCATATTGATCACATATACTCTAAGATATTAATTGTCTTGAGATTTGTTGACAGTCTTAGGGTCCTTCCAGACAGGTCCAAAATTTGGGACTTGTATCACTTTTACCTGAGGCATCCAAACAATGCCTCAGGTAAAAGTGAATTCATGCAGAGCTTTGTTTTCCAGTTTGACACCTGGAAAGATCTGGATCTTAAGCTAAGGTCTGGATCTTTCCAGGTGCTGGGTTTGTGGAGATTGACTTCCGGGACTGCTTCTACTGTCCCAGAGCTCAATCCTCACAGCCACTCTGGTTCTTCAGGCTCCAGGAGACCGAAAAAGTGGGAGGGGGTCAACCAGGTCACCCACTTCTTCCCCTCCAGCTGTCAATTTTCCCCCAAAAAAACTTACCGGAGGGGTCTGCCAGCAGTGCAGGTCCCTCTGCACAATACTCCTGATGCACAAAAATGGTGCATTGGCCGGGGGAGATATTTCCTTTCTCCTCCCTCCCCCAATGTCATTTTTGGGCACCAGGAGTACTGTGCTGAGGGGTCTGTGCTGCTAACAGGCCCCTTCAGTGTGTTTTTTAAGGAAAATGGGGGCTGGGGGCAGAGAAGGGTTGGATGCCATACCAGGTCAACTTTTGTTTGACCTGGAAAGGCATCTAGCCACCCCTCAAGGGAAAGCCCAGGATTTAAGTTGGGGGTGGGGACAGAAACAGGGAGGAAGTGGGTTATTTTAATTCACTTCCTCCCAGTTTTCTGTCATGTTTGGAAATGGCCTTAGCCCTATGAACCATCACGGAGATTAAGATCCTCTGGGGAGGCCCTGCTTTCCGTCCCGCCATTGTCACAGGCATGATTGGTGGGGACGAGGGACAGGGCCTTCTCGGTGATTGCTCCCCGGCTATGGAACTCCCTTCCTGGTGAGATCAGGTCAGCCCCCTCCCTCCTGTCCTTTAGAAGGATGGTAAAAACTTGGCTGTGGGACAAAGCTTTTGGGACAGGGCAATGAAGTGGCAGTGGGAAAGATGACAGGGCCAATTGGATTTGATGCAGATGGCTAGGACGGTTTTAAATGGTGTATTTTAATATTTTGATAAATGTTTTTTTAATGTTTATGTATTGTATGTGAACTTGTGTCCTGGCATTGAATGTTTGCTGTCTATATGCTGTGCTCCACCCTTGGGAACCCTTCGGGGTGAGAAGGGTGGAATATAAATGTTTTAAATAGAATAAATAACTAATAAACTATTGAAATAGAGCTTTATCTCCATGCCAAAAAAATTTGGTATTGGCTTTCTTTATTATCTGGTCTACTTAGACTGATGAACCAAACTTCTACATGCAATCCACTTTTAGGCCCTTTGAGACAGCTGCTTAATCCGGAATAAGGAAGTGGGATTAAAAATTCTGGTATCTCAAGGAGAGTCCACACATAGAGCTCTCAGTCCTGGGAAATGGTCCCATGGTGTTTAGAAAAGTTTGGTTAGTGCGGATTGAAGGGAACCACAAAAGGTATGGTGTGACATCCGCCCCCATGACACTCTCAGATGTGCTGCCCTTCGTAAGCATTTCGCCAATGTTGCAGCACTGATGCAGATATAATATAGTGTGCACAAGCAGATTTTCTGTCATTTCCCCTTACCCTTATTCGTGGTACCTTCAGGTTTGTACACTTGAACTTCATTTACCTGTGGGGTTACTTGCTTGCGACATGCTGCTGCCCACTGTGTTATTTCAAGTTCTGTTTCTTTTCAGTAATACACAGGAAACGAGAACAAAGGAATGGTTGGAGAGAGTACTCATGGGAATTCCTTTCTTCTCATGCTTCCATTTAGCCACCAGTTTGTCTGCGGCTCCTTCTGTTGCACCCCTCTACCAGCTGTTTCAGGATTTTAAAACGAGGATAAGCACTCCAGCAGTTTACACCAGTATACCTCAAAGTACTCTCAGAGTTTTTGAAAGTGCTGAGACATACAGTGTTCATACAGCACTTTTTTTTTGCCTGATGTTGGATTTTATGCAAACTTCATTATCATGCATTTTTCATGCAGTCTCTTGATCAACTGCTCATTATGGGTGTACATTTTGAAATCACTCCTTTTATCGCACTTTCTACAAGATTTTCAGGCTTGCATAGATGGGCCCTTTGTAATCTCTGTTCTACATATCAATCTTTAGTCTGCCAGTGGCTTCAGTGACAATTCCCCCTGTTTCCATTGGTACACCTGTGAGTTCTCTTTATTTATCCAGCCCAAATGATGTTACCCATGAACAAGAGTGAGTTTTCCCAATTATATGGGAAACCTTAAAATTTACTGAAGTACCATAGGAGAGGAAGTTCACCAAACCTATTAAGAAAAGGTCTGAGTTACTGTGAAAATGGGAAAGAGGGGAATGTAATGCAGTGACTGGATTAATGCTGAATGGTAGCACATCATACTGCCACATTTTGTTGCCTATGTCATTTGCACTATGCCATACAAGGGCGGCTCATCCATTACGCGAAGTAAGCGGTCGCAGAACACTTTTTTTTTGCCAGGGGCACAGAGGCGCCTCTGTAAATGCCCCTCAACCGCCACTCGAGGAGCGCCCCCTCAGCTCACAACAGCCCTAGCAGTCCGGGGGGAGCCTCGGCTTTCTTGCCTTGCTGCCGGGCGATTCTCTTCCCAAAGGGGCCGGGCCCTTGAGCCTCGCTTCACCCCTCTTGTTCCTGCTCCACCTGGCCACCGGGTGTGCGAGCAGAGCCGGTGCTCAATCATTCTCCGCATTCGATCCCTTCCCCATGACCGGCTCCCTTTCCCGATCCCCCAGCGCTCCACCCACCTCCTCTCCTCTCCCCAATCCACGGGTGGGCCAAGGGGCGGAGCCGCTGCGCCTGGCCCGCTTTGGGTCTGGAGGCGTGTCTGAAGACCCCAGCATGCGCACCAAAAGTCGCCTCTTCTCCTGACTTTCTTTTCAGCCATTGGGACCAAGAGAGAGAGAGAGAGAGAGAGAGCCCTTCTGGCTGGAGGTATCTCCCACCTCCGCTCCCTCATTTGTTTTTGCGCATACCTTCAGGAAAGGTGGGCATCTCCACCTCTCTCTCTCTCTCTCTCTCTCTTGGTCCCAATGGCTGAGGAGAAAGTCAGGAGAAGAGGTGACTTGTGGTGCACACGCCGGGGTCTTCAGGCACGCCTCCGGACCCAAAGCGGGCCAGGCAAGGGAGCAAGTGCGGCAAGTGTAGTTACTGGGATGTATAGTTCACCTACAATCAAAGAGCATTCTGAACTCCACCAATGATGGAATTGAACCAAATATGGCACACAGAACTCCCACGACAAACATAAAATATATATCAATGATTGGTTGGGGGGGAGGGCAAAATACTGTTTGCTTACCGTTGAAAATTACCTAGGGCCGCCTCTGATGCCATATACTTTGTCCACTTCGTGCTTTTGCATGTGTATGTGTGGTTGAATGGTTAGCCCACACACCCCTGCCCCCTTTCCATCAAAAAATGGGGCAACAGAATTCTGGGAATGATTCATTCTCCTCTAAAAGACTTCCAAGTATTGCTTGGCTTGTTCCTCCATATATAATTCTTTATTTCCTATATGAAACAGGAAAGTTAGTTGATGAAGCTCAACTATATTATGTTGACATTACAAAGCCGTCCTCTCTAATGTTAATTACACTGACATTGAAAATGAGACATTTATTCCACTTTTGTTAATTATAGTAAGGCATTTAAATTTATGATGCACCAAATCTTAGCTGAAGGGAGCTAGAAAATCCTTTGCTTGATGTAACCCCATTCTCTTCCCATTCCTGTCTTGGTTGAGAAAGTAGATAACAACAGTGGCTGGCAGTCTTTTGGTGAATTATGATGCCACAAGCATACCTTGCCTAAGAAAACCATGTAAGTCCCATAACTGAACAGATAATTGACACCAACATGCCAAAGATAGAATGTAATATTTTTGTAATTTTTTAAGTAATTACAGATTTTCAAAATTCCCTCTCCACAATGTCTCTGCACCCCCAACCCCCCCCCCCCCATCTTTTTGTTATCAGAGGTTGAGAGCATCAGCGGAGCATGTCTAACTTTCTGTGTAGCTCAATGGGCTGCAAAGATCATCACTAATGTTCTCCTTGTGTAACAGTTTACCTGGTGTAAATCTGCACTGAATTAATGCTGAATCCATTTGTGTTGAATCCAAGGGTTATCCAAATGACTCAGGACTGCATCTGCTCTGCAGTTGCTGCCATCACTGCTGCTCACAAACTTCAATCCAAGCTTCTGACCATTATAGTTATTTCTGCTGATGTCAGAACAGGGCACCTATGCAACCAGCATGATGGAAGGGGATAATGGTGTCTGCCTGTGAAATACAGCAATTTAAAATGGCCACGGATAGTGAGATCTGAGCAGTAGGTAGCAAAATCCGAGGTGTGAATATTGGGTCCCAGACCTACAGGTCATCCTGTAGGTCTGTGCACCTGGAGAGCAAAGAAGCCCAATGTTCCCAAATAAAGCTCACTAAGTTGAAATGGAAGCCACAGACATAGTTTATTAAGTCAGCTGAAGCGATGTCAGCCCATGGTTATCTGCCAAAGTAAGCTGAGATACCGTTAATCACAAAGCAGACATTTTTATACACAGAAACCCTTTGAAATTTCTGATCCCGCACAGCTGGACCTGGGTTCACCATGATTGGCTGGGCTCCAATGACGCAGGAACATTTGTGGGAGGAATCCCCACAGAGGTGGAACTGCAGCACAAACCGGCCAATGGGAAAGCATTCCCCACTCCCAATGCAGATTTCCACTCTTCAATGGCTCATGAGGGGCAGGGCCAGAAGACAAAGGTGCTGAAACAAGTTCTGAATGGATTATCAGGTCTGAGGAGAAGGACAAATAAAGGGGGCTATCAGGTCTCAAGTGTTAAAATGACTGAAATTTGAGTACCCAGCAAATGTGTCCAGAGCCTCTGGCATTGCTATCCAGTAAGTCCAAAACAGAAATATTGTTCATCCTGATAGGATTAAGTGGTAAGTTTCTAGAAACGGAGAAATGCTATTGTGTGACAATGGGACATGACCTTCTCATTATTGGAAAGTATCATGCCAGGTGATGGGTGTCTTTGTATGTCCAAGTAGCTACACAAAGGATAGGCAGCTTGTACCCTAGATCCTGTTGTCCTTTGAACATCTGGAATCTATGGAGACAGTAGAGATGGACTGTCCTGGTGGTGATGGGTGATTAAATCCTTCTTATGTAAATGAAGGCCAGAAGGACAGCTGGATGAACCTCTCGGGTCAGGAGATGAGGGCAAAAGGTCATCACAGGGCTGATAGGTAGCATTCTTCTCCTAAAAGGATTTTATATTTGGAATATAAAACATAACACATTAATGCACACACAGCGAGGGTCCATGGATATCGAGGGAAGCCAGCAAATGGATAGCTGGATACCCATGGGAAAGGAAGATGGACATACCGGGGGAATCATAGCAGGTTTCAGTATCCGTGGGGGAGGTTAATGTTGACATTGGGTTAGTGGAGCAAAGGTTAGGTGAGTTCAGGGCAAGTGGGATAGAAGAGATATTTAAAAGGAAAAATGAAGATCTTGTGGATACCGGGGCTCCCACTGAGGGACCCAGGGCACCCATAAAGGCAGGAGGTTGGTGAGGGGGTTAAGGGGAGGGGGTTAGAGGGTGGTCAGGCTTGGAGCCGCAGAGGGCTGTGGAGGGCTGTCCGGCATGTGGGCCAAGCAGCTGCCGGGTCGGCTGCGGAATGTGGAAGTAGAAAGAAAAAGACTCAGAAAGGTGAAAGGAGAGGCAGTGAAGCAAGTATTACTCCATTTATTTAAGGTTTAAGGCAATATAATTAATAAAAATGGGGGGGGGGGGTTGGCCAGAAGTTTTCCTGGGTCATGGTAGCTGCTGCTGGGCTCTTGTAGACTGCTGATCATTTGTATAATTGGACTTTTGAAATAAAAAAAAGCTCCCATTACCTGCAGAACTCTCCACTGCAGTGTCTAGCATACTAACATTATATTTCACCCAGGGGGAGGGGGGGGGGGTCTGTCCTTGACAAAACTTGGACAATAAATTGGGCTGAATAAGATCCAGTCTTGCTGACCAGACTGACCATAGTTCTGGAATAGTTGTCAGCAAACTCTGGAATATCTACTGACTTTGCCAAAAGTGAGGAAAAGTCTGTTTGATGTGACAAAAGGCACAATTGTCATTGAGTGTTGCTGTGTATTATGGGAACAGTCAGCAGTGCATTCATGGTAAGGACAGGACTTTGGGTCAGTGTTGACAAGCCCCAAGTAATGTTTCTATTTCAACCTTAATAGCCAATAGGTGCAATGAGCAAATGAGGTCCGTTTAGCTGCTGATCAAGGTCTGAGCAGGTTGATATTTCCAATAAGAAGTAGAATCTTATTACCTTGATGCAACCCCATTATCTGGTGGGAAGGAACTGATAACTCCATCCTATCTGCACACGAGTTGGTAAATGAGCAGATCTCCTTTGCTCGATGCAACTATTGGCTGTCAAGCTGGTCTTTAGGGGCCATTTATTATTGTGACAGTATAGTATGGTTATGATTATGTATGCTTATTGAATACGGAGTTGACCCACTAAGAAGTAAGCTCTATACTTACCTGGAAGAAGCTCCATGAACTGCAATTTCAAGTGTCTGTCTGTCATCCATCTATTAATTTGATTGATATGTTTGCTCTATGCATATAATATTCCTTCTGCTTTTTAAAATAAATGTTGGGGAGGGAGTCCTATCAGAAAGTGGTGTATTTTATGCATACTTGCAAATTGTTGAATGCTATTGCATATTAGGTTTCTATTTAATAAAATACAAGGCTCTGTTCATAATGCAAAAAGTATATTGTTTTGCCACTGGATGGCAGTATGTCTCAACAAAAATGAGATATTCTTTGCTAATCTAGTGTTTCTAAAGGAATTGCAATACACACTTGAGGGTTATGAGTGATTGAGTCAAAATTCAAAGATCTGTTCACCTTGTTCCATTAGGCATGAGCTCCCATGGTCCCCCCCACCCCCCATGGAAGGGTTGCCAATTGGACTGTCATAGTAGGAAATGCCCACAAATGGGGAAGATAGGTAAGATACTTGCAGCAACTGAGATTGTGCTGCATTAGGCAATGTTTGTGTTTTCCTGTTGATTCAAAAAGCTGTTAGCCAATGTCCAAAGTGATGGAAGTTGTTAAAATGACACTTTGGATGAGAGGAAATGTGACGGCACAAGTGGCGCCACCTATATATAGAACTGTTAGTTGTTAGACTTAAACTGTTGTATCATGCTTAATCCTGCCCCCTTTTTACATTGCTTGTATACAGTTGTATGGATTGGTTGTTTGTAGCTGTCAATCAGTACTGTTTGGCTCCACCTTTTCCTGCAAGAGGGGAGAACTTCCTTTTCTTTTCATTCTGCCTTCAGAGTTCGTACCAGATGGACGTGAGTAAGAGACCTGACTCTAAAGGACCCTGATTTAAGTTACCTCTTAGCACCAGTTCTGAGGTTTTTTACCCTGGGGACTCATGCTTTATGTCCAGATCGTCCTGGATAACATTGAGGAGACCCCAGCGCCTTCATACCAGTTCTTTTGGCTCCAGAGGAAGATCCTGAATCTTCAAGACATAGGCCATCTGAACTGGGGTTGTGGTTTGCTCCGGCATTCACAGCCATTGAGGAAAGAGGAAACTTGGTGAGGCTTCTCAGCTTCAAACCCCTTGGACCCAGGACTAATTGAGACTGTAACGTATGTTTTCCTTCACCCCCCTGAAGTTTCCAGCTCATTGCTTTGAAGAAATGACTTTGTGATAAATAAAACTTATTTTGAGCTATTTACAGCGTTTTGGGTTTTTGGGAGTTCCAGTTTCCTATAGGAGGGCAAGAAGCAATCCCCTGGGGGAAAGATGCCACGTCCATTCCTCCTTTATTGAGCCCCCAGGCGCGACAGCACAGGAAACATCAGAACTATATTTAAATATTTGAAAAGGATGCTGTAAGGAAGTGGGAGCAGGCTTGTTTTCTGAGGCCCTAAAGACAAAGACTCAAATCAATGGGTTCAAATTACAGGAAAGGCAATTCCACCTGAACATTAGGAAGAACCTCCTGACTTTGTTTTGTTTTGTTTTTTTTACAATATGTCTTTATTCACTTTTTTAATACATATAATTAAAAGAATTCACTATAGTTAAAAGTAAGACAGTGTAAGCAGAACAGGCCAAAAGTTAGAGATTTAGAAGAGTAGAATAGGGGGTAGGGTGACTGGGATAGGGAAGATGGGATTTGGGTAGGGGGTGTAGGTGTAACGGTGAGGAGGAATCGGAAAAGAGAGTGCAAAAGTGTTTTAAAAAGTATGAGACAAAGAACGAGGTTCCCCTCTTCCTTCGGTCTGTCTTCCTGGTGTCTTTGATTGGGGTTTTCCTTTTCCTTCTTTCCTTCTCCATCTTCTCTTTCTCTTCTTTTATTTCTCCCTCGGGCTGTGGAATTTTCTTTCCTCCCGACTTTAGTTCTAGTTCATTTCTGCTTAAAATATTCTTCTATCATTGTCCAGTCCGTTTCATTTTTTATTTGTCCTTTATGTTTCTGAATTAAATAGCTTAGTCTATCCATGTTTTTCACTTCCATAAGCTTCACTTCCCATTCGTCCACCTCGGGTATCTCTTCCTTTCTCTAGTATCTAGCGTAACATATTCTCGCTGCTGTTACCGCCAGGAATATAAGTTTATCCATGTTTTGATCTATTTTCCCATCTGTAATTCCCAATAGGAATATTTCTGGGGACAGTGGTATTTTTGTCTTCAAAATGCTTTGTAGTTTTTCCTGAATTCCTTTCCAATATACTTTGGCTTTTTTTTTACAATGCCACCACATATGATAATGGGTGCCCTCTGTCTCTCCACATTTCCAGCATTTTGTGTTTAAATTCCTGTAGAATTTCCCCAATTTCTGGGGTGTTAAGTGCCACCTATAAAATAGCTTAATCCAGTTTTCTTTTAAGTCATATGCTTTTGTATATTTTAGTTTCTTTGTCCAAATAATTTCCCACTCTGCCAAACTTATTGATCTCCCTATATTTCTAGCCCATTTTACCATGCAGTCTTTTATTCTTTCCTCCTCCTGACTTTGTTATTTGGGAGTTGTAGTTGCTGGGATTTATAGTTAACCCACAATCTTTCACGACCCCTCTGATATCCCTTTGCGATCCTCCAGGGCTCCCAACCCCCCAGGTTGAGAAATACTGATGTAGTCAAATCCATTTTTTCATGAAGGAATGCACAAAGCATTCACGACACATTGCCATCCTTCTTCTTTTTAACCTAGAAGAACAGCTTTAAACTGTTCTTATTCATGGTTTAAAGAAATCATTATTTATTAAGTTGTGAATGAGCATCAACACATATTCAATCCTTTCCTTCTCTCCATCCTTTGCACATTTGATCTGGTGCCTCCATTCTGCTTCTTTTAAAACTAAATTACATCTTATTAAGACTGGAAAAATCCATCTCAGTTTCATTGCATTTCTCTGACTCACACTCTCATTTACATCTCATTCTGGTCTTGTATTGGGTTGTAAGACATCTCGGCTTGCATTGAAATAAAAGAAATGGAGGCTGCAGTCAAGATCATAAAGACTTGGAAAGGTAGCCATGAAGGAAATAGATAATAACCTCAAGTGCAAAGAAATGTCATTTAATATCAAAGTCAGAATCATCCAGGTCATAGTATTTCCAATTTCTATATATGTGTGTGAAAGGTGAACAGTGAAAAAAGCTGAAAGGCAGAAAATCAACCCATTTCAAATATTATTCTTTCTATGGATTCCACAGATAGCTAAAAAGACAAATGAATGATCTGGGATCAAATCAAACCTTAACAGTTCTTTAGAATACCACCCCCCTGCTATGCCACCTCCACTGGCTGCCGGTCCATCTCCGAGCCCAATTCAAAGTGCTCGTTTTGACCTATAAAGCTCTATACGGTTCTGGCCCAGCTTACTTGTCTGAACGCATCCACCCCTACGTCCCACCTCATAATGAAGATCATCCGGGGAGGCCCTGCTCTCACTCCCATCAACAGCACAGATGGGCCTGGCAGGGACGAAAGACAGGGCCTTCTCAGCTGTGGCCCCCCGCCTATGAAACACACTCCCAAATGAGGTAAGATCCACTCCCTCCTTCCTGGCTTTTAGAAAAAAAAATAATGGTTTTGGGACCAGGCCTTTGCACAGTAGAAGTAAATGTATGCTGCATTTCTGAAAGACAATGACTGGAACAGTGATTCGACGGACGAGACTGTTTTATTGTTTTAATGATTGTTTTATTGCTCATGGATGTATTTTTCAATTTGATTTATGTCTAATTGTAGTGTATAATTGTAATTGTTTGTATTGGCATTTAATTTTTGCTATTACTTATGTGCAAACCGCTTTGAGTCCCCCTTGGGGTGAGAGAAGCGGTATACAAATACTGCAAATAATAAATAAATAAATAATAGAAGAGGACTAAACTAAGACTGTTGTGCTTTGGACAGATTATTAGACGACGTGGTTCTCATTAAAAAAACTCCTAATGCATGATAAAATAGAGGGCAATTGGAAAAGAGGAAAAATTGACTGATTCAATTAAGGAAGCCCAGCACTGTAAGACCTCAATAGGGCAGTTGATCTATGGATTTGGAAGTCTCCATAAATTGAAGCCAATTTAATGAAAAATGAAACTCATTTTTACTATAGTTTATCAGGGTCTTAAGACCCCAAATTACAAACAAAATAGGTTCTGTAGGTTTGGATAGCACACGGAAGGGTTAACACTCCTGTAGTATTTGTTTTGCTGTCTGTGCCCCCGTTCAGAAGATTACGTTTCACTTTTTGTCCCTGTGGCAATTGGGTTTTGAAAATCTTTTGAAAAATTTGGATTGTTGTGGAAACAAGGATTGGCGAGGAAGCTTCAGCTGAGACACCTTTTCCTCAGGGTAACTCTTTCAGCAGTGAATTTCCCATCCTAGGGGTAGATTTATCTTACTTCCTGTTGTTTCAGCCCCAGTGGTGCAATGGGTTAAACTCTTGTGCCCGCAGGATTGTGGTTCGAATCCCGGAGCGGGGTGAGCTCCTGTCTATCAGTTCTAGCTTCTCATGCGGGGACATGAGAGAAGCCTCCCACAGAATGGTAAAACATCTGGGCAGACTGCCAATTCTGTCACACCAGAAGCAACCTGCACTTTCACAAGTCGCTCCTGACACACACAAAAAGGTCCCATTCTTTACTATTAGCCTTTTATGGGCCATCCAGTCCAAACCCCTGCCAAGAAGTAGGAAAATTGCATTCAAAGCACCCAGGACAGATGGCCATTCAGCCTCTGTTTAAAAGTCAGGCGTTTGTAACTCAGGGACTGCCTGTATAAGATATTGGTCTAATGTGGATTTTTAATAATAATAATAATAATAATAATAATGATGATGATGATGTCTGAAGCCTTGATGTTGGCACATGATGGTTGGCAAGGGGAAGAGAAGCCTGTGGGTGTTATACTTATTTAATAAACTATAGTTTGTTAAGCCATGAACTTTATATTTGAAGAGGCCTTGTAGTATTTAAACACTAGCTGAACACACACAATGGTATCTTCCAAACATATGGGTCCATGATTCTAGAATAGAATGGCAGTAACAAGACCATAATATTCAGTCTCAGTTTGTGATCTCTCCACCACTTTCTGAACTAGTTGCAGTTTCTGAACTTCCTTCCTTCAAAGTCAATCCCCCCTACAGCCTGTTACAGTAGTCAATCCTGGAGGTTACTGGAGCATGGATCTTGGGTAGATAATATGAATAAATCTGTTAAATGTGGGTCATGTTTTAAGACACACAGCATACCATTTTTAGAACTTAGAACTAGTTTTTGCAAGTGTGTCTCCAGTGGGATCTACAACACAATTCCTCCTGATTCTGAGCAGCGACAGATAAAACATTGGTTTTAACCAGTGAAACTTCACTTGTTGACCTTGGGTTAGGCTCACATACAGTGTCTGCACATCATTGGTATACCTCACATTAGGAACTTATAGAATTTTAGCGGGGGAAAGCTGATCTTTGAACAAGGGGGTAGGTAGGGATGAAGACATTACCTCTCAAAAAATGAAATTTTCCTTCACTTCCTTCAGCATTGCAGAGTGAGAAAATAATAAAAAAAGTTTGTACCCAAATGTCTACATCTTCCATACTTGCATTCATTTGGTAACTTTGCCCATCTCTTTTCTCTAGAAGCCTAGACTCTGTTTCTAAATGATAGATTAATGTTTTGTTACTGCACTGCTAGAAACGTGGGACTGAAGAAAAACTGCATTGAAGGACAGACATTTACTAGACAATGCTCTCATTTTGTTTCCAGCTGTAGCTTCATTGAAGTTGCTGACCATTTTCAGCTTCACAATGCTACAAGAGATCGCACTAAAGAAACTCACTAAAGAATTCCTTCTGGAGCTGCAGTAATAGGAACATAAACTTTACCTCCCTCTTGCCAACAAACTCTTTGTGATGGTCTTCATAACTAACAATGAATTTAGGACCTCATCACATGGAAAATTTTCCTCATCATAGGATACTTCAGCCATTTTTTAAGCACGGAGAGGTACGGAGCCCATCACATGACTTTTAAGCACTTCTGGCTGTCACATGCAGCTCCTCATCCTTGAAATGTAGCTGAAGTGTCCTGCAAGGAGGGAGCTCTGAACATAGGTGAACAATCATGTTCTGAGCTCCAAGTATGCATCAGATCTGTAGTTCCTGATGGAAAACACATGAGATGGGAAGTGTCTAACTTGCCTCTCCCATTCCATCATCACATGGTGGTGTTTTTTGGGGTATCCTGATGGGCAGGCTTTTGGAGAGTGTTTTAAGAAAGGGGCTTGGGAAAGAAAGTAGCCCATAGAAGTGTCTTACAAATGAGGCTTGGGAAGGAAAGCAGCCCATAGAAGTGGTGTTTTAGGAATGAGGTCTTGTGCCTCCTGTAAGCAGCTGGTTGAGCTAGAGATGGGAGGAGGTGATCCTGTGTGATGGAGGTAAGTAAATTCTCCACCATCTTTAAAGATAAGATTTTCCCTTTTAAAAAAAAGTAAAACCAAGAGGGAGGAGAAAAAGCTTCCCATGTGATGATTCAGAATCTGGGCAAGAATGGGGGGGGGGGGGGACTGAAGAGGCAAACACGTATGATAGGAAGACAGAACTTGAAATGGGATGATTGAGGATTGAAAGGGATGATTACCTTCTCTAAACATATGGATCCCTAAGCTTCTCAATATAAATGCGATGAGGTCCCTAGACTCTGTTTCCTTACTGCCACATAATCCAGTTCAAAGGACATCATCTGGATTCAAAAACTGGATTATATAGAAGTGTAGATGGGGCCTATATCACACAAATGGAATACAGTGCTCAAATGTCATTGAATGTGACTTCTTTTGTATCCTATGATAGGCAGTGTCAAACTGCTCCAGGATGCTCCAAACCTGAGAATGTGATTCTGGCTGCTGCCAGATTCTGCCCAGTGTCTTAATACCCCCTTCCCTCATTATTGGGTTTTGCTGTACATGCATGTATATCTGTGTGGGGAGGCGTCATTGCACAATGGATGTACCAAATATCTCCTTCATCAACGACCTTAAAATGACATACACAGTGGCATATTTCCTAAGATGCTTTGGCACAGAGATGTGATCTGGAAATACGAATTCTGAAGCTGTATGTCTATCCTTTGGGTTCAAATAAAGGGTGCAGCAGTTGGACATGATCCAATGGACATGATCCTACATGTGGGTTTACTTGCCAGTTCTCTTTGACGACCTCCACAACTATGAAGATGTAAGAGTAGACGTGGTAGAATAGACTCCACAATTTCTTGCAGCCGAGGGAAAGAAATTCTGGTTTTGAATTATACTTCAAAAAATTGAAAGGAAATGATTAGCTTCATGACTGCTCTGCTGGTTGGGCAAGCAATTTCAAATAACTGCAGCAGCACAGAGAAACATTAAAAATGTGATTACCTACTCAAAATCTGAAGTGCTGTTGTCCATTGTGAACCATACTTTATGTCACAATCCCAATTTTAGTGTTCTTGAAATCTGCTTGTGAGAGCCTTTGTTTGACTAGAGGAGCCATTCTCCTGATTTCCAAAATAATAATTCTTATATACATGTTTTCAGAGTACTTTTGAAATAGCAGAGTAGGGCACCCAATATAAGTTATTAAGAGTAATTTATAACCCTTCCGTTTGCGAATTTGTCTGTAACAGTCATCCTATGATACAAGCAGCCAACTATTCCACATTCTCCTCACCTTTTAGATACTATTTTCAGAATTATGGATAATCCTTTTGTACTTGATAGATCCCTGAGCACAAAATGTTCTCTGCAGAACCATGGAGCCCTTCCCCAAAGCAGTGGAAAGACATCAGATAGTCTACTGCATTCATTATATTCTGGGAAGATGTGAGAAAGAAAACTGGAGACTATGGACTCATGGTGTACTATAAGAGCAAAGAGACACAAGGAGTGAAGACATGATTAGAATCAAAATCTAAAATCCAAAAGGACCTTCTCAGTTCTGGTACCACGATTATGGAATGATCTCCCTTTGTATGCCTAATTTGCACCAATACTGCTTCATTCTGACACCAAGTAAAAGTGTTGTTTTAACTAAACACTTTGAGGCCTAATTAATTTATTTCAAGATGCATATGGCTTTAAACTAAACTTTAAACCCTAATCTTAACCTATTTGATGGTTTAATATGTTTTTAGCATGTTTGAATTATTTTATTGTTTTATATTTCAAATTGTTTTAAATCTTCATTATACGAAGGTAGGGGGTTGGACTGGATGGCCCATGAGGTCTCTTCCAACTCTATGATTCTATGATTCTATGATTCATTGAAGTGTATCCCCACTTCCTAACAACTGTTTTTGGTTGTGTTCAACCAGAGTTTGCCTTCCCCAATTCTTCTAGTATTTGATAGCTTTAGTATACTCAGGAATTGAAGTTTTTTCTCTTTTGTAATAAGTCTATACTTTTTTGTGCATTATTTTAATATCCCCCAGGTTTCCTCATTCTGTCACTCCCTTCTTCATCTTATTTGCCTTTTTTTCCCTTTTTTCCTTTAGTTCAGGTCCTAATTGCGAGACCCTTCTCCCCATTATACATTTTGAATAGACAAGTGGGAACAGAATAGGTTGCTTGGAAATTATTTTTGGTGTCAAGCGTGAACATAATGTATGGAATCATTCCACATTCAATTGTTGCAGTGGTCAAGCCATTCCCACAAAAGTTTGCTCCTTGTAATTGGTCCTCTGCGTCAGGATCAGCGGAGTGCATATTCCATACATTGGTATTGCATATTCCATACAATGGAATATCTCTTTCTCACATTGGAATGTATTCAGAGACATGTGCTACAGTAACCAGATTTGAAAATGAAACACATCTTTATAGTCCTAGGACCAGTCACTGAGTAAACCATGCTATATCCAAGATGATGAACATGAAAAAAGTAATGCTATGTAAATAGTGTGATAGGTATTCCACACAGTTTGGTCCTTAAGAATTATGGTAGACCATTATCTACAGTAGAAATCGGCACCTGAGAACCTCAGTGTTATATTTGAACCTCAGTGTTATATAGCTCAAGGGATTCGATTAAGAATGGTTAGTTCTGACAGTTTTTGGGGCTGTAAAAGGAGGCCTTGAAGGCCACATTTCTCCACCACAGATCTCTGATTTTATGGAATATTTTCATTCTAATAATTGCATTATTGTATGTTTTTCGGGCTGTATGGCCATGTTCTAGAAGTATTTTCTCCTGACGTTTCACCTGAATCTGTGACAGGCATCCTCAGAAGTTGTGAGGATCAGCAACCTCTGAGGATTAGAGGATTGGCATTCAGGCCCTCACAACCTCAGATGCCATAGATGCAGGCGAAATGTCAGGAGAAAATACTTCTAGAACATGGCTATACAGCCCGAAAAACCTACAACAACTCAGTAATTCTGGCTATGAATGCCTTCAACAACATATTCTAATAACTGCCACTCCTACCTGAGCAAGCAGACTTAAATGAGGAATCCAAGCTACCACAGTCCTGAAATAACCGCATTGCCTGTAACACCACACAACAAAAAGCATTTCATCTATGAAATATATTTGGTTGTATTTCTTCTGCCATAAGTGATCTGAAAATGAATGAAAGTAGGATTCTCGGGGAGAGGCGGGTGAGATGGGGACAGCAAGTGAATCAAAGTAAGAATATGCAATGACTGCTTAGAACACTTTATAAGAAATGTATTCTTAAAATGGTCTTTCTTCCATTTCAGTCTTACCATGTGTGTCAAAACATTGCAATTTTCAGTGCTTCTGCATTCAAATATAGTTTCTAGTAAAGAGAAAAATCCCTGTCTGACCTTTTGTGTGGTTGCAATTCATTTCCTTAGGGGGAACAGCTGTTCGGTAGCAGTTGCTGCCTTTGAATATACTGATGCGACACTGTTCTAAAAATAAAATAAAATGGCAAACTCATCATTACTGCATCTGGAATAAATGAGACGAGCACGATAGAAGCTTTCCTAGTTATACAGACATGCTGATTGCCAGTACCATGACCCCCAAATGGTCATTCTTCAGCAGTAATTTCTGCAAGAACACGGCATTGCTCTTGCATGAGAACAACACAAAACCCTTGACAATTTCCAAGTCTGGACAGAATGGTTATAGTTGTCCTGAACAGTTTGTTTTACTGAAATATTGACTTGTGCAAAATAGGTTTGAAGACCAACAACCCAGAAATCCTTGTATTTGCTCTTTCCTGTCTGCCTCTATAACAGATATGGGATCTCAAGAAGTTATTCCTTTGCTGAATAGACATTATTTTAGTGGCTTAATGAATGTAAAACTTTTGAAAGTTTAATAAGCAATGGTAAGAATGCCCTACTTGTTAGCTGTATTGCATAAAATATTCTAGAAACTTTTAAAAGATATTATAAAAGGCATTTTAGGGACATTCTGACTCTTTTATGCCATTCTCTCCCAAACAATTTACAATGTGAGGCTGGAAAGAAAATAAGTGTTGCATCACATCATTGACCAAGCATAGTTGTACGGGCTCCTAGTTAACATAATCAATATTCTATATCAGCTACATATGTATAATTAAGGGTACATCTATGCTGTAGAATTAATGCAGTTTGATACCACTTAAACTGTCATGGCTCAATAGTATGGTATCATGGGAGTTGCAGTTTTTCTGCCAAATACTGCTAATGCCCTGCTAAACTACAACTCCTAGGATTCCATAGCTTTGAGCCATAGCAGTGCAAGTGGTCTCAAGCTGCAGTACTTCTACAGTGTAAATGTAATGTCTCCAGTCCCAGTTTTTCCACCGACCTTCAAAGTCAACAGATTGACTGAGCAAAATAGATCTCTACAGCTTCTGATCAAGGTGCAAGGAGGATGATATTTCCACTAATCTGCTGCCAGAGAGTGAAGCTGAAACAAGGAGTTATAACAGTGATTATACTTCTGATCAAACAGACTTGTTTACACATTTGGGTTGCTGCGCTGAGGTGGAATTTATATAGTTTCACAATAAGACTGAATAGTTACTTAATATTGAGTGGTTGTATATCCATAACTCTAGGATAAAGATCTGAATGTCATTCCATATTTTAGGATTGTGGAGAAAATCCAATTATCTTCAGCAACTGTGGGTTTATGGAAAATTGGAACTTAAAACTCCCCAAAGCACACTTTTGAAGGTTTCACCAATGCCACTGTGAGATGGTGATGTTGACCAAAATGTTAGATGCCATTTTCTCTCCTAGTTCTATTATCAGAGGCGGCCCTAGGTAATTTTCAATGGTAAGCAAACAGTATTTTGGCACCCCCCAACGAATCATTGATATATATTTTCTGTTCGTCATGGGAGTTCTGTGTGCCATATTTGGTTCAATTCCATCATTGGTGGAGTTCAGAATGCTCTTTGATTGTAGGTGAACTATACATCCCAGTAACTACACTTGCCGCACTTGCTCCCTTGCCTGGCCCGCTTTGGGTCCGGAGGCGTGCCTGAAGACCCCGGTGTGTGCACCAAGAGTCACCTCTTCTCCTGACTTTCTCCTCAGCCATTGGGACCAAGAGAGAGAGAGAGAGAGAGAGAGAGACAGAGGTGGAGATGCCCACCTTTCCTGAAGGTAGGCACAAAAACAAAGGAGGGAGCGGAGCTGGGAGATACCTCCAGCCGGAGGGGCTCTCTCTCTCTCTCTCTCTCACTCTCTCTTGGTCCCAATGGCTGAAGAGAAAGTCAGGAGAAGAGGTGACTTTTGGTGCACACGCTGGGGTCTTCAGACACGCCTCTGGACCCGAAGACGGCTAGGCGCAGCGGCTCCGGCCCTTGGCCCACCTGCGGATTGGGGAAAGGAGAGGTGGCGGGTGGAGTGCCAGGGGATTGGGAAAGGGAGCCGGTCATGGGGAAGGGATTGAACATGGAGAACGATTGAGCGCTGGCTCTGCTTGTGCACCCGGTGGCCAGGTGGAGCAGGAACGAGAGGGGCTAGGCGAGGCTCAAGGGCCCTGCCCCTTTGGGAAGAGGATCGCCCGGCAGTGAGGCAAGAAAGCCGAGGCTCCCCCCGGACTGCTAGGGCTATTGTGAGATTAGGGGGCGCTCCTCAAGTGGCGGTTGAGGGGCATTTACAGAGGCGCCTCTGCGCCCCTGGCAAAAAAAATTGTTCTGCGACCGCTTTCTTCGCGTAATGGACGAGCCGCCCCTGTCTATTATTAATATAAGGGTTAACACAATGGAAACTTAGGACCTCATCCCATGAGTGGGGTAAGGCAGGGTAAATCGTCTTCTTATCATAGCATTTCATTCAGTTGCATTTATAATGAAAATGGATAATATTTTAAACCTCATTGAATGCAATGTATTTTGACAGGTTTTTTTTGACAAAACCATCCATATTCTGATCTTACACATGGGCGAGTGTAGTCTCCGCCCATTCCTCATTCTTAAAAATATATATATATAAAAAGAGGGGGGAAGTAACACGCATTTGAAATGTGGAAATCCAAGGTTTTTAGAAAGGAGCAAATACAGCAACAGCAAAGTAGATCTATACTGAAATTGTACAATTTCTGACAAGTATCTTGCATGATGCCCGTTAAAGTATCATGCAAGACTGGCGAGAAAGGAGCATCAGTGCTCATTGGTAGACCCATCACAGGAATGCACACTCTCACATGTTACTATTATTATTTATTATTATGTATAGTATTTATATTCCTCTCTTCTCACCCTGAAGGGGTCTCAGAGCGGACCACAGAACACATATATGGCAAATGTATTTAAGAAAGAACCACAATTGCAATTTCATTCCTTTGCACCCATAAATGGGAGTTAAATCCCTTTATAGCAATGGGACTCACCTCTGAATAGATCGATGTGCCCATCTCCATATTTTTGATCATCCAGTGTGAGCCAGACTTAGAAGTATTTTATTCTTGATCCTCAATAACAGAGGCATAACTATATTGTGGAGAACTAATGCGATGCAGAGATTTGAACATTGCTCTATGACTTTGAGGTCAGGGTTTCCAATCTGCCTGGTCATGGATACTCACTGGATGATCTCACACTCTCAGATCCAGAAAATGGCATGATAGGTTCACCTTAAGCTCACCAAAAGTCAGAAACACCTTGAAGGCACCCAACAACAAAACTATATTGGGAATGATATAGCGATAAGACCACTTCTGTGCTGTGTGATTGTTATTTTGCAGTTTAGTTACTTGTATAGTTACATAGGTTACTCAATTAAATTATAACAGAGGACAGTCATGCTTATATAGTGTAGCTGACCAATCTAGTGTAGGAGGAAAATCACATCGTTTAAATAAAATCACATGGTTTAAATACTAAAGCAATCTAACATGGGTGAATGTGACAGATCTCATCCCATGTTAAATTAAGCACATTTTGCCATTTCCATGTGAATTAGGCGCTGTTAATCCCATGGAAGCCCGGCACAAGTAGTTTAATGTCATATGGACTCTGTGGGACTCTGTCTGTAAACTGTTTATGAAGTGTGTAGAAATGGGAGGGAGGAGAGGAAACCTGCATCTGATGAGGTCTTTAATGTGCTAAAAATTTCCACTTGTAAAAGGAGGTCTAACGGATTACAGTCTTGAGCTCACAAAGGACTGATAAACTGTGTTAGTTATTTCCTACTAATTAGGCATATTCTCCAAGAGCCATTGGAAGCCACTGTTGCTGGGAGATTTACAAACCCAAAATGTGAGTAAATATGTAGGTCACGTATACCCACACACCATGCTGGGATGTCTGACTATAAATAAAAACAGGCAGACACAAACAAAAAAAGTTAAATAAAGGGAGTTTTGTTAAAAAGTAAAGACATCAATCACTCCTCTAATTTTTAGAGGAAAAAAAGAGAGTTTTCAGTAGTTTAGACCAGACAATACATGTACTAGAGAAGGAGAAGTCAACCAAAGTGGTAATTATTTCAGTACTAAATGAGAGTGAGCTAGTTGTGTGCCTGTAAAATTTTCAGCCAGATCCTACATCACTTCAGTGTAGCATAAATATCTGCAGGCACAATACATAGGCTTGCATTATCCAACTGAATGCCAACGTAGTGCAACAACATATGGATAAGTGCCCAATGTATATGGCTGAGATCCCCTGACATTATTGCATTGTTCAATGCGCATTTGTGAACTATTCTTTATACTTTAATGCACTAATGCATGCTCAATGATTCCAGAGGCAGAACTCCATTTATACCACCCTCAGCTGGGCATGATGGCTGTGTATTCACTTCACTGTTACTAGCTGCTAAATATTGTCTTCATATCGCTAATAAGGTTGATAAATTGCAAGTGAATCATAGCTGAGGGTCACAAGAAAATTTATATCTTCAAAACAATTAAAATTATATATTTTTAAAATCATCAAGATAGTATCTTAACTGAAAGAAAAATGATAAAATAGAACAATAGCTTCACAGATTGCTGTTCAGTTGGAGAAATAGAATTGCAGAGGGCATTTGAGAGCATGACAAAAGAAATACCACCTCCTGAATACACCCAATAATGTCTGGTTTTTGTGTGAAACTAATGAGGATGGGATTTGGTTAGTGGTTTAATGAATCCAGATATATAAATATGTGAGAGGAAGTCATAGGGAGGAGGGAGCGAACTTGTTTTCTGCTGCCCTGGAGACTAGGATGTGGAACAATGGCTTCAAACTACAAGAAAGGAGATTCCACCTGAACATTAGGAAGAATTTCCTGACTGTGAGAGTTGTTAAGCAGTGGAACTCTCTGCCCTGGAGTGTGGTAGAGGCTCCATCTTTGGAAGATTTTAAACAGAGGCTGGATGGCCACCTGTTGGGGGTGCTTTGAATGCAATTTTCCTGCTTCTTGGCAGGGGGATGGCCGATAAGGTCTTTTCCAACTCTGTGATTCTATGATTGACAGGGAGGGCTAAAAAAAATCTTATCTGAAACGTTGGGTGTGCTGATGCCAATCAAAGTTGACCATGACGAGCAAGATGGACTAATATGATGACTCAGTAGAAGGCAACATCATATGTCCCTGTTAGGAGCCCCCAGTGGCACAGTGGGTTAAACCCTTGTGCCGGCACTGCAGGATTGAAGACCGACAGGTTGTAGGTTCGAATCCGGGGAGAGCGCAGATGAGCTCGCTCTGTCAGGTCCAGCTCCCCCTGCAGTGACATGAGAAAAGCCTCCCACAAGGATGGTAAAACATCAAAAACATCCGGGCATCCCCTGTGCAATGTCCTTGCAGATGGCCAGTTCTCTCATACCAGAAATGACTTGTAGTTTCTCAAGTCGCTCCTGACACAAAAAAAGTCCCGGTTACATTTCCATGTATCCATGTATTTCCATGTATGTAGAAAGCTTGTGTCTCTTCATCCTGGCATGCATTTAATTTGCTTGGGCTTTATGCTGGTGAGAGCCCATCCATCTAATCTAACTGTTATACCTATGGTACTGAAAGGGAGAATAAAACCAGCAGCCAAATACAAATCCATTCTGCTGGAACTTAGCTACTGCTGAACTTCTTTTTGCCTTCTTCTCTGCCTCTGTCTTTTCCCTTGTGTGTGCCATGTTTTATTTAGATGGCAAGCCTCAGGGAAGGAAGCATCAATTGACTATTTGAAAGCCACTTTGGGAGTCTTATTGGCTAAAGGGCGCAGAAGCAAAACTACAAATAAATAAATAATGAATATATGTAGAAATAAAACTAATGGGCCTCAAATGTTTCAGTTGTTTTCTTGTTGTCTTAAAAGGAGCTTTTGTGTCCTCAGTCCAAATGCAAGTGATCAGGCAATTGCTACTGGGAAAATCTCTCATGCAATTAACTAAGTAAGGGCATTAAAATGTTTTGATTCATTGGGTTGTTGTAGGTTTTTTTCGGGTTATATGGCCATGTTCTAGAGCAGTGTTTCTCAACCTGGGGGTCGGGACCCCTGAGGGGGTCGCGAAGGGGTGTCAGAGGGGTCGCCAAAGACCATCAGAAAACACAGTATTTTCTGATGGTCATGGGGATTCCATGTGGGAGGTTTGAGCCAATTCTATGGTTGGTGGAGTTCAGAATATTCTTTGATTATAATGAACTATAAATCCCAGCAACTACAACTCCCAAAAGTCAAGGTCTATTTTCCCCAGGCTCCACCAATGTTCACATTTGCGCATATTGAGTATTTGTTCCAAGTTCGGTCCAGATCCACCATTGCATGAGTCCACAGTGCTCTCTGGATATAGGTGAACTACAACTCCCAAACTCAAGGTCAATACCCACCAAACCCTTCCAGTGTCTTCTGCTGGTCATGGGAGTTCTGTGTGGCAAATTAGGTTCAAATCAATTGCTGGTGCAGTTCAGAATGCTCTTTGATTATAGGTGAACTATAAATCCCAGCAACTACAGCTCCCAAATTACAAAATCAATCCTCCCCCAGCCCCACTAGCATTTACATGTGGGTGCATTGGGTATTTGTGCACAGTTTGGTCCAGTGAATGAAAATACATCTCGCATATGTGATATTTACATTATGATTTATAACAGTAGTAAAATGACTGTTATGAAGTAGCAATAAAAACAATGTTATGGTTGGGGGTCACTACAACATGAGGGACTGTATTAAGGGGTCACGGCATTAGGAAGGTTGAGAACCACTGTTCTAGAGGCATATTCTCCTGACGTTTCACCTGCATCTATGGCAAGCATCCTCAGAGGTAGTAAAACGTCAGGAGAATATGCCTCTGGAACATGGCCATATAGCCCGAAAAAACCTACAACAACCCAGTGATTCCGGCCATGAAAGCCTTCAACAATGTTTTGATTCATTTCCTCCAAAGTTTCCCTGGAAACTGTTTTGAAGCTGTCCCTTAGTCTCTCTCTCATAGGCTGGCTTTACACTGTAATGCAGTTTGAGACCACTTTAATTGTGATAGCTCAGTTCTATGGAATTCTAGGGGTTGTGGTTTGGTAAGGCATCAGCACTCCTTAGCTTGTAAATCTATGATTCCCATGATTTAATAGCATTGAGTTAAAATGGTGTCAAAACTGCATAAAAGCCCTAAACGGTTCCGGCCCAAAATACCTAACTGACCGCCTCTCGGCCTATGAGGCCATGAGGACTTTGAGATCTTCTGGGGAGGCCCTGCTCTTGATCCCGCCTGCGTCACAGGCACAGCTGGTGGGGACGAGAGATAGGGCCTTCTCGGTGGTGGGTCCTCGGCTGTGGAACACCCTTCCCATGGACATCAGGCTAGCCCCCTCCCTGTTGATATTCCGCAGGAAGTTAAAGACCTGGCTGTTTAAGAAGGCATTTGATCAAGAAGTGCAATGACTGATAATTTGACCATAGGAATGGAACAACGGAAATGATATCGGATTGTGGGTTTGACAATGAGACGATTCGGAATGGCTTTTGTAGTAATGTTGATGTTTTGATAAGATGTTTTTCTGATAATGATGAATTGTGGATTATTTTACATTATGTTTTGTAATTTGCTCTTGTTTTTCCATGTTGTACACCGCAATGAGTTGTACACCGCAATGTTGTACACCCTTGGGCTGAGAATTGCAGTATATAAGCGCAGTAAATAAATAAATATAAATAAATAATAAATTAATTAATTCTACAGTGTAGATGCACTCTGTGTTAAAGCAATGCTAAAGAGAAAATGATGGTCTAAGGTACACAGATCTTTAATTCTTGGGCCTAATACATAAGACATCACCTCCAGATTTGTTTTCCTTCAATTTAACTTTTATTAAAAGAGGTTCTAAGATACTGTACTGTTTCCAGTACATGATATTTATTACCAAAATTATTAACAAATATACAAAACTTATATATGGAATATTTATTACATCCATTTATTCCTCTATAATACTGCATTTGTTCAAGTAGATTACCTACAGTGTAAACTTCCCTCAGTTTGATCTCATATCCTTGGGAAAGCCCCTCTGACCCCTTATCAATATCAGTGTTATTGGATTTTAAGGAACTCTATTTGGCTTTGATTGGTAGCATCTGGTTTTCACATTTGGCACATGGAAGAAAAATCTACAGTGCAAAAAGAGGCATTTTTTTCTGGTTTAAACTGGAACCATACTTTTGAGAGCTGAGGAGAGAGGTTCAATTTGCATCAATATACTAGTATTAATGAATATAACACACAGGTCAGGTATTATTTGACTGAGTGCAACTCAGTGCTTTTCCTTCAGTCCTCACATTTTCACCAATGAAATAATTTTGCTAAGCAAGGTGGCAAAAAGTCAGTCCCTATAGAAGGGCTATAGGCCTCTTGCTGGTGATTGAACCCCTGGTTTCATGTTTGTTTGTTTTTTGTTCCATTTTATGCCGTCTTGAATTTGCCAACATACAATTATTTTTCAGGGTATCATCCATGTTGGGGAAGGCTTTCTGCAGACAATTTCCTTGCAAACTGAAAATTATGGGTCGTGGCCCCCAATTGTAAGAAACTTATTAAGATGTTGTGTATGTGTGTATTGGTAAAGAAGAAGAAAAGATCAGCAAAAGATGATAATGGCACTCTAAGTCCAGGAGTGATGGGTTCAAGTGTAGCCATTAAAAACAAACAAAACTAAATCCACACCCAGGAAATAACTTCCCCCACCCCTTTTCTGTTTGTCACCGTTTACAAATGTAGATTAATGTAACTGAGTAAAGCTGATCCAGAGAGAGCATTCGTTTATCCGCACTCCACTTCTGCATTCTCCCTCAAGCACCGTATTGCTATTTGTTGGAGGCCACCTCATCCCAGTCCCCCGAGCTGATGAGAACCAATTCGGAATGGCCGCTGCACCTGAGTACTCTTAGTACCCGGCCTTTTCTTTCTTGGTTACCAAAGCGCCCCACTCCCTTCTGTGGCGCCATACATTTCAGCCAGCTTTTTAAAACGTGGCCCCCAGTCTGTCAGATAGTCATAACTCTGCTCAGAGTCCGTGGTCACGGATTGTAAGGAACTGAGAGACTCAGCCACTGAGCCATTCCCCTCAAACATATATGTCTGGAGTGAGTCAAAGGGAGGAGCCCAGAGGTCCATGTCAGCTTCGTAGAGCTTGGCCAACACATAGCTATGGACACTGCTATCCATTGTGCAGGCCTGAGGCACGTATCTGGAAAGGCTCTCAATTTCTGGCATCATGTCCTGTCTGTTCTTCATCACCACTTGGGCCTCTCTAGGGTTCCACAGGGCAGCAATGTCAAAAGCCTCTGTATCTTCCTCACCACCTCCCTCATCATCGTAGCGGACAATATTTTCATGGATATTCTCCTCTTCATCTATAATGTAAGGCTTCTTCCTGTGTCTTCTCATGGATAAGATCAGCAGCACCAACACTGTTAGAAGTAAAAAAAAAACCAAAGAGTTTTTTAAATAAATAAATAAATAAATAAAAGAGCCTTCTCCTCCCCAGTCAATGTCACTGAGTCTTTCAGTCAAAGGACTGGCTCTGAAGAATGTCAGGATTGATGGGCTGGTGAATGCAATGCATTTTTGCAGGTTTTAACCTGGCAACAGCAGCTCCCTGTTTCTGTGCTGTAAAGAGTGAGTGCTGGATAGTTACATTCACAGCTTGGGAAATTACTTTTTACAAATTAGAAATGATATAGGTTTACATTTTAGTTCTGAACAGAACAATCAGTGGGAACTTGAGAGAGTCAACACAAATGACTTCAAAACATAACAACAACAAATACAAGCGAAATGTTAGGAGAGAATACTCTGGTCATACATGGCCATACAGCCTGAAAAACTCACACCAACCCAATGTTTCTGACCATGAAAGCTTCTGACAATACAAACAACTAAATTAGTCAACCAACTAAAGGAAATGTGGTGGGCAAAGATTTTATCTCTTTATCCAATTTAATTTTTGCCCATTGCTATGGGAACTGTGATGGGGAACCATGTGTGGGTGAACTACCAGTACTACTTCTACCCCTATCACTTTTTTTAGTCATGTTGGCAAGGGTTGCAGAAACTACTAACCACTTCTAGAAGGCCATGGTTAATACAGTCTTATCCTAAAGCAATGTTAACTGTCTCTCAACATTTTTTTCAGGAGGACACAGCTTTCTTGGCAACTTCTTGTCTATTTCCTAAGTGCTGCTTTATATGGCCCTTAAGCCTGGTAGCCTTTCCTTTTGAGCCCCAAGAAGAGATGGTGTTATTCAGGAACTGGCATATGTATTTACCAAGTAAGACGAAGATACAGGCAAGGATGGCAATGAGGGCTCCCCTGCTCAAGCTCACAGGGAGCACATAGGCCTCAGCATTGCAGGACATCACAAGACCTTTGTCATCGCAGCTGCAGACATGAATGGTTACTGTCCCCGTGCTACTCAACATGGGTCGTCCATTATCAGCTATCAGGACAGGAAGGTAAAAGGTGTTCTGCTCATGCTGCCGGAAGCCGGATCTCCTGGTTAAAATCCAAGCAGTGTTGTCTAGAATAATATAAACAAAAAGAACCCAATATTTATTTGCCATGTAAAAAACAATCAACTAGAGGGAAGGATCAATGGGGGGAAGCCAGATGGTGGATGCTCCCCCCCCCCCCCATGGGATGGGTTTGGAGTATGTCAGGGGATGCAGGACGTAGGTGATGGGTTCCCCTGCCAGGCAGCACCAGAGTCACCGCAATCTGTGCCGATTCTGGTGGCCAATGGGATAAAGCTGTAAGTCTCTTCAATTTACTTTTGCTTCGTTGAATCCCCTAATCTTGCCTTCTTATTATTTGCTATTTTGTCTCTTTATAAATTTTACTGCTGGTAGAATAAAGCATATGCACTCTCTCTGCAAATGTCATTTAATTATCTTATCATTATTATATATCTCAGTTAAAGGTTAACTGATTAAGTTGACTGGTCCTTCTGTGGAATAATGCTGTAAGAAAAGCAGCGTAAGTTGCCAAGATACAGCACTGTCAAAAAACCCCCAGCAACATTTATATGTGATTAGAAACAAAATAAAAAGCTTGCACTTGATTATTTGATATTTGGCTGCGTCAATCTCCAATTTTCAGACCCCAAATTTTATGGGTTCAAAAATCAATCTTAAAGCAATGCTTTCTTTTTCAACCCAAGTCAATGGGGGAAAGCTGGAGACCTGGATTTCCAAAGCTGGATGGTGATTCTGAATCTAGATCAGTTCAAATTGGGTCCAGAATGATCTGGACTGAACCAAGTTGCTGACATAGCTTCCAAACTGAATACAGAATCTAGTATTTATGTTTTCACTAAGCCCTAGGAATGAATACATTCCTCTTTACCCCAGGGATTTTGGGATACATGGAAGATAATCTGTATATGCCATTTAGTTTATGCATTTACGGTAGATCCCCTTACTGGACAGAAATTCTTGGTGTATATAATTCAGATCTAATTCTGGAATTTAACAGACAAGTGTGATTATTTTCTCTGGTACACTAAGCATTTTCTTGTTGTTGGAAGTTATTTTTTACCACTTGGCTTTAGTGTATTTTGAAATGCGGTGCTTTGGGAAATATACATAATTATAAATAGTGCAATAATAGACAGAGGTGTAACAGCTGAACATTATAAATGTAATGTCAGTATATTGTGTCCCCTAAATGTCATGGAAGTGTCTTACTCTTTGTTCTCTTTATTATTATAGTTTAACCATTCAAACATTATAGAGTTAATACTGATAAAAAGATAATTATTAACACGTCCAATTATGTTATCTCACTTTCTCACTTGGAAGGCACTGAACAGACTGTGCTCTGGGACAACAAGATGCAGAGCCAATGGGGCTATAAAGTGGAGTCCACAACATGCAAATGTGGAGGAGAGCAAACCACAGACCACCTAGTCCAATGCAATCTGAACCACGCCACGTGCACAATGGAGGACTTTCTCACAGCGACACCAGAGGCAATCCAGGTGTCCAGCTTCTGGTCAAAGGAAATTTAGCCTAATACCAAGTTTTAACTTTGTTTGTGGTCTTTTTTGTACATTATAACTGTATTCTCAATTCACGTCTGACACGATAAATACATTTCATTTTCCATTCCAGATTATTAGATTAAGTATGGATTGGATCAAAAAAGAGAGGCAGTCAAAGAAAAGAGGGCAGCAATAATAAAGGAGAGAGTAAGGACTTCTTCACATGGCCACTGGGGCTGTGCCATTTTGCTGGTGAAAGGGAAGGCATGTGGGGTGCCTCATGGGGGCCCAGGTATCCTCCCTCTTTTTCCCATCATATGGTCAGGACATGAAAATGTGCGATGACACCTTTTCCCTGTCTTCATCAGATGGGAGAAAGGGCGGCAACTTGTGTTGCCCCGTCGTCCTTTCTCCCATCGTATGGGGAAAAGGGGAGGAAAGTGCTATATGAAAAGACACTTTCCTCTCCATTGTGGAGGAGGAAGTGTCTTGTGATGCTTCCCCTCCACTTCAGGGGGAATGTGGGCAGGGCCTGCTGAGCATTGTCTGATGATGCTCAGTAGGCCCCATTGACAACTCTAAAAATTGGGCTGAAAACTCCTGTGTGAAGAGGTCAAAAGAGATTAAATTAAAATGAAAACATTTCATAAATTCAAACTGTATGACATTACTCTTTTAAACCTAAAATAAATTATTGCTGCCCCTACGCTTTGGAGAATATAGAGCTAGCTAAGTGGATGATAGATAAACATACAAATAGTTAGATGGACACACAGTAGGTTTGATTGGCATTTAGCTTGATTTACTGACTAGTTTTCTGCTGCTTTTAGTTTTTCTCACTGAGAAAAATGATAAATGATCCAATCTTGCTGGTTTCAAGAAGGTTAATTTTTCCAGCAATAGATATGTTTTCACCACCCTTTTAACTTTTTTTGACTAGCTTGATGACAGGGCAGGCATCCAGATCACCCCTACGGAAATTTCCAGACTTGTTGACAAATTGACAATTCAAGTGCAATGCATTTGTGCCAAATCTTATTTGTGCTTGTCTCATAAGTTACCAGAGTGACTTGATGCCATAAGTATTGTTTGCAAGTAACATGATGGGATAAGACATGGATGTCACAAATCTAAAGCACTCTCATTTCTCTCCTAACAGGTCTAGGTAAAAGCCCTTGCTGTGTCACATCTCTAAGGGGAGAACTGCCTTTTCACATTCAAATGGCATGAACAGTAGGTGTACTTTATGTTTAACATATCCACATAGCTGAATAAAACACACTACAGAGAAGCAGCTTCTGCTGTGATATGTTTCCATATGACTGTACTCATTTGCTGGTGCTTTCTAGATGTTTTCAGCTCCCCTGATCTCGACCAAATGCCATATTAGTTGGGATCAATGGGAAATGGAGAATAAAAGTTGTGCAGGTAGAGGAGGGTAAGAGATAGAGGAAGAGTGCTAGGACAAAGCTGCCACATAAAAACACATGCTTTTGGTATATCAGGTTATTGATTTAACTGATGCTGCCCATAGGGCTTATCCAGAGATCTAGTAGAAACAACCCATGCCAGAAGTGGCCATTGCAGAGCAGAAGCAATATGAGTAGCAACCATCCTATCTGTAAAATACTACACTGAAATGGATCCTTCTTTAGGCTGCAACCACAAAAATGTGATGCATCCACAAATATCTGTCAAAGGACCTCATCAGATGGAGGTCTTTTTCTGTTTCTATGCACTTCAAAGATGGAATTCCATAGATTCCATCAAAAGGTACAAGACCTGCTTCTACAAGACAGCATGCAGAAATGGTAGGATTTGAAAGACGTGGAGGAATCAACTCCACTTCTCTCTTTGCATGTAAAAAATGTGTATTTTCCCCTTATGATGGGAAGTGGCAGATTTGCCCATTTGTACTACATTTTGTGATGTTTCAATGTGGGTGTTTATGTGGTTGGTCAGCTAATGTTCCTCAATGCTCCTTCTGTCACCATTAGTGGTTTAAAAACAGAAGAAAGAAGTGGTTAAAAGTGTGCTGGTCCCTATGAAGTGGGAGAAGTCAACATCCACTAGTGTGATGGGAAATGAAGTGAATGGTTGAGCTAGAAATGGGAGGAGGCAAACCTATGTGATGGGGTGAGCAAATTTTCCATCTTCTTTAAAGATGGAACACTATGGAATGCCACTTGAAGATGTTTCCACCCACTTTCCCCCCTTGTAAGATGAGGTCCTTAAACATTGTTTACATCAGGGGTCCTCAAACTTTTTAAAGAGAGGGCCACATCACAGTCCCTCAAACTGTTGGAGGGCCAGATTATAATTTGGAAAAAAAACATGAATGAATTCCTATGCACATTATTCATATCTTATTTTTAGTGCAAAAAACACTAAAAAACAATACAATAATGAAAATGAATAATTTTAATAAATATTAAACTTATCAGTATTTCAATGGGAAGTGTGGGCCTGCTTTAGGCTGATGAGAAAGGTTTGTTGTTCTTATTGTTGTTGTTGTGTGCTTTCAAGTCGTTTCAGACTTAGGTTGACCCTGAGCGAGGGCCGGGTAAATGACCTTGGAGGGCCTTATCTGGCCCTTGGGCCTTAGCTTGAGGACCCCTGGTTTAGATACATAGACAGATTGTCAGTGTGAGCTAGAATCACAACCTTACTGATAATGAAGAAGAAAAATTGTAAAATGCACTCCAACAAAAGTAGTACAGGTTCAAAATATTTTGGAGTGTTTGTGCTTTGGACTTCTGATTATTTTGAATTTTGGAATGTGTGGATTGTTATCTTGGAGATGGGATCCAATCTTAACATGGAATTCATTTGTGTTTCATACACACCTTATACATGTAGCCTGAAGGTAATGTTATACAATATTTTAAGGAATTTTGTGCATGAAACAAAGTTTTTGTACATTGAACCATCAGAAAGCAAGGGTATTGCTATCTCAGCTACGCATGAGGACAATTTCAAATTTTGGAGTAATCAGTAAATGCATGTGTAAAATTGTTATTATTTATACTCTACTTTATCTCTCTTGAAGAAGACTCAAAGATGCTGTTCTTCTCACTGATAGAATGCATGTACTTGAAGACTACTTTGACAATGAAGAACAAGGCATAGCAACGTAGTTACTGCTGTCACTCGCAATTACCCTATACATTGACTGAAATGGACTGAGATTTTATAAAAGAACATCTGATGCTGAGAATTTTCTCCATCTCTCTCTTTCATTCTCTTTCTTTCTAGCATGATGCCTCCAGGGTTAAGTGAGCCTGGATCACCAAAGGTTGCAGCAATGATTTCTTTCAACTTCATCAGCAATGCTTGTTCAAAAGAGGAAGACAAGGTCAGAGTGTGTTGTAACAAGGCAATGCCCTGGAAAACTTGGCAGCTGTTTCCCAATAACTGATATGAGCAGTTTCCAGCTATAATATGTTGATGTGAGACGACATTATTGTCTTTCAAAGTTGTGTTCTTTTAAAACACTCCTTATTTAGCCCGGTAAACTGTGGGAATAGTGTCTGGACTGTAGTCCAGACACCAGAAATAGTGCATTTATCTCGTGCCTTCCAAGAAGGTTTTCCTGGTTTGTGCCAAATTAATTGGACAGCCCCCTTTTTATTGCGGAAGTTTCCACAATAAAGGGGCTGTCTGGATGGGGTCACAGCCAAAGTCAAATTAGTTTCACTTCCTATATAGATTGATACAGATATTAACAGTAATGTGGTCCCATGTTTTGGCAACTTTTCTTCCTTTAGGTAACATCTAAATTAAGCCTCATTTTAGCTGATCCTCAAGTATATGGCTTGTATGAGAGTGTTGAGATCTCAAGTAGTTTTTATTTGAGAACCTCATTGGTCTGATCCAGTTACACAAATCTTAATATATCAAACTTTTTGATTCTCTTAAATTCTTATTGTCATCTCTAAGATGAGAACATATATTTCTCTCTACAATGTTGGAAAACTTCCTAAACCTTCTGTATCCAGTTTTTTGTGGTTCCTTGTGGCCTCTTGCAAAATCATCCCTCTAAGTCTATCCCCCTTAAAAACAACAACAAAACCCTGCCTATTACCTATGTGACATCCTTCCATATGAAGTCATTTACATTTTAATTAAATTGAGGAGACATTAGCAAATAGCAAGGAGGGAAAAGAAACAAGTAAAATATTAAGAAAATGTCATTCTATTTGCTTTAGGATCTCTCCCTCCCGCTTTCTCTGGACCCTTCTACACTGCTGAATAAACTCCCACATTATCTGTTTTGAACTGGGATATATGGCAGTGTGGACTCAGATATTTCAGTTATGGCAGGTGGGTTATTCTGCCTTGATATTCTGGGTTATATGGCTATGTGGAAGGCCCCCCCCCACTCTTTCTATAAACAAAATGAGCAAAATTATAACCCTCCAATCACCCCTCCAGTCCATTTCTTAACCTGACCTTTAAAGCATTTTGAGCAGAATCCCATTCACAAACAATGCCCCCAGCATGACACCAAGGGCTTGGATTTGCATAGCATTGGCATACTTCTTCCAAATAAAAGAACCTGTCACTGGGAAATATGTACACAGGCGCAAATTCTGTGTAACTGTTCAAAGTGTAAAATAATATGTCATTGCATTGCTGCCTTTAAGAAGCAGGTGTCACTTGGCATTACTGGCAATGGCAATCTCATGACGTAGTGTTAAGCCAGAGCCGCTCAAGTTGAACTCATTGCAGAAGACATTAGTTAGCAAAACAAATGGGTGTCCACTTCAATTACCTTGATTGTCCCTTAGAGTAAAATTGGGGTTGTTAGCTGCCTCAGGAGCCAAGCTATAGTAGAAGTGTTGTCCCTCCTGTGGGTCATCCTGGTCTACCGCACTTACTGTCTGAATCAGCTGTAGAACAGAAGAGCAAAACAAAGAGATTGATGACAGCTCCAGTGGAGGGAGAAAACAGCTTTCAAAGATTAGATTGAAAACAAAACAAGACTAGCTTTTCAACAGCAACATCTTGCACAGGGAGCGGAGATCCATGGAGACAATCAGAATGCTGTGGGGAATCAGTAGTTAGTAATGGATAAACAAGATGGATAAAGTAATCCGTACTTGAGATGGCCAAGTTCACTGAAGGACATATTCAGGTGGCCCATACATACTTCAACAGTACAACTCTGCAGAACATCCTGAGTTCATCCACTTCCATCTCCAACAGAGAGTAGCACAGATAACAGGATCAGGAAAGAACTCCATCTAAATTTATAGGGAGATGATGTCACTCCAGGCTTGCTGGCTTGACCACGATGTCTGAGCAGTTTTAATTTTCCATGTAAATAGTTCTGGAAGTCCTGACTCAACATTTTTATTCTATGATCAAATTTTGAATTTAAGTAGTCTACTGAAAAAAGAGGAACCATGGGCTGATTTTTCTCAAATAATAAACAAGTCATCTTTTGAGTATCTTGAGATATGTCTCTGTGAATTTTATTGGATGCGTCCCGGGTTTTTCTTTTCTTGTTTTCCCTGCAGAATTTATTTATTACATGCATTTGTACCCCACCCTTCTCCCCCCAAAGGGGGACTCAGGGTGGCATCACATAAGCATCATGTGATGCTATCAACAAATAAACAACAAGGGTTACAATTAAAAAAGTAAAATCATTAAAATGCATTATACAGATTCATTACCAAGTTCATTAAACAATAAAAGAAAAGTGAAACAGGGCTAAAGAAGAGTGTTAATGAAGAAAGAGCACAGTTTAGGCCCTTTCTACACAGCTGTATAAAATCCAGATTATCTGCTTTGGACTGGATTATCTGGCAGTGTAGATTCAGGGCCCTTTCACAAAGCCATATAACACAGAATATCAAGGCAGAAAATCCCACAATATCTGCTTTGAACTAAGTTATCTGAGTTCACACTGTCATATAATTCAGTTCAATGTGGTGTTTATATAGCTGTGTGGAAGGGGCCTCAGATAATCCAGTTCAAAGCAGATAATGTGGATTATCTGTCTTGATATTCTGGATCATATGGCAGTGTAGAAGGGCCCTTATAGATTCCAACCAGTAATGCGGGCAGGTATTAAACTAAGGAAAAGGGCAGGCATCATTTACCGCTCCCTCCAACAACCTATACCAATTCCCTTTTGGTTTTGAAACTAGCTGAGTTTTTAAAAAAGGTGTACAGATATGTTAGGTTGTGCAAACTACTGTGTTTACAGCAGCTTATTTTGAGCCTGGGAGGAGGTGTCATTTGAGCAGTTGTTGGGTCTGGTGCTTGAAGAGGATTAGAGGCCACACATTGTGACTAAGACGTGACTGATGGTCACCACCTGATTCACCCCGATGTCAAATCAGCAACATAATCAAATCCTGCCTGCAACCAATGCTTGAATATTAACACTGGAAGACAAAAGAGCATAATATTTCAGCCACGATCCTTTGCTCTCCCCTTTGGAAGTTCTTCACTTTTCTATCAAATTTATTGCATAAATTTATACTGAATTTTAATTTGAGAAGTATCTCACTGGGCTCAGAACAACAAACGTACCTCCAAATGGGAATTTACTTACATGAGGCAAGAGACATATCTCAAGATGCTCAGAAGATGGTTGATTTACTAACGGAAAATCCCAATGCTATAAAGCCTTGCAGATCATATCTCAGCTTTTTGATTCCCAAAGGCCAGGATGTTACTTTTGAACAAATTGAGGGAATTGGTGATAGCAGCAAAGCCATTACTCTTTTGCATTTTTCATATTCCACCTGAGACTCCAATTCTTTTATTTTTCTGGTTAGTCCTTCCCTTGAAACTTGTGGTTATTTCAGGGAGTGCAAGAACATAGGATCATTATATTTTTTGCTGTACTGAATGATGAAAAGGAATAACGTTCTGGCTAATAATTGAACTGAAATACTTAAAAAGCTGATTGTTTTATAGATTAAAGGACCTGATTTAAGAATCGCATTAAAGAAATGGAATGAGTCAATAGTCCAGTGGGAGTATTTTGAGGTGATACACAGACAAAGGCAACAAACAAAAATAAAAAGGTTTGAGGCCTTTCCTCTGATGTCTGTTACACTAAGAAAATTATAAAAATTGGTTGCATTTGTTAATAAAGGAATTCCCTTTAAGAAAAGAAAGTAGAGCTATGCCTTCTGTGAGAATCACCCTATTGCAGTCTAACTTGACCTCACCAGTATTGCATCAGGAGAAACCTGGAAGAATAACTCTGATTTTCTTAATATTGCATTTAAATTTCCTTGGAGTGCAGTGTAGCAGATCTTCAAATACTCCAGTCCAGCCTCTATCTTTCTTTGTTGGCTAAGACCATTAAGTGAGGTATCTGCACAGCTTGTGGTGTTGGTTTTGCCCACCCACCTTTTTCTTCTTCACTTCTTACCTGTCCAGCTTTTGCATTTTCACACACAAAGGCCTCATAGAACCTGGGAAATTCTGGAGCATTGTCATTCACATCCAGGACTCTTATTGTGACGGAAACACTGCCGACATGTGAAGGATTGTCTGAAAGAAGGTAGAGCAAATTAAAACCAGAGAAATCTGATCTTGGCCTAAATTAATCCTGGGAGTGTCAATTACATTGCAAATTTGAGTGAAGAAAACACTCCCTAAGAAGAGCAGGTGGGCAAGTGGCATGTTAAAATATACAGCTAGAAATCTTGAGGCCCTGATTTAATCATTTATGTGTACTTGGAAACTTTCTAGCCTAGTATATAAAATACCTGTTGCATTTACTTCTACAAGTTTAGACTGGAATTGTCAAGAGATGATGATGATATTTATTTATATCCTGCTTTTTCTCTCCACAAAGGAGACACAAAGAGGCTAATATTAAAATCATTTCAATACAATTTTAAAATATACAAATGCTATTTGTTGATTTATTTTGATTAAGTATGGCTGGTCAAGTTACTTTCCAGATGGTGCTGGGCTGCAATTTCAATTATCCTTATCCATCATAGCCAATGGTGAGGGTCCATAGAACCTTCAGTTCAATAACATTTGGATCCACTCCTGGCTTAGACGGAGAGCATTTTGGCACTGATAACATCCTCTAACACAATAAAGTTGCTGTGATTAGATGGTATTGATGGTATTGTAACAAACACCTGAATATATCAGAAAATTAATGTCACCTTCAGAGATGTTCATTTCAGATAGCTAGCACATATAAGAATTGCATGGTGTTATCAATGGTCATACACTCAGGATTTGGGCCAGGATTTGCCACACATTGTGATGAATCTGGCAGGTCCTGGTGGGTGGCTGGGGGAACCTGTCACCCACATTGCCTGTCTTGCCCCTCACCTTATCCTATGGCGAGGGGAAACATTGCCACCTGTCTCTCTGTTGTTTCCTATGCAACATAGGAAGCCTCCCATGTTGCTGGCACTGCCTCTTACAACACTTCAACTTCACTTGAGGCATGGAGCCCACTGGAGGTAGACTAACATCATGCGATGGGAGCCAATGGGCTCTGTGTCTCAAATGAAGTGTTGTAGGACAGGCAATTTTACCCGTCTGATGAGGTCGCTAATTTTACATGCTAGAATCTCTACACCATTCAACTATATGAGCAACTATTATGATGTGCACTATGATAATAGTTAAAGAAAAGGAACTAGGTAATTATAGAACATGCATTGGTCATGGCAATAGGGGTCACATTGAGGTGCTGATTCATATAAGGGTCTCTTCCACACAATTTTTGCTAGGCTAGCACCTTGTCACAAGCTATGTCAACTTCGATAAATATGCAATTAAAAAGGTGCCAGAATGTGTCTGTCTGAGTCAGTCTTTGTTTGTTTCAATTTCAGATTAGAAACAATTTGCTTCACACAAAATGTCATGGTGTGACATGATGTAGCCATGCCACAAGTTTCCACTTCACAAAGCAATGCCATCATATCCCACTATGAATCTGACTAGATGTTATGTGGAAATAGCCAGGAATAGGTGTGCCATTTTTGATGTGCCTGATGTTTAAAAAACATGTCTAGATTCCCTCTCCCTTTGTTTTCAGCAAATCGACTGTGTGATGGGATAGAATATAGCAAAATATTGGAGAAAAAAAAACATGTTTTTGAGTGCTGAGAGGTTGTGATAAGAAAAATCCTGGATTAGTGATAATCTCTGCAATTGAGACTTTATTCTACACAAATATGCATGTGACTATTTTGTGCCAGAAGCAGAATTTTCTGTACGCAAAGCAATATTTATGTGCAGAAAGAGCTGTTTCCTATCCAGAAAATTCTTTTTTCCTATGCCAATCAAACATAGACAAATTTTGCACAAAAATATTTTCTGCACAGAGAATTTTTTTTTACCCCAGAATAATTTTTTGTTAGTTTTTGGTACAAAACTAACATTTGCAAATTTTTCACAGAATAAGTTCTAAATTGTGAAAAACTGTGTTTTTTTAAAAAAAAACCTTTTTCTCAGGAAGAAGTAATTTGCTATGTTTACTCGTCGTTTCCTTTGAGAAGAAAATCAGTGAAAAAGTACATCACAATGTCAAGATGCCCTCACAATGTCAGGATGGGATGAGATAGAGAAAGTCGTGGCATTTTGTTATTCTGTGTTATAGGGAAGATGATGAATTCCTTACATTAAAAAAGTTCTGTTTTGTTGACCCCTATCTCTTTTGCTAGAACATTGCATGCCATGCCTAGTATTTCATAAACTCAACCTTTGGCCTGAATGGATGCAGAGGGTTATACTTAGTAATGCCAAAGTAGTTCTAAAGTGACAATGACCCCAAACTTAGTTTTGAAACAGCATATCTGAGAAGCTGGTAAGCAGCGTTTTCTGCCCTAAGCAAGGTTTGTTACAAAATCATTTCTACAGGACACTATATAAGAAACATAAAAGTAAGCAGATGGTCACGACACTCACTTTCTACTGGCTCAAGGAGGGTTTGAACCAGTGACCTAGAAGTGAAAGGCTCTCAGCTCATTAGCAATTCCCTAAGCCATCCAATCCTCCTTGATAATGCTGCTCTCTACTCTGATAAGCCCTGCAATATTCACAGCATCTGTTTTTTCTACTAATATTCCTGATATGTGTGTGTATGCATGCATGAGCATGTACTAGTTCTTATCTAAGCTGCCCCCCCAAAAAAAAGCGGGGAAGGGGGGAAACTTAAAGAATGTGACTCTCCTGAATATTAATGTTAACAATTTAACTAAGCAAATGCTTCTCTTTTCATTTGCAGAACACCTCAAGAACAACTAGTTTCATTCTCCGAATCGGACGCAAAATGTGGCTTGTACTGTAGTGCATCTAAATATGCATTCCTTATGGCATTCCTTATGGCAGTTTTAACACTGGGTTTCTCCTAGCCACAGTTAAAAGACTGACAACCGAGCAGAGGGTTTCTGTGTTTAAATACAGTATTAACCCCTTGTCCCCAGATTCAATGTGCATGGCTTAATTGCCCACACTTCAAAAATATTTCCTCTTGAAAGTGTTTGTGGGGGCTTCTCCATGACTTCCAGTGTGATTCTATAGTATGCTTCTGGAACAAGCATAGTCAAAATATGGGGTTTACTATTCTCTCCATCCTCTTGAAACCACTACTGTGGGCATGGGGGAGAAGTTGAGAATGCAGGGGAAGATGGGAGATTGCTCCAAATTTGCTGCAAACATTTTCACTTCTGTCCATTGGAGGTAGAACATAAATCCAACACAGTGTCTTCTTTAACTGCACCTTAAGCAAGTAAAGTGATTTTTTCCCTCTCCAAGATGGAAAAGGGAAGGGTGGATGGCATTCACAATCTGCAATCTCCTCTCAGCCTCTTAAGTGCCATTAACTGGGATCCGGTATATGCATATATTACACATTGCAGTGGGGATGGATCTGAAAGACTCTTTAATTACACTCTTTTTACTTTGTGCATATAATAAAAACTGTTTTCCCTACAAAAGGTTAACATCTATTATTTAAACATAGGCTGAATTTCTTGGGAATACAAACAGACAATGTCAGCGTGCCGGAAGAAGCAAAGACCACCAGCATTGAAGCGATGGTCCTCCTCTGGACCAGCCACACTGTCCGGATGCCTGACCACCCTCTCCCAAAGCAGTTGCTCTACTCTGAACTCAAGAATAGAAAACAGAATGTTTGTGGGCAGGAAAAGAGATTTAAAGATGGGCTCAAAGCCAATCTTGAAATCTCTGGCATAGACACCGAGAACTGGGAAGCCCTAGCCCTTGAGTGCTCAAGCTGGAGGTCAGCTGTGACCAGCAGTGCTGTAGAATTTGAAGAAGCACAAATGGAGGACGAAAGAGAGAAACATTCCAAGAGGAAGGTGCATCAAGCCAACCCCGACCGGGACCACCTTCCACCTGGAAACCAATGCTCTTACTGCGGGAGAAGATGCAAATCAAGAATAGGGCCCCACAGTCACCTATGTACCCATCGCCAATACACCTATCTTGGAAGACAATCCTACTCGGACAATGAGGGATCTCCTAAGTAAGTAAGAAATCCTGTTGATTTCTTGCAACCAGAGAACAATCATTTGTTGAATGGTGAGTCAACATATAGGTAAATTTCAGTGATTCAATGGGTGTAGTCTAGTCAGGATTAACAACCAAATCTAGACCATGATTTGAAATATAGGAATACAGTAATACACAAATAGATAAAAGGAAGGATCTAGCTAGGATATATAGGGCATTCTGGGTGTGCCAGAGTGTTTGGGTTGCATCCAATGCAGCAGTTGTTCCCCTTGACTTTCCTCCTTGAAATCTGCTCCACAGTGTTGCAAAAAATGCAAGGGTGTCAAAAATCTCAGTAATACTGCCTATAGTATGCTGGATTTTGGTTATCATATGAAACAGCTCTTAGAAACCAATAACATAACATTAAAAAAAGGAGGATTGTGATGGAAGCAATGATACATCCTGGTCAGCTGAAATGTCTGAAATTAATCTTTCAACCCCGGCTACACCATCCATTCTTATTTCATCCATGATTGTAATTCGCCTTACTCAGCTCATGAGCCAGCACAGTGATATTGTGCCATGAAATATCTTCCCGATCCAGTGGTCGTGCAGTCATCAGAGCCCCTGTTGCAATGTCAACGTAAAAGAAACGCCCAGGATCGCTGTTTCGATCAATGGAGTATCTGTGAAAAGGGTACATTTAGATGCCATTATTTTCAGGAAGTTATACTGTTGGAAAATGTGGGTTCAGTTCACTTTCATTCAAATATATGTTTTACATTCTCTGGTTGTGTTCCAGTTCAGATACTAACTGAAATATGTAGTTTGATTACTGCCTCAGCAGAATAATCCCCAAATAATATCATTTGTGTTGCTGCTGCTGTCATTTCTGTCTTATGGCCATCCTATGGCAAACTTATCACAGGGTACTCTTGTTAGTATTCATTCGGAGTGACTTTGCCTTTGCCTGCCTCTGAAAAGAGTGTGTGACTTGTCCAACGTCATCCAGTGGGTTTCCATGGTCAAATGGGGTACAAATCTGTGTCTCCAGAACTATAGTTTAGCATTCAAACTACTACAACATATTAGCTCTCTAAATAGTATTTTAATACTGACTAATGTAACAGGAATGAGGAAAAGCAATTTTAATTTTCTGTTATAGCATCATGTTTCTCCAGCCCCTAAGGAACTTGCATAATGCTGTGTTGCACTTCTACTTGGAATATTGTGTAGACTTCTATTTTATCTCCAAAAGACAAAAAGAAACAGAAGAAAGAAAATCAATTACAGTAACAATTGTGATCAGGTGTCTACAGACTATACCAGAAATTTGCGGACTTTTTTCTTTTTCATTTTAGTTTAGCAAAATAACCATAGTGCAATTTTTAAAATATATTTATATATGAGTAATTGGAAAGCACAGATTGTGTTCCCATACTAATATATTTGGGCATATGCAAGCATTTTACACATTTGCATAGTTTCCAGACAGACAGTATGTTCATCGTACTATATGCAGTACGAAAACATAATTATTGCATGTTCTCCAACCAATATCAGAGTTTGGCCAAGGTGTCAAATGTTATTAATGATGAAGAACAAATGAGTGGGGAAATGCTGAAGCAGTTTACTTTTACACCTTGAATTCAGTTTATAGCAACTTAAAAATAAACTGAAAACAAAGGGGGAAAGTGAGAAGTGGAGTAAGAAACTAGGGCATTTTGAAAGCAGTTAGAAAAGTGAGACGAGAGAGGATTAAGAATGCTTCTGAGGAAGGACAGTTAGAGAGTTGAACATCATCCAGCTAAAGCAGTGGTTCCCAATCTTTGGTCCTCCAGATGTTTTGGACTTCAAAACAGCTGGTAACCTGGCTGGGATTTCTGGGAGCTGAAATCTAAAAAAATGAGAGGAGCAAAGGTTGAGAACTACTGAGCTAAAGAGAAGGAAGTTCCAGTAAACTCAGAGGATTTACTTCTGCATAAAGACTGGAAAGCTGAAATCCTACACTAATTTAGAATTACTGAGTTGAAGGTCATCTTCTCCAACCTCCCCAATGCAGAAAATATACTACTACAGCTGCTTAGAAAGCATTAATGAGGGAGAGTTTGTCACGTTCCAAGAAAGCCCCATCAAATGTGATGGGACTTTCTTAAGAATGAATATGTATAGGGATTATTCTGACATTGTATAATTAATTTTTGCAACTGGGTCATGGCCTCTGTCTTAAATGGCATTTGAAAGAATGAGACAGGATAGCTAAAGGGAACCTCAAATTTATGTCTCTGATTACAAGGCCTGTAATTGGGGATGCATCTCACCCTGATAGCCTTTCTGTGAGCTTCTGGAAAAAGAATGCTAAACTTGATATTTATAGATGCAGAATACAACAATTCATTGTTATGTTCATTTTTGCAAAGACAGGACCGGGGACTGATGGATGGTGGTGGTACAAATTATTAAGGCAGACCAGAAGCTGTGTTGCACACAATTTAGTATTTCTTGAGAACATTATTATTTGATAAGTGTTTTTTGACAGCAACTATAAACATGTATGAATTTTAAGGAAGGAAATAATGATATATTACTATTTATATATACTATTATATTATTATCTGCATTACATGCTATTAAAGAGGTTTAGTTAGTTTGCCCTTGCTGCGAGAGAGAGCACAATTGTGGCCTAAGTGAGGAGAAAAAGCTGGAGGTGAACAAAGTGATGCGGTAGTTCCTATGAAAGGGAAAAAGGGTGGATGCAGGTATTTGAACAAAGGTTTGAAGATAAAATGAAAGATTTTCAATGAAGGAGATCGCATAGGTAATTAGCCTCCTTGTGGGCACATCTGCCTAGAAGAGGAAGAAGACCTCTAATTTCACAATCTGGGCAAGCAGCTCTCTCAAGTCTTTGCCAAGTCCTCTTCCTCTACCAGGAAGTTTTGAACATCTCCTATCTGGCTTGGAATAGCCACCAAAGACGGGTGATAGTGCTATTAATGTGGAAGGATGGTAGTTTCCAAGTTAAAAAGCCAATTTGGGCAGATATTTGTGGTTAGCGGAGTGTGGAGGTGACTGTGTTTTTCCACTCACTACAAAAATTTGATAGACCTTGACAGAATAAGCAAACTTCTGGGCACTAGAAAAACTCTAGTCTTGGTTTGCCTTGCTTACTTGTGGTCCAATAATAGCTGCATTATTTCAATCCCTTCATAAAAAGGAAAATCAGCTTGTTTAGCAATCATGGCAAATGCTTTTTTTTTTGTCGTGTCAGGAGCAACTTGAGAAACTGCAAGTCGCTCCTGGTGTGAGAGAATTGGCCGTCTGCAAGGACATTGCCCAGGGGACGCCTGGATGATTTGATGTTTTTATCATCCTTGTGGGAGGCTTCTCTCATGTCCCCGCATGAGGAGCTGGAGCTGATAGAGGGACCTCATCCGCCTCTCCCCGGATTCGAACCTGCGACCTGTCGGTCTTCAGTCCTGCCGGCACAAGGTTTTAACCCACTGCGCCACCGGGGGCTCTATGGCAAATGCTGATTTCTTATCAGTAAATGTTTGGTTTGTATACCTATGTAGACACTAGGAACTCTATGTTTCTCCTGTACATCTCAGACTTCAAGTCCCAGCAAACATGGCAAATGGTAAGGGACTGGGGCAAATGAAGTTCAAAACCCCGAGAAGGCCTTCTTCTCCTAACCTTCCTTGGGTGGTATGTGTGGAAACATTTTCTTTTGTTGGCCTGTCTTGGGCAGGAGGACAGTAGGGTCCAAAAGTGGCCTGACTACTTTCAACCAGTCACTTTTTTCTTTTAGTTAAACAGACACTTTCAGTTCAGATTACTTGCAATGGAGGTATTTTAGGTTTAGGTTAGTAAAAACAACACAGCATGGAATTAATTGGTTAAGTGATTTAGGTTTGAGTCAGGTTTTGTTTTGTTGCTTGCATTGCAGCTTGTTCACCATTACAAGCAAGAGAGACATTGCTACTCCATGCATGTCCAGAACTTTTATATAAACGTAAATGTCTTCACTGTCGGTCTACTTCTCCCAATTCCATTCATTCAGCATTAGATAGTTTTAACTATTAGGAATGATAGTAAGTTTTGTTGCTGATTGGTGGAAGAATAAGCAATATGAGTATGTTCAGACGGTCATGGAGGTATTGTACTGCCAGAAATTAACATTCAGAGCTTCATCCTGCTCCTAACAATGAAGTCAGGAAAACTTTCAATTATCCTAATAGTTCAGTATTGAAAAGTACCAAGTCCCATGACATTTCATAGCTTTTCTTATTTAAGAAATAGACTCTTAATTTAATCTGAATCATATCAATATAAACATTTCCAGTGATCTTCTGTTAAATCTTTCCAAAAGTAAAATATTACCAAATTGGATAACAAAGAGGCATTCAAGTAGAAACAAACAGCTAAGATTAGAATACTTAGCTCTGGAGCCAGAGTTATACCATGTCTCCCGGGTCATCAGTTGGGAACCACTTGCCCCAGCAACAATAGAGTAAAATATAATACTAATATTGTGCTGTGCTAATATTATAATAATATTCATTATTTATTTATTTACTATATTTGTATACCGCCCGGAGGCAACTCAAGGTGATTTACAGTCGGCAGGCAATGCCCCCAACAACATAAAATGCAGTTTAAAACATTACATATAATATAAACCATATAAAAGCAACAAACCAATAAAAACCATAAAGCACAAGTCTTCAGCATCTCACCAATAAAATCATTTTTTTATCGCACCGTCCAATCATTCCATTAATCTCAATTAGTCTATTACACAGCGTCTGCCAATGCCTGCTGAAACAGCCAGGTTTTAACTCTCTTTCAAAATGTTAGGAGGGAGGGGGCCAATCTGATATCCTTAGAGAGGACGTTCCATAGCTAAGGGGCCACCGCTGAGAAGTCCCTGTCTCTCATTCCCGCCAATTGCATCTGCGAAGGGGGCGGGACTGAGAGCAGGACCTCTCCAGATGATCTTAAGCATCTAGATGGTTCATAGGGGAATATATAGTGTACACATATAATATTGATAATATAATGTAATACAATATAATACTAATAATAATACATTATAATAATTGTATGTTTTATATTACAAGTAATACTATTAATAATATTACAGTATTTTGGTATAGTACAATATAGTAATATATAATACTAATATTGCGCTGTGCTAATAATGTAATATTGTATACACATATAATACTGATATTATAATGTAATACAATATAATGTTAACAATAATACAATATAATATTTTTATATTTCATATTGCATGTAATATTACTGCTAATATTACAGTATAGTGGTACAGTACAATATAGTAATATATAATACTAATAGTGTGCTATGCTAATAATATAATATATTGCATATACATATAACTTGTAAGCTGCTCTGAGTCCCCTTTGTCACAAACATTTTGAGAATAGGATATGTTTGGAAAAGGACAAGTTGGAAAGGTAAAGTCACCTGTGTTCACCTGGAGAGTAGATGCATGAGAGTCGATGCACCTCCTTCTCTTCTGGTGTATAGATGGCATATCCTTATTTATGCAACAGAGAGACTTTTAGGTTCAAAGAAAAAGTATTCATGTTTAGCTCGGGGAGTTTAACTCCAGTCCAGAGTATGCTAGGGACAGCTGCCTTTGGCACTGACACCAATCCTCCTCCTCGTGCAAGTAAATTGTTAATGGCATAATGAGGACATTCCACATCCAGATCTCAGCACAGCCATGATGGCTGGGAGAATTTAGAGGACATTCTCTTAATCCAGCAAGGTGAATCAGCTGCTTCAGGCAGAGGATTTGAGTGTCACAAAAGTACTGCAAAATGTGAGATTCATGTGCTGCAACAACTTGCCTTTGTGTACTATGAACAGTGAGCTCTCAATATTCAGAGGGAGTCAGTTCTAGGTCCCTTGTGGATACCAACATTTGAGGATACACAAGTCTCTTTATATACAGTGGTGTAGTGAAATGGTTCCCTTTATATAACATGATATGCAATTAAAGGGATCATTGGAGAGAGTATGAAGATAGGTGAAATGACAGTAAGCTACAGCAAGTTATTCTTACTAGCAGAGGGTGCTTGATGTGTAGCAAATCATGTTTTACTTTTTGTCCACATAACTGAACAAAAGCCCACATTATGTGCTTTGAACTGGGATATAGGGCAGTGTAGACTTAGGGCCCTTCCACACAGTCCTATGTCCCAGAATATCAAGGCAGAAAATCCCACAATATCTGTTTTGAACTGGGTTATCTGAGTCCACACTACCATATATTCCAGTTCAAAGCAGATAATGTGGGATTCTCTGCCTTAATATTCCAGGATATAGGACTATGTGGAAGGGCCCATAGTGGGATGAATCTATGGAAGCAGAATCTATGGATACAGAAGGGTGACGTCTTGGATAGAAGAGAGGGCCATTTTCTGGTTAGCTAAACTTCACAAACTGGCCTCTCTATTCTGCTTTGGTTAGACCTCACCTGGAAAACTGTGTCCAATTCTGGGCACCATAGATTAAAGGAGATACTGACAAACTGGAAGGTGTTCACAGAAGGGCAACTAAAAATATCAAAGGTCTGGAGACCATGCCCTATGAGGGGCATCTTAAAGAGCTGGCATGTTTAGCCTGCAGAAGAGAAGGTTGAGAGGAGACATGATAGCCATGTGTAAATATGTGAAAGTATGCCATAAGTAAGAGGGAGCAGGCTTGTTTTCTGCTGCCCTTGAAACTAGACTGGGAGCAATGGGTTCAAATTACAGGAAAGGAGATTACACCTCAACATTAGGAAGGGCTTCCTGACTGTAAGAGCTGTTCAGCAGTGGAACTCTCTGCCTCGGAGTGTGGTGGAAGCTCCTTCCTTTGAAGCTTTTAAACAGAGGCAGGATGGCCATCTGTCAGGGGTACTTTGATTGTACTTTCCCTCCATGAACTAGATGGCTCATGTGGTCTCTTTCACCTCTATGATTACATGGCCTTCCAAAAAAGCCATTATCTTCTCCATCTTAACCTGCAATTTATAATAAGTCTATCTTTTGCACATTAGTCAAATAAAGCTTTAAAAGCATTCTGAGCACCTGGAAGAAAGTGCAATCATCGAAATGCTAAATAATATCAGTGTTACAATGGTTATTGATCAGCTAAAAGCTAAATATTACTGCTACAATTGCTCTTAATGCTGCTATGAGCTCAATGAATAGCTGAGGAGAAGCTGCCAAGTTTTAGTCCTTAATTGGGTATAAAGCAGATATTGTTGATTTATTTGAAGCACTGGTAAATCTCTTGCTTACCAGCTGAAATGATAGCCAGGCTACATGTCATCCTGGATGCCGATCCTCTAATCCTCAGAGGTTACTGAGCCTCACAACCTTTGAGGATGCCTGCCATAGATGCAGGTGAAACATCAGGAGAGAATACTTCTGGAACATGGCCATACAGCCAAAAAAAAACTTACAGCAACCCAGTGATTCTGGCCATGAAAGCCTTCAACAACACATTAATCCAAAATGATCTAAGAGCCTCCAGTTTGTATAATGTTGTCTTGAAAGCTCTCACTCTGCACCTTGTGACAACCTTTAAATTTTGAAATTATGCTGGTGTTGCATAGAGATGCAGAATGTTAAATATGTAATGTGCAGCTGAGCCTTCTTTTTCTTGTATACAAACATAAACTAAGATTATCCACACTGACTAGGGAGAAACAGTATAAACTGAACAAACCAGATTTACTTTGTTGTTTGAGGCAAAGGGCAAGATGGGCTTTATTTCATTCTGTCCTTGGAAATGAACTGGAAAAGAAGCTGGTGAATTTTACATTAGTATTGGTTGACGATAGTGCCTTCCTCTGTAGTGTAATGCTCAGCATTAACCTCCTCTAGGGTATTTTCAGTTTCCAGAAGTCCCAATCTGGAATTCTGGGATCTGATGTCTAAAACATCTGGGGAACCAACGTGTGGGAATTTTGATTTAGAGCAGGCATGGGCAAACTTTGGCCCTCCAGGTGTTTTGGCTTCACCTCCCAGAAATCCCATCCATCTTACCACTTGTAAGGAATTGTGGGAGTTGTTTATTTCCAGTGTCTTCTGGGGGTGTAACAGATTGCACTAATATGCGGATTATAATCAGAATTATTGAGAAACATGAGAAATTATTGAGAGTAGTGTTATATAAACACTGTGTTGAATAAACAACTGGAGAAAAAGTATCTTGGTAGACAGGCCTGTAGCCAGGATTTCGTTTCGGGGGGGGGGGGGGGCTGAATTTTTTTCAGGGGGGGTTTCGGGGGGGGGCTGAGTTTCGGGGGGGGGGCTGAGTCTGAGTGAAAGAGGGTCTAACCTAGCAAACCTTTTGTATCATTACCCCAATACCCCCATGCATATGGGATATATTGAGCATGGTGATCAGATCATGATATGAATAAACATAACAGTTTAAATAATGCACCAATAAGGCCTTTTCGCGAACCACCATGAAAATTTCGGGGGGGGGGGGGCTGAAGCCCCCCGAGCCCCCCCCCCCCCGGCTACATGCCTGTTGGTAGACATGTTGTATAAACAGCCAGAATGTTGAATAAACAACCGGAAAAGTATCTCAGTCCACAATATTGTAAAGTGACTGGCAGGAAAGAAAGGTACCTTGATTTCTCATAAGTAATAATAATAATAAAAAAGAAAACACATTTGTTATCTAAGCTCTCCTTTCTAAAATAAAGCCAAAGATGGTGACACAATGATCTTTTTCAAAAAGGCTTATTCAAATTTCATCCTTGAACAGTTTACAATTAACTTGTATCTGAACTGAATGGAGCTTTGTGATTAGAGGTGCAGCATTAGTCACTGGTGTCACAAAGCACAGGTGGGGCCTTTGTCTCATATTCTCTGCACATGTTTTGCTATTATTAATAACTGGTTCTCAAATGTGCTTGAGTCCATTGAACTGTTTATGTAATCTCTCTCAGTCATTCTGAATTAATCAGGTCATGTGTTTGAGCAATCAGCTTCTCCCAGTATGGTCAATCCAGATGTCAAGCAAGCTAGGAATAAGAGGATTTGAAAGTTTTCCATTTGTTCGGGAAGCATTTTGGAAACATCATCTGGCTTTCTAAAAATGTCATCAATGAAGACAGCAGTGCCTACTGCAATTTCAATACAGACTGAAATACTACAATATTCTGTGGTGGGATTAATATTATTGTTTTGATCTTACCATTTTTAATAATCAAAATTATGGGCTTGCCTAGATATCTTAAAGGCATCAGATCTTGCCTGAGCTTGAAAGCAAAGCAAAATTAGCCATGGTTAATGCTGGGATGGAAGAGCATCAATGAAAAGCAGATCTTGTAGGCTGTATTTCAGAGGAAGGAATTGGCAAACTAAATCAGAGTATTCCATGCTTAAGAAATGGTGTCACCATAAGTTGACAGGTGACTTGAAGGCATACACACACAATTTTGCAGCTTTGTAAACTGTGGTGGCACAGTGAGTTAAACCGCTAAGCTGCAGAACTTGCTGACTGGAAGGTGAGCTCCCGTTGTTAGCCCACCTTCTGCCAGCCTAGTAGTTTGAAAACAGGCCAATGTGAGTAGATTGATAGGTACCACTTTGACAGGAAGGTAACGGAGCTCCATGCAGTCATGTGACCGGCATGGCTGTACTTGTCCGAACGCATCCACCCCTATGTCCCACCTCGTAATCTAAGATCATCCGGGGAGGCCCTTCTCTCACTCCCGTCAACATCACAGATGCGCCTGGTGGGGACAAGAGACAGGGCCTTCTCGGCTGTGGCCCCCGCCTATGGAACACACTCCCAAATGAGGTAAGATCCACTCCCTCCCGCCTGGCTTTTTGAAAAAAAATTAAAATCATGGTTTTGGGACCAGGCCTTTGGGCAGTAGAAGTAAATGTATGCAGCATTTCGGAAAGACAATGACTGGAACGGCAATTCGACGGACGAGACTGTTTTATTGTTTTAATGATTGTTTTATTGCTCATGGATGTATTTTTAAATTTAATTTATTTCTAACTGTAGGGTATAATTGTAATTGTTTGTACTGGCATTGAATTTTTGCCATTACTTATGTGTAAACCGCTTTGAGTCCCCCTCGGGGTGAGAAAACCGGTATGCAAATACTGTAAATAAATAGAAATAAAATAAATTTGGCTTAGACATGGAAATGAGCACCACCCTCCAGAGTCAGACTTGACTAGACTTAATGTCAAGTGGAAACCTTTATCTTCACACTGACCTATTGTTTTATTACTGACACTGGGATAGAGATAGTAGCCAAGATCAAAGGCCAAGATTCTTAACTTTACAATGATGTAACATGGTGTGCAGCCTTACTAGTGAATTGCAACAATGCATATTGGGATGATGTCCAAAACATCTTGATATGCAATGGAGGCCCTATTGATGATGCTATGGACACACTTCTTTTGCAATGGGACTGAAGATGTGGTTATGTTACTACTCCTCTCCTATGCACACAGATAGGCACAATTCAACTTTAGATAATTTTAAGGTCTTTTATCATGGTGACACAAACTAAAGTGATACCACCTTATAGGAATGAGATCTATTAAGACTAGAAGCATTGATTAAGGCAAACATAATATTAACATCATAAATAGACATCAAAAGTAAGAGGAGGGTAAAGAGTAGCACCCCCCCTCCCAAATAGCGACATAACTTCTGGAGTAATTTGACAGAAGTCCTATGCTGACATCTCCTTTTCTCCATGTGTCTTTGCCCTTTTGCTTTCTCTTTGCCTTGTCTATTATAGTTCTCTCTTCCTTTCCCATCTCTGTTTAACACTCCTCCTCTCCCCTTGTCCCTTTTCATCCTTGCAGGATTTCTGAGGCACTTGTCAGAGGTCTGAACAGATGGCTTACAGAGAGCTTTTGAAATGAAGCTTAGGGCTCTGTGTAGATCCACAGGTTGCTGACCTTTGCCTTTGGAAGCCCCACCAAAGTCACAGGTGTGACTGGCTTTTGAGTTCTCCTGGAGTCTACTTCAAGCTGGATGTTAAACTTCATTCAGATCTAGGCAGGAACCCTGTTTGAAATGCTGTGAAGCTGCTTTCAGTCATCGTGAACTGTGGGATGTCAGTGAATTACAGAGTTCATCATGCATCTCATTGCTAGTCAGATTGGCTGGGCCTGATGGGAATTGGAAGTCAACAATCGGAAAACTTCAAGTTCCCTTTCCATATTGTTGCTAGAAACAGATGCCTCACCCATGACCCTTCTATACAGCACCTAAAAAGCTGAAGTTATCAGGTTAAAAGGGAGATGGCTGCATGATGGCTGCTAGTGGGAAATCTGCACTGATTTGCTGCAATGGAAGAAAAACACGTCTTAGAAAGATCTGCTTATGTTCCGATTCTGATTGGAAAATGTGCATATTAGCATTACTGTATATCCTTGCACTTGCAAAAAATGCATGATTTCCTTCCCTTTCCCCTGATCAGCTGATTGGGCTATGAAACGGACACACAGATGGTTTAAAGGAAGCATAAACAGAGAGCAATTAGACCTCTCTGAGACTCTTTATTTTACACTTTAGAATATTAAACAGAGCTTGAACAAACAGTTAGAGGAAGACAGAAATCTGGTGGACTTTATATGTGCTGAATTTCATATGTGCACATACAAATTTATATTAAGATACTCTCATGTGCACATATATAGTCCAGCACATAACGGAGTGATTTCTTTACAAAAAACAACAACCTTCTGCTGGATGTCCCCCGTCCGCCCTTCATCTTGTTTCTGATTCATACCGTGGAAACTATCTCAGAATAATCAGATTTTGCATCTAGTTCTGGGATGCGAAACTTTTGTAAATTTGGAAGGGACTTCCTGTTCTCCCCAAACCCGCCACAGATCACACCTCCCCAATGCATTTCAGCCAAAAGCACACAGGCAAACATTGGCAGCAAGCAGATAAACTACATTTTAAACTAACATTTTAATTCCTTACAGTAGGTCGCCTCTGAAATTTTGTGGCAAATCACCCCATTTTATTTAGAACAAGCAAAATATTTGATTTCAATTGCGTTTTCTGTTCAGGTACTAAAATTCAAGCAAGGAAACTACTTGGTTTAGGGGGATCCTTCATGGATTACTACCCAAATGTGGCATTTAAGATTTTTGGTATTAGAGAACAGGCACAAAAGTGGTCTTAGCACTTGCATGTGGTCTATTTATGGTTGCCAGGCTTTCAAAATAGCAATGAAACAATTGCGATTAATTAGTCATAACAACCAGAAAGTAGCTGCTAACATGGTATTCTCTGTCCACATGCCAAAAATGTAACTGTAAAATTAACATTGTCCACATTCCAATCAACATAAATTAAATTATTTATAAGCTTCTATATTTCTGAAAATTCAGTCTTGTATGTATTAAAACTCACAACAGCATTATAATATGTATTAAAACCAAATTTGTTTTAATCCTATCGAAATGCTTCCTAACTATGACTAAAAGTAAAAAAAAAACAACCCTTTGTACAAATCATTATCCCTGAAATGCTTATGTCCAAAACAACAGATCCTGAGCAACAGTTACATTAAAATCAACATTCAGAATAACAACCAAACCAGACTTTAAAGAATTTACCCAGATGACCACAGAAACCCCGGATATTTTAGCTTTTTCCTATAAAGAAATTATTTTGATACCATTTAATTTTTATTGACCTATTCTGCAACTTTCTAAATTCCATAACAGGAGCCCCTTTTGTAAATTCCATAATGGCTTGCCCCTTTCTCCAGGGGCAAACCAAGAATGGGCAACTTCGAAGTCACTGAAGAGACTCAGAAGTAGTAGGGAGATCCAAAGACAACCTGGCAAAATGGCACTACCTAAAAGAATTTGAATTGGAGTGGCAGAATGCAACACAAGATGAACCATGGTATTAACTTTTATTTCTTGTACTGGCAGTAGGTTGGATTAGATTAGAAGAATTTTGGGAGCCCTTCCTATTTATGGATTTCATAGGATTCCACAGAGCCATATGATGGAATTATAAGGTTCATTCCCAACTTCTACAGCACATGTGTTTGCCATGAGCCAATTGCAGAATCTTAGCTCACCCTATCCTAAAGCGTTAGGATAAAAAGGCAGTCATTGTGTTTATGCCGAAGCGAGAAGGTCGCCGACTCCTTCTTCAAACATGCTGGGGTGCTCAGAAAAAAAGTTCATAACTTCAGGCAAAGGAAAAAGAGAAGGGAGGTCTAATAACTGGTGGTGAGCTTCAGACATGCTTGAACCTGCAACTTCTTGAAAAGCAACACTTTTGGGTTGAACACCGTAAAATAAGAGAAGGTTAAACGTTGTGAAAGCCGTCCACTGCATGGCTATCAGCCTTTTCCCAGTAAACTCAAATCAAGGAAAAGTTTCGTGAGAACCACCACTCCTCTTGATGTTTACCCAGCAACAGCAAGAGTATCCCTCTGGGCAACTAAACAAGGAATTCCCAATTGGATGGTCCCCCAAAAGGGTCTTTCTCCAGGGGCAAACCAAGAATGGGCAACTTCGAACTCACTGAAGACACTCAGAAGTAGTGGGCAGATCCAAAGACAACCTGGCAAAATGGCACTACCTAAAAGAATCCTCTACCTTGAGCAACTGTGGAGCAGAACAAACAACTCTGCATCTGTATGCATGTCCATAATGCCCTGTCTCATGCACAGAGGAAGAATTGTTTAAAGCCACAAACAATGTGGTCGCTGTTGCCCATTTTTGGTCAAAAACGATTTAGCTGCATGTGCTCTTTGTATTTTATCAGTTTTTATACTTATTTATACAATGCTTTTGACACAAAACAAACAATAAAAAACCAAATAAATAAATATAAACCTGCAACTTAAATCATCCACACTTCTAAGATTTTTGATGTTTCATTCATTCTACACAAAAAAGCTTTTCAACCATCAAATAAAGACATCACTTAAAATAAAGGACACTTAGCAATCCCATATGGGGCATGTTTCCAAGTCTTTAAATACAGAACATCTCTTATAATAAGAGACAGTGGGCAGCGTTACATCCATAGATTGTATGGTGTGTAAGCATTTATTTAGATTTTGTATTCTGAACCCTCTTTCTCCTTCTGAAACAACAGGAACAAAGCTAGGAGTCAACATAGTGGATATTAGAGTGATGAATAAAACCTGATAGAGTTGTTGGTCACATCAGGGTCCTTGGCATGTATCATTTGTATGGTGGTCCCAATGTCCACATCTTCAGGTACCTCCACAAAATAAATGCTAGGCTCGAAGACTGGGGGCTCATCCACATCCTCCACAGTGATATGCACAGTTGCGGTGTCACGGAACGGGCCTAGGTTCAAGAAGCGCATTTCCAGGTGAGGATTAGCACCCTCGACTTTTAAAGTATATGTTTTCTTGCTCTCAAAGCTCAGTGGCTGCAAAAGACAACAAAGAGACAGAGGAGGAAGAAGTTAGAAGAACACTTCTCAAATGGGAAAAAAGTATTTTGATCCATATCACCCAACTCTTTTAAAATAAAACATATTCCCAGTGTATGGAAATGACTTTTTAAAAGAGGTTCCATGCAGTGGTAGCTGATGGCCCTGGAGTCAGAGGGGCAATGGATTCATTCCATATGTTAGTGCAGAGTTTAAAGGAGATATCCAAGATTTTACTAATTTGGGAATGGAATTAATTGCTTCCACAGTCCTTTAAAATCAAACTAATAACATGACCCCATTAGCCAAAAATTTACTTCCAAGCTGCCCTCTCCTTCAGTAGTTATTATTTTTTCTAAACAAACATTTTTTTTATTTTCCCATTTGTCAAGTAGTTATCTTTAGTTACTTTAAAAGTCACAGCAAGACAAAACTACTGGACTGTGATAGAAAGCACATTGCCCTTATGTCCACCTTGTTATCACCTCAACATCTGAACATGTGGCACCAACATAAGGCACAGCATGAGCTTGCACCTTAAGTATGCGGTTTGTTCTCCTTCCTTGAGTGAGGCTACATCTCATAATTATAAATGAAAAACTTAAGTTACATATATATTCTTTGTTAAATGACAGTCCTAATGCCATGTAGCAATGCCATCATGATTGGAAAAAAGAGTTAATTTTCCAAAATGCAGTGTTTTCTTTCTCTACAGTAGGGGTCCTCAAACTTTTTAAACAGAGGGCCAGGTCAGAGTCCCTCAAACTGTTGGAGGACCAGATTATAATTTGAATAAAGCGTGAATGAATTCCTGTGCACACTGAACATATCTTATTTGTAGTGCAAAAACACTTCAAAACAATACAATAATTAAAATGAAGAACAATTTTAACAAATATAAACTTATTAGTATTTCAATGGGAAGTTTGGCCCTGCTTTTGGCTGATGAGATAGGATTGTTAATGTTGTGTGCTTTCAAGTTGTTTTAGACTTAGGTTGACCCAGAGTGAGGGCCGGGTAAATGACCTTGGAGGGCCGTATCCGGCCCCCGGGCCTTAGTTTGAGGACCTCTGCTCTACAGGGTCCATGTAAATGTGTTTGGCTGGGTTGTACAAACAAACTGGAAATACGTGACATCCCCAGTGTTAATTTTATCAATAGACAATCCACCCCCACTCGCTTTATGCACACCTGCTCATATATTTCAAATGCCTGCAGCCTATAACTTGGTGGCTGTGTTGAAATAGGCACAAAATCACAGAACAGCAAAGTTAGTTTCTACTATTTTCTCTCCAGTCATGATCATACTGAACTTTAAGATATCCTGTATGTGCACATGGATACAGATAGGGATGCATATTCAAAGTCCATGCAATGTGGGCAGACCAAAAATTTATACTGATTGTAATTGGACATTAATTTCAACTGGTTGAGAGATTCTGGGAGCTATTGCTTGAAAGAAAAATCCCCTGATTTTTCACATCTCCCCTTCAACCCTTTCCTTCTGCTGAACATTTCTTATCCCTTCTGCTCCCAAACTGCCAACTAATTGGTGATGTTATGGAACCTCCTGGCTTGCCATAGCTAGTCTGCCCTCTTCACCAGTCACTTCAATTGCCCCCTTTCAATGATTTACTTTTCAATTGGCCCATTGTTTTGTAGCCATTAAACATGTCTTCACTAAATTGTCTCTTTCTCCTATTTTGGTATGTTTTTACTTGTACTTTTGAGTTATGTTAATCCCACAAACAAACATTAGATAGATAGATAGATAGATAGATAGATAGATAGATAGATAGATAGAGAGATTTTGGAGCCCCCGGTGGCTCAGTGGGTTAAAGCACTGAGCTGCTGAGCTTGTTGATCGAAAGGTCACAGGTTCGATTCCGAGGAGCGGCGTGAGCTTCCGCTGTCAGCCCTAGCTTCTGCCAACCTAGCAGTTCGAAAACATGCAAATGTGAGTAGATCAATAGGTACCGCTCCGGCGGGAAGGTAACAGCGCTCCATGCAGTCATGCCGGCCACATGACCTTGGAGGTGTCTAGGGACAACGCTGGCTCTTCGGCTTAGAAATGGAGATGAGCACCACACTCCAGAGTCAGACATGACTGAACCTAATGTCAGGGGACTACCTTTACCTTTATCTATATAGATTTAGCTTTTTCTGCCATATACTGTTGGTGTCTCAGTAAATCACAACTTGCATAATTCCATAGCACTTATCCATGGCAGGGGCCCCGAGTGGCACAATGGATTAAACCCTTGTGCTGGCAGGACTGCTGACTGAAAGGTTGGCGGTTTGAATCCGGGGAGCGGGGTGAGCTCCCATCTGTCAGCTCCAACTTCCCATGCGGGGACATGAGAGAAGCCTCCCACAAGATGGTAAAACATCTGGCCGTCCCCTGGACAATATTCTTGCAGATGGCCAATTCTCTCACACCAGAAGCGACTTGCAGTTTCTCAAGTCGCTCCTGACATGATAAAAAAAATTATCCATGGCAATTAAAGTGGTGTTAAACTACACTAATTCAACAGTGTAGATGAACTCTTAGTAAAGTATACCATGAGTCTGAGTTTTCAAGACTATAACAGGGCTTAGAGAGTTTGCATTTACAGGGTCACCACAAATGGAAGCCAATTTGATGACAATTAAAAAACAACTTGTTTTAAATCAGTGAGAACATGACATCAATAGGTAAATCAGCATTCATGCAAATTCCATTGATTTGGTGGGGCTTCTTGGTTTTGGGCTAACAACTGGAATCAGGAGTCAGAGATAAAGTTTATCATAAGTAGAAATGATGTGTTAAATGCTCGGTAAAGTTATTTTCTTTGAACAACAAACCCCAGAATCACTTAGTAACCATGGATGCAGGGGGCCTGTAAGATTTGTAATTCACAAAGTAACTTCTCCAAGCTCTGTGTATTCTAAGCTCCTCAAACATCCTGTAAAAATACTATATGGATAAGCATATAATTATACTTTTAATTGCTATGGTGCAGGTATGTTTAACATATTAATCCTATTAATTTCCATGACAGAGAGTTATGCCCATGCTTTAGTATTCAGCTGATATCAGGGATTCGGGCATGCATTGCTTTGTCTTGCTTATAAGCCCCTTATTATTATTACTAAATTTTACAGGAGGTATTTACCACACAGCAAATGGGATCCCAAAAGGCATCGTAGGAAGCAACGCCTTTTGAGATGAAAATTTTGTTTCATGCTGTGTTTTCATGCCTCTTTTCTTGGTACATTGTACATAGGAAGAAAATTAATGTTGGTAATTGTAATGCAGTGATCATTAATGCGTGCCTTTTATGTGGAACAATAAAAAGGATAATTGAAGCAAAAGTTGGTGACAGCAGCAAAGCAAGGAATGACCAAAGAACCTTCATAAAAGTGGATATGGAAACAGTTGCAAGAAACTTATGGAACATTATGAGAACGCCTGCTGCTAATTTAATTTCCAAGAATCTAACGGTTATACGGTCTTTACTTTTACATAATGGGTAGTTTACTGCTGAATATTAGCAAAATGGCATCCTCGTAATTGGCACAAACCTTGATCTAAATAAAATGCATGCTTCTTTAAACAGTTGTCTCACTTTTAGAAGCAAAAGCATTGGAAGATGTTCATTTTTTTGTCTTCCGAAATGGAGGGCTTAAAATGAATCCATGGTAGATTATGCTGAGTTTCATTTTTAGGCATATTAATGTCCTTGAGTAAGGGCATTGATCAACGCAGCAGGGCATTAGCTGATATTTGAACATTAAGAGCTGTTTTAGACATTCTGCAGACAAAAATCCAGCTTTAGCAACAAACATTCAAGCAGGAACTATGGCTACTATCAAATCTTCCTCATAGTCATACCCATAAGGTGCATATGTTTCAAAATATAGGGTTTTTTTTTGGTCAGATTCATGCATTACATTATTGGAAAAATATTCTGTATGAGCCACAAAAAAGGTAATTATTTTATTTATTTCAAACATTTGTACCCTGCCCCTCACACCCCCCCCCCCGAGGGGGGGGGGGCTCAAGGCGGCTTACATCTGGCACAATTTGAAGCCACTATATATCAATAATACATACAGTAATTACATATAAATAATACATTAAATTAATTTAAAATTTGTTTAAAATAAAAAGTACATTAATAAAAAGTACGGCAATATTGGCCACATGACCTTGGAGGTGTCTACGGATAACGCTGGCTCTTCGGCTTAGAAATGGAGACGAGCACCACACCCCAGAGTCAGACATGACTGGACTTAATGTCAGGGGACTACCTTTACCTTTTTAGCCTTATGTAGAAATGAATTCAGTGAGCACAACACAATCGGAAGCCTAGCCATAGTCCTTTTTCCATAGCATTATCATCATTTCCATTGTCAATTATCTGACATTTACCCAAAGACCTGGTCCCATAACTACGTTTTCAATTTTCTCCTGAAGGCAAGGAGGGATGCTGTTGACCTGATTTTGCTGGGGAGCAAGTTCTACAGGCAGGGGGCCACCACCGAAAAGACCCTGGCCTTCATCCCTGCCAAGCGTGTTTGTGCCAAAGGCGAGGCCAAGAGCAGGACCTCCTCAGAAGATCTTAAACGTCGAGGTGGGACATAGAGGAAGATACGGTCAGACAGACAAGCTGGGCCAGTGCCGTATAGAGCTTTATAGGACAAAACCAGCACTTTGAATGTGCTGGTTTTGACCTATATGGCACAATCCAAACAGAAATAGTTGTGATTAAGGAACAGTGAAACCTATGGAAGACGGAGTCGGTAAGCTTTGGGAAGGAGCTGGGGGGAGAGGTTAGTTGACTTCACATCTTCCCATTTCTGTGATCTGTTTTCTCTTTTCCCCTCTTCTTATATATTTTATCCTCTTCTTCTCCACATTTTTAAGGGCTGTGCGTCCTTTCCCAACGTTGTCTGAGGTTAGATATTCAAGGAGGCTCTTGAGAAGATGGAAATGGTCTGTGGATAGTTAGGAGTGGTAGCACTGATACGGGAAGATCCATACCCTTTCCTTGTACTGATGAACGTGGGGAAAGGGTGAGGCTGCTGGTATCCGGTCTGGGCAGTACATTGGTCTGAATTGGACCTGATGTTACTTTTCACACTATTTATTTATTTACTCTATTTGTATCCTGGCTTTCTCTACCCTGAAGGGGACTCAAGGTGGCTTTACATATGGCAACTATTCAATGCCTTTGAACAACAGACTGTTAAAATACATTAAGTTAAAGATTTAAAATTAAAATTAAATGCACATTAAAAACGTATAAAACATTAAAATCAGTATTAAAAATCATGCTATCCACAACCGCAATCCAGGGCCATTCCAAAAGTCATTGCACATAATTCCATAGATATCACTGCACTTTAGTTAATCTCCAAAGGCTTGATCCTTCTGAAGGAAAGTGTGTCTCATTGTATTGTAACAACTACAATGTAACAACACTACCCCAAAGCCCCTTCAGATACTCCAGAATTTCCAGCAAACTGTGGAGTATCTCCCAAATTTTGCTAAAAGTGGGGCAAAGTCAGCTTAAACTGAAAAACCCAATAATAATAACAACAACAACAACAACAACAACAACAACAATAACAACAACTTATTGATATTCCACCCTTCTCCTTGTGGGGACTCAGAGTGGAATACGGTGTTAATAGATACCGACAAACATTCAATGCCTTGTTATAATACAATGAAACACACACAGAAATAAATGCAGAGGCTTCTCCTTTCATTTCCGGCTTTGGAGGTGGGGCTCATTTCTGGCTCTGGGGGAAGTGCTGTTCTCCATTTCCAAGTTGAGGAACCTGCGTTGTCACCTCCTGGTTGTGTGACTGACATGACTGCTTGGAGCATCTTATGCCTTTCCTGCCAAAGCGGTACCTATTTACTCACATTTGCATGTCTTCAAACTAGGTTGGCAGGAGCTGGGCTAATAGTGGGAGCGCCCCCTTACAGATTCGAACTGCCAACCTTCAGGTCAGCAGTTCAGCAGCACAAAGGTTTAACCTAGGCATCCCTAAACTGCAGCCCTCCAGTTGCTTGGGCCTCCAACTCCCAGAAGCCCTAATGAGCTTGTTCAATTGTCAGGAATTCAGGGGGTTGGAGGCCCAAACAGCTGGAGGGCCACAGTTTGAGGATGCCTGGTTTGACCCATTGCATCACCACAGACCTTACTATTGCACCACTGTGGTACTCACCAGAAGCTGCTGTGAATCATGGAGATAGCGAGTTGTTCATTTGAAGTGAGTATGGGGTTTAAGGTTAATGTAGACCAGCCCCAAGATACTAAAGTTTCAGTTCTGTACAAATACACATAGGAAAAACAATTCCCACTGAACTCAGGGCCCTTCCACACAGCCATGTAAGCTAGAACATCAAGGCAGAAAATCCCACAATATGTCTTTTGAACTGGGTTATCTGAGACCAAACTGTCATATATTCCAGTTCAAATCAGAAAATGTGGGATTTTATTCAGCTGTGTGGAAGAGGCCACAGAGAAGCTTACTTGTGAGTAGATCTGTAAAGAACTGTTGCTGTTAGTTACATGCTATTTGACATCAAAGGGAAATGTCTGAATGGTCCTTCTGTCAATTAGAAGCAACGTACTCCACATTCTAAAATAGAAGCTATTTCTCCCCCTGACATTTGGACATAATTAAACATTTAAATTGAGTAATTGCACAACTGAGACAGTTAAAAGGATGGTTTGCATGCAAGCCTCTCTGGGATGATGTACTTATTATAATGCTTAGTTATAATGGGACAAAACTTGGCAGTCCTTCTGCTTTATGAAGACTCTTCGGAAAGGAGCCATTTATACTCCAGATTCCACTTTAAGTGCCCTCTATGGCATTCTGGGATTTGCAATTTGCTGGGGTCATAGAGCTGAGAATACAAAAGTCTCTTCCCCAAACGGCAAACCCTAGGATTCCAGAGGATGGTGCCATGCGGTTAAAGTGAAATCATACTGCTATAATTGGTTAGTGTACAAGGGTCTTAGATTGCCTGTACCAGGGAAAGATTCTTTTCTGGAAAGGATGGTGGCATGACACAGAAGGAGCTCAAGAGGACTTCGAGTATTTTCCGATATTTTTGTCATATCTCTACTTCTCACTAAATGCAGCTGCAAAAAATATACTGTGAGTTTTTGAAATAAAAAATAACTTTCAGCACTTAAGTTGGAGTTCACAATGGCCATCCATCTAGCCCAGTGTTTCCCAACTTTTCTAATGCCGCAAACCCTTAATGTTCCTCATGTTGTGGTGAACATTGCTACTTATTTTCATGGCTACTTCATAAATGTCATTTTGTTACTGCATATCAGATATGTAAATATCTGGTATGCAGGATATATTTTCTTTCACTGGACCAAATTTGGCACAAATACCCAATATGCCCAAATTTGAATACTGGTGGGGTTGGAGGGGGATTGATTTTTATCATTTGGGGGTTGTAATTGCTGGGATTTATAGTTCATCTAAAATCAAAGAACATTCTGAACTTCACCAGCAATGGAATTGAACCAAACTTGGTACACAGAACTAAAGTGCCCAACAGAAAATACTGGAAGGGTTTGGCGGGCATTGACCTTGAGTTTGGGAGTTGTAGTTCACCTACACCCAGAGAGCATTGTGGACTCAAACATTGATGGATCTGGACCAAACTTGGGAGTTTGGGAGTTGTAGTTCACCTACACCCAGAGAGCATTGTGGACTCAAACATTGTTGGATCTGGACCAAACTTGGCACAAAGAATCAATATGCCTAAATGTAAACACTGATTTCGTTTGGGGGAAAATAGACCTTGACATTTGGGAATTGTAGTTGCTGGGATTTATAGTTTACCTACCATCAGAGTACTCTGAACTCCACCAACGATAGAATTGGACCAAACTTCCCAACACAGAACCCCCATGACCAACAGAAAATACTGTGTTTTCTGAAGGTCTTTGGTGACCCCTTTGACATCCCCTCACAAGTCCCTCAGGATCCCAACCCCCAGGTTGAGAAATGCTGATCTAGCCTAAACCACTTTGAATTTGGAAAATGTACATCCCTCCTGTTTTATTTTGAAAATTTGTTTCCAAGTCTGAGCCTTTGTTGTAGATTTATAGGATTGGACAGCTAACCTATTGAGTTGTTATTGTACAATATCCAGCAGGAATATTTTCATATGTGATGGAGAAGAAGCATCTATTTTTGTGTGTATGCTAAGTCACAGCAAGCAAGTAAACAACACATTGGCCGCATCCTTGAGGATCCTTAAGAATCATCAATAAGAGAGGACTAGCAAATGTAATAAATGGTGTTACATACATACAACACAAAACTAATGCTTTGGAAAATTGCTTTTTGAACTACAATGTTTAGAATCATTCAACCAGTATGGAATTATAGCAATACACAAACATCCATCGAAAGATAGCAAACACCTCTTAGTTGCTTATTTACTTTTTAAAAAAGAGCTCGCTTATAGAGCAAGTTGTTATTTGCACACTGAACTTGCATTTTATGCAAAGCATATCAAAAGTAACAACAACATTTAAATGCAATGAGAACTGAGATATATAACCAACATGGTAATCAGTAAAAGTGATGGAAGATTTACATTGCTGAAGAGCACAAATGTATTACCTTTCTCACGGTGATGATCCCAACTTGGTAAGTAGGATCAGTGGTGATATCAAAGACGTCCAGTCCATCTCCATCCACAAAGCTGTATTTCATTTCAGCATTAATGCCTTCATCCAAGTCTTTAGCCAAAACTCGGCCGACTGTAGAGCTGACTGGAGCAGACTCCAAAACACTCATCTGATAGTGTTCTGGAGAAACATGTCAATTTGTGAAAGAGAAAGAAGAAACGATTCAAGTAACAAGCAAATAGAAGAACAATTAAAAGCAAATTAAGGATATGATTCCAAGAGGAAGAATTAACTCAATAAGCCTAAAGGTTATTTGGACAAAAAATTATAAAAGTTGCTTCTCTAGACAACTCTACCAGCTGGCATGTTAGCTATACTAAGAGGATGATTCTGGGAGTTGTGGTCCCCAAACTATCTTTTCAAAACGTGGCACCATGCTCTAAATCAGTGATCCTCAACCTTCCTAATGCTGTGACCCCTTAATATAGTTCCTCGTGTTGTGGTGACCCCCAACCATGAAATTATTTTCGTTGCTACTTCAGAACTGACATTTTGCTACTGTTATGAATCATCATATAAATATCTCATATGCAGGATGTGTTTTCATTCACTGGACCAAATTTGGTAGAAATACCAGATATGCCCAAATTTGAAAACTGGTGGGGTTAAGGGGGGGGGGGGGGTGGTTGATTTTTTTTTAAATTTTGGAGTTGTAGTTCACCTACATCCAGAGAGCACTGTGGACTCAAACAATGATGGATCTGGACCAAACTTGGCATAAATACTCAATATTCCCAAATGTGAACATTGGTGGAGTTTGGGGAAAACAGACCTTGACATTTGGGATTTGTAGTTGTTGGGATTTATAGTTCACCTACAATCAAAGGGCACTCTGAACTCCACCAACAACGGAATTGAACCAAGGCACACAGAACTCCCATGACCAACAGGAAATTCTGGAAGGATTTGGCAGGCATTGACCCTGAGTTTTGGAGTTGTAGTTCACCTACATCCAGAAAGCACTGTAGACTCAAGTCATGCTGGATCTGGACCAAACTTAACTTGAATACTCAATATGCCCAAATGTGAACACAGAAAACAGACCTTGACATTTGGGAATTGTAGTTGCTGGGATTCATAGTTCATCTACAAACAAAGAGTATTCTGAACCCCACCAACGATAGAATTGGGTCAGACTTCCCACACAGAACCTCCACGACCAATGGCAATACTGTGTTTCCTGATGGTCTTTCGTGACCCCTCTGTCATCCCTGCATGACCTCTCCAGGGGTCCCAACCACCAAGTTGAGAAACATTGCTCTAAATATATAAACAAACTGAACCATTCAGTTGAGATGCTTTGGTCACCAGTGATGAATCTAAAGGGAATTAATATTGGATACTTTCCAATAGGAAAATTTCCTTTACGAGAACACACACAGTCAACTTCAGTGGAGAAAAACCCAAACAAATTTAAATCTCCCTTGCTGAGTTTTAATAAGCTTTCCCGCATATCGGGGGCATATTTAAATGGTTCTCATCAAAGCATCCATGATTCCTGTGGCAACTTGAACGGAGAGCAAAACTGATGCATAACTGATTTGTTCTAATGGCAGGCCTGGGGGAAAGACAAATCTCAAAAGTCTCCCCCCGCCCTGACCCTTATGAATACCATGCAGCCTGAATTGATTCTTTTCACTAATATCTTTTGCTGGATGATTTCTTGACTTAAGAGTCTGCGCCATTTACCCTCTTCAGATGTTGGGGACAATATGATTTATTACCATAGCCTCTTGGACTTGAACAGCAGGGGAAGGGGGGGGGGGCATATATAATTATCTTATTGAAAGGCAAAGTAAGTTAGAACAGAGGAATCGAGAGGCATTACATTTTAAAGGGTAGAGGATTTGGAAAAGCAGGCAAGGAGCTGAATCCCTATGGAAACCCTAAAGTCCCCAAGACAACCACTTTCCCCCTTCAGGTAAAACAGCTCACAACACACAATGTTACGTTTAACAGAATAATGTGTTGTTGAAGGCTTTCATAGCCGGAATCTCTGGGTTACTGTGGCCATGTTCCAGAAGCACTCCCTCCTGATGTTTCACCCACATTTATGGCAGGCATCCTCAGAGGTTGTGAGGTCTATTGGAAACTAAGCATGTGAGGTTTATATATATGCAGAATGTCCAGGGTGGGAGAAAGAACTCTTGACTGCTTGAGGCTGGGGTGCACATACCCAAGGGTTCACCACTCACGGCGTTTGGTCTGCAGAAGTTTCCATGCACATAAACATGCTAGAACTCCTCGCTGTAGACAGAGCCCTAAAATCTTCCAAGAAGCTGGTTCACGGAAGGGTAGTGCAGGTTCTGACCGACAACACCATGGTCATGTACTATCTCAATAAGCAGGGCAGTATGCATTCCCATCAGCTCCTCTCCCTGACCATTCAGATTTGGGATTGGTGCATACAAAGGGGTATTCATCTTTTAGTAACACGTGCCCGTGGAGGAGAATGCCTTGATTAACACTGAATGGCCTTCTAGTTTCAAAGCCTGGCTAGTTGCTATCTGAGGGATCCTCTGTTGGGAGGTGTTAGCTGGCCCTGATTGAGTCTTGTCTGGAATTCCTCCTTTCTTTCCTTTCCTTTCAACAGAAAGGAGGAAACAATGAAAATGAACAAAATCTGACTACCAGTATCAAAAAATTCTAAAATCAGGAAAGTAATAAAGATAAACATCCAAAATACAGGGCAATTCCAGAGAAGAATAAATCAGGGCCAGCTAACACCTCCCAACAAAGGATCCTACAGGCAACAACCAGCCAAGCTTTGAAGCTACAAGGGCGAAATGTCAAAAGAGAATGCTTATGGAACATGGCCATACAGTCCAGAAAACTCATAGCAACCCATTTAACAGAATATACTCTAACCCAGGGGTCATCAAACTTTTAAAAGAGAGGGCCAGGTCACACTCCCTCAAACTGTTGGAGGGCCGGATTATAATTTGAAAAAAAAACATTAATGAATTAGGTTGACCCTGAGCGAGGGCCGGGTAAATGACCTTGGAGAGCCGCATCCGGTCCCCGGGCCATCGTTTGAGGACCCCTGCTCTAACCCTTGAAAGTGTGCCCTGTAGGATCGGAGCAATCTTTCTCTACAGTTGAGATTTTTTTCTGCTTCCACAATAATAATATTCTCTCTCTTTCTTTCCTTCTTTCTCCCCTACTACTAATTTTTATTTGTTATTTGTTACCTGCCTCTCCTTACAGCTCAAGGCAGGGCATAACACAATTAAAACACACCATTATAAAATACATACACAAATTACATATATTAAAATATGTAGTACAACATCAGTGCAGATGTGGTTTTACTCAGTGGCTAAGTGGTCAGTGTAGATATGACGTTATTCAGCCATATCCTCCAGAAACCAAGCTAAATTACATTTAACAGAACAGATGGCATATTCTATATTGCAATTAGATTTGCCTATATGTTCTTCTGCTCTCAATCTTGCCATCACTGGACCTTGGAAACTCCTTAGGGTGTTGATTTATCTTGTTGCTATTCTGTGCCAGACCCATTAGTGGTGGTACATCATACAGAGAGAACTCAATGAGTTACTTTTTGAAAACAATACATCCTTATTTACTTATTGCTATGTCAAAGGATGTTATTTATCATGGTTACTTGTTACAGTGACAAACTTTCACTAACTTCATTGCATTACATGCTACATTACTTTTCATTACATTTTGTGGGGAAAAGCATCTGTAAGAGATAGGCAATAATACTGAGAAATCCCACTCGGAATACTTACTCTGTGGAAATCTAGGTGGGTTGTCATTTACATCAGAGAGAGTGATATTGACAATAGTTGTCCCAGCTAATCCTCCCAGCTGCCCTCCCATATCTTTGGCCTGGATTATAACTTCGTAATATTCTTTTGCTTCTCTGTCCATGTTCATTAATGCCGTTCTAATTAAGCCTGTGAAAAGGAAAGGGAGAAATAAGGAAGCAGTAAAGACATTTAATGAGAGAGGCCAAAGGCCAGAACTTTATGAAAGTTTACTCAGAAATGCTTCCTTTTCATAATGAAAAATAAGAATAAATCCTTCTGGTTTGGATGGTAGTGAAAAACTCCACTAAAGCCATTTTTGAGTCACTGAAGAAACTGCTGTGAAAGCCCCCCCCCCCCCCCCAGATTAGTGAAAAATAACCCCATATCCATCGATTAGTAGAGAGGATTTTAGTAGGAAAGAGACAACAGTATTCGTTTCTTAGATATTAATACCATAAACTTGGATAATCTGAATAAATGGGGAGAATTTTATGCTGAGCCATATGGATGCACTTATGCTTTTGAAGATTATTTTTAGTCATACAAATAGGGGGTGGGAAGAAAATATTAGAAACAACCTTTAACAGTGACTGGTAGTGACTATTTTTGACATGTCATTTCACATTTGCTTCAATATTTAAAAATACTCATTGAGGCTTTGGTAATAAAAATGACCCCAGTTCTCTATTTATTGCCTAAATGCAATGAAGACACTAAATCTCATTTGATCTTAGAAAATAAGCAGGGTCAGCCTTGGTTAATGTTCGGATGAGTTAATCACCATTGACTATCAGGTGCTGTAGACTAGATTTCAGAGGAAGGAAATGACAAAACCACAATGGAGTATTCTTTGTCTAAGAAATTTGCTGTATATTCATTCAGTCACTTTTGACTCTTTGTGAACTTCATGGACCAGCCCACGCCAGAGCTCCCTGTCAGCCGTCACCACCCCCAGCTCCTTCAAGGTCAAGCCAGTCACTTCAAGGATACATCCACCCATCTTGCCCTTGGTTGGCCCCTCTTCCTTTTTCCTTCCATTTTCCCCAGCATAATTATCTTCTCCAAGCTTTCCTGTCTTCTTATTATGTGGCCAAAGTACTTCATCTTTGCCTCTAATATCTTTCCCCCCAGTAAGCAGTCAGGCATTATTTCTTGGAGTATGGACTGGTTGGATCTTCTCACGGTCCAAGGCACTCTCAGAATTTTCCTCCAGCACCACAGTTCAAAAATGTCTATCTTCCTTCGCTCAGCCGTCTTTATGTTCCAGCTCTCACATTCATAGGTTACTACAGGGAATATCATTGCTTTAACTATGCGGATCTTCACTGCCAATGTGATGTCTCTACTCTTCACTATTTTATCGAGATTGGTCATTACTCTCCTCCCAAGAAGTAAGTGTCTCCTGATTTCCTAGCTGCAGTCGGCATCTGAAGTAATCTTCATGCTTAGAAATACAAAGTCTGTCACTGCCTCCATGTTTTCTCCCTCTATTTGCCAGTTATCAATCTGTCTGATTGCCATAATATTAGTTTTTGCACTTTCTTCTTTCACCTTGGTTATAAGACTTCTCAGCTCCTCCTTGCTTTCAGCCATCAAAGTGGTATTATTTGCATATCTAAGTTTATAAATGTTTCATATAGCAATTTTACCCCAGCCTTGGATTCATCAAGACCCGCATGTCATATGATGTATTCTGCATACAGGTTGAATAGGAAGGGGGAGAGTATACAGCCCTGCCATACTCTTTTCCCAATCTTGAACCAGCCAGTTGTTCTATGGTGTGTTCTGACTGTTGCTACTTGGTTGTTATACAGATTTCTCAAAAGACAGACAAGGTGACTTGGTATCCCCATACCACCAAGAACTGGCCACAATTTATTATGATCCACACAGTCAAAGGCTTTAGAATAGTCAATAAAACAGAAAACCATGTGAAATGCCTAAGAAAACCATGTGAAATTTATGGAGATCATAAGTCAAGAGGCTATTTAAAGGCGCATATGCACACACTCTTCCTGACTAAAGTAGATTCATGGAATCCAATTAGATTTATTTATATGTTGCGTCATTATTCAAAAATTTTGTAAATGGTCTACTCTAGTTGGAACTAACCATCAGAATGGCAGTGAAATTTATTTTGAATCAACAACAATTCAATAAATTTGTTTGTTTAAGGCTAGCAGATTAACTACTAACAAGAAATATTTAATTAGTGGACAGCTCCGCTCTGAGATCACGTTACTAACAGGTAGCTATCTTTTGTGCTCTTGATGTGAAAAGTATATATTGGATGTTCTAACACAATTATAGTATATTATTGTCAGATCCAAGAAAAAGCGATGGGTGGATGCACAAGGTATTATGTAAGCCAACCATCTGCCCAAAGAAACTGGTGTCTTTTATCAAAGTTTTCTCCTCTTTTAAAATGTAGACCACAATGTGCAGTTAACCAAACTGCCAAGAATTTGGAAAACTTACTTTTTAGGTTACCAATTCCCAGAATTGCTTGGCAGGCATGGCTATTGGTTGGAGGATTCTGGGAGCTATGGTCCAAAAATGTGATTTCCAAACTCCACAATTAACAGTGATTAGATCTGTGCTAAAATGGCAGATAGAGTCTTGTGGAAATGTGAAGATATACATATCTATAGAATGAGAGGTGGGATTCCTTCTTTACCATTTAACACTGAGGATCAGTGAAGTCAAATTTCCTTTTCTACAGGATTTACTAGAACAGAACATAAGGTGGCAGTAAGGTTTCTCTGATGAAGCCTGGTAAGGGCTCCCAGGTAAAAATGCTGCTTTTGCTGAATGCTGTTGCAGAAGAATGGGAACTTAGGTCCAAACCTGTATGATCTCACTTTCTGTCTTCTGCTCCCAGAATCTTAGTGCAAGAGGTTTCCTCCTTCCTTTAATTCTCAGTTTATCTTCCATGCACCTCCTTTCCATATGTAAATCTCATAGAGCTTTAATTTTTCTTTCATTATGTTCAGCAAAGGTAAGTAACAAAGATTCCCCCCACACACATACATACACAACATTTAGTTTTTAACACAAAATTTGCAATTGTAACAAAACAACTGCATATAAAGAAAAATAAAATTATTTTTTAAAAAGGGAATGGCAGGTGTGCACGGAATCCTATAAATGGACGAATTAAATATTTTGATTTTCTAGAAGTAGCATCACTAGGGGAGTGCAAAGCATCCTGGGTGACAGGGTAACATCAAAGTGACTGTCTAAAAAAATTGTGCAGAGTGAAGCTACTTTTGCTCCCCACATCCCAATTTAGGACTGTGTGTGCGCTGTGTGTGCTCCCCTAGAAAGGGGAGCTCTCTTCACCAGCAAAAGACCAGGCCTTGATTCCTGGATCTCCTTCCTCTGCTCTAGAGGTGCCTCTACAACTCTCCTGATTGCAGGAATGAGGGTCACCTCAAGGCTGCTGGAGTGGGTCTTCCCATCCCATTCTGCATGTGTTGCTCCTCTTCCTATGTGCAAAGCCAGATCCCCAGTTCTCCCTTATCAGGATACCCTTAATCAGGTGCTCTCTCCCAACCAGCTCAAATGAGCCCAGGTTCATAGTGGTTGGCAACTGGGAGAGTGGGGGGTGGGCAGCTAGCCAGGTGAAAGCTTAGGAAAGAAATGCCCTGCTACATGACACTCACCCACCCATCGATCCAGGAAGGAGTAGTGGAGAAGGACCTTGAAAAGAGCCAAGATCCTGTGTGTATGCACCACACTCCACGCCCTCTCTCATAGCTCCTCATGCTCCCAGACTTGCCTTTTGTGTACTGCGTGTCATCTAGAAGCAGCCATGCCAGGCTCATGAGACTGGAAAACTGGCATGCACATAGGACTGTTGTGGACCTTCTCTATCATAAAGGTATGTAGGAGACCAAAGAGTACATGGTTCACTCATGCTTTGATTGCCTTATTTTCTTGCAAGAAGCCTCACTTTTCCAGGGACAGTTAGAAGATCTGGTAACACATGCTGCCAGAATTGCAGTGGATTCCAGTGATCTCTGCAGTGCCCAACTGTTGAGTACCACTGGCATTTTTTTTGGTGGTGATAAAGTTTTTGTGACAGTTCCACCAGGGAGCCACTCTGGAAGTACTTTTGCTGAATGTGATGGGAGCTAGCAGACTTCGTGTTGAAAGGGCAAAAACCCATTGCTGTCACCGAATTTTGGACTGTGTGAAGAGATCCTAGGAAGTTGTGCCACAAAAAATACTGTACATGCCAATGACACACATTCCCATATCAACTGGGGTTGTGTAAGCTCCCACAATTTATCACACAAAAATCTTTTATATTTCTGTGCAATATTTCCTGAAAGAAAATGGAATGTATCACTATGTGGTGAAAAACTTCACAGAAATATTAGTTTTGTCTGCAGCAAGAAGAAAAATGTGAAAACTATTCTTTCCCACTTGGGAGAATGTAATTGTTTGAGTGCTAGCACCCCTACTCTGATTACTGTTGATGATTATATTTGTGACCCATTATTTATTCAAGGAGCCTTTGAGTCATGATTTAGCCTCACATCAATCATATGAGGTAGCTTATTCCACTATGAGTAACATTAGGTCACTCTTAGAGCTGAGCAGGATTTGAATCTATATCTACACTCAACATTATAGCCCCTTTGCTTCACTAGAAATGTTCTTGTCATCTCCTCTTTAACATGAAATATATCTATCATTTGCTTCTTGGAAATAAATTACTTGCAGAGGTGATTTATACTCTAATTTCATGTTCAGGGCAACCTTACACATGATTGAAAAGCAATGCTTCATGCACATAATTTTGGTTTTCTAGAACCTTGTCAGTTTAGATTATAACCAGTTTTATAGTTCTGTCAGCCAGCATGGCGAAGTGGTTTGAATATTACACTAGGAATTTGAGAGAATCTCTGCTCACCCATGAACGCTTCCTGGGTGACTCTGGGCAAGTCATACTCTCAGCTTTGGAGGAAGGCAACAGCAAATCCCTTCTGAACCGATCTTGCCAAGAAACCCACATGACAGATCTGCCATAAGTCAAAAAGAACTTGAGGGCACACAGCCACAAGAACAACAAATGTTTCTGAATCTGTACTTGTAGCAGGTTTCATTAAGATTGTCAGTTAGATTCGAGACCTCTTAGAGTATGTGTAGAAATCAGTCAGCCCTCCAGATGTTCTTAAATTACTGTTCTCAGCAGTCTTAGCTAGCACAGCCCAAAGTAAGGTATGATGAGATTTATAGTTCAGTAACAGCTGGAGAGTTACATGAGGCCCGTCTTTTACTAGAGACTGATAAGGCCAATTGCACTCTACTGATTCTATTTCACAGTCTTTATACCATTGGCCATGAAAACATACTGTAGCTACTCAGGCCTGTAGCCAGAAAAAAAATTCAGGAGAGGCTGAAACTTTTCCCCCACAAAGGTCAATAGTTCCCACAATTGGCAGAAGTTTCTTTCTGTTTACTTCTGATTTCTTCTGATTTCCTTTTTCATGATAATGGGTTACATCAAGAAGTTTTCAGCCAAGTACAAGTTGATCTGATGGTACTCTGTTTTCTGGTATCTATTAAAGACTTCTGTTGCATCTTTCCATCACACAAATTGTTTAGCAACCGATGCACCAAGCTTCTGATGAGCACCTTTACCTCCAACTTCTGCTCCAAATACCATACATAACTTACAGAGCACAACTTGTACATGAAATGAGTAGGCTAACCCGGGAAATCTGCTGAACCATTTGGGTTGAAAACCTAGATACCTCTTCTTATCCATAGGAAATATATATCTTGGCAACTGAGTCTGTGGAATGTATTGCTGAAGGCTTTCATGCCTGGAATCACTGGGTTGTTGTGTGTTTTCTGGGCTGTATGGCCATATTCCAGAAGCATTCTCTCCTGACATTTCACTTGCATTTATGGCATGCATCCTCAGAGGATGTGAGGCAAAATGTCAGGATAGAATGCTTCTGGAACATGGCCATACAACCTGGAAAACACACAACAACCCAGTGAGTCTGTGGATTTTCCATTAATTGAGCTTTCATTTGCTCATCAGGAACAGTCTTGGTCATATAAAGTCCAAGGTCTAACAACGAGACAGCTTCTTGTCTTTGCTCCTGTTCCACGGTTTCTTTGGCAGGCCTTGGATTAGAGGAACCAGTGTCAGATGTCACAGTTTCCTCAGTTTCCACCTCAGTTTCCAATTCAGGTCAATCCCTCCTCCCCATGCCTTAGGCTTTGCTTGCTGGCTGCGGGTAGGCCAACTTGGTTGCTTCCACTATGCCAGCTATTGCTGCTATTACAATGTAAATTGGTAGAAAGATAGGTAATGATCATGTGAATCATCAACATTTGGTTAAGATTGTGTTTGCCATTCTGGAGGGAATCTAACTTTTGCTTCTCATAGACTTGGCAGGGAAATTTGGTTCAGCAGTTAAAACCCATGTATAAACCAGGTTTGTTTGTTTGCTTTTTACCTGAAAGATTTTGGGGGTGGTTTGAACCCCTAAACTGCCCCCTTGCTTCAGCTAGTACTGCTTTGCACATTAAAGTATAGCACACTAATTCTGCATTTGCCACATTTTCAACATCTCCTCTGCCATATTAATATATTTCTTTTAGCCTCCATTTAGCGACCATTTTGATCTCCTAGAGTTCCATGAAATGTGCTCACACAGAGTTAATAGTTCTTTTTCTTTGATTTCAGCCATCCCGGAATTGATGCTGGAGTAGACACACCATTTCTCATCTGTGCTTTTTTTCCATACTTATTTATTGAAAGAAGGTACTTGGCTTGAAAAATAATGGGAGGCACAGTCACTGATGACTGGGATTTCTGGAGATGAAGTCTATGCCGCATAAGGTATGAAAGCTAATGGGAAATGTCACATTCTCCGCTGATTTTTCTCCTCAATGAAATTACCTGTTCTGGAGTCCACAGAGAAATATGGCTGTCCTTGGAGAATACTGTAGACGACCCTGGCACTGTTCCCATAGGTAGGATCGTCAGCATCTGTAGCTGTCACTTGGATAACTGAGGTGCCTGGCAAAAAACAGCGTAGAACCTTGTTAGATTTGTAGCCATGGAGAAAGGACACATATCTACCTAGGTTCACTGAATTATAAATGTTCTGCTCATAGAACACTTGCTTAGAAGCCTATTCTCTTTCCGATGCTTCAGGGATTTACACATACACCTCATTAGCACTAATGGGAGCACCAGGCACAAATCCATCAGACATCAGCGGGACAGTAAATAATCTGTAAATAAAACACGACTTGGTGTGCATAAGTGACACTCCATTGCAAGAGTATATCTATCCTGCAAGTTCTGTTGTGTAACAATGTATTTAAAAAACCCACGTTAATGAAAAAAAATAGTCAGTGCAAAATTATACAATGCAGAACATCAGTGCCGATTTTGATGAGAAGGAAAAGGTACCTGAACTCCTAATAACCATCTCTCATCTCTCATGAAACACATCTTTTGTTATGTAAGCATCAAATTATGAATAGAGAAGATTTTCAATTATAGCTGAGAGATTCAACTTGGTCTATTGAAGTTCAAATTGAACTTACTGTAAATCATAGATACACATTTTGTCATGCTCAAAATGTGAGAAAGGTGTGGGCTAATATTTGGAAGGGGAACCCTTGGTATGTGGCTATAAATTGTAGTTTATAGCTGAAAATTCTGCTTGACTTTTTATTTGCCTGTTTGTTCTAGACCGTGACATATATTTTTATGCATGAATGCTGATATTCGACCCCTGTGGGCTCCTGCAATTTCCTTGGACTCGGTTCTGTCAGATTCAAGTACCATTAATTAAGAACAGAGTTAAACATATGTTCCATTTTCTCTCATTTAGACTTACAGGAATTAAAAGTACTTAACACTGGCTGCATTGCATAATATCCTGCTGCAGTGATGAATTTATTTTTACAAACTTAGTATTTAATTTTGTAAAACGTGTCTTGCAAATTTAGTATTTATTATTGTAAAATTTATCTTGGCAAAATAAGGAACAGAAGGGACAAGGAAGTTTGCAATACCCAGCATACACACATACACAAATATATACACAGAAAAAACAGTCATCAGTCAGGTTTTACTGTATACATTATACGCTGTATAACCTCTGGTTCTATAACTAAAATCGATATACATGCTTAGGGATTAATAGAATAATCACTCAGGCATCATTCCAAACAGCTTCTAGGCATAGGTTTGGATGGATGGGGAAGAGCAACAACAAAGCAAAAGATGGAGAAAAAAATGGGCTCACAGCATAAAATAATATATATCTTTTTGGTGAATTCTACTGTGAAAAGGATCAAAAGGGATGTTAAGAAAATAGGAAACATTAAGATGGAACTATAACTAGGTAACTTATCTGTCTCTTTATATTATAACATCTTAAATGGAAACAGCATTCAAAAGGAGGACAGGATTTCAATACTGCTTCATAACCCAATAAACTGTGTGGAGAATACATCTGGTGGCATTGCCGGCATTACAAAACAACCAGTGGATTTCTTATCCTATAAACTTTTCCAGGTTTAAGGTGCTTTTAAACTACTGTTGGCTTTCCCTGATCTATGACTAGTCAAAGACTCTTTTAGCGCCTGGTGTAAAACCGGCAGAGGCTTCTGAACGATGCAATTTTCACCAGATCATGATGCCCCCCCAGGGTTCACTAAACAGCCTGGAAATCAACAACTTTGCTGCCACAGTTCCTTGGGGTCTCATCTTTATGAATCTGTGCACTCTGTAATGGACTCATGGACAAAACATTGTCTGAGCACATCAGTGTCGTTTTTATGGTTACAGAGTACAGCAGGCGTGCACAATGTCTATGGCCCTCATCACATGGTCCAGAAACTGGGGGAAAGCGGGGGAAATGGTGGGGCAGTGCCCAGCTTTGTCCCCTTACTGCGGTTGGTCGTGGGTTGCCATCCCATGATGTTTCCCAGCTGTTTCCAGCTTCTTTCTGTGCTGTCCTTGGCTTCTTCAATGAGGATATGGGTGACTCAGGGTTCCCTCTTAGTGTGTTTTTGGTACACTGCCTGGGTGGAGCCCAATGGACCCCCGCTGGAAGCAGCCCTGCATTATTTGATGGGCTTCGGCATACTCTGTCTTGGCAGTGTACTGGCAGGGCACTAGGACTGGGAAAAACCCCAGTCTGATGAGGTTGTATGACTACCCATGTGTGATGAACCCCTAGGCTTCATTTTTACATTGTCTGCTTAAAACCGCAGGATGCTGTGTGTAAGTGTGTTATGAGGAGTTGTCAAGCACCTTCCTGCAGATGCTTTATTATATTCAAGGCTGATCCTACTATTAGGCAGAGAAAGTGACTGAATTTCCAACCTGAGCCATCAGATGTTCCTCACTGTTCAGAGGACAAAGTTGTGTATGCCCATGAAAGACATATGCTATCATAGGAGTGGGAAAAGGCTCTATATTGCCACTATGATTAGGAACAGTTAATGTCATAAAACTGACCACATCTGATTTTAGGAACTTAGTCCTGAATAGTACCTGGATGGAAGATCAGCAAGAATACAGGGTGCTTTGACTGTATTTTACAGGAAGGAACAGGCAAAACTACTTCTGAGGCTACCTTTCTAAAGAAAATCCAATGAAACTCATGGGGCACCCATAAGTTGGCAGGTGACTTCAAGACACACATACACAATTATGCAGCTTTGTGGACTGATCTCCTGCTTTAATACTGATAGCCATTAATCCTAATATTGTGTTAGGATGTTAGCATCACACGTCCTTTTATTGTTTCCTTGATTCCCTCCTTTTATATACATTGCCAGAATAGAGCAAATTAAATAAATCAACTAGAAAACTTTCCCCATAGGATTCATGTTCTGTTCGCCCAAAATATAAATTCCAATGCTAATAATTTCCATTCTCCCTTATACATTGCTTTTCTGAAGGAGTTCAACAAAGTCAAAATCTTTCCCTATTGTGCATAATGACTTGCTCTCTATAAATAAAAAAAATGTGTCCTTAAAGCCCCTCTTACCCACTGGTGACATTTCTGGTACTGAAGCAACATACGGTCCATCGAGAAACTTAGGTTCGTTGTCATTGATATCTTGGATTTTGATGATAAATTCAGATTCTGGTTCCATTGGCCTTCCTGTCCTTCTGTCCAAGGCCTGAGCCCTTAGTGTATACTGGGACCTTTCTTCTCTGTCTAGTCTTTGTATGGCATGGATGTCCCCAGTAGTGTCATCGATGGTAAACACAACACCCGCTCCTTCTCCTGAAAGAATATATTTGATTGATCCATCTCCTCTGTCCATATCAGAATGGAGCTGCAAAAGTTAAAATAAACAAATAAAAACACCCAGATATAGTTGAGATACATACAACCATCTCATTAGAGATGATAATAGTCATTGCATTGCCTAATATCAAAAGGACATAAAAAAAAAGATTCCCAACAAGACTTCTTGGGGTGAGGAACTGAAATGTAGGATGCCACAATGTAATTCTGGGAAAGCCACTAACTTCCAAAATCCTGCAACCAGTAAGACATAGCCATTATCCTTGGATTTGAAGTGTTTTAATCCAAAGCCAAAGTTTTTCCAAGCTCTGGCAACAACTGACAAGGCCCTCTCCACAGGATGGATGAATACATTTTCCAGGAAATATTACATATCTCTTTTTTGCAACTGTTTTGTTTAGTCTGTTCCATTTCTGTTTTATTTAGAGCTTGAATTATTATTTTTTTGCTACCCACTTCTCCTAATAGGCACACTTTGTAAGCAATTTCCTGTAATGTCTAAGAAATGACACGTTAACATATTTTTAACAATTCTAAACAATAAATAAGATCATTGGGAGACTTCCATTTTCCATTCCAAACTCAATGGCTTCTTTGCATACTCTATGACTCTCCAACCTGCAGATTAATATTTCATTATTACCATCAGATTAAATCTAAAGTAGGAAAACAGCCATACGGTATTGAAAAGATTTCATAAAAAATGACTATGGGAGAAAGAGAAAATTGAGCTTCAGGAAATGAGCAAGTTCTAATGTAACCATTGTAAAAGGGTACGCCAAGGTAACCAGATTGGAACATTTGAATATATACACCAACACAGCTGCTACAGACGATAATGCATCCCAGAATATTAAAGGGAATTAGTGAATTAACGCCCTGCATGGCAGCTAATTAGTTCTGAGTTGGCATTGATAATTTGGGAGGCAACACAACACAGACAAGCAAAATGCTGTATCAATTATCTTTTGTAAAAGGCAAGAAGAATGATTCAATTAGCTACAAGTCTGCTAAACACCTTTGCCTTATGAAATGATTGAAAATATTAAGAGCAAAATCACTCGAGGCTTCATCAAATGGCATAGAGAGGCACAAGAAACAGCAGCGGGGATAGGTTTAGTAAGAGTTCTTTTCTGTGAAAACATGGTTGTTTTTCTTTACTTTGTGCGAGAGGGTGGGAAAAAATGAAAAATGAAGAGAACAGAAACACCTCCCAGCCAAAGCTTGCACATTTTTATTCTGATGTAAATTCTGCTGAAAAAAAAGGGATTTGATACCTGGTGAGTATATTTTTAGGACTGCAGCTGTAGTTCCCTAGTAGAACAAAACATTAATCACCCATTAGAAAACTTCATTGAAACATGTGCCTTTCCTGCTGTACTGCAGTAACTCTCTAGGCCAGTGTTTCTTACTCTTTCTAATGCCGCGACTCCTTAATACAGTTTCTCATGTTGTGGTGACCCCCACTCATAAAATTATTTTTGTTGCTACTTCATAACTGTAATTTTGCTACTGTTACGAATCGTAATGTAAATATCTGATATGCAAGATGTATTTTCATTCATTGGACCAAATTTGGCCTGAATTTGAGTACTGGTGAGGTTGGGTGGGGGGATTGATTTTGTTATTTGGGAGTTGTAGTTGCTGGGAGTTATAGTTCACCTACAATCAAAGAGCATTCTGAACTCCATCAATGATGGAATTTAACCAAACCTGGCACACAGAACTCCCATGACCAATAGAAAATACTGGAAGGGTTTGGTGGGCATTGACTTTGAGTTTTGGAGTTGTAGTTCACCCACATCCAGAGAGCACTGTGGACTCAAATAATGATAGATCTGGACCAAACTTGGCATGAATACTCAATATTCCCAAATGTGAACACTAATGGAGTGTGGGGAAAACAGACCTTGACATTTGGGAGTTGTAGTTGCTGAGATTTATACTTCACCTACAATCAAAGAGCATTTTGAACCCCACAAATGATAGAATCGGAACAAACTTGGCACACAGAGCTCTCATGACCAACAGAAAATACTGTGTTTTCTGATGGTCTTTGGCGACCGCTCTGACACCCCTCATGACCCCCCCAGGGGTCCCAACCCCCAGGTTGAGATATACTGCTCTAGGCCATGTGTGGTATACTGTTAAGAATAATGCACAATGGGAGGAAAAGCTGAGGTCAACATTCCCTGTAATGGTAAATCTTGCTGGCTGACACTTTGCCTAACTTACCACAGGAACCATATATAGTCCCCCCTCCCATTCACTGGGGTTGGGGACATAAGTCCACCATGAAAGTAAACATCTGTGAATTAAAAAAAATGCTATTTTTCACCTGAGAGAACACTTCTGTTGGGAATTCACGTTCTTCCAGCATTACTCTATGGTTGACTTCAATTGGAAACAGATCAAAAGATTGTACTAGAGAGAGGTTCTCTCTAGAAATATCTAGGTCTGGGGTCCCCAAACCAAGACCCGTGGGCTGGATGTAGCCTCCAAGGTCATATACCCGGCCCTCACCCTAAACTTTTGACTTAGGGTTTCCCAAAATCAGAAATGTCTTTATGGCACACAACAACTACTAATCAACTTGACTATCTCAACAGCCAAAAGAAAGCCTATACTTCCCAATGAAATACTGGTAAGTTTATGTTGGTTAAAATTATTCTTCATTTTAAATATTGTATTTTTCTTTCATTCTTTTTGCACTAAAAATAAGACATGTGCAGTGTGCATAGGAATTAGTTCCTGTTATTTTCAAACCATAGTCCAGCCCTGCAAAGAGTTTGAGGGACCGTAAACCAGTCCTTGGCTTAAAAGGCTTGAGGACTTCTGATCCAGGTCCTTCAGCGAGACCAGAAGTTGACCAACTAAAGAGTCACATTAGAGGACCTAGAGAGAAATGATAATCAGATCTGTGAATTATCAAATCCATAAAACTAAAAACCACAAATGTAGAGGGACAACTACATGCCTCCCTGAGGTTAAACATAAAGGTAAATACATAAATGCAGGAATAAACTGACATGGGAGTGTCACATCAAGTGACTGCTTCCAATATCTCACTTCCCAAAAAGAAAGAACCACACAATGGGTGCCTGCCCTCTTCCAACATAACCTGATGAACCCAGAATTTTGCCTCACCACTGATATTCCATTATTCTTCCTCAGATTAGAACAGCGTCCATACACTCTGTCATCCATTTTGCCCTTTTACTAAACTTATGGGGAATTTTAATTAGAAATCGCTAGTGCTGCCACTATGCTAAGTGAGGTAGTTGCTGCTGGGGTTAAGGAACAATAGTGCTGGAGATAATGATGCATTTATTTATTACCCAACTCTCTGTAGGGAGAGACGGGCAATATTATTTATTACTAACCACCCCCTGCCATGCGTTGCTGTGGCCCAGTCTGTGTATGTGTTTTGTGTGTATATATGTGTATGTATATATTTGTGTATATGTGTTGTAATGTATTTTTTTGGCCTTTTAAGCTCTTCTGCTGTGTTTTTCAGTGTTTTTATGAGTGATGGTCACTCATTGGCCTGATAAGTGTATTGTGTCCAAATTTGGTGTCAATTTGCCCAGTGGTTTTTGAGTTATGTTAATCCCACAAACGAATATTACATTATTATTTATATAGATTACCATTATTACTATTATGTTTTTCTACATCCGAGAGAGGGGTGGTGGTCTAGCTACTCTCCTGTCTGTGGTGTGTGAATTCACGACAGAATTTATTCCAGGCTTCAAAGGAAGCATTTATACTGTAGAATTGTACACTGTATAGAGCCCTAAATGGTTCCGGCCCAGTCTACCTATCTGGATGTATCTTCCTCTACGAACCATCTCAGAGATTAAGATCTTCTGGGGAGGCCCTGCTGTTGGTCCCATCTCCTTCACAGGTGCGGTTGGTGGGGACGAGCGACAAGGCCTTCTTAGTGGTGGCCTCTCGGTTGTGGAACTCTGATTAGCCCCCTCTCTCCTGACCTTTAGAAAAAAACCTGAAAACTTGGATAGGGGGCCAAGCATTCGATAATTGATTATGGCAACATATGGACATGGAATGGTGTAATGATAACAGGAATGGCCTTGACTACGATATTGGATTATGTGATTTTAATAATTTCAATAATTTTAATGTTGATATGTTTTTCGCGGGTGTTTTTCATGTATATGTTTTTATCTGCTGAATATGTACTGTATGTCATGTATGGCACTGAATTATGCCTTTATGTGTGCCATTCCGAGTCCCCTTCAGGGTTGAGAAATATGGCATGAGTAAATAAATAATAGAATTAATGCAGTTTGAAATTTCTTTAACTACTGCAGCTCAGTGCTATGGAATCATGGGAGTTATAGTTTACAAGGTCTTTAGCCTTCCCTGCCAAAGACCGCCAGTACCTTATCAAGCTACAACTCCCAGGTTTCCATAGCATCAAGCCATATCAGTTAAAGTGGAATCAAACTGCCTGAATTCTACAGTGTATTGTACCTTTAAAAATCCTATTACTCAGATAACTTCAGGACCTTGGCTAGCAACTTTAGATGCATCTATTACAGTGGTTCTCAACTTGTGGGTCCTCAGGTGTTTTGGCCTACAACTCCCAGAAATTTCAGCCAGTTTATCAGCTGTTAGGATTTCTAGAAGGTGAAAACATCTAGGGATCCACAGGTTGAGAACAATTGATGTATTACTTCGAGAGATTTCACTGTTCCATCGATACAACAATCTCCAGCTTCCATGGTCTGGACCCATAAATTTGTCTGTTGAGTTTAAATGCAATGTACTATTGGCAGAAACAGTCAACTACTTGGATGGTAGAGTTGGGGGCACTCCAGCATAGGCCATGCCTAATTTTGCCACATAACTCTGATATATGGCAACTCTTAATCATCCTTCAGACGGATATCATACTGGACAAGTTTTGGAAGGATAAAACAAAAGATGTCTGTGATAGAGACAAGGGAGAAAAAATGTCCTTTAATTTTCTCTGAACTTGAAATCCCGGGTCAAAAGCTCAACAGCTTAAGCTGACTGCTTTTCAGGCAGAATTATTCTCCCAAGCGATGCGAATGTACAGCTTTGGAGTGCTATACCCCTGATTTAATGGCATGTGATTTTTGAGGGATTCTGAGAAACCTCTGCCACATTTCAAAAAGATTAGAAAAGAGATGCCAATCTTACAAGAATCTCTTTTGGGTGCGGGCACTATTCTTTTTAATGAATGACCAAGACAGCTTCATCCAGGAGGCATTTTGAGGCAACGCTAGGAAGAAAAGACATTCTGTGGCAGGACAGTTCAGATGAATATGGATCAGTTGATGGGAAACCTTTGAGTAGAGTTGCATTCCTGGTGCACAATGGAAAACCTCACTTTCAGAGGTGCCTGAATGTTTTCCTTGTCCTACTGAACCTTTGACACCACTGTGAAGCATCAGAGTGCTGCAGCAAACATTAAATTCAAGCAGAATAATTAATCTTAATGAAAATAAATATGAAAGAGAAATATGAAAGACTAAAAATTTAATTCAGAATTGGTTGGTTTTAATCTCTATTTATTAAAATGGAATGAAATATGGATGAGGCACTTTCATCCCTCTCTCGTATTAAATATGTTCACATTTCAGGAAATTTGGCCGAAGCAGCTATTATGCCCTTTGCATCCCTCACCACAGCCTTACCAAGACTACTGTTCTCCAAATGTTCTGAACTATAGTTCCCACAAACAACATCCTTTCTATGTATCATGAGAACTGGAGGATGCCCAAAGGTACGTTGAATATGCAAGATTATGTAAACCCAATTTTCCTAGTTTCCAACAGATCTCACAACCCCTGAGGATGCCTGCCATAGATGCAGGCAGAATGTCAGGAGAGAATGCTTCTGGAACTTGGCCATACAGCCCGGAAAACTCACAACCCTATGCAAGATTAAATGAGAGGTAAATCCATACCAACAAAAACCCAAGATTACAAAAAAATTCAAAGTAGAAATGTTATGGGATATTTACACTCAGCCAGGAAAGAGTGCATATAATTTTCCTAATTCCTGAACAGAGACTGCATTGTACTTCTCATCTGAGCATCATTAAACTCCTATGAGGAATCAAATTATCATTTGTTCTGTGTCAGTGGAGTTTTATTGACTCTACTAAGAGGTGAATGCCAAGTCATGCCAACCAGAAGGTCTGACCTTATGACTGAATGCATCTTTGGGGAATGCTGTTCTTCCCAACCTGTCAACGTCCAGCTTTTGGCCTGCATAAACTCTGCTCCTGTTTTTATTGAATTCAGAAGATGCTGTGTAGGTCAGTCCCTGAATCAGCAATACTGCAGCTGTGATTGAGAAAAGATATTACAAAACTCCATATATTTCTGTTTAGCTAAGGAATCTGTTCCAAGTTTGCTGCCAACACAGTCCCAAGGAATGGCTCAAGATGACTAAAATGTCAAAATAAGGCGGCAGACTCAGCATTTTATTTTTCAATCAAGGTTGTATCCGTGTATGAAATCTGTGCCCCAAACAAACAAATCCTGTTGCATTCAGGCGATGTATTTAAATCCCTCAACCCAATTTTGGTCTTGTAACCCTTATGCCATTTATACACTGTGGAGTAGGAAATGGTCCTATAGTGAGTCTGACTACTTAGCTTTCCTTAAAGCTCAAAACTTAATCGTGAGTACCTAGTCTCATACAAAATAGAAGCAAACTGAGAAGAAGAGATAGACTGCAGCCTTACACTCTATCTGTACAGTTGCCACCTGCTTTCAAAGTAGAGCCCATAGTGATTTTAGGCCTAAATAGAATACATGGGGATACAAAAGGCCATTCCAATTCAGAGTTTAGAGAAGTACATGTAAGAAAAGTTTGTTACAGCTTGCAGCTCTAAAATTTCCAAAAATAAAAGGGTTGAATGAAAAGTAAGCCCTCCACTTTGGTAACTCCTCAAAAGATGGCAGCATTGGTATGCTGCAGGTACTGGCTTGTTCAGTAGACTCTCCTCTACAGTTCCATTTTGGCGGGAAGCCCTAGCATTGAATGCTTGTGTTATTAAAGTGCAAAGTATGGAACCCTGCGCAGGTGGTCGGTCAGTGCGACTTAAGTAACGTGCAGTCATTGAATTCTTGACAGCAGAAGGTGTCACCCCAAAGGAGATTCATCAGAGAATGCAAGCTGTTTATGATTATCATGTTGATGTGAGTACTGTCCATCGTTGGGCAAGTAAGTTTAAAGATGTTGAGGTGGGAACATGACAAACAAAGAGTTGGACATCCTATGACAGCAACCACCGAGTTTCACAAGCAAAAGGTTGACAGATTGATTCACGATGATCGTTGTATCACTCAGAGAGAAATTTCAAGCATAATCAGCATTTCACAAGAATGTGTGGGTCACATTATTGCTTTGCTTGGCTATTGGAAGATCTGTGCACGATGGGTTGCGGAAACAGAGTGTCGACTTCTTCCATGACAGCTTCAGAAAACTTGTTCATAGTTGGCAGAAATGTATTCAATTGTCTGGTGATTATGTGAAAAAGTGAATAGTGGTAGTTAAACAGCACATTCTAAGGATTATTTCTGTGTTTGATTTATTAAAATATTCCCATCCAAGCCCAAGTAACGAAGGTGGAGGCATTACTTTCATTCAACCCTCGTAATTACCATAATATTACAATGAGAAAAAACAACTCTTTAAAACACCAATAACATTCATGTAATTTCAAAAGATAAATAAAATAATTACTGTTACAGCATAAAAGGGATGGAGTTATTGCTTAAGGTACACTATAAATAACTTAGGCATGCCTGAATGATTACAGAACACAATTGCATGATTGCAGAATACAAATAATGTATAAATCTAGAAATTTTAATCAAAAGCTGGCAGAAAACAAACACTCAGGTCAACTAATTCACAAGTCAGTGTAAATACTATATCTTTACTCTTTTCAAAAAGGTAACAGCATTTTCTGTGTAAAGTAGTTAAAGACAGAACTTAGTCCAGCCTGGGAGAACCACATACATTGGCCTCCCTCTACTCCTTCCACTGCAGTCCTGCATCTAGCCCTTTTGAATCCCTGGGTGGTGATGATGGGCAGAGATGGTGGCCCCTGAAGTGATGCTGGTGCTTTCCCCTCTCCACAGAATGGCCCTCGACTTATCTACAAGTCAAATAAAAATCCATAATTTTGTCCCCCAAACCTTGACAAACATCCTCTTCACACGGGCCACCAGAATCTCCATGCATCATGGCGAATTGGGTGACTACCATCAGGGGTGTGTATGGAACCTGTTACCCCACGCCCTGCATTGCCCGGTTTACCTTTAAGCCAGTGGTTCCCAACCTATGGTCCATGGACCACCAGTGGTTTGCAAGAACGAAAATATGGTCAGTGGCCTCACCATTACTACACTATTGCCCTGAAACCACATGGCAACAAGAGCGACTGGTCTCGTGAAACCCTCTTATAGTGCTGAGGCAACTGAGATGTGGGTAGGGGAGAGACTGACTACCCACAAAAGATTTCTACTACCACATCAGCTCTAGATTATTAAATATGGTTTTCTGTAGGTGAGCAGATGGCGACTACTGGATGGCATATGTTCTGTATCAGAAACTATAGCTGATGTGGTCTATCTAATGCAAGTTTTGAGTCAGCACCCCAAATAACCAAACAGAATCTAAAGTTGATCAAACACTGATCCGTAACCCTTTTGATACTAATATTGGAGAGTGATCCCTGATCAAAGTGGTCCCTGGTCAAAAAAAAAAAAAAAGGTTGGCAACCACTGCTTTAAACCAATCCCATGGGGGAAAAGCACTGACCTCATGTCTTCTCCCCCATTTCTTTTGGTACAACATGGGAAGCTTTCTGTCTTGCCACAGTGGTGGCATATGCCAGTTCTGTGCTAGTTGACCCACGGAGCCCTGCTGGAAGTTCCTTTGCTTCATGAGATGGAAGCTAGGAGGCTCCATGGGTCAACTTGGGCTGAACCAGTGTATGCCACCAAAGTAAGCCCCATCTGATGAGGTTGTTAGATATGAGGTCAACCTATACATGAACAAGCACAGTTATTATAAATAATTTGTGATGATAGCTAGTTATGATAACTAGTTATTTCTAGTTCTCCTGCCAATCAATGTACTTTTATCATCTCCAGATGTATTTTCCTATTTGTGTGAGTGTGCTATTCTGAATTCTATTGAGATGAGGACAGGGCAATGCTAAATGTGATGCTGTCGTGACAGGTATATTTTTAACCAAATTTGAACAGCGAGAGGTTTGGTTGTCAACAGCAATACCATGGAGCAAAGAGAAGCAGTTCACCTCTGTATACTAGGTGCTGAAGATGACAACAAGGAGAAGTCCTAATGTCTTACTTGCTGGTATCCAGTGAACAGAATACTGTGAGAGAGGTCTTACAATTCATCGTGGCTCTGCAGTTTGAAACCAGATGGTTTTAAACAGTAAATTTATTAGTTTAACCCTGAACTAATTTATATTCAAGCCCAAACTCCATGAAAGGTCAGACACACTCATAATGAGCTTGTTCTTAGCCACCATGCTCTTCCATCACAGCTACCCTTTCTCTTCATTGGCTGCAGTGGCAGAAGGACCTCCGCTGCTCTATTTCAAACAGAAATTCTGAGACATGTCATTTTGCAGGGTATCTGAGTTTGAGCATTATGACAACCAGAAAACTATCACTAAGTCCCTAGATGGCAGGGATAGTCCCCATTAATCTTTAGTTGCCTACATTTTCAGCTAATTTTAATGTCCTGTGCTGTCCCTCTTCTTCTCACTTTCCCTAATTGGCGCAATCCAGTTCAAAGTGCAAAAGTAAGTTTTTACTCAATTAACTCAATATTGGGGAGAGGAGAACAGGGTCAGATTCTTGAGTTTTTCAGTAGGCTCCGGAAAAAACAAACTGCTGCAACCTCTCTTTGATTGTGTGCTCATCTTCACTGATAATTTTGCCATCTTAACCAAAGCCTGGGTGGCCACACATCTCCCAGTTTTAATATGTGAATTAAAACCCTGGTTGCGCAATGGGTTGAACCCTTGTCCTGGCAGGACTTGCTGATCAATAGGTCAGCAGTTCAAATCCGGGAAGAGTGGGTTGAGCTCCCTCTGTCAGCTCCAGCTCTCCATGTGGGGACATGAAAGAAGCCTCCCACAAGGATGGTAAAACATCAAACACCCAGATGCCCCTTGAGCAACATCCTTTCAGATGGCCAATTCTCTCACACCAGAAGCAACCTGCAGTTTAGCAAGTTGCTCCTGACACAACAAAACCAAATCTGTGAAATGCTAGACAGTATGCTACATATCTCGGAGCGCCTTTCTGGTGCCACTTTTGTTCTTTCATCCATTTATTTTTTAACATGCAGCTTAATCTAATAAAGACCCTAAGTGATTAGAATTAAAATAATGTATAATAAAACATAATACACTATTCTGGCAATGACAATGTTAATCAATTATGCACCACAATATCATATCAGAATCAGAGTATCATTGTATTTTTGACAATATTATCAGAGCCAATAGGATTAGTAATGGCTGGCAGCTTCTATGTAACACTGCTCTGGGCTTTAGTCCAAATTTTAAGAGAGCTATGCTTTCATCAAAATAACTTCTACATATCAGCCAGATTCTTTAAAGTTTGGTCCTAAAACCAAAATGGATAGGTAAAGACAAAGGTTTCCCCTGATATTAAGTCTGATCATGTCTGACTCAGTGTGGTGGTGCTCATCTCCATTTCTAAGCTGAAGAGCTGGCATTGTCCATAGACACCCCCTAGATCAGTGTTTCTCAACCTTCCTAATGCCGCAACCCCTTAATACAGTTCCTCGTGTTGTGGTGACCCCAAACCATAAAATTATTTTCGTTGTGATTTCATAACTGTAATTTTGCTACTGTAATGCTTCATAGTGTATATATCTGATATGCAGGCTGTATTTTCATTCGCTGGACCAAATTTGGCACAAAATACCCAATACGTCCAGTTCTGAATATTGGTGGGGTTGGGGGGTTGATTTTGTCATTTGGGATTTATAGTTGATGGACCAAACTTGGCATGAATATTCAACATACCCAAATGTGAAAACTGGTGGAGTTTGGGAAAAATAGACCTTGACATTTGGGAGTTGTAATTGTTGGGATTTATAGTTCACCTACAACTAAAGAACATTCTGAACTTGATCAACAATGGAATTGAACCAAACTTGGCACACAGAACTTCCATGTCCAACAGAAAGTACTGGAAGGGTTTGATGGACATTGGCCTTGAGTTTTGGGGTTTATTTCACCTACATACAGAGAGCACTGTGGACTCAAACACTGATGGATCTGGGCCAAACTTGGCACAAATACTCAAAATGCCCAAATGTGAACACTGGTGGAATTTGGGGAAAATAGATATTTGGGAGTTATGGTTGCTGGGATTTATAGTTCACCGACAATAAAAGAGCATTCTGAACTTCATCAACGATGGAATTGGGCCAAACTTCCCACACAGAACCCCCATGACCAACAGAAAATACTTGTGTTTTCTGATGGTCTTTGGCAACCTCTTTGACACCCCCTCGCAGACCCCCCCCGGGTCCCAACCCCCGGCTTAAGAAACGTTGCCCTAGATCATGTGGCCAGCATGACTTCATGGAGTGCCGTTACCTTCCTGCCGAAGCGGAACCTATTGATCTACTCACATTTGCATGTTTTCAAACTGCTAGGTTGGCAGAAACTGGGCCTAATAGAGGGAGTTCACCCCACTCCCTGGATTTGAACTGCCAACCTTTCAGTCAGCAAGTTCAGCAACTGAGCCTTTTAACCTGATATGCCACCAGGGCCCCCAAAATGGATAAGCGTCTCACTAATATGAAATGGATAAGCATCCCACTAATATGACAGCCATGAGCCACCATGAATATAAAACACAGTTAAATACTATGAAGCCAAGAAGAAAAAAGACAATGAACAAACCATGTTAAGAACTGACTCAGAGGGTGGTAGATTTTCCTCCCCTTGAAGTCCTTAAAGAGAAATTAAGTGGGCATTTTTCAGAAGTGATTTAGTTGTATATTCCTGCATAGTAAGGGGTTGCTGGCCCTTATGGTCCCCTCCAATTCTATGATTTTATTCTATGATGCTGTGTCGAACACAGCAACACAGAAATGATATAAATGTGTTGGCTGGAAATGGGAGGTATTATCTGACAAAAGGAATATGGCAAAGAGCTTTATCTCAGTCATGCTGTTGAAGCTTTTTTGAGCTAAATTCAGTACTTCTCCCCAGAGATGAGTGAAAATGGCAAGAAGAATAAAAAAAAACTAAACACACTTTCTTCTCAATGTTAGCAGACATTTTTATTTGCATGGACAGGTATTCCTACAAAATGGCAAGAAAAGCGATGTTTGCAAAAAATAAATTCATGCATGCTTATCTACAAAATTGCTTGTTACAGCAATTTTGACACCATAGTACTGTCCACCCCTTCCTCCCTCTATATATATATCCCCCAGGAAATACTTGTGCATTTACATATACTGTATTTTAGAAGTGCTGCATGTAAATCACTGAAGCAAATAGCTTTTGCTGCTCATAGGCTGCCCCTGAACAGAACATTGCTGAAATCAATGAGACCACTTGGAAGCAATCTAAGGGGAGGATACGACCCATTAAGAAAAATGATAAGATTTGTCTTGTATTACTGAACTCTGTTGTTTTTTTCCTCTTTTGAATGGACTAAAACATCTCTTGCTGCAGTGTTGGAAACATTCAAATCAATGAAGGATTTTGTGAGATATACTTTTCCATACACGTAATTCTAGGGAATGAAAATGGATCAGTCTTAAGGTGTCACTATTACGTGGTGGGAACAACCATAGATAATCTTGAAAAAAAGCAAGATTCCTATTGTATTTATTTACAGTATGACCCCCTTATCCATAGGATTAAATATCCATTGTTATATTTACTCACAATATATAAAAAAGTATTTTCCTCTGATGTGTTGGTGGATCTTTCTAGGTCCTCCAGAGCAACTATAAGGTATGCTTCCAACCAAGTATAGTCTAAATCACCATTTCTCAACATGGGGGTCGGGACCCCTGGGGTGTCTAGAGGGGGTGTCAGAGGGATCTCTAAAGATCATCAGAAAACACAGTACTTTCTGTTGGTCATGGGGGTTCTGTGTGGGAAGTTTGGTCCAATTCTATCATTGCTGAAGGTCAAGGGGCTCTTTGATTGTAGGTGAACTATAAATCTCAACAACTACAACTCCCAAATGCCAAGGCTATTTTCCCCAAACTCCACCAGTGTTCACATTTCAGCATATTGAGTACTCATGCCAAGTTTGGTCGAGATCCATCATTTTTTGAGTCCACAGTGCTCTCTGGATGTAGGTGAACTACAACTCCCAAACTCAAGATCAATGCCCACCAAACCTTTCCAGTATTTTCTGTTGGTCATGAGAGTTCTGTGTGCCAAATTTGGTTCAAGTCCATTGTTGGTGGAGTTCAGAATGCTCTTTGGTTGTAGGTGAACTATAAATTCCAGCAACTACAACTCCCAAATGACAAAATCAACCCACCCAACCCTACCAGTATTTAAATTTGGATATTTGTGCCAAATTTGGTCCAGTGAATAAAAATACATCCTGCATACCAAATATTTACATCACGATTCATAACAGTAGCAAAATTACAGTTATGAAGTAGCAATGAAATAATTTTATGGTTGGGGGTCACCACAACATGAAGAACTGTATTAGGGGTTCACGGCATTAGGAAGGTTGAGAACCACTGGTATAAATATATGGTTGGCTATCGTCATGGTTTCAGGTTTCCAGGGAGAGTCTTGGATATTGGGGGGGGGGGGGGATGTACTTAACTACTTAACAATTCAAACAGAACACTTTTGAAGTTCTTAAAGCAATTTATAGTGGCAGCAGTGGGGTGGGTGGGATCACACTAAGCATGCCCAAATCCATCAACTTGCATGAAATGGCTCTTTCTAACCTATCCCTTATATACTGATACTCATAGCATAAAATATTATATTTCAGAGGAGGATAATGTTAAACCACATCTGAGTATTCCTTGTCAAATAAAACCCTATGAAATGACATAAAAATTCATTTTAGTCTATATTCTGGAGCCAGGCTGTTTTAAAAAAGATGGTGTGGTATAGCATGTACTTCAATGGCATTTGTGCATTGATCATTTAAAACTCTATGCCTTACCCTTTCAAGTTCATGGTTGCAGAGATCCATCTTTACCTGATATGAAATCTCTATATTTCTGCAACCATGAATGGCCCATACTACTTGAAAGGCATAGAGTTTTAAATGATCAATGCCAAAATGCAATTGAAACACACACTGCATTACAATTACATACACATTTGATGTTGGAAATGACAACCTTCTTCAAGCCTTCTCTAGGAATGTTTATCTATGATCCTGTTGCTTACTGTTTGTATGCATGTTCTGGTATGCAGCTTCCTTTATTCTATGGTTCCCGAGAAGTTCTAAAAATACTGCTGCAGATCACATGCTCTCATCTTTGCTCTCCTTTTGACTATGTAACTTGTTGATAGCTGTTTTGTAGAAAGAGATGTCCTGACTGGATGGCACAGTGAATTATCTCAAACATATCTGAAACTGGACTGATATGTTTTGGTGGCTGTGTATGCTGAACACATGAAGGGTTGGCGAGTAAACTAAGTATGTTAATTTTTTATCCAAGTCTACTTCATTTTTGTCTCTTAAGTGCATGATATAAAACAAGTTGTTTTATGGGAGAGTATATATATATTGGGCAACTGAAAAACACTTCTAAAGCTCTGCTGTTTCTATGAACTGGTAAATCTCTGTTTTTCTAACAGATCAGAGATAACAGGTTATTCAGTTTAACAACTGAAACCACTGCCTTGCATAATTATATCTGGTTGTATACCACAAGAAAAGATTCCACTCGAAAGGGTTTTTGGCTCTTCTCTGAAAGGTCTTGCTTTTCTAAAAAGTTATGATCTCCAAATGGTGTTTTCCAAAAGGTTATAAATGCCATTCCCCAAAATTTGAACCACTACATGCTCTCTGCTATCCCACTCCATATCAAGAAGCATGCTCTGCAAAAAACACTGGTACAGCATAAGTTTTGCTCAATTAACTACATGGTAGAATTAATGCATTTTGACACCACTTTATCTGGCATGGCTCAGTCTATGGAATCCCTGGATTTGTAGTTAGGTTAAGCACTAGTGCTCTTTGGCAGAGAAGGCTAAAGACCTTGTGAAAATACATTTCCCATGATTTCATAGCATTGCATCATGGCAGTAACCATGGGTTCAAGCTGCATTAATTCCACAGAGTAGATAGACTCTTAGGACTATTGTCGCTTGATAACTTTGTAAACCAGTACTCCTTTCTCCATCTACTTGTTCCTTTGCTGCTTTTTCAGAACCTTTTCTATCTCGTTTTCTAAAAAAGTGGTTCTCAACCTGTGGGTCCCCATGTGTTTTGGCCTACAACTCCCAGAAATCCCAGCCAGTTTACCAGCTGTTAGGATTTCTGGGAGTTGAAGGCCGAAACATCTGGGGATCCATAGGTTGAGAACCACTGTTCTAAAACAACAGAGCAGCCTGGCAAGCATGTGATACATTCCCCCCAGTTCTAATTTTCTCTTCAGGTTCTCTTCTCCTTCTGAATTTTCCAGAAAAGGAGTTATGTACTACTTTGCATTCTAATGGGTCTCAAATTATCTAATGCATTAAAGAAAACTTTTGCATTAATGTGAGAATTTACTGAGTAAAATAACCTCTCTAGGGGGGAAAAACCCCTCAAAGCTCTGGTTTCAACCTACACACTATGTAAGCTAATTCTCATATAACTAACCAGGGCAATTCTCTATGTAAATCCATGAAAAAATCTGAAAATTGACTATGCTGTCATAGGAACCTTTTGAAGAATACTCATAAGGAGAAACTCCAAAACTTGTTAGTCTCCATCACTATTTTTCTTGTACTACTGGAGATCTTTACATTGTTTCCATGCAATTGGCAGTTTCTTGCTTTTTTCTCTTGTCAGAACAATATTTTTGTTTTTTTAACGTACACATAAAATGCAATATGCAGTGGAATCTCGCTTATCCAACCTTCGCTCATCCAACGTTCTCTATTACCCTCACAGTCTGCCTTCTGCCTGGAATAATGTCCAGGGTGGGAGAAAGAAAGAACCCTTGTCTGCTTTGGTGCGAAATTTGTAAATACTGAACTGCATTTTCTGTTGATTTGTTGTAAAACATTTATTTATTTATTTACAGTATTTATATACTGCCTTTCTCACCCCTGGGGGGACTCAAAACGGTTGTGAGGTTGTGGGTTGTGCTTAATTTGTAAAACCATAACATAATTTGAGGTTTACTAGGCTTTTTCTTAATCCCTCTTTATTATCCAACATTTTTGCTTATCCAATGTTCTGCCGGCCTGTTTATGTTGGTAAGCGAGACTCTACTGTATATGCAAGAAAAAGACATCTGGACTAGAACACAGTCAATGTAATTTTTCAAGTAAATTGCCCTTGTATGAGTTTACCTTTACCAAAACAAACCTCTCAATCAAGAAACCAGTAACATTCGAAAAGGATAGGCCCAGTGGAAATTCCAATGAATGAAAACTAGTTTAAAGGTCTTCTAAATCAAGAACCAAATCAAAATGGAAATAAAGATGTAAAACAGCTTTTAAAAGCTTTAATGTAAACAAACACTGTACATTTCTCACTGTTGAAATTCATTTGGTTAGTTTTGGCCCAGATCTCTAATCTGTTAAGATCATTTTGAATTCTGATCCTATCCTCTGGGGCATTAGCTATCCCTCCCAATTTGGTGTCAGCTGCAAATTTGACAAACATGCCTTCTATTCCATCATCCAAGTCATTGATCAAGATGTTGAATGGAACTGGTCCCAGACAGAACAACTAGTAACAAGATAAGCATTTCTTTAGTTCTGCTGTGTTTAACTGTGTATTATATCTAAAAGGTATGAAAACACAAAATGTTTGGGTGCAAAATTATAGAAGGACAGAGGGAAAAACCTGATATAGATTTCTGCTTACTCTTGGAATGCATCTACACTGTAGAATTAATGTAGTTTGACACCACTTTAACTGCCATGGCTTAATGCTCTGGAAATATAAAGAGCTATACTTATACAAGGCCTTTCATCTTCACTGCTAAAGCATGCTGGTACCTCATTAAACTACAGCCTCCATGATACCATGGCACTGAACAACAGTCAAAGTGTGTGTGTGTGTGTGGGGGGGGGGGGAATCAAACTGTCTTAATTCTACAGTGTAGATCAACCATGAGCAAACTTTTTTGCCTTGGGGCCGCATTGTAAGCCCAGCTGGGAGGGCCAGGATGAGAGGGAGTGAGGCGAGTTTGCACACTGGGTGAGGTGAGCCTGCGAGGGGTAGGGCCTTGGAGATAGTGGGTCCAGGAGGGGCCAGGGTAGGGCCTGGGTCTTCCTCAGGTTGTCTTCCCAGCATAAGGATGGGGCTGCTTGCCCTATCCTTAGGCCAGGAGGAAGGCAGGACACATGGCGACTGCCGCAATCTTTCTCCCCTGATCCTTAGGCTATCCTCTTGACATTATGCCAGGAGGAAGCAAGACAGGTGGTGACTGAGAGTGCTCTCAGTTACCATGTGCCTTCCTTGAGCTGTCCTCCCGGCATAAGGATGGGGCTGCTTGCACCATCTTTATGCTGCTAGGACAGTGAGACATGCGGTGGCTGAGAGTGCTCCAGAGGGCTCTCAGCTGCTGCAGGCCACTGTGTCCTTATGCCAAAAGTACATAGTAAATGAGGATGGCCTGAGGTAAGCACCCTGAGACCTGCATCCGGTCCCCAGGACTTAGTTTGCTCATGCCAAGTGAAGACCCACCCTTGGAGGTATCTGATACAATTTAAGGAAGGTTTAAAGAAGGAACCTGGTTCTAAAAACCCACTCATGCTCATTATTTGGCTACTGATACTAGTGCCATCACAATCTCTCTCTCTCTTGATCTAGGTCCTTTTGTATCAATATAAACAGTCTGTGCTCTAACTACAGCCTCCATGATACCATGGCACTGAACAACAGTCAAAGTGTGTGTGTGTGTGTGGGGGGGGGGGGAATCAAACTGTCTTAATTCTACAGTGTAGATCAACCATGAGCAAACTTTTTTGCCTTGGGGCCGCATTGTAAGCCCAGCTGGGAGGGCCAGGATGAGAGGGAGTGAGGCGAGTTTGCACACTGGGTGAGGTGAGCCTGCGAGGGGTAGGGCCTTGGAGATAGTGGGTCCAGGAGGGGCCAGGGTAGGGCCTGGGTCTTCCTCAGGTTGTCTTCCCAGCATAAGGATGGGGCTGCTTGCCCTATCCTTAGGCCAGGAGGAAGGCAGGACACATGGCGACTGCCGCAATCTTTCTCCCCTGATCCTTAGGCTATCCTCTTGACATTATGCCAGGAGGAAGCAAGACAGGTGGTGACTGAGAGTGCTCTCAGTTACCATGTGCCTTCCTTGAGCTGTCCTCCCGGCATAAGGATGGGGCTGCTTGCACCATCTTTATGCTGCTAGGACAGTGAGACATGCGGTGGCTGAGAGTGCTCCAGAGGGCTCTCAGCTGCTGCAGGCCACTGTGTCCTTATGCCAAAAGTACATAGTAAATGAGGATGGCCTGAGGTAAGCACCCTGAGACCTGCATCCGGTCCCCAGGACTTAGTTTGCTCATGCCAAGTGAAGACCCACCCTTGGAGGTATCTGATACAATTTAAGGAAGGTTTAAAGAAGGAACCTGGTTCTAAAAACCCACTCATGCTCATTATTTGGCTACTGATACTAGTGCCATCACAATCTCTCTCTCTCTTGATCTAGGTCCTTTTGTATCAATATAAACAGTCTGTGCTCTAACAGTGAAGCTGTTCCTATGAAGACTAGAACAGCATCATCAATTATGTTGATAACACTATCTAACACAATTTTCGTTCCTGGTTTATAAATGTCATTTCCTAATTGTTTCTACCATAAAAATATGGAAAAGGTTTATTAAACTGCAAAAACTTTGTTTTTGCAGGATATCCTGCAGCACATGTTTGCTACAGTTTTTGAATGAATATCTCATTGAGGCTCAACCAATTCAATATAGGTTCTTGTGGGTTTTTTCGGGCTATAGGGCCATGTTCTAGAGGCATTTCTTCTGACGTTTCGCCTGCATCTATGGCAAGCATCCTCAGAGGTAGTGAGGTCTGTTGGAAATAGGACAATGGGTTTATATATAGATGACGTTTTGCCTGCATCTATGGCAAGCATCCTCAGAGGTAGTGAGGTCTGTTGGAAATAGGACAATGGGTTTATATATTTCCAACAGACCTCACTACCTCTGAGGATGCTTGCCATAGATGCAGGCAAAACGTCAGGAGAAATGTCTCTAGAACATGGCCCCATAGCCCGAAAAAACCCACAAGAACCTAGTGATTCCAGCCATGAAAGCCTTCGACAATACATTCAATTCAATATAGTTTGTGGCAGCCACAAAAACAAAGTTTCTGGAGTAGATTTTTTTTCCAATTTTTGTTTCATAGTGTGATTGTTAGCACTGATTTTTGGGGGGGTGGGGAGGCAAATTATTGTCAGGCTCTCAAAACCAGCATCACTCACAGCACAAGGTGACACTAGTCTGGCATTTTCAGGAACTGAAATAAATTAGATGTCCACAAATGCCAGAAGAAGAGCGCAGCAAAAAACTTGTGGGTTACCACTTCCCTCCTCCTTTTAACTCACGCCACAAAACCAGAGCAATGCTATTATCTATAGCAGTTGAGAAAAGAAATAATTCAATTGCCCTTGACAGTATTCACCATTTCTGTTGTTTTTTAGTTTCTTTTTTTAAACGTCCATTTAACATGGTAAGAATTTTGCATACAATTGGGGTTGGGGTGTGGGATCTATAAATCCAAAAGACTAGTCTGTCAAAAAAAAAATGAACACAAGGAAAAAATAAAAGTACTGAGCAAATGTACCAAACTGATGGAAAAAAAGTAATGTTGGCAGACACTGTGTTACTTTAGAAAGAAATGCCTTTGCCCTTTTGTAACACATGGCTGTTATTTTTAACATGGTACTCCTTGTTGTCCTTCCATCGGCAGGCTACAATCTTTTTTATTCTGACACTCTTGCAAAACAGAATGTTTGAAAAGAACAGGCTGAGGGGGTGAATTTTTTTAATTGAGCTGTTTTAAATAGCTTTTAATCTTTTCAAAATGCATTTTGTTCTTTAACTTGAATTGTTATAATGCTGTGAATAATGTAATTCTATTTTGATGTTCACTTTTTGTATGATTTTAATTCTCTTGTTCTTTTAATTTGTGAGCTGCATTGAATCCTAATTTTGGGGGAAGTAGGATACAAATTATTGTTATTATTAATATAATAATAACAACATCATTTTGATCAAAGTCTTTTTATGAACACTTTAGTTTAACTCCTTATCATGCACTATGAACTAAGCCTACATATGTAGGACTAAATCTATTGGGTTACCTTTGTCTCATCTAACTATCAAAATTTAAACCTTAGGTCTGCGGTCCTCAACCTGTGGATCCCCAGGTGTTTTGGCCTACTATTCCCAGAAATCCCAGCCAGTTTACCAGCTGTTAGGATTTCTGAGAGTTGAAGATAAAAACATCTGGGGACCCACAGGTTGAGGACCACTGTCTTAGGAGGAAATAAATGGGAGAACCTAATGTATTTTTCAAGGCTGTTTATATAAATGATAACATAGAAAGCCTAATAGCAACAGATCTTGGCTAGCTAAGTAGCTCTGGTTAGTAGTTTAATGGGAGAGCACCAATAACTATCAGGTAAGATAAGCTATATTTCAGATGAAGGAACTGGCAAAACCACCTCTCAGTTTTTCTTGCCTATAAAAATTCAATGAAATTCATGGAGTCACTGGAAGTCAACAGGAGACTCGAAAGTCCATACACATATGATATAGAAATAGGAAATAACATGTTTTATTCATTTTGTATATCAGTGGTTCTCAACCTGGGATCCCCAGATGTTTTTGGCCTTCAACTCCCAGAAATCCTAACAGTTGATAAATTGGCTGGGATTTCTGGGAGCTGTAGGCCAAAAACATCTGGGGACCCCAGGTTGAGAACCACTGTTGTATATCATTGTCTTTAAGCTAACAGCACTGACATCCTATCTGAAGTTGTGCCACTTACCTTTCCCACGTACAAAGGGTCAGTTCCCGTATATTCTTCCAAAACAAAGAACTGGTTCCATACCCAGCTCCTCTTCATTCGCTGATGTAGAAGCATGTTGTCTGAAGGACTGTCACCTTGGCTTTTGCTGGGTGGTCTGGTGCTTCCAGATAATACAGTAGTAACAAGGTTCATCATTAGGTAAAAACTTAAGGATATATTCGGTCCAAGCCACTTCTTTGAAGTGTGCATTCTGCACGAAGTCCGCATTGCCATGCCAGGGTAGCTTCCAGATTTAGATCGGGTCCTTTAAAAAATGTAATAGGCAGACCTTTGAACCTTCTAAGTGTCGTCTTTCAGTGACACGAAGCTGACCACCTTGACAATGGTTTCCTGTAAAGTTAAAGAAAATTCACTGTTCAGCTTTCTAACAAGACACTCTGAGGACAGGTTTTTAAGAAGGATGTCTCATGGGGTATTTGATCTCCCTCATAAAAATGTGATAACAAGGTAGGCCTGTTCCATGAAAAAAGAAGACTCTTCCCTTATATAGTGCAGTACTGCACTCTCAAATGAAGGTGATGATTGAGTGCCTACACAGAAAGGCTTTACCACCTTGCTAAGATAGCTGCTGGATTTTGATTATTGATTGAATAGAACTTTTTTGGGAAAATATTCATGGCCAAAGACTTTTGATAATATTTGATAAGGAGGATTCACTTTTTAAAAAACAACCCGTAACAGAGAATGAATATGCTGGTATTGATTTGGTTTTCTTTATTATCCCCTCCCTGATTCTCCTTGTCCCCTCATATGCACATGCAGATAGATAGATAGACAGATAGATATATAGATAGATATTACTGATTCGTTGCAATACTGTGGTCAAATTTTAGCAACTGCAGACTATTTTTGACTTTAATTGTTCTTTTTCACACCCAGCTTTTGGTTGCTTCAATCACACTTCACACTCTGCTGCCTGCTCTATGAGGAGCTGCCCACCGCAGCTAATGTGACATTTCAAAAATTTTGAATGGTCACTTAATCATTACATCAACCACAAAAGGTTTCAGAATCTTGATAGTTTTATACTATTGTGGCTTATGTCTCAGGAAGTCAAACTCATCTCCCCCCCCCACCCGCTCTATGAGCCTGAATGACTAATTTGGATCAAGGAAAGTTGACCTCCTTAGAGGACACTTTCTCATCAGTCAAAGACTTTTGTTGTCATAAAGCTAGATTAGCTGGTGGCCGCACTTTAGGGCATGCTTTGTAGCTACGCTTTCTTTCATTTTTTTGTTGGGTTTAATGAGGAGGCACTGTGGTTTGCTACTCTGACAATGTGGTTGAAAAACATCCCCTGCATGTGCGATGTCTTGAGATAGTCTTTTGGTGCGTATGGGGTGTTGTTGTCTTCTTAGGTGTATTCTTTAGAAGTTTAATCTTTTAAGAAGTCTTAAAAGTCTAATAAGATATCACTCCCACCTTTGTCATGAAATTAGGTCACAGATTTTAATACCTGCTTAAAAATGTTATCCAGAGCACATGATAAAAGACATTCTCAGCAGGAGATGCCAACCTTAGGCTGTCCATAACTGAAACCTCCAAAGAATCAAAGAACTATCACAAAACTATTTTGCTGTGAAGAATTGTCAGCACTAGACAGGAACAGAAACCAAAGAACATCCACAGGTTAAAGGGTGCTGAGAGAGTAGCATTGCTGGGGAGTTCATTTTTTTTTCTAAAATGACAGTCAAGTTCAAGGAACAGGTGGGAAGACTATTCTAATCAATACTGAGCAGAGCTTGGAAGGAAACTAATAGAAAAGGAAGGACTATTTGAGAATATTTGAAAAACGACTGTAACGCAAGTCTCTTAAGGGTCTGATAAGAACCCTGGATAGATAAAAAGCTTGGCACAAAATTTGCACATAGTCTACGTCTCCCTACCCTGAGAACAGTATCTTTGTTTGCAAGATATCACGTTTTATGTGCTGGAAAATTATTTTCTGTTTTAAAAATGCCATTAACAGCACAGAAAAAAATTTCTATGCAAAAAAGAGTGATTTTGTGCAGAAAAAAATCACAACTCAATGTTCTCCACAGAAAATATTTCTTCACAGAAATGATGCCTTCTGTACAAATGTACAATTTACATATGGAACTGGTACTAGTATTAAAATCATGTAGATTTTCTCAAAGTAGGAAGAGAACTACTAAAATTACTTGCTGCTCCATTTGCTAACAAAATCAGGGAAAACTTACATCCTTGGTAACTAATTACAAATAACGCTATGTAACACGATTTTTGTTCCTGAGTTATAAGGGTCATTTCCTAATTGGTTATATCATAGAAACATGGAACGAGTTTATTAAACTGCAAAACATTATTTTTGCAGGATATCATGTAGCACATTTTGCTTTAATTTTTCAATGAATATTTCATAAAGTCTCATCCAATTCAACATAGTTTGTGGCAGCCACAGAAATTAAGTTTCTGGAGTATAACAACTACTTTCAAAGTAAGGACTACACAATTAAACAGGAAGTAACACTTTCAAACCAGGAACAGAAAATCTTGCAAATTTTGTTACATATTGTAATTTGTTTTTCAGAATGTATTTTCACAATAACAGTAGTTTGATTATTTATGGCTACAATGCAATGAAAGATAATTTTACTACTTCTGAGGCATGTCTATAACATCTAGTTACTTTTATTTATAAGGGGGGTTTGATATGTAATGGTGAAGGAAGAGTATTATTATTTTATTATCATATTTATTTGTATCTCATCTCTCCCCCTCCCCCAATAATATTTGGATTCAATTTGGTTTACAAAATATTGAAACCAGAGCTGCTGAAAAACATGTAGAACATGAGTAACATATGTATTAAAGTTATTTTAAGAAGCAATTACATCACAGCATTAAAACACTTAAAAATTCAGCAAAAGGCAGGTTACAAAAGCAACATAATTAAAAGCCTCCTGAAGTAAATTCTAAAAAAAGTTTTCACTTTGTGGTGGAAAGAGGCCAAGGAGGAGGGCCTCTCTTCGTAGGGAGTTTCAAGGTCTAAGAGCAGGCACCAAGAATTGCCCTTTTCCTTGTACCCACCAAGAGTGCCTAGAGCAGTGGTTCTCAACCTGGGGTACCCAGATTTTTTGGCCTACATCTCCCAGAAATCCCAGCCAGTTTACAAGCTATTAGGATTTCTGGGAGTTGAAGGCCAAAAACATCTGGGGACCCCAGATTGAGAACCACTGGCCTAGAGGTTTGTGAGACTGAACAAAGGGTTTCCTTGAGAGATCCTGGAGCTTGGACACACTCATCTAGAGAGACTCAGTCTTTCAGACACCCTGGAATATCATGTAGTTCAAGTACTAACTCATGCTGTGCTTACTGCCTGATGCTAGTGTTGAGAGGACACTGAGACAGATACGAGGAAACTGCATTTTGTATCATAGTCTAGTGCAGTAGTTCTCAACCTGTGGGTCCCCAGACGTTTTGGCCTTCAACTCCCAGAAATCCTAACAGTTAGTAAACTGGCTGGGATTCTGGAAGTTTTAGGCCCAAACACCTGGGGACCTACAGATTGAAAACCACTGGTCTAGTAGCTTGCAGCATTGAGGTGTGTTTACAAAAGTAATGAAAAGTATTGTAAGCAACATTTGACCAACTTGAAAAGGTTACTTTTAAAATGATTGGAAAGATAAGTTCAAACTAAAAGTTTCCATACCTTGAAACTAAAAGTAACTTCCAAAGCACTGATAATGATCACAACTGGATTTGCTTTGTGAAGCAATTTGAGAACTAGTCAATAAACAAGCTGTGTTCCACCAACACAGACATATTTCTGAATACCATCTGGCATCCCCTTTCTTCTTCAATCTACAGCTGCTTCAAGTGTAATGAAAATAAGTACTATGGTTCAATGGTCCATCTTACCAGTTCATCAGCTGCATTGTGTTGGAGGGCTAACTGGCAGCTGCCATGAGACAGAATTTGTGCCGCAGGTTTTCAAGGAGAAATGAAACAAAAAATGCACAATGTCCAGACTTTTGGAGTAAGCAGGGTATGTTGAGCCATGCGTGGATAACACTTTACTTTTCTATCTCTTGATGAATTGCTTTAAGGTTTTTGATACTCCCGCCACTGATGCAAGTCAGTGAGCCTCATGGATTCACTTACTGACATACCAAATTCTTATATATGGTGATGCACAATGATCCAGATGTCTTGATATCTATCTCTGACTCTATTATTTCTCAGACCGTGAGTCTATCCATCTTCCATGGAAATCCTTGAGAACATCTCAATCAATTCTGGTGGCTCAGGTCTGTTCTCACTGTTTTCCCAAGACAGATTTGTTCAAGGATAGACAACAATCCTTCTACTAAACCCATGATGCAGGTATACAATATGCGTCGGCAAAAATTCTGCTTAAATTCACCTTACAAGCAGTCATGTATATATCAGTAGAGCTTGCAATAATGAAGAAAAGATGTGAGCCAGGATTAAACTAGTTCTAACTGGAAAAGAAGGTTTTTGCTGTTTGCCTTTAGAGATACATACATACAATGGACACTGAGCCTGAACAGGTTCTTCCCTCATGCCATCGAACAATTATAAATTCCTATGGGTGGATTCTCCATAGACTTTACCCCTCAAAGATTTCCACCACACTTACTTTCCCAATAATTCCTCCAAGAGGAATTATTGGGAAACATGGCCATACAGCCCAACAACCCATCCTCCAAGGGAGTTCACTTCTCTTGCGTACCAATACAGCTGAATTTATTTTTGTACTATAATGTGAAAAGTAAGAATACTTGAAGTTACATTTCTTCTCTTTATAAAAAATAATATGTTGCTAAGCGAGAGACTAAAATAGCAGATAAGATATGACCTAAGGCAACAGGATTTGCAAGGAGGTTTCTTGGGGAATGAAGTTTGACCTCGGCCCTATACGTTTGACTCTGCTAAATTTTGTGCTTGCCAGAGCCATGCAATAGAAATGACTACTGATCCATTTTTAGGCAGAATTGGCTGGGGTTCAGGCTATTTGAAATCCATTAATAAAGCAGACCTCTATTTTGTGCTTGCTAGGGTTTACTGAGGCTAGACAATAAAAATAGCAACTGTCCCCTTTCCAGATAGAAATGGCTTGGATTCATGCAGAATAGGCTATGATCCTATCTATTTGAAAGGCTTTGCCACCCCACCACCTCAATAAGAGACCAGACAACAATGTGGAATAAAATATGGGCAACTTTTATTTGAAATGTTACCTGAATTAACTTTTCTGAATTTAGAAATATAACTAAAATGACATGAACTTGGTGTGTGTTTTTATCCAAGGTTGTTGACCTATCCCTTGGCTAAACTGGACAAAGCACCTGGTTCCCTGGATAAGGTCAACTGTAACATCTCCAGAGTAACCACTCAGGAAAATGTACGAAGAATTCTGCTTCAAATCCAAAGGATTTGAAGCTACGCCGGCTTGGGAATTGCCGTATCTCCCTACATGAGCCTGCTCAAGTTTCCAGATCTGGGAGGCTTTTTATCTCACTCCATCATCATAGCATATTTCATGTGGACATATAACAGAGACTTCTCATTGGCTGGTTCCAAGTTGTGGGACTCCCTTCCACAAGAGTTTTAGTTTAATCCCTGACTCTTCCTGTTCTCTTTCCACTGGTAAGCAAAGATCTGGTCATTTAGGTAGGTTTGGGTTCCAAACTTATTGTAGCTGAAGGGATTATTTTCATGTTTTTTCATGGGATTTTATTATGTTTTAAATGTTTTAAAACCATGTGGTTTTCAAAGAATTGTTTTTAATCTTGTATTAATAGTACTATACTTTGATTTAACTTTGTGTAAGCGCCTTGAATCCTGTGCTGGGAGAAAGGGGAATGCAAAATTACTTACTTGGATACTAAATAATTAATGAAAAAGACCAATGGGGATGATGATGGTGATAACACCAAAAGAGTTTTTAGAAGGAAAAAAGCAAGGTTCATGTATTTCTGAAGGCTACTGGAGATAAGTTCTTCTGAACAGAACAGAACTAGCTAAATCCTATGCCCGGAATCCATATTTGATAATGCTATATATTCATATTGTGGCATTATTGCCATAACACTATGGAACACACTTCTTGTTCCTGGGTTAAAATGTCATTTTTTAATAGTTTTTATCATAAAAACATGGAAAAGTTTATCAAACTGCAAAAACTTTGTTTTTGTGGCATCCTCCATCACATTTTGTTTTAGTTTTTCAATGAATATCTCATAGAGTCTCAATGAATTCAACATAGATTGTGGCAGTCATAAAAATTAAGTTTCTGGAGTAGAACAACTACTTTCAAAGTAAGTGCCACACAATTAAACAGGAAATAACACATTCAAACTAGGAACATTTTTTAAGAAGTTACATGGTGCAATCAAAAATGCCCTCCTCCCTGAACCTACCTTAACAACCAGCCTCCATTGAGCAAAGGAGGCCAGCTGGAGCACAGGAGGATGCTATTTCCAGCCCACTCCTACTACCAAGTGAAGCTGTGACATTCAGAAGCAAGACTGGTGTCATCTTGTTCCTGGTGGGAGGAGACCGGAAATAACATCCTCCTGCACCCCAACTGCTGGCTGAAAAGGCCTCCATCACCTGATCATAGAATCATAGAGTTGGAAGAGACCTCATGGGCCTTCCAGTCCAACCCCTTGCTAAGAAGCAGGAAAATCACATTCAAAGCACCCCCCACAGATGCCCATCCACCACACACCAGGGCAAAGAGTTCCACTGCTGAACAGCTCACATGGTTAGGAAGTTTTTCCTAATGTTCAGGAAGAATATCTTTTCTTGTAGTTGAAACCATTGTTCCATGTCATAGTCTCCAGGGCAGCAGAAAACAAGCTTACTCCCTCATCCCTAAGACTTCCCCTCACATATATGGCCATCATGAGTCCTCTCAGCCTTCTGTTCTTCAGGCTAAACATGTCCATCTCTTTATGCCGCTCCTCATAAGGGCTTGTTCTCCAGATTCTTGATCATTTTAAGTCACCTTCCTCTGGACCCAGCTTGTCAACATGTATTGGCTGCTGTTAATTTAGGTTGGTGTGTGTGTTCTCCAGAATATGTTACTAAGTTACACATCCATAAGTAGGTGATATAGGATATTGGTGTGTACTGTTAAAATACAAGGAAAATATTTGTCACCATGTTAAAGTAGGAGCGGTGGCACAGTGGATTAAACCCTTGTGCCGGCAGGACTGAAGATCGATAGGTTGAAGGTTTGAATCCGGGGAGAGTGTGGATAAGCTCCCTCTGTCAGCTCCAGCTCCCCATGCAGTGACATGAGAGAAGCCTGCCACAAGGATGGTAAAACATCAAAACATCCTGGTGTCCTCTGGGCAATGTCCTTGCAGACAGCCAATTCTTTCACACCAGAAGCGACTTGCCGTTTCTCAAGTCACTCCTGACACAAAAAAAGACCTAGTTAAAATCAATGTTTTGTTTCCTTAAATGTATAGGTTTATGTGTCTATAGTTATCATTCGTGGTGATGAGAAAGATTATTAAGAAAAGTATAAATCCACACCGGTTTTGATTAACTGGATTATACCACCAGCCTTTTGAAAATCACCTGCCTTATGTGTGCAGTATTTGCTTATTTCTGCCAAACATCAAGGAGTCAATAGCTTGCATATTAATGGGAAGAAGTGCATTAACTTGAGGAGAAACTTAGCTTCAGTGGGCCGGATATAGAACATTCACCAGTTGTAGAATCTCAAGCTCCTCTACGACTGTGATTGTTATTTTTAGTTGTTATGATTAATTAGCAGAACAAAGATAGCGTGCATTCAGCATGCATGCATGATGAATGTAGCCAATTTGGGAGCAAAAAGCAATTGGAAGCCAATCTATACTTTCCTATAGTTTTTTTTAAAAATTGCACTGACATTACATTATGCTATATGTAGAGGATGAATTAGTGCCTGGCTAAAGGTAGAGAAAATGCCTTGAGTTTAGCTCTACCTCTAGTGCATCAATGTTCAGCACAGCTTTATTATGTTTTTTTTAGTGGAACAAGAGGTATAGAATGGAATAGAACTGAATACCATCTGTATAGAACAGGACCTGATGGCTAAGGAAATTTGTGTACAGTTTAATATGGGAAAGGCAGTCTGTTAAGCGAATTTCTGGAATGAAACCATTATGCTCAGCGAGTGTACAGTCATCTGTTGACAAACCCTAACTATTAAAGTTTGTTGACTAAAAGGTCCCAGTTCGAAAACATGCAACTGTGAGTAGATCAATAGGTACCGCTCCAGCAGGAAGGTAACGGCGCTTCATGCAGTCATGCTGGCCACATGACCTTGGAGGTGTCTATGGGCAATGCTGGTTCTTCGGTCTTTGGCTTAGAAATGGAGATGAGCACCAAACCCGAAAGTTGGACATGACTAGACTTAATGACAGGGGACAACCTTTACCTTTACTTTTACTAACTATTAAAGTATTGTACAACTACCTCCCCAGACATCTTCCACATCTATATAATGACAACACTATCCATGAATTTAGGAGGCACAGGTAAGTATTATTTGAACTCTAACATAGAAACAAGTGCAGCAGTTTTTCCCTTCCTCTGTGATTAAAATATCGAGGCTCTCTTCACAACTACAGGTGATTGGAAGATGTAAAATGACACCATGGGGCACAAGTTATCATTCCTCATTTATGTTGTAGTATTAATGCAGTTTGGCACCATTTTAGCTGTCAAGGCCCAATGGTAGGGAGTCATGATAGTTGTAGCTTTACAAGGTCTGCAGCTTTCTCTACCAAGTAGTGCTGGTGCATCCCCAAACTACAATTCCAATGATTCCACAGCAATGAACCCTGGCAGTTATACTGGTGTCAGACTGCATTAATTCTACAATGTAGATGCACCCCTAGCCTCAGGGTGTACCTACAGATGTATGTTGCATTGCTGTATTCTCAGAGCCAATCTTCAGAAATGGGGCTACAAAATGGACTCCATGACCAGTGAGTGTGGAGAAGAGCCAACCACAGACCACTTACTACATTGCAGCCTGAACCCTGCCACATGCACAATGGAGGACCTTCTTATAGCGACACCAGAGGCACTCCAAGTGGCCAGCTTCTGGTCAAAGGACATTTAGTATAATGCCAAGTTTGTAACTTTGTGTTTTAAAATACATTATAACTGTACCCTCAATTCACTTCTGACATGATAAATAAATAAATAAGTAACAATCTTGTCCCCCAAATGAAAATTTCCACCAGAAAAATCGTAGCATGCTGGTAATCCAAAAGTTCAGTTGATTATATAAAAATAAAGTTTAGACATCTAAAAAAAATGAGCAAGTTACTAAGAGTATGGGGACTTAACAAATATGAATTCTAGATGGGAATTATTCTCTAAAGTGCTAAAAATCTGAGGAAATTTTCATTGGGAGCACAATTCTTATGGGGGGGGGGGATGGGATGACAATGCTTTCATATTGTTCCCCTTGTGACTGTATCCCTCATCTAGTCCTAACCAACAAAGTGATTCCTATAAGCAACCTAAAGCTATTACATCCACCGTACTATCTTCTTTATCAGCAGTGGAGCATATGGTTTTTGATACAATTGTGTAATATTCCTTTACTAAAATTCTGCAAGGCTTAGAAGATGTAATTTTGGAAATGGAACTATAAGAATAAACAGAGTAGGAGTGCTTTAAAGATTGTTCTTTTGGGAATAATACATATTTGAGTAAAGAATAAAAACAACTATTGAAAAAAACGGAGAGAACTCATTCTGAAACAGGACCAGTGGCATCTGACACCAATTGTTGAAACTCAAGTCACTTCAAGGAAAAGAAATCTGTACAGTTGGGTGCCCTCAAATCTTTGTAAAATACCCCTTTGCATGGTGACCACATCTTTCATCTGTAATTTAAAAACATATTGGGAAGTTGAGTTACAGTAGCTCAGAAATATATCTGAACTTACAAAGAGACTGGGGGGAATGTTTGGATCTGTTCAAAGGAAAACTCTTGCTGATACGATCAATGAATCACTTCCATTGTCTACATCAAAAGTGTTATGAAGTTCCAACCACATCAGGAGTTACTTTCGCAAGTGGCTGTTTGGTTAGCTTTGAAAAATAGTTCGGACTTTTTGCAGATCTCCACTAGCTTAGATCTTTCCTATTTTTCATATGGGCCATAACATCCTTCAGGAAATCCCACATTCCTATTGACCAGTATCCTAGGCTTTTGAAATAATTCAGTTTACATATGTCTTCAGTTGCTTCAGTTGGTCTTCTTTTAATTATATGACTACCATTCTGAATCTATGGATCAGTTTAAATATTAAAGCTATTTTGAATTCAACTTAGTGACAAATAGAGAAAGGCAGAGACCTCGGTCCCAATCAGTTTTTGAACTGTGTCAATCAGGATTTATATCTCTTCCTTAGAGTAGCGGCCCTAATTTATTCCGGATCCTTATGAAAAATGCATTTTGCCCCCTTTAGTTTAATTATCCACACCTTTTAAGATCCCCATCTTAAAAGGATCTTTGAACATGGAAAAAGTATTTTCAGGATTGCCCTCTGCTTTATATATTTACTTTTTTATATAAAAAGCAAGGATATGTGTATTTATTTGTAATTATCTGAAGCATTTATATCTACCCAGTATTATATGATTGTAAGAACAGGAATAATTTAAAACAGTGTAAAACATATAAAGTAATTCAAAGGAATTAAAAGAACATAAACCAATTCAATGCAGTACAACCCCGGCATCTGCTGCAAATATGTTCTCAGACTTTGCATGGATATGCAACATTCATTGAAATGAAGGAAGTCTGAACTAAAAATACAATAGAGTCACTCTGGATGAGCTAGAAAATGCTGAGAGAGGACATATTTTGTTGGATGTAGATAAGTAAAACTGTGGATACCTATATTTTTAAATAGATTAAGCAGCCTTGTTGAATTGCAACTTCCATCAGCCCTAGCCAGTACAGCATGATGAGGAGTACTGGGAGTGGCAATCTGACAAAATCTGGAGAAGCAGTTGCATGCTTCCCATTCTTGATTTAAAACCATTCTCTTATATAGATACAAGGCTGGATATACATTCAGATTCTGATTAAATCAAGTCATAGGGAGGAGGGAGCAAGCTTGTTTTTTGCTGCCCTGGAGACCAGGACATGGAACAATGGCTTCAAACTACAAGAAAGGAATTTCCATCTGAACATTAGGAAGGACTTCCTGACTGTGAGAGCTGTTCAGCAGTGGAACTCTCTTCCCCCGAGTGTGGTGGAGGCTCCTTCTTTGGAGGCTTTTAAACAGAGACTGGATGGCCATCTGCCGGGGGTGCTTTGAATGCAATTTTCTTGCTTCTTGGCAGGGGGTTGGACTGGATGGCCCATGAGGTCTCTTACAACTCTATGATTCTATGATTCTATGACTTTCCTTTCTTGGTGACTCTGAATTTGGATGGGTATCCATTACAACTGTTTCAAGCATGGATTCCTGTATTGACTGATTTGGAGTCCCCTTTATCTCTGCAGTTCTCTTATTCCATGGCTAAATTATTTGAATGCTAAATACTGCTGTAATGACCCAAATTTTAGGTTAGTTTTAAAAAAAAGGGATAGTTGATGCTGAGTGTCATTGAGCATACTGAAGCATGTTCACAATTTCTAATTGTATCACCATGAATTTCCTGTAAATGGGATATAGGATGAAACCATGTGGCAACTCACAGTGTAATGGCCATAGGGGTGAACATGAGTTCTATACTGCTTTCTAAAAATAACTTTAGGTAACTGTAGAGCCACAACTCCTGTTCTGGTATGGCTGTACCAGGAGCTCCAGCTTCCTTTTCTTTCTTTGAGTGTTTGCATGTATTTCAAAGTTCCATGCATTTTGCAATAAGGTGGCTTCCCTTGGTTTGCAATTATAGGGCCAATGACCCATCAATCACCATTAGGTTCTTTAGTTCCGCCCCTTTTTCTGGATTTAGGAGGGAAAAAGGGGAACTCTAGTTCAGTTCACACAGAGAAGTCTTTCGTACAGGGTGTGAGTCAGTTCCACCTGTAGAAAGTTTCGTCCTTTACAGCTTTCGCTGGGGGAATTCAGTCCCACAGCTCTACAGAGAAGCATAGCTTTTGCTGGGGGAATCCAGTCCCACAGCTTTACAGCCACCCTTCACTGGGAATTGAAGACCTTCTTTCCTCTTGGAAATCTACAAAAGGACTCTGTTTGGTAAGGAACACTCGCGGGAGCCATAATGCAATTTGGACCGGGTTTAGGGGCCCATGCCAGCAGAGCCTAAGACAGATTGCCCAGGTAGAGGTCAAGGATTTCCCTGATTGAGAAGAAACAGTTCATGAAGATAGTTGCCTGTCCCTTGTGGACAAGATTAAGAAAGCCACCAGTTGATTCAAAGCCTTGAAGTATTTGTTTGATTTATTGAAGACCTAAGTACTAATAAAGAACTTTGTTAAACTTTCCAAGTTTCTAAAGACTTTGTTTAGGGAAGTCTATAGGGCTTCTAATCCAAGGCATCCCCGGCTTCCCGTTGGGCATACAGAGCACATCCCCTCTACAGACCTTCTCACAGGCCCAGCGCATGACAGCATAACTCCCATCCCTAAAAGCCAGACTAATAGGACACCATAACATGATCTTGAAAGTTAAAGTTCTGTCCAGCAGATTTATATAAATTGATGGTTGATCAAGCTATGGAGTAACAAGAAAGTTGGGTGATTTTATTTGTCTAGAAGACACTTTCAGATATGGTGGTGGTCATTCTCATGGCAGAAGAAGCAGGAAGTATAAATGTGGCACTGATTCATAGACATTTCTAAAGTCCAAGCCACTATATATTACAACTTTTATGATAAGCTCCATTTCCCCAGCACAGTAGTGATACAAAGCTCCCTTGAAGCTACGATTTACAACAGAAAAGAAACACCTGGCCTCTGTACCTGAATAATTTGCTAGGGCCTAAGTGGAGGATGTCATTGACTTCTGGATGGCTTCACAGGGCGTTGGCATTGAGAAAAAAGTGCTTTGCAATACCATTTTGACCCAAGAATCACAAGACAAGCCAGTTCCCCTTCTTGCATTAGATGTACAGATGTTGGATGAACTATCCTTCTTCCATATTGGTAGTAGCTAGCTAGCATTTTTCACTGCACCTGAGGTCACAAGCTGGTTTAGGAAATGTGGAGCACGTACATGGCACACATATTTCTGTCTTCCAAAATCCCATTGGTGCAGCCCACCCACAGTGTTTGCTACATGAGAAAATTCCCTCACTGTACCTAATGGCCGAGCTGGTCCCGCCATGAGCTCCGCCACAACAAGGAGCAACGAGAAGGATAAAGAGGGATGCAATCAAATACATAAAATTGCATATGTATATATCTATACTTAGATTTGATTTTATACATATTTACATAGTAAGCAGTTTCTAGCTGCACATTCCCAGTTGTAGGAATACATTAATGGAGATTGATTTCTGTGTGTAATGACTTCTTTTTAAAACACTTTTCCTTCTCTCATCCTTATCGTGCCTTAAAGAAAGCAAACAGCTTGGTAATGAACACAGTAGGAAGAAATTAAAACAGAGTGCAGAGTATGCTTGAAGTGAGCTGTTTATTTTGCCTTTTAATTTGTTGTGATATTTAAAACTGAGAGCAGGGGGTAGGCACTTTTATTCACTGAACAGCTTACTTTCCATGCATCCCTTACTTTTGCTGTTCTACATACCTCTTTATGTTAATACCACTGTCTGACAATTCGTACCTAGAATTGCATATGAACATTAGATAAGCAAATGTGCAAATTAGAATGTCCCATGTTTCTGAATGTTACTAGTCCGATACATTTTTTTTCTATCTCAACTTATTTAAGGGCTTGCTATTAAATCCATTCAATGCTCTTGGGGTTACCATGGCCAGCTATCAAAGGGTAGGGATGTAAGAGAATTGTGTTGGTTTGGACACTGTCATCAAAATTACCAATGTCTGTACCCAGTTATGAGAGAGAATGTATTTGGCACATAAAAATAAACACACATTCTAGAGGACCGGTACAGGTTGAGCATCCCTTACCCAAAACTATAATATCCAGAATTGTCCACATAGAGATGGCAGACATACAGACACTTTTGATTTCTGACAGCTCATAGTACACAAATTTATTAAAAATATTATGTATATAATTTCCTTCAGGATAAGTGTATAAAACATACATGTAACAAAAATGATTTTTGTGTTTAGACCTGACTCCCATCTCCAAGATATCTCAATATGTTTTAAATATTCCAAAATCCACCACCTCCTCCAAAATCCAAAGCACTTTGAATGAGAGATACTTAACCAGTGCCAAAAAGCATCAGCAGTATAGAGGCATTTTTGTTTCTATTTTTAAAGGGAACTTAGAAAAAAACCCCATAAACTAATGCGGGATTTGTTGGGTGGCGGGATATCCCTCCCACCTCCACAATGGCTGGAGAAGTCCCTGTGCATACTCTTCTAAGACCCAATCCAGTATCTAACATGCCAGATCAGGTCCAATTTAAGGATCATTGTAGATCTGGCTTTATTACTGGAACCAATAGCTATTGTGTTCCCATTATATCTGTTGAGTTGGTGGCAAAGCTAATTTAATCTTGACTAATGAACTATAGTGATTCCAATGGACATACCCCATTGGGAGTCTGTTGCCAGACACGCTAAAGTTGAGAGCAGTGGCACTTTTGGCTGACATTCAACTGAATATCAGCACCAAAAATCACTTCCAGTCTGGGTTTTTTGGTTTGCTTCCCTTGGATGCCTCATTTGGGTGTTTTTTCAACCACCAAAATGAACATTTTGTGAGTGAGTTGGCAGTGATAGAATCTACAAAAAAAATGGGTCAGTTCTCTTCATCCCTAAAACCAAATCTAAGGTACACTGGCATATAATCCAGTTTCTGAATCTAGACTATCTGCTTTGAACTGCATTATATAGCAGTGTAGATTCATATAATGTAGATTTACCATTCTTGAAGATAAATCTATCCTATGGGCAGATTAGTAGCAGCCCTTCACTGCTTATTAGCATCTTATCTGAAGAGGGCTCCATTTTTTTTTATTTTTTGGTTTTTTTTTAAGATGTAGTTTTTTATTTACACACATTAACAACTTGCAATGTAAACAAGACATAAAACACTGATCATTTTACAAACACATAACCCCATCACCAAGGCCTGAACAAGTATCCTTTCCTTTGCCATATATTTCTAAATCAACCATTAATCAAATGTCATATCCAAAATTCCTGATGCCATTTTAAGTGGGAGCCTTCTTTTCAACAAATCCATTCAAAGGTAAAGAGTGTTGCTGAGATTTTTTTGTGCCAAACCTAAGCTTTTGCCATATGAATTTTTTCTTTCCTGTGTGCAGATGCAATATGCAAGATTTGGGAGAAGAACAGCCAATGTGGATGTTATCATCCTGTTCTCGGTAGAAGACTACTGTTTCATTGATGGAGCATATTATCTTGGCTGGATGACTGTTAAATGTTAGTAAAGGTTTTTGTTTTTTTTAAAGAAACCCCATGTCCCAAGGCATTTGTTTCCATTATTGAAAAAAGACTGTTTCTAGGTTTTAAACTACTTTTTCTTTTATTAAGATCTTGGAAAAATAAAATGAAACTTGACAATGCACCATATGGTGCATAAACATTAACTTAGAATATAAATGAGTGTCACAAAGTTATAACCACAGATCAGTTAGCAGATTCTCACGGGACACATCAGTAGCTCCTTCCATTCAACATTCAAAGTATTTCATCTCTTTTTTAAAAAGGGGAGGGGAAGATGAAGAGAAAGACAGATTTTTTGTCCTATAAAACCCAGAGGAATTCTGTCAGGATCATATGCATATTATCATTTTCTTCTAAAATTTCCTCCATACAAAGCCATGTCAGTTACTTTGACCAGGTTAGAATCTTCTTGCAACCCTGTTCTCAAAGGAAATTAGCTGATACGATATAAGACCAAGAGAGAGGAGAAAAAAATTAAATAAAAACGGAGCCGGAATATATTACATATATTTTGAATTCATTTGACCTATTTTTTAAAAAGTGGATTTAAAGTTTGGGAGCCAATCTTGTACAAAATCCAGATTAATAGTAATAGCATTCGTTTAATACTTAAGAACAGAACAAAGCCTTCATATACATTATTTTATAATCCTTCAAACAGCTCTCTTAAGATAGATCAATATTACAATTTCCACATTATCCTTTGTGTGAGAGGCTGAAGCTGACAATGACATGCCTTAAGGCCATCTAGCAAGTTTATGGCAGTGATGAGATTTGTCGCTCAACCTCTTAGCTGCTTTGCTATAATAGCTCTATTGTAGATCTATAAGAAGAGATTATAATAAGTGCTGCAGAGGGGTCTGGCTCTTCTAGGAAGGAAGGTAAAGCTGGCACTTTTGACTGGATGCTCTAGAGCAGCTGTCCTATTTTGGTCATAGTTGTCCCTCGCATGAGCCATGCTTTGGGTGGTGGATGCCTGGAGGTGGGCAGTGGTGCAGAAATATGTTGGAGTACAGAGGTGTATGTGCCATATGGGCTATATACCCCAAGCCAAACTTGCTGCTTTCAGTTGCCATGAAAGGCTCTGTCACACCACCAGTATTGAAGAAGGTTTCAGCTACCAGTCTGTTCAGTTTTTGTCCATAGAATGAGAATTGAGTGCCAGTTTGTCTTTTATCTCAAGTAGCAAAGCAGCATTATTGAACTCTGCTTTTCTCCCACCTAATCTATTTGTGCATTGAAAATCCAAGCAGTTTTGAATGCAACATTCTACATTCTAGGATTTATATACAAAAATGTCTAGTCTGCTATCAGTCCAGTTTAAAACAGGTACCTCTACACGTCAGCCCAGGTTTATTAATACTCATCCATCTGGCAATCATTGAGGAATCAGAAAAGAGGGAACATCTACACTGTAGAATTATTGCAGTTTCACCACTTTGATTCCCATAGCTCAATACTAGGGGATCATGTTAATTGTAAGTTTACAAGGTCTTTATCTGCCAATTAGTGCTGGTGCCTCAATCAACTACAATTCCCAGAATTCCATAGTATTTTGCCATGGCAGTTAAAGTGGTGTGAAATTGTATTAATTTCATAGTGTAGATACACCCAGAGTCAGATTACAACTGGCAGGCTAAACAGCTAACCAACACACAACTGCCTGGATGGTAGGGCATCCTTTTAAATTCTTAGAATAAGGAATATTTGTGTTGTTTTGGAAAGCTGGAAGTTGGAAAGCAACAGTACTTGCTACCACTGTCTTCCTGTAATTTTAGAGCTCAGATACAAAGGAAGCCTACTGTTAAGGGACATGTGGATGGAAGCAGTTATGAAGCACATGTCATAAGGTACATTTCTAACTGGGCAAGATGGCTAGAGACAAACTGAGCTCATAAGTCTCCTGCTTCCCTGGAGACTAGGACACGGAACAAGAAACTACAAGAAAGGAGATTCCATCTGAACATTAGGAAGAACTTCCTAACTGTGAGAGCCATTCAGGAGTGGAACTCTCTGCCCTGGAGTGTGGTGGAGGTTCCTTCTTTGGAAGCTTTTAAACAGAGGCAGGATGGCCATCTGTTGGGGGTGCTTTGAATGCAATATTTTTGCTTCTCGGCAGGGGGTTGTACTGAATGGCCCATGAGGTGTCTTCCAACTCTATGATTCTATGATTCTAAGTTGAAGCCATTCTAAATCATATCCATCTGCCACCTTATGGGTTGGAAGTGGAAAAAATTTGTTTAGGACTACCCTTCCCTGGACTAATTTTGTGATCGAATTGTGGCTGTTTCCCTGGGAGATCTAAAATAACTCAGTTTTCTGCCACTACTTCCTCACCTCATTGTTGGCCTTTCTTCTGGAAGAACTTAACTAGGTGGCCATCCAGACACATCCAAACACTGGGACTTGTCTCAGGTTTTACCAGAGGCGTCCAAATGACACCTCTGGTAAAACCGAATTAATTTGGAATAAATCAGGGTTTCTCTTTGTTCCAAATTAATTAAACACCTGGTAAGATCTGGATGTTAGGTAAGATCCAGGTCTTACTAGGTGTGGACCCAGTATGAATTGGGCCCAAGGACTGCATCACGTGATCTCCAGGCCCAATTCACATAGCCACCTTGGTTTTGCAGGTTCCAGGATACCAAAAAAAACAAAAACAAAAAAACAAAACAACTAAGAGGGCAGCCACCCCCTCCCCCAAATGAACTCATAAAGAAGCTCCTTACCCCCATCTCCTGGCAGTTTATTTCCTCACACTAGCAGGATGCGATGGGGACCATAATGGCAGCTAGGTAAGTTAAAAAAAAAACATTTAAGGGGTTCTTTTGGGGTTGCTTTGGGGTGACTGCATTGCTTCATGATAGTTATTGGGATGGCATGTAGACACCCCCTGGAAAAGCCCAGGGATTTTTTTTTTTGGGGGGGAGGACTTAAACCCACGTCTAAATTGTTTTTTTAAAGCCACGTCGGAGTGTGTTTTAAGTGATGTTTGGAAGTGCCCTAGGAGGACAATTCTGCTTGCAGAACTTTTACGTTGGCAGAAGAGGCTTGTGTCTAATCTTAACTCACTACAAATGGAATGTATTTGTGTCAGGACTACACTTTCAACATCTCTCTTCTCTCTCTAACGTACAATCCCAATACAATGAATTATTAAAACAACAGTAATCTCATTCACCAACTTAACCTTAACAAACAAAAACCAAGAAATACACTGGGCACATGCAATTTGGCATTTCGAATCATGATGTCATTGAAACTTCAGTATAAATGGGGTGGCTTCTGCTACGCTGATACCAGACAGCTTTACCTGGAAATAAACAGTGTTTTGTTACAGAAAATAATGTCTTAAACAGTGTTTCTCAAACTCTGCTCCTCCATGTGTTTTGGACCTTAGCTCCAAGAAATCCCAGCCATCTTACCAGCTGTTATGAATTGTGGGAGCTGAAGTCCAAAACACCTGGAGGAATAAAGTTTGAAAAATACTGTCTTAAAGTTTTTTTTAAAAAAAATTGACACCTGAGGTTTCTAATGATCACCCTTGAATCCAAGATCGCAAATAATAATAATAATAAAATGGAATACTTGCCAGAGTAGTCCTAGTGCTGACACACTTTTAAAAAAGCACTGAAAAACATGGTTGGCTGAAAAACAAGCACCCACCAATAAAGGAAACCACATCATTCTCATAGGGACACTTGCTTTCCATCCCTTTGTTCTCATTTCCTGGGGCCTGCCATAGTCTAGCACTAATCTTGGACAGACATTGTGATGAGCATCAGTGCATCACAGCAGACTGGGTAAGGAAAAAATAACAGTTCTAGGTTGGGTTCTGATTGGTGAAATATATTATGGCCACCATCCCAGCCTCAAACCAGTTCCTGGGGAAATAGTATAAGTGTTCTGCTGCACATCCTTTTAATCCATATCTTAACTTGGATTTAATGCTTGTGGATAACCGGCTTGAGAGGAAGTTCTCTTTCTTTCCTTGTTACGAATGATTATTCCATCCATTTTTTTCATATACCTTCACAGGAGAAGGAGCCATGTCTCTTTCATGAGGAAGAAACAAAAGCCCCACTTTCAAGTATAATTCTTAAAAATAGTTATGAAAGAATCTAGTTACTGTTTGCTATCCATAACTGAATTAATTTAAGGGAACATTTTATACTGTGACTTTCTAGTGTCAATTACAATTAAAAACTCTTTGAAAGCCAAAAGCCGCCTTGAAACCAATAAAACACGCCCCAACTAGCATAAGGAAGAAACTCAAGGCAAACCATATGCCAGGTGAGATTTTCCCTTCTTTTTAAAAAAAGGCTTAATTGCTCATCTGATTAACTATAAATTAGCTTTGCTGCTGTAATAACTCTGAAGCATAATGTGTATCCAGAAATTAGGGTGAGTATATTTTAAAGAGGCATTTCATACATCTAATACTCACTGAAGGAATAAAGAATTGATTAGATTAGTCTGAATGGTTTTGTTAAATTGACATTAACATCAAACGAGTCTGAAAATCAGTCCAGAAGAGTGATGCATAACATTTTAAAAAGTGCTGAAAGACAATCTAACAAATCCTAACTATGCAAAGGATGGTGCAGCTACCAATTCTTTGCCATTTGCTTCCCTGTTTACCACCCAAAGGATGGGTGAATAAATGGGAGATAGGGCTGGGGAAAGAGAAGCTGGCAAGAGAAACAATTCTAGCTTCTGCCTTCATAGTTTCACAGATTGGCAATCCTAATTTCAAAACTGGAATAGTTTTCTTTTAAAAGGAAGTGCCGGGGAACGATAGGAGGAAAATGGCTTCTATTTCCCAAATTGTCAGCAATATATCACATCCTTGTAACCTCCAAGTACAACTGAGTGTTGGAAGTACAGCATACGTATTGACTTTTGATTTCATGCATTTACATTTATATGTAGGGCAGGTGTAAGAACTGCTATCCAAAGTTTGTTACTAGTTCGTCCTGCGGTGTTGCAATATGTGGTAACCCAAGGGCTAATTTATCTTTTCTTGGAGTTGACATTTATAACTCCTGGCCAGAAGTGACATCTATACTATCCGGTCTTGACCTTGCTGATTGCCTCGACTCCATGAAGGAATACTATTAGCCAGAAAGATAAAGAACATTTTCTGCGCTCTGTGAAATCAAACTGGGGAAAGAAATAAAGAGACTTCTGGTGTATGTATAACTATCTAAGGTGCTACAGAACTATCTACCTCGCTCTTATATCCAGGCTTCAAAGAGCCTCTGGGAATATGAAATATGAGTCCATGGCCTTCACAGCAGTCTTTCAGGCTAAAAGAATAAAGCAAAAGGAAATAAAGACACCTCAACCCCATTCGTCCCAGAACGATCCTAATGCTGTAGAAATGCTGTTCCCAAAGCTTCAAATGCCACCACAAAAATCAGCACATAAAAACGGCAAGATTTTGCTCCTTCCAGTTAGCAGTGGCCCCACTCCAGAGAAAAGAGGTGTGAGGTAACATACAACCGACCTGGTCAGGGTTGCAAATTATAACTACTCATAATATGTTTTGGGTATGTTGTACCCCAGATTTGTTTTCTCCCTCTAAAGACTAGCATTGTATAACATTTCTTGTCTGAAAGCACATTCAAAATATATACATACAACTCCCGTGTGGGTTTCATTTCTTTTTTTCTTTTAACAGCATAAGTGTTTTAAACTATATTTCAAGGCAATACTGACATCTCAAGAGGAGTTCTCAAGGATTACATGAAGTTTGTGCACAATGCAGGATGTTCTCAAGGGAATGGTCTTTCAACTTGGCATATAACTAAAGCAGCAATGTGCAAACTAGTGGCATAGGAAACAAATAACTAAGCAACATTGCGTCTATTTTCTTGAGCCATGATTCGCGATGTGCTCAGTAAATAGAAGTAGATTAGGTCATAGAACTAACACTGTGGGGTTAATGCAGTTTGACACCACTTTAACTGCCATGGCTCAATGCTATTGAAACATGAGAGTTATAGGAATACAAGGTCTTTAGCCTTCTCTGCCAAGTGCTGGTGTCTCATCAAACTACAACTCCCATGATTTCATGGTAGTTAAAGTGGTGTCGCACTGCATTCATTCTATAGATTTGGATTTGATTCTGGATGTCATGATTTTAATAATTGTTTTAATATTGCTGCTGATTTTTTTGTTTTAATGTATATGTCTATTTTTACTGTATGTATGTCAATGGCAACAAATTACTACCTCTTTGTAAGGCCTCTCTTAGTCCTTACAAATAATAAATAATACATATTAATAATACACACACATACACAGAGTAATAGATAGATAGAGAGATAGATAGAGAGATAGACAGAGGTATGAATTATATCTATATCTATATCCAGGGGCGGCTCAACTCATTACGTAAAGTAAGCATTTGCAGTATAGTTGATTTTGCCCAGGGGTGCTCTTGAGACCCTCTTGGGAGGAAATAGACCTTGACATATGCGAGTTGTAGTTACTGGGATGTATAGTTCACCTACAATCATTTTTTGACTGCATTTTGCTATTTTAATGTTTTTAGTTTAATATGTATTGATGTTTTTTAATGGTTTTTGATATTACTGTTGGAAACCGGCCTGAGTCCCTCGACAGAGGTGAGAAGACCGGTATACAAAACTGCTAAATAAATAAATAAATAAATAAATACAATCAAAGAGCATTCTGAACTCCACCAATGATGGAATTGAACCAAATATGGTACACAGAACTCCCACGATGAACAGAAAATATATATCAGTGATTGGTTGGGGGTGGGGGGAGGAGGGCAAAATACTGTTTGCTTACCGTTGAAAATTACCTAGGGCCACCTCTGTCTATATCTATATCTATATCTGCATGTATGAATTAACTCAGAATCAGATTTCAATGGCAGGTTGAACAGCTAACCATCATAGAGCTACCTGGCTGGCTATCCTCTCAATCTTCTTGAATCCTCTGTTTCTATAGACTATTTGTCCCCAACTACACTGCTATCGAAAATCCACATTATTTACTTTGAACTGGACTATATGGCAGTGTAGACTCATATAATCCAGTTCAAAGCATATAGTCTGGAACAGGCCCATAGCCAGGATTTTGATTCGGGGGGGGGGGAGGGGCTGAGTCTGAGTGAAAGAGGGTCTACCCTAGCAAACCTTTTGTATCGTTACCCCAATACCCCCATGCATATGGGATATATTGAGTATGGTGATCAGATCATGATATGAATAAACATAACAGTTTAAATAATGCACCAGTAAGGCCGTCTCGCAGACCACCATGAGAATTGGGGGAGGGGCTGAAGCCCCTCAAGCCCCCCCTACCACCGGCTACATGCCTGGTCTGGAATGAGATATTGGGATATAGCGCAGTGTAAACCCAGCCTTTGTGTGTGTGTGTGTGTGAGTGTTTTAAGACAGAAGATAAGACGCCAATCCTAATACTATATACCACCACCATTTTGCTGCAGTAAAAGAGATGAGTAATTTTAGATCTTGGATATAAAGGATTTACAGAAGTCCAGTTTTAAGTGACCAATAGATGAATCAGTTAGGAAGCCCATGGCATAGGGTATGCTCCTAACTGGAATACATGTCTGGAGGCAAGCTGAACTCACAAGTTGAAGCCATGTTGAATAAATAATAATAATAATAATAATAATAATAATAATAATAATAATAATAATAATAAATTTATAAATCCAGTGCACCTCCTCTATGCAAAGAAATACAATCAAAGTACTCCTGACAGGCAGACATCAAGTGTCTGCTTAAAAAAAGCCAGAGGAGGCATCTTTACCACACTCTTAAGTAGCATATTCAACTGCCTCAGGGTGTGGTGGAGTCTCCTTCTCTCAGGAGACTGATTTATTTTATTATTAATTGCCAGAGATCCAGCTGTTATACTGTAACAACACACAACTCCACCAGGACATATTATGCTGGGCTGACACATTTTCTGGATGCACAATGCTGTTTAATGGTGTTGGGTTGTACCTTCAAAATAAATTAAGTAGCTCCAAGGTGGCAAGAAGGTATCTAGGGACCATTCAGCTGCAGCTGGACAGCAGGGCAAAGAGAAGAGTTGTTAGCCTTCTAGTCTTTCACCATTATGTTCTAGCATTTTGCTGGAAATCTGGGAATCCACAGCTGATCCTTTTTTTTTCCTGGCTGCCCAACCTCAGCCAGATGGTGCCTGGGCTCCTCAGGGGATTTGAATCAAACTCTCATAAATCTTCACTGGAGCTAAATGCATGCATTTCAGGCTTAAGGAGCAATGAAGAGCACATCCAAAAGATCCCAAATTCAGTCCTTAGCATCTCAGTCTTAGAGAGGCACTGTCAGTCAGGGCACTAGTTGGACTTACCATAAAGTAGTTTTTGGCACAATGAAACTAAGGCTGGATCTACAATTGCTTTATATCCAAGGACTTGATCCCAGATTATCTGGCAGTGTAGACTCATATAATCCTATTCAAAGCAGATAATCTGGGATCAGACCCTGAGATATAGGGCAGTGTAGAACCAGCCTCAGTATGACTCTACACAGCAGTATAATGCAAGCTAGAGTCAGCACTGAAAACATGACTTCCAAACCAATTGCAGCCTGGTAAGGTCACCTTGAGCCACCTTGGTGGCAGAAGGACATTTCTGTTGACTAGCCACACTGGTGCAGGATTTATGCTTTCCCCTGCAGCCACATTAAGTAGCTTTCCCCAGGTTAATTTGAATCAGCTCACATGCCTTTTGTGACCACTACAGGTTAATTCAACCCCACATTAACCTAAATGGCCAGTGTAGATGGAATTAGAGTGTGTTAGTACCAACATCAAAGTTGCTTTCAGACTTACTCTAAATTGTTACCACAAATTAATGTGATGTCTCAGAACCCAACATTTGTCCTATACATTGAAATGCACACAGACATATAGGCACTGAAGTAATTCAAAATATATATGTGAAAAGGGAATTATTATCTCCTTACATTGGTATACTTCCCCATAATTTGCACCCTTCACGCCCCTATTTCCCAATGTTCTCAATGACTCTTACTCCCAGGAAATCAGATATAGGCTTCCAGCTATAACATTACTTCTAGTGAATTGTTCCGTGGAGTCATTTCCCTGGATAGTGAATTGCTTATCCAACTGTGAAAGTAGCAAAGAAATGATCTACTGTTGTGTGTATGATACCACTCTGCTTAATTATTAAAATTATACTGCTGAAGAAAATACAGATAGATTTCACAGCAAAAAGTTGAACTGTCATGAGGAACACTGATAACACTATGTAACAAAAATTGGAAAAAAATATCTGTCCCTGCTTTGAAAGGGTTATTTCCTGTTTCATTGTGTGGTACTTACTTTGAAAGTAGTTGTTATACTTCAGAAACTTCATTTTTGTGGCTATGTTGAATTAGTTGAAAAACTATAGCAAAATGTGCTGCAGGATGCCCCACAAAAACAAATTTTTTGAAATTTAATAAACTTTTCCATGTTTTTATGATAGAACCAATTAGGAAATGGCATTTATAACCTAGGAACAAAAATTGTGTTGCAAAGTGTAATATTTTAAAAATATAGGATGATAAAATAATACCATTATTACCTCAGGGGCATACACATCAGAGCTATTGTGCTGCCACGCGCTGGGCCTGTAATAATTGATTTTTTAAACAGGATGTGCTATTTGTGCCCAGTGGGGAGCCAGGGTGCCACGGGTGAGAGGCCTTCAAGGATTTTCCCATATACAGTCTTTAGAAGGCTTGAAATGTTTAACAAAGTTCTTTATTATTGCTTAGGTCTTCAATAAAACCACAAACACTTATTGGATCTTCAACAGATTAAACAAATGCTTCTTAACTTGCCCCAAAATGGACAGGCATCTTGCTTGGAGAACTATTTCTTTCTTTAACAAGGAAAACCCTTCTTTAACCCCTCCCAGGCAATCTACTGTCTAAGCTTTGCTGATGTGGGTTCTACTACCGGTTCAAATCTGCATCTTGGGTCCCGAGTAGACCTACCAGTCAAGGCTATGTAGATTCTCCAGCTGGAGTTCTTTGGGTCTGTAAAACTGTTTTCTTCCAAAACTTTAGGACTGTTTCCCTCAGATGCTGTAAAGCTGAGAGGCTGTAAGCTCCCAGCCAGAGCTTTGGGACTATTTTTCCCTAGAATATCTGCCCCGGATGCTGTCAGAAATGAAGCTTTTCTATGGATGGAACTAGTCCACATCCTGTAGCTTAGTGTTCCACTTTAAGACTGAACTAAAATGGCTCCCTCTCTTCCCATGGCCCGGGGGAAAGGGGCGGAACCAAAACTTAATAATGATAGACAGGTGGCTAGCCCTGTGATTGCAAACCAAGGGAAGCCACCTTGTTGCAAATGCATGGGACCTTGGAATATATGCAAACACGCAATAGAAAGAAAATGAAGCTGAAGCTCCTGGTACAGCCGTACCAGCACAGCTATGTTACTATGAAACAGAGGGGGCTGTCACCCCAGGTGACAGATGCATAATGATGACAAATGGAAGACATATTTTGGAGGATAGAGTTGTGTCCTGTGCTCCCTAAGGCATCTTGCTGTCCTTTGTTACGGTAGCAACCACTGTCAAATCACTAAAACTTAAGTAAGTACTTTGCTTCACCTCTATTTTGCCATTTGATTCAGGCAGCAGAATGTCTTCATCTAGCCTTAGTATCCTACCTTCTTTTGTCTTATTATTACCTATTGTCAAATCAGCTTTACAGGTTTCTGAAACATAGCAACATATAAGGCTTGATTAATTACATATATAACTATTCAAGTGGCCATGCATGGGTAATAATGACCCTAAATTACAGTCCTTATGAGTTCCAGCCCAGTGGGCTTCAGAAATAACCATGAATATTATAGAGGGTGGAGAGAAATGTATGCAATCACATAGAAATAATATTAGTTATACTGGGATCAAGAGTTGAATGGGCAACGATTGAAAATATGACAACTGCCAGTAAGATTAGTATTGGATATGTTCACTATTTTTAAACCCACTATTTTGTCTTTGACATGTCTTCAAATGTGAAGTTTCCTGCAAGGTACAACATTTTTTTTAAAGAAACAACCTTCATGTGCATTTAGGGAAGTGGTGAGTGGGAAGGAATGATACCTGTTTTATTTCTGTTGAGACTGGTGTGACCTTTTTATTCACTATAAAAGATGGAAAATAGAAATACCCTTTTATAATTGCCCTAACCTTCTTTAATATTCTGGCTATTGTACTGAGTGGGAAAAAGAAACCCATAATAGATATTTTACCAATAGTTCTTTGTCTGCAAGGTTACATTTCTTGATTTCCTTAATCTTTAATTTTGGCCTGTTTTCTTTTGCCAGTAAATGAATTACAAATATGCTATTTTGAATGCACATTGGCTACTTGTTTGTTTATTGTCTAGTGCAGGGCCACACAACCTGGTCTTCCTAAAAGGCCTATATACAGTAGAGTCTCAATTATCCAACATAAATGGACCGGCAGAATGTTGGATAAGTGAAAATGTGCTGGTGCGGCTGTACCAGAAGCTCAAATTTCCTTTCTTTGCATTGTTAATTGCTTGTGTTTGATTTAGCCATGACTTTTGCAGCTGGGTGGTTCCTTTTAGGCTACAGTTATGGGGCCTGCCACCTGCCTATCATCATTATGTTCTTTAGTTCTGCCCCTTTCCCCAGGGTTCAGGAAGGAAAGGGAACCACTTTAGCTCAGTCTTACAGTTAAAAGCTTAGCTACAGGACATGAATCAGCTCCATCTGTAGAGAAGCTTCATTTCTTATGAAATCCCCGGGGGGGGGGGGGGGGGACAGTTCAAAAGGACTCCAGCTGGAGAATCTACAATGCCTTGACTAGTAGGTCTACTCGGGACCCAAGAAGCAGTTTGGAACCGGGAGTAGAGCCCACACCAGCAAAGTTTAGAAAGTAGATCGCCCAAGGAGGGGTTAAAAAGGGTTTTCCTCTTAAAGAAAAGAAACAGTTAAAGAAACAGTTCATGAAGCCAGTTGCCTGTCCCTTGTGGACAAGATTAAGAAAGCTACCAGTTGATTCAAAGCCTTTAAGTATTTGCTTGACCTGTTGAAGATCTGAGAAGTATGTGATTGTTTTGTTGAAGACCTAAGCAATAATAAAGGACTTTGTTAAACTTTTCAAGCTTCTAAAGACTTTTGCATAGGAAAATCCTTACAGCCTCTCAGCTGAGGCACCCCGGCTTCCCACTGGGCACTAAGAGCACAACCTGTTCAAAAGCCAATTGCTATAGGCCCAGCGCGTGACAGCACAGAAAATGTTGGATAATAAGGAGGGATTAAGGAAAAGCCTATTAGATGTCAAATTACATTATGATTTTACGAATTAAACACCAAGCACTACATTACAATTTTACAAATTAAGCATGCTTTACAACAAATCAACAGAAAAAGCAGTTCAATATACAGTAATGTTATGTAGTAATTGCTGTATTTATGAATTTAGCACCAAGACATCGCAATGTACTGAAACAGCTGTGGATCTGGGTGGGAGGCAGTTCCAAAACTGTTTTTAACAATCATATTGTGGAAATTTCATTTTAATCAAGATCAAATACAAATAGTTGGTATGATTGCTTCCCCTACCTTCCCCTCCCAAAATCTATGCTTACATGTACACATAAAACACATATACTTCAGAACTCTATTTTCCTCCCACTGCAGTGACTTTCCGTCCTTTGGGTTGAAGACATTCAAATACAACCTTACTTTTCCTTCCCAGTAAAACATTCACCCATTCTTCCTTCCAGCACAAGAATCATCATCTCACAAAGTTCAAAGACAGTTCTCATTCCTTAACAAAGTTAATATCTATTTCCTATTAATCATAGCCAATTTATCCACATCCCTCATTCAACAAACTTTCACAATCAGTTTTATTTTTTACTTTACTTTTTTTTCTTTTACCATTTGTCCCTGTCCCTTTGCCTTCTTCTTTTCCCTTCTCTAATGTTGCATTCTCCTTGCTTCTTGCATCTAGTGTTTTTTTCTAATTCAGATCTGTTTCTTCTGCAAAACTTCCTGGCCTTCATTACTAAGTCTGGTAGATATTGTTTCTCTGTAAAGTGTAAAAATATATCTCCATACACTTGATCCAAATCTTCCTCCCCTCCTCCCATGAAACTTGTCAAAGTGCTAACCTTCCATATATATATATATATATATATATATATATATATATATATATATATATATATTCTTTCCTTTATGTCACCAAATCTCAAGCCTAGCTTTCCTTCTCTTGCTTCCACTGGTGTAATTAAGTCCACTGGATGTTATGTCTTTTCTGTTTCTCCAAAATGTTATTCCAACATTGCCGTACTTTCCACCGGTTCTTGTACTTGATGCACCTTGTCTTCATGTCAGTTCTCATCTGGGTAAATGATTGTCCCACTTCTTTCAGTTCTGCTATCACTTCATCCTTAATTCCTATTAAGATCTGGATGAAATAATCTCCCATTGCTTGGATCTCTGCCAGAAATTTCTGATTTAAATCTCCCATTTTAGCTGGTGTTCTTCTTTTTTCTTATTTAAATATATAAGGGACTCTCCACACCAACGCAGTTGGTGGGGAGAGCGATTTGCCCCACCCCCTGAAGGGAGAGAATGGGAGGTTCCATTTAGAACCTCCTGGAAAAGGGGCGGGGGCTGTCTTACCACGTGAGCCAGCTCCCCTCCTTCAGTCTTGTCTGACTTTCGGAGGGACAAGACGTACAGCAGGCTGCTCCAGGTCGGTCTCGGAGCAGTAGGGGAAGGAGGGCGTCTTGCTCCCTTCCCTTTTGGAGTCAACTTCGGAGGAACTGGCTGGGCCGAGATCGGCGGCCGCCCGTTCCCTTACTGTTCCTTGGGTCGTGCGACGGGGCCGGTGCGGTGGGCGCGGAGGCGCGCTGCCGCGGCCGCCGTGCGATACGGCGTTTCTTCTTTTAAATTCTTGTTGTTGTGAGCTGGGAGGCGAGCGCGACCGGTGCAGGAGCGCGATGGTTGCTCCTGAGTTCTCGGAGCGCTTGCGGCTGGGCGCCTTCAGGCGCGCGGGCTTCGCGGCCTAATTTTTCTTCTCGGACGCCATTGGGCGCGGAGGCGCGCCTGCCGCGTTGCTGTTGTGAGCGGGGAGGCGAGCGCGGCCGGTGCAGGAGCGCGATGGTTGCTCCTGGGTTCTCGGCGCGCTTGCGGCTGGGCGCCTTCAGGCGCGCGGGCTTCGCGGCCTACTTTTTCTTCACGGACGCCATTGGGAGCGGGGGCGCGCCTCGCGGCCTCTGCGCGCTCAGCGCCCTCAGTTTTGCTTTGGAAGCCGCGGCTGCGGCTGCGAGAGCAAGCAGCGCGTTGGGGGAGCGCAAGGTCCGCTCCGGGGAGCTTGCGAAGGGCTTTTACTGTTGGCGAGCACTGTTTCTGGCCGCCATTTTTGTAGTAACAACATGGCGATTTGGCGGCAACGACCGCCATTTTATAGCAGTTTTGGCGGCCGGGCATTCACCGTCGCCATTTTGGAGCGCCATGGCGCTGCTAGCCGGATGGGGAAACTAATCAATGATAAGGGCTGCAACTGTCAGCGGGGCCAGTTTGTTTGAAGAATTATTATGTCATTCTGGTGCCTTCAGCAATGTTATTTTATATTGTAATTTGTGGTGTGGCAGTTACCTGACGTTGCTAGGAAGGTCCAATCATGTGCTTAGCCTTTTGCATGACACCCATTTAGCCAATTATTCAAATGTAACCAATATCTTATAGTACATTCAGCGAAGCACTGAGTTGGAGATAAGCGTTGGCACAGTATAGTCCCATTTGGTGCCTTCAGCAATGTTAATTTATATTGTACTTTGTGTCGTGGCAGTTACGCTGAGTTGGTAATAAGCGTCGCCATAGTATAAGTCCCACAAATTAGTTAATGGCTGCAGTCATTTTGCTTGCAATTTAATGGCTGTTGTTTGGGCATGTATTGCCTTAAATAATTTTATATAGGTTCATCATAGGTATGGTTAGGGCTGCTAGAGCACCTTATGGAGGGCAGTTGGGTGAGTCAGGGCGTTTTTTCCAACTCTTTGATTCTATGGCTATATGGTGTTACACCTTAGCACCCACAGGGGCTGTTGTTTCTTCCAGCTCTTTGATTCTATGACTGTATGGTGTTACATTTGACACCCATATGGGGTGTTGTTTCTTCCAACTCTTTAATTCCAGAACTTTGTTGTGTTTACGGCTATATGGTGTTACACTGTAACACCTACATGGGTGTTGTTTCTTTCAACTCTTTGATTCTATGATTAGTTGGTGTTGTATCCAATATCCTGCTGTGGAGGCGTCATCTGGGGGATGATACGGTGGGTGACCATAGCACTGTGTACAGAGATGGGGCTCATGTGGGTTTTCTACTTCTCTTTGTGTTGTAGGATGCCTTCAAAGAGGACTAAGGGGGGCCCTAAGGGGAAGGGTCCCGCTGAGAAGTCTGGTCACAAGCGCCCTTTGCGTCAGGACGGGTCGTCGTCGGATGAGGATGGCGTATCTCTGGAGGATTTGGAGGCTCTTCTGCAGCGTGTTACACAAGTTGAAAGGAGCAGGGGGGTTGGTTTGGGTGGGGCTGGTTTAGGCCCCACTCGCCGGGCAAGCAAGAAACAATTGTTTAAATCTTTGTTGTCCCGGGTTTCCATTTTAGAGTCGGCTTCGACCGTGGGGGCTCAAAGGGCGGTCCGGATTCCTGACCAATCGGCTGCTTCGGGGGCTGCTGAGGGCTCTACGTTGGTGTCTTCGGCTGTGCAGACCATCGCCAGCACTGAGGAACATCCAGTTGTCCAGGCTTCGTCTGGGTCTTTGGCGGCGGCTGTGGCCGGACCCAGTCAGCCCGCAGCATTGGCCTCCGGGCCCGGTGCCGCGGCCGGGTCCACTCAGGCGGTGGAGTCGAGGGTTGCTTCCTCCGATGTGGCAGGGCGCGAGCAGTTGGTGACGGCTGTCACAGCAGGTACTTGCACCACACTCACATCAGTAAGTCCCACACTCACATCAGTTAGTACGGCCGCTTCACTTACATGGCCGTGGGGCCAGGGACGGGCTCAGTCGGTGGTGGGGGCGCAGTCACATGTTGCAGCTGGGATTCAGTCTGAGGGTGGTTTGGACCCCAAGATAGGGGAAAATAAGGGTGATGCCACCATTCAAGCGGTTAAGCCAGTTACAGTCACCTTAGAGTCGGCCCGAACTGGGGAAGCAAACAAATTTTGGGGAACTGCAAAATGGCCTCCACAGGCGACCCCTACAGTTAGCCTTTCGGGTTTGGGTTCCCATTTGGCATCAAAAACAATGGAAAGGATATTGAGAAATGAATATGTTGATATCTTTTCCCTATACTTTAGAGATATGGATAAGAAGGAGAAGGATGAGCTAGATGAGGACAGTAAGGAAAAAATTAAGAAACGCAAGGTTGAGCGGAATTGGGAGAACTGGCTCCCTTGTTTTACAATGTATGCGAACTTGCTTTCTGATGCTGCCCCTGAAAGGGCTACGGCTTTGTGGCAGTATCAGAATATCATTAATAAAGCTTACGTCAGTGGTCCTCCTAACGCTTGGCTGGAATATGATAGGCGTTTTAGGACTGAGGCGGCGTCTCATCCGGACAAGCGTTGGGATTTAATTGATGATCAAATTTGGATTGAAGTGATGAATCCATCTAGGGCTTCCTCTGCCTTGAAGGCGGATAGTGGGCACACTATTCAGAATACGGTGGGACAGCCCTCTCGGCAGGGGGCTCCCCAGCTGCAGTCCCAGGGCCAAAAGCCTTTATGCTGGGAATTTGTGGCTCAGGGAGCCTGTTCACGGAAGGACTGTCGATTCGCGCACTCGTGTGCCATTTGTTATGGGACTCACCCATCCCGAAATTGCCCCAGGGGGAGAGCGGCGAGAGGTAATACTAGGGACACGCAGTTCGTTAAGAAACCTTCAGGCCAAGCCGCGGTGGCTCAGGGGCCTCAGCCTAATTAGGTTAAATCAGTTGAGAGTTTGGGTGGATCGGTACTCCGATAAGTGGGCAGTTAAGTACCTAGGGAAGGTTTTAAAGGATTTTTTCATATTTCTGTGTTGGGTCCCCGGTCTCCCACTTTACACCAGAGGGAACGGTTGAATTGGATAATTTGGCACTCGTTCCTTTCATATAGGGGCGGCATCTTTGGCAGCTTGCTAGGGTTATAGGGTTATGGCCTTTAAATTACTGGGCGGGGGGACATAGGTCGATTACCGGCGATAGGTTCGCCCTGCGCTTGTTTGTTTGTTGTTTATTTTGCAGGAACTGCCAGGCTGGTGCATAGATGGAGAATCCTTGTTGTGGGCATAATTATGTCCACTGGGCGGAGAGATACGCCAGGAACTCATCCTTTGGCCAGCATCTGGGTGCGCTTCCACTGCATTGGCGAGTGGAAGGGTGTTCGTGGCCTTCGCTGGGCCGGGTTGCGCTTCCACTGCATTGGCGAGTGGAAGGGTGTTCGTGGCCTTCGGTGGGCCGGTGCTCCATATCGGAGGTAACGTTCTGGGCCTGCTTAACAGCAGGGCCCGGTATCTACAAGCCTGTGCTGGCATTTTAGTTCTGGCTGGCATGGCCCCGGGTTCACATCGCTTGGTCGGCCATCATTCCACGCCTTCGGTGGCCAGGAGGCGGTGATGTCAGGAAGTTCGAGAAGGCCAGAGAGCGTGTGAACCGGGCCATACGCACGGCTTTAGCACGGGGCAGGGGATCTTACATCCAACATAAGGACGTCACACATGACAAAGCACAGTTTTATTATTCTGATGGTGTACATTTAACGGATTTGGGTGACCACACTTTTTAGCTGATTTGCAGTTAGGCATTCAGGAAGTTGTAAGGGGCTTGGTGGGGGATGGGGGCGAAATGGACATTTGCCCCCAATCTGTGGCATAAATAGTTCAGGAAAACACTGACATGGAGGTATACACATGGCACCCATTAAGGGTGGGGGGCACTGTACAACAAACACTCACCTAGAAGTCAACAAATGGGTGAGGGGACATCTATTGGCCCAGTAAAGAGAGAAGCTGATTTCAATAATCGGACACAGGCTTCTCCAGACTTTTACCTTCAGGTTGCCCGGTTGGGGATCCAGGGCACATTGACATCACACACTCAGTAGCTGGGGACGCTGCCTCAGCTTGCCACCAAGTTCCTTGACACTTAGTTTAGTTCAGGTAAAGTTAAATAGGTAACATTCAATAAATGTTGCCCAATTTGAATCCATACCTTTGTTGTCTGTCTCGTTATTTCAGGGGTTAAGGGGCAATGTCTATGTCCAGCAATTACTTAGTCCTAGAAGATGGCACAACTGTGTGGTCGTAATCCTTCTTCTATTGTAGTTTGTTTTCTTCCTAATGGTTCTGTATTTCAGTCTCTTGTATCTTCAGACTTATGTCTTCTATGTAGTTTTTATTTCAATTATTTCAATTTGTATGGGTACTGTATGAATGTAATATAGACACAGTCTTGGTATTAAATATTAAATGGCTTGTTATCACTCTCTCTCAGCTTTTCTCTTTGTAGTTATGTATTTCACTTTGTTGATTCAGGTGTGACCTTGATATTGAATTTATTCAAAACAGTGCAAGGCTCTCTCAGCTAACTCTTGCTCCTTTTCCAAGGGAAAACTGGTTTATATAATTATAGTTTCAAAATACGCACTTTGTTTTATGTTATGAAGTAGATTTTTCTCTTGGCTCAATATATGATAATGTTGATCTCAATATATGACAGTAGTCCAAATCAACTGACCTAAATGATCAGCGTAGATAGAACAAGGACCAATATATTTTAAAAACTGCAGGCCGCTCATTCTCTCTCCCTCCCTGCTGAAGGGGAAGCCCTGCCTCTTCCCCAGCTTAATGTCATTCCCATGAAAATGGTGTGTGGTTGAGGAAGGATCTGGGCTTCCCCTTTGACTGCTCACCTTTCATCCACCTGCTCGCTGCTCACCTTTGAGTTAACGGAGGCTGAGCAAGACAAGCCTCCATGGAAATGAGCAGATGGGTGAAGTCACTTTCCTCTTCATTTGAAGGGGAGAGTTAGGGGGTGGGTGGGTCCCACAGATCTCATTGGTCAGCGCAAGGGTGAGTGAACCTTCAAGAGCTGCAGGACCTCACTTGGCAGGCATGCAAGGGGGCGACTGGCAAAAAGGAAGCCAAGTCCTGCCCATGAGCTGCAGATAAGGCTTTGCGGGCCGCATCTGGACCATAGGATGTATGTTGTGCAGGCCTGGTCTAATGACTTGCTTTTTTCCTGTTTTCCTAGCATACCAGCTAATTTTGACCAAGTCAATGAAAAGAGATTTAAACTGAAAGGTGATAGAGGAATATTATATTCTGACTTGCTCACAAAACAAGGATATGTACATATGCTTAAGAATCAGTGTTAGAAATGTAAATTTGGGTCTAGCAGGAAAGTATACTGGATAAGTAACTTGAATGTAATATAACTATGAAGATGATTGTTAAGTATTTTAATATGTGAGTCCACACTATGATCATCATTATTGGAGCATTTATTTTAAAAAGATGTCTGCTTCTGCAAGCACAGATTCTATCTCTTTTCAAACTGAATCAAAACACAAAACATCTACACACTGAGTGCTTCCAGATCAGAGATAATGTATTTTTTGTTTCTTCTTTCATCAGAGAATAACAACAACAAAACTCCAGAGTGTTCCTTCTCACAAGGGAGAAAGAGTGTTCTTTCTCACAAAAGTTTTTATGCAGATTTTTTTCTACTTCAGCTTTATTCTACTTTTGAGTGTATGTGAAATCATTTGGATGGATTGTCCTGCATCCTTTTGTACTTGCTTCTTTTGTGTTTGTTCGCATGCATATTTTGATTAACACAATGGGAAAATAATGTTTTTGTGTGGAGATGTCTCAGAGAATTGGGGAAACTGGTGTGAAGAAAGGCATATCTTCATTTCACGCTTTAATTTATTTAAGACAATGCTAGTATCAGGAGACACCTTTATTTCACTGACTATGTCTTATTTGGGGCCAGCATGCCATAGCGGGTTGAATATTGAACTAGAACTCAAGCCAACTCAACCATGAAAATGATCTGGGTAACCTTGGACTAGTTCAATCTTAGCCTTAGAGGACGGCAATGGCAAACCTCCTCTGAATTAATCTTGCCAAGAAAACCCCATAGGAGCGGTTGCCATAATTCAAAGTTGACATGAAGGCATATAACAACAAAATCTTTAGATCCCTGTTCTAGCTGAGGCTACTGTATAATTGCTCTGCCCTATTCACAGAACTTTATGAGTGAACCAAGAGTACAGCCAGGGGATTCAGGATCACAGTGAAGGAAATTTTCCAGCCCTGCCATTTAATGAGTCTTTTGTCCCCAACATCACACTGAAATGTATGACAGAACGTTGGCACTTTGCTGAGACTATACTGCTGTGCATCTTGCCAAGTTGATTTCATTCTCATTTAGGTCAGCTACATAGTAGTCACCTTTCATTAGTAGAAATCACACCGTGCATGTGATATGTATTTGCACAATATCCCTGCAAAGATGTGCATGCCATTTTGTGCTTGTAGCTAAACTGGTTTTGAGAGGGAGTTAACCTGGAGTTTGTTTGGAAGAAAGGCATTTGGGATTCTTTTTCTTACTTTCTGTTTATTCATTTTTGAAATCTTTCTTATACTGCAAGTAATAGGAGGAATATTATATTATTTATATTAATCATGGGAGGCAGGGCAGGAAGAGTGATATCTGGAGATGGGGGGGAGGGGCGCTTTGGATTATATGGATCCCAAGCATCTCCTGGTCTTCACCACCACACTGTTATCTTTTCTTCTTTTGTCTTTTGCAGAACTTGAAGCTCCAGTGTTCGGAAGATATAAAGGGGATCTGAGGTTAAATCTTCCCTTGAAGGACAAATGTTTGACTTCAAAGAGAGAAGGAAAGGGGGTGAGGGTGGGACAATGACTCAAAACTCCTATTGGCTGTATTTATACTGCAGAATTATAGCATTTGACACCACATTAACTGCCATGCCAATTTTATAGAATTCTGAAATTCATAAATATTTCCCTTTCTTTGTCAAAAAGATCTGTTGCCACAAAAAACTACAAACCCCAGAATTTCATATGATGGAGCCATGGCACCCAGTTGCTACAAATCTGCAGTGTGGATGATGAAGACATTCAAAGATTTTGTATCATCTCAAAGTTCTTATGTTATTTCTTATCTCTCTCTTCACCCAATCGTTAATTCACTATTTGTTTAATATTATACAAAAGAAAGGAATGGTTGCAAAGAGTACTAATTGCTTTCCAACTGTGCTTTCCTTTAGCCACCTCTATGCCCATGGCAAATTTGTTTTGACAGCCCGATGTGTGCTGGAGTAGTCCACATGAGGGATGGGAAGGAAGTCACAGGATTTTCATGACTGCAGATATATACAGTTATGTGAAGGTGCACGTTTGTTTGGTGGAATCGGGTTTAAAGAGCACCTTTTAAACACGTGCTTTTCAGCTGTTAACCCAATTCTACCCACACTTTCCCCAAATGTCATTTTGCCACACCCCTCCTTTATCCCAGGTGTTACTGCATGTGTATAAGGGTCATGAAAGATAGACAAGCTTCTTATCCTTGTTTCAGTGATGTTAATGCCATCAGAATAGAGATCAGTTTAATTAGAGTGCATGAATTCATGACTCAGATGATCTTTGTAAACTGCATTAAAACTCTCTTCATCATATTGAGTTGTTGGGGATTGCTTAAAACAGAGACACAGGTAAAGATCCAGACATGAATGAATAGACAGAAAATGTCACCGTTTTCTTTGAGCTTCCATTATTTTAAAATGGTTTTTACGATGAGCTGCCTGTTCTTTTTATTATACTATTTTTCAATTTTAACTCTTGTTGCAACAGCTCCTTTGGCTGCTGTCTGGTTTTGGATACAGTTCAAGGTTCTGGATGTGACATGGCTCAGGTGTAGATTATTTGAAGGACCATGACTCCCTATATGAGGCTGCATGTATTTTGCGAGTTTTTGGGGTGTGGGGGAGAGTTCTGACTATTCTACCATCTCTGTGGGTACATTTGGTGGAAATGCAGGAGAAGCTGCCTCAGTGGCTGCTCCCTGACTCTTGAAGTCATTTTCCAGACATCCTCTATTTTCTTTTCAGAGAAAAAGACTTCCCCTTTTGACAGTTATTTGATGAGTGACTGTATAAGACCCATCTCACCTAAACAATGAAGATCTGCATAGTTAAAGCAATGGTATTCCCCATAGTAACTTATGGATGTGAGAGCTGGACCATAAGGAAAGCTGAACAAAGGAAGATAGGCGCTTTTGAACTGTGGTGTTGGAAGAAAATTCTGAGAGTGCCTTGGACCTCTGGAAGATCCAACCAGTCCATACTTCAGGAAATAAAGCCCGGCTACTCATTGGAAGGATATTAGAGGCAAAGATGAAGTACTTTGGCCACATCATGAGAAGACAGGAAAGCTTAGAGAAGACAATGATGCTGGGGAAAATGGAAGGAAAAAGGAAGAGGGGCTGACCAAGGGCAAGATGGATGGATAGTATCCTTGAAGTGACTGGCTTGACTCTGAAGGAGCTGGGGGTGGTGACGGCCAACAGGGAGCTCTGGCATGGGCTGGTCCATGAAGTCACAAAGAGTCGGAAGCAACTGAATGAATAAACAACAAACACCTAAACAATGCATCAGATCGTGCTAATTGTTGTGTTGTTCTCCCTCTCATTCCCTCCCCCTCTCTCTATGCATCCATATTAATGGTTGCATGTTTGAATTAGATTTTAATATTTTGATTGCTTAATCTTGTTTTAATTTTTTGTATCTTGTGATAAAAATGGCTACTCTCTGGAATGGGCCCTGTACATAGAAACAGAACTATAGTTGTCATAACAGGGCATGCACAACAGATACAAGACACTGCATGAGCAGTGTGATTTTTCTTCGTGATGTTTTAGTGATACTTCACACAACTATGAAAGTAACTTAAAAGCTACAGTGATTTGGAATTTTAATGTACTTTTACTATACCTTTTTTGGGAGGAAAATAAATAATTGTAAGTAACGAATTATTCCTAAGTAGTAACGCTGAAGCTCTGCCAACAGCTGAATGGGAAAGTGTAAAAATTAATGTTAAAAGGGGCATTCAGATCTAAAAATGAGTTCTCAAGAAAGCAAAACTTTTTTCCCACATAGTTTTATATTTATTCAATATTTCAAGATTAGAGTAGAGCCTAACATTTAATTAGCATAGCAGGGCTCCATTGAGCCATTGTAATTTGCCTCTCTCTTCAAAGAAATACATGCGTTGTTATATATCCCTCTTTTCTTTTGCTATGAGGCACATTTCAAAAGAACAGGCACACTTCCATATGCAATACCATATCAGTCTGATTATATCCTACATAACAAGGCATGCCCCAAGATAAAATAACACTCAGATATTTATTTGGACGAAGCACTTTGATGTTAAGCGAGCTAAAGAATTCTTTATACTGAAAATGCAAGATGGGGGAGTTTCTGTGTCATTGCAATCAATCTAAATCCACAGTGGAAGTCAACACTCTCTTCCAACTGCTGTTGTACAATATAATGCAATTCAGATCTTTTTGTTTCCAGTCCCCAATGCAATAAAGAGTAGTTAAGCACACGAAGAATGCAATAAGGGGGCATCTGTTCTTGCAAAATCCACCCACATTGACAATGAAGGTCTTGGAAAGGAAAACTCCCTGTGGATTGTTTTGCTAATGTACTTCCAAATACAGGTAAACATTAAAATAGCTAGACTCGAGGGAATTAATAGTTTAAAACAACAGCAGCAGCTACAACAACAAAGTGAACTCCTATGAGTTGAATGCTGGCATCAAAACACTGAGCTTTTGGAGTTAATTCCTACACTTCTATCCCTACCTCAATGGAGATCAGTCTGAATTAATATCACACATTGGCAGAGAGGATCTTCATATCATGCATAGTGTTCATGTAAATAAGAAGCTCTGGATTGGCCTTCAGGGATTTAGGGACCTTGTGATGTTATGTTAGGAGCAGGCCCGTAGCCAGGATTTTGATTCAGGGGGAGCTGAGTCTGAGTGAAAGAGGGTCTACCCTAGCAAAGCTTTTGTGTCGTTACCCCAATACCCCCATGCATACGGGATATATTGAGCATGGTGATCAGATCATGATATGAATAAACATAACAGTTGAAATAATGGACCAGTAAGGCCTTCTCGCGGATCACCATGAGAATTTCGAGGGGGGGGGCTGAAGCCCCTCAAGCTCCCCCCCCCCCCCCCGGCTACATGCCTGGTTAGGAGTATGATCTCTGTTGCAGTGTGTATTCTCTATACATTGTTCCATTAGCAAGATTTGGGCTCCAAAAGAAGTGCTTCTCCTCATACAAGATTGGCAAAGAAGTCTCCTTCCATGTGGCCTGTAGTATTTGGTGTTGGTGATGCAATCTAAACACAAAGTCATGACCTCAGAATGAGAGAAATGCTATGATGGAATCAAAGGAACCTTGGAACCAGTGTTGTAAATTTGGCTCCCACTAAAATATAGTAGGGATTAAAACAGCAACAGGAAAGGGGGAAAAGTAGGAATAAAACTGAAAAGGCTGGTTGATCTTCCTTCTTCCCCGGCCAGGTTGAGCTCACCGTAGCTCTGAATTTGTGTTCCTCATCCCATCCCTACATAGGCTCACTGTCTTTGCTAGGAAAGACTAAAGTTATTGGATCACAGTTTGCTAGGAAAGACTAAAGTTATTGGATCACACTAAAGTTATTGGATCACACTGAGTTGGATGATAACTTGGCGAATAAGCATATAAGAAATAATTCCAGAAATTGGAAATGGGGGTGGAGGTGGGGGAAAAGGTCCCTTTTGAACACAATTGTCAAGAGTTAAGGATTTGGTCCCACCTATGGACTGCCACCCATGCAATGCCTCCACTCAAATTTTCTTCTTTTTAAATTGCCTAGATATTTCCCCCTTGACCCATGTTTCCCATTTTAGACTTAGGAGGGAGTTATTTTTAACCAGAAAACAAAATGGAAGTAAAATTTTATGGTGAAAAGTTCCATTTCTGGACATAAAATGACCCAGCTCCCATATAATAAAATTGTCTCTATGCCAGACAAAAGGGGCAGCAGGGCAAATCTGTTGCCCCGCACATTTTGGCCTTGCGGTGATGCTTCCCATAATAATACTTTATTTATAACCTGCCCTAATAATACTTTAGTTATAACCCGCCCTATCTCCCAGAGGGAACTCAGTTGGAAAATGTAAGATTTATTGTTTTTTTCAGGAAATGAGTGAAATGAAAGTCCAACTTATGTCAATCAGGTTTTAAAAATAACTTGACATTGTATGTCAGAAAACATTTCATGTAATTGATAAGTTAATTGATTTTAATTAGTTACTAGGCCTGGGCGGTTTCGTTCGTTAATTTTGTAATTCGTTAAATATTCGTTAATTTTAGCAATTACAAAACGATTACAAAACTTATTTTTAAACCCGGAAGTGTTTTTAAATATCGAAACGGCATGCGCCAAAAAATTTTGTATTTCCGTCCATTTCGGAAATACGTAAGATGGCTTGGCTAGATGCTTGCTGGGAGCTCTCCTCTCTCTCCTCTGCCAGTCAGAGCCTGAAAGAGGAGGAGGAGGAGGAGGAGGAGGAGAGGGCGGGGAAGGCGCCGGCTGAGCAAGGCGGCCCGTCGCTTCGTTCTCCCGAGGAGGAGAGGGCGGGGAAGGCGCCGGCTGAGCAAGCGAGCGAGAGGGCGAGCGACCCTCAGCGGGAAGGCGGCCCGTCCCTCCTTCCTCACCTTTGCGGTGGGTGTGCTTCGTTCTCCCAATTCCTTAGCGGAGGGCTGTGCTTCGTTCTCCCAATTCCTTAGCGGAGGGCTGGGCTAGATGGCCTTTGGGGAGCCCTTCTCCCAATTTCACATTGCTTCGGAGGAGCCGGGCCCGACTCGGCGGCAGCGCTTGAGGGCCCGCCAGAGTGAGTGCCTGCCTTCCCTCCTTAATAATAATTTCTCCTCCCTATTCTACTAAATTAATAATTAAATTAAAAAATATTGAAAAAATATTGAAAAAATATTGAAAAAATATTGAAAAAATATTGAAAAAATATTGAAAAAATATTGGAAAAAAAGGGCGCCATCTTTACAAAATGTTTTGTAAATATTAACAAAATTTCGTAAATACCGAACTTTTTTAAGGGAAAATTTTGTAATTATTTTAAATATCCAAACAAACAAAAAACCCCAAATACAAATCGATTTTAGAAACAAATTTTTGCGTTGTTACCCAGGCCTACCTATCCATATTTGTAGAAACAGGGAATGTGTGGCCTTCCAGATGCTCTTGGCCTACAGTTTCCTATTGCCCTAATCAGCATTTTCAATTGAAAAAGAGAATTGTATGTGCAGTCCAGCAATGAGAAAACTACAAGCTTTCTTTATCCGTGGTATAAAACTCAGACATACCTAACTTAATTCTTATTCAGCCTCCTAGAGTAGTATGGCATCTTTCCTATAGACCTCAAATTACTCTAACATGGGGTTTCTTCTGACAATTTAATTTTTAAAAAAGATATTATATACTTACATTTTCAAACATTTGCAAATAGTTTAAAATATGTTAGTATAAAACAGACTATAATGCAGCTTTTCTGTATATAAATTCTGACCCTACAGAAGTGATCATAGAAAGTGAAATTCCAAGAGTTTTACCAAGTAATGTATCATAGTCAAATATGAAAATATTCATTTTTTTCCTTCATGTTTTATTTTCCAAGGACAGAATGGATTTTTAAAATTGTATGTTTATGTTCCCACAATCTTTAGAATTTTTGAAGATGCACATATTTGGAATATTTAAAGATGCAACACTGTACACACTCTCCTAGGAAAAATCCTAGTGTATTCAAATTTGAATGAACATGCAACAGGAGGAATGAAAGTTAAGAAACATTTTAAAAGAAACCCTTCAAGTTATTTCCAAAGTTAATGTATACGTTTATTTTTGTTACTGATTTTTTTTCTAGCAAATAGTCTTCTGGGAAAAGGAGAAATGTGGAGTATGATTGTATATGCTATAAAAAATAGTACTGTACCATACCTTTCTATTTCTTTTATTGATGTCCCTATGTTGGTCTTTCCGCTGTGCTCCTCCTGTCACTTACTTCCTCAGCTGGGGTTATAGGTAGATACTTCATTCGACAGCTCGCCTGGCAGGAACCTCAGCAATTCTTTCTTTTTATCATCAGACGCCACAGCTTTAACCAAAAAGAGAAAGAGAGAGAGAGCGATAGGAGGGAGGGAGAAGAAAGGGAGAAAGAGAGAGAGAAATTGTAATATAATTTAAGACATCACCAACTTCTAAGCAGGAAACCTCATCGTAAATCTACAGGAGAGTTTTTAATCTGGGGAGCTTGCCTCCTTTTCCATGAAGAGAGCAGAGAATGAACGGATAGCACAGTTCATGAGGCAAGGTATATTAGAAACTATTCATGGGGAAGACGCTGATGGAACAAAAGCCACTTGACTTGGCTGGATAGTGTGAACAATAGGATGGTGTTTTATTATGCCACAGTAGTTAGGCATGAATAATGCATGCATGCATGGGGATAACGGCCACCCTGTTTGGACATGGAAAAAAAAGGTGGCAACAGCATGCTCCCAGGGCTCTTTATTCAAGTCACTCACCCTAAACAAAATAATGTTTACCAGCCTAGATACTGATCATGATGAGAAAGCAATAGCAAGCACGGAGGTGAAAACTCAGGCCCCTTCCACACTGCTGAATAAAATCCCATATTATCTGCTTTGAATCAGAATATATGGCAGTGTGGACTCAGATAACCCAGTTGTAAGCAGATATGGTGAGATTTTATTTATTTATTTAAAACATTTATGTTCCGCTCTTCTCAACCCGAAGGGGACTCAGGGTGGAGCACAGCATATATATGGCAAATATTCAATGCTGGGACAAGAATTCATATACACATACATAAACAATAAAAAATTATCTCAATATTAAAATACACCATTTTAAACCGTCCTGATCATCTGTGTCAAATCTAATTAGCCTGGTAATCTTTCCTATTGCTGCTTTATTGTCCCGTAAGCTTGGTCCCACAGCCAAGTTTTTACCATCCTTCTGAAGGACAAGAGGGAGGAGGCCGATCTGATCTCACCAGGAAGGGAGTTCCATAGCCAGGGGGCAATCACCAAGAAGGCCCTGTCTCTCATTCCCACCAATCGCGCCTGTGACAATGGTGGGACGGAGAGCAGGGCCTCTCCAGAGGATCTTAATAGGGGGAGATGTGTCCGGACAGGTATGCATCTCCCCCAATATGTGCCTTGATATTCTGGGCTGCTCCATGCAGTCATGAAGAGTCGGAAACGATTGAACGAATAAGCAACAATCAAAATTCTGGGTTATATGACTGTGCGGAAAGACCCTCAGTAGTAGCTTTGCAATGAGCACACTTTTTTGTTATGTCAGGAGTGACTTGAGAAACTGCAAGTCGCTTCTGGTGTGAGAAAATTGGCCATCTGTAAGGTCGTTGCCCAGGGGATGCTCGGATGTTTTGATGTTTTTACCATCCTTGTGGGAGGCTTCTCTTGTGTCCCCACATGAGGAGCTGGAGCTGATAGAGGGAGCTCATCCGCGCTCTCCCTGGATTCAAACCTGTGATCTGTTGGTCTTCAGTCCTGCCGGCACAAGGGTTTAACCCACTGCGCCACCAGGGGCTTCACTGAAAATAGCACAGACAATAAAGGAGAATCACGTACAACTGAGGCTGAATCTATGAATGGAGAAACTACTTTAATTGCCATGGCCCGATGCTGTGGAATCATGGGCATTGTAGTTTTACAAGGTCTTTAGCCTTCTTAGCCAAATGGAGGTGGTGCCTCACCAAACTCCCAACTCCCAAGATTCCATAGCATCAAGTCATGGCAGTTAGTGGTGTCAACCTCCATTAATTTTATAGTATAGATGAACCCAGAACCAGTGTTCCTTCAGTTTCAATAGATGGAGAGGACATTTAGTACATGTATTTTATTATTTCCTAAGAAATGGTGTTTATAACCATTCCATTTATCACCACAGCTATTATGACTTAAAGCCCCTCAAAAGTAATCTTTGATACTAGAAATGTTACTCGTGATATCAATCTATCTATATCACTAACTATAAACTGTACAGAATATTAAAGATAAAAAAGTGTGAAAGACGTGAACTCATCAGATGGGACTTATTTTGGTGACATAAGCCAGTTCAGTCATAGTTTACCCATAGATTTGCTGACTCCCATCACACAACGCAGAAGAACTTCTGGTGGGGCTCCGTACATAACAAGTGTGGAACTGGGTTATGCCATGGCAGTGACAATACTAGAAGTCATGAGAGGAAGCCATGTGTTCAATGCTTCCCTCTGTGGGATCGGCTTGCCAGTAAGCTGGGCGATGCAGGGCGTGGGGCAATGGGTTCCACACACACCCCCAATGGGCACCGCCGGATTCACCATGATCCATGGCAACTCTGGCATCCCATGTGAAGAGGTCCTTAGTAACCAAAACTATTACCAAACATTTCACTAATAAAACCTCTTTCCTCTTAGAATCAGAGTCAGAAGAGACCACATGGAACATCTAGTCCAACCCACTGCCATGCAGGAAAAACACAATCAAATTGCTCCCAACAAATGGCTATCCAGCTTATTTTCAAGAGCCTCCAAAGAATAACATCTGTTACACTTCGAGGCAGGATATTCCATTGCTGAACAGCTCTTAGAGTCTTATTTGTTACATTACTTCTGAAATGTAACTTAATTTATCAGCAACTACCCCAGTAACTTCACTTTTGTAACTTATTACTTCTAAGCATAGATGAAATTCAGTTATAGTCTAGCAAGCCTGTTTCTCTGCTAGTGCAGTCCGGCACTTGCCTATTCAGAAGTAAGTCCCATTTGAATTAGCAGGTTAAGTGCCTACAAGATTGTTTCCTAAATGTAGCTTCTTCACTAAACTCCCCTTTCAAAGTACTGTTAATTAAGCAATGCTCCCTGAGAAACCTCTCATTAACAGCAATGTGAAGATGGGTTTTAAAGTTCCCCTCAGGCTTTGAAAGCTTAAGCAAACTAGGAGCATCAGTTTTGTTCACGTGGGTTTCTTCTTGCTAGTCAGGAAAAGGCACATAACATTCCTTACATTCTTTTGTTTTTTGTTTGTTTTTGTTTATTCATTCAGTTGTTTCCGACTCTTCTTGACCTCATGGTCCAGCCCACATCAGAGCTCCATGTCGGTCATTGTTATCCCCAGCTTCTTCAAGGTCAAGCCAGTCACTTCAAGGATAACATTCATCCATCTTGCCCTTCATTGGCCCCTCTTCCCTTTTCCTTCCATCTTCCCCAGCATCATTATCTTCTCCAAGCTTTTCTGTCTTCTCATTATTTGGCTAAAGTACTTCATCTTTGCTTGTAATATCCAGTGAGCAGTCAGGCATTGTTTCCTGGAGTATGGACTGGTTTGATCTTCTCCCAGTCCAAGGCACTCTCAGAATTTTCCTCCAGCACCACAATTCAAAAGTGTCTATTTTCCTTCGCTCAGCCTTCCTTATGGTCCAGCTCTCGCATCCATAAGTTACTATGGGGAATACCATTGCTTTAACTATGTGGATCTTTGTTGCCAGTGTGATGGCTCTACTCCTAATTAGTGGTTGCCCTCCAAAGAAAACACGCACCTCCAGACAGAAGGAGCCAACCGGATGGCTCAAGGGGAGAACTTGAATCCCCTCCGTGAATGACCAGCTTGTTCTGGTTGGCATTCTCGCCAGGCAGAAGAGGGGAGGGGCCTTAGGAACTTTCCTACAGGTAGCCCCCTTCTCTCTGCATTTAGCCTTCCAGCAGTGCAACCCAACCTCAGTTCAATATGAGTTGTACTAGTCGCACTAGGCCGGGTAGGAATTTTTTCCCTCCTCAGAGAGGAGGGTTTTTCACCTACCCCATATTGAAGCTGACAGGAGTAAGGAATTTAAATGGGTGGGGCTGTATAAATAAGTGTTCCTGGCAGGAAGTTGGGGGAGAGATTGGATCGGCGTACACCTTGGCACCCCTCCATTCTGGGGTGAAAGGAATGTTGAGTTTATCTCTGTAGGCTCCATGGCTTAGGGGGTTCATCAAAATATCTTCCTTAGGGCTTTATGGTTCGGGGGGGGGGGTGGAGGTCCCCTCCAATGGCCTTCCAGTAATGACCAGCTGGGACAGCAAGCATCAATGTGGATTGCCTCCGGGGTCGGGTGTTTCGCCCAATGGTTGGTTTGGCAGGTGGTCTCAGAAAGATACCTGGCCCCACACCATTACCTATGTCGCAGTGCTCCCCCCACAACTAGTCAATTAGCTCACTTATCAGTTTCTAATTAGGTCAATAAATGGCCCATTTATTTCTCCACATCTTGTGTCTGGTCTCGTATTTCACGGTGGGGATTCAAAGTATGTTTTTACAGAAAAGAGGCAGACTGCATCACCGTGCCCCACAAACATTGTAACAAACTGGGCAATATTCAGATCTTTCAGCCTTTCACCCTACTTTCCCCGAAAGCATAAGACTGCAATATTTATCATTCTAAGCAAGGCGCCCGATTGAAGTCTCACTTGTCACTTCCACTGCCGTTGGAGGAGGTCACGTTTCCTAGTGAGGTAGATCTTGTTTGTTAGTTTTCAGTTCACATCACTGCCTTCCTTTTGAAATGTATGTGATTAGCACAGTAGGGGCCTGTTACTTGTATGTCATGAACCCAACTCTGACATCTCTTAACAACTGTTTTTGCGATGTCATATGCCTAGAACAATAGTCAAACTTGTTAAACAGGCCAGGAAAAGTAAGGAAAATTCAAGCAAAAGCAGAACAAACCAAGAATTTAAAGTTATTTCACCGGCAAAATCTTTCTCCTTTTTTGCTCAGGAGCCCAGAGTAATGGTGTGTGTGAGAAAGAGCTTTAAAGGGAGAGAAAAGCTACTCTTGTCATCACACTTTTAAAAAGAGCTTGTATGCCAATTTAAAAAGAACTGCTATTTCAGCGATTTCTTAAATAACCTGTTCCTTTCTTCATAATCATCCAATATATTTCCTTCACCTTTTGACTATTTCAAGGCTTTTTAATAAAGTAAAATACTCAGTTTTTTTGCCAGAATTATGGTTTAGAAAGCTCCTCAGAAATATATTATCGTTACATGCTTTTTAGAAAAGATTGAATTAATGTAGAATTCTGATTTGCTGGAGAAAGGTAGAGGGAAAGTCTTCACCTGTTCTCTGCCTCCAAGCACACTTTCCTTCTATTCACCCTCCCGAATGAGTCTCCTAGTATTCTTTATCTGCATTAACACAATCACCAAGATAGCTATAAATCACATATAAAAACCCTGTAGCAAGGCATGTTAGTATATACATAAAACAGACTTAGCAGTGTTCTCACCATTTCAGACTTTTTCGCTCATTTCTTCAATTTTAGTTCCCACTTGATAGCTTTTATTCTTTACTTTTAAAGCTTCTCCTCCTTGTCTTCTCTCGTCTTCTCTCTCTCTTTTTCCCATTAGGATTCGAACAGACTGACTCTTTCCCCAATATGTTGATACATGCCTGAATACACTTGTAGAAAAGCAGCTTCTCCTTTTGTTTGGCTCTGGTTGTGGCGGAGCGTCCTTCCACCCCAATAGGCAATGGCACCCCTCACAGTGGGAAGTTTCCAATAATTGCCAGAACAAATTAAACTGGGGCTTATCTGTTCCCTTCCTCTTTCAGTTGGAAATGGAAGGAGCTGGAGAACAAGACCAATTTTAACTGTTGACAATACAGCGTGGCAATAGATTGGATACAGCTAGTGCAAGTCATGTTATGGGCATGCTGCTTTTCAGGAGAGAGATGGGCTCTGCATCATGAAGACTTTGAAACAGTTTCTCCCATCGGATGAAGAATGTCATAGTGTCCTTATAAGCTAACGAAGAATCTGCCCATTTAGAAAAGAACAAGGCAGCTACAAAGAACAGACTTATTTCATGCAACATGTGACTTCAAGCAGGACACTGTCCAAATCTTTCCTTGTTGATGAACAACCACATGAATGTCCAAAAATTGATCAGATTTCGATGTTACCACGTATGATAATATTCACAATGGGGGCACAGTCAGAAGAATGTTAAGCATGGATATACACTCTATAATTGGATGCAGTGTGCAAAGCAAGACTGCCTCACTGTCCTCAACAAAAGGCGCTTTGAGTTTTTAATGTATGTTATTATTTCAAATTTCTCTTTCCTTGTTTATACATGTTTTCCCAGAGTGTAGAAGTAATGAGTTCAATAAATGAATTACAAAGGACAAGCATGTAATGACGATGCATTTAAAAAATCATGCAATGAATTGGAACAACATATTCCATAAGTGGTTTTTGGTAGGATAAACAGTGTTTCTTTTCAGAGGATATTTCGAGGCCTTTCATTATGAAAATGAGTTTCTTTCTTAGCATTGACATGACAATGGGTTTCTTCTTTAAACACAGCAACCATTACTAGAAACTCATTTAATTTTGGAAAAGGCATGACTTTTTAGAGATTGCAAACTTTTGGGAGGAGTCCCCAGTGGCGCAGTGGGTTAAACAGCTGAGCTGCTGAGCTTGTTGACCAAAAGGTCGCATGTTAGAATCCGGGAAGCGGTGTGAGCTCCTGCTGTCAACTCCAGCTTCTGCCAACCTAGCACTTCAAAAACATGCAAATGTGAGTAGATCAATAGGTACTGCTCCAGCGGGAAGGTAACAGCGCTCCATGCAGTCATATTGGCCACATGACCTTGGAGGTGTCTATGGACAAATCCAGCTCTTCAGCTTAGAAAAGGAAATGAGCACCAATCCCCAGAGTCGGACATGACTGGACTTAATGTCAGGGGACAACCTTCTGGTGTGAGAGAATTGGCCATCTGTAAGGACATTGCCCAAGGGATGCCAATATGTTTTGATGTTTTACCATCTTTGTGGGAGGCTTCTCTCATGTCCCTGCATGGGGAGCTGGAGCTGACAGAGGGTGCTCATTCATGCTCTCCCTGGATTCATACCTCCGATCTGCTGATCTTCAGTCCTGCTGGCACAAGGTATTGTGCCAATGGTCAGTAATGCAGGTAATATGTATCTTTACATATCTGGAGAACAATCCCTATGAGCAGCGGCTTAAAGAATTGGGCATGTTTAGCCTGAAGAAGAGAAGGCTGAGAGGAGACATGATAGCCATGTATAAATATGTGAGAGGAAGTCATAGGGAGGAGGGAGCAAGCTTGTTTTCTGCTGCCCTGGAGACAAGGATGTGGAACTACAAGAAAGGAGATTCCATCTGAAGATGAGCAAGAATTTCCTGACTGTGAGAGCCACCCAGAGTGTGGTGGAGGCTCCTTCTTTGGAGGCTTTTAAACAGAGGCTGGATGGCCATCTGTCAGGGGTGCTTTGAATGCAATTTTCCTGCTTCTTGGCAGGGGATTGGACTGGATAGCCCATGAGGTCTCTTCCAACTCTACGATTCTATGATTCTATGATTTACACTATGGTCGTAATGAGGTGCTAGCTGTTTCAGGGCAGGTGTCAAAAAGGCTACAGGCCTTGGGCTAGCCTTATGAAATCTTCTACATGAGACAAAAAAGGAAGATCTTTGGTTTGATCTGGCAGGGTTCTTGTTTTTGTAAGTCTTTTCCTTTCCCTCTTTATCCTGACTTTAAGTAAAAATACGGCAGAAGTTTGCTAAACTGACTTAAATAGTCTTACAATCCCACCTGGTGACCCTTGCCTGAACAGGAACAAAGCTCTGCACTTAAAAGAAAATAGCACTGGAGTTTTGTTAAGGGGGAGACAAATTCCCAAAGAGGGTGATATATCACGGGTATGCCATTGCGTGCAGTGTTATAACGCCATTAATACAGGTTGTCACATTTGTAAGTGAGCTGTGATAAAGACAATCTAGCTTTTTCTACATTAGATCTTTTCTGAGCAGAAATACTTGGTGTGGAATGGCTTATAAATAAGAGTTAACAGGAACTGGACAGAGCATGGTGAGTGTTACAGTAACAAGAATTAATTACTTTCCAGAGAGCTGAACCATGTTCAACACCCCAAAGGCTTCTTCCAAGAAATGTAATGAGTCTGATGAAACTTTATGTTACATACTTATATTAAAGACAAGATAATGGAAGGTTGAAAACTCAGGCATAACTCACGACGTGTTATATTTCTGCACACTGGATTTCCTGTAAGCAGTAATCTGCCTCTTACTTAAAAAACACATATTAAAAGCAAAGAAAAAGTTGAGATACAATATTATTATTGAGCCAAAATTAATCAATTAAGCCTAATTACTTCTATTGTGAATGGTCTTGGAATCGTGTACAGTAAGTGATATGCTAGATATGATGAATGACTTTCTCCATGCTTTTTGGAATAAAATATTTTATTTCAAGTAGTTTGGGGCTCAGGTCCAGCAAAAATTGATGGCAGTTTAGTCTTTTTGACATTAATGTGGAAAACTTAAGATAAACTAATTTTAAGTGAAACTAATCATAACCTTTTGGGATTGCGGCCATAATCTGTCAGTTTGAATGAGCGTGTACTGGGACGTAGGCCTGCTTTCACTGCCTCTATTCTGTATCTTATGGAGTCCCCGTTGGTGTAGCAGGTTAAACTGCTGAGCTGCTGAACTTGCTAACTGAAAGATCGCAGGTTCGAATCTGGGGAGTGGTGTGAGCTCCCACTGTTAGCCCCAGCTTCTGCCAACCTAACATTTTGAAAACATGCAAATGGGAGAAGATCAATAGGTACTGCTCTGGCGGGAAGGTAACAGTGCTCCATGCATTCATGCTGGCCACATGACCTTGGAGTTGTCTATGGACCACGCTGGCTCTTCGTCTTAGAAATGGAGATGAGCACCAACCCCCAGAGTCGGACACGACTGGGCTTAATGTCAGGGGAAAAACTTTACTTTTACCTATTCTGTATGATAATGTTAAATCATATTCGGGAGCAATCTGGCTTTAACCATGTTGGTGGTCATTTTCAGTAACCCACAAGCAGTCAAAAATATTCCAAAACCATGTGACTGATGATAGTTTAGTTTTGCTGGCTTTGTGCAACCATGAACTCTGAACTCAAGTTCTTATTTTAGAAACAAAGCCCTTTCCAAAGCTCACCAGACCTGTGTCTGAAGTACATTTAATTTACAGATCAGGAAATTGCCTGTTCACCTCATCCATGAATGTGTTAGTTGGCCTTAGTGATGAGGCAGGTCAAGTCATTCTAATGCTTGAGAGGAAGAAAGACATGGTGTTACTTTTTCTCATGTAGAGACTGGCTTGACTGTCAGTTAAGCATTGGCAATAGGCAGTGGGGACAGAAAGTAAATTTGTAATTATTTGTTCCTAAGTCAAAAAAAGGTTTTACTGTCAGATGGGAAACCCTGTCAAGAAAGAAAATAGACCACTAAGAATTTTGTGCAATTTTCTCTAATGTTCCCAAGAAACAATAATGAAAAAGAAATATACTGCAGAGAAAAAGATGAAGTTTTTTCCCTTCGCAAACCTTTTTTTCTGCACAGAAAATAGGTTATGCACAGGATTAAATTGTTTCCTAATTATTCATCTTAGCATAAAATAGAAAATATTCTGGTGGCACATCTATACTGACCAGTTAGGTCAGATGAGCCCTGCATCAGCTCTTTGACAGTCAAATGCTGCACAGAGTTGATCTGGGGTAACGTGGGGCACAGCCACTTTAACATAACATTATCCCATGTTAACCAAATTTGTAGGATACTCTGAATTCTGGCTAGAACTCTCCTTACTGCCATCCTGTGTTTCTCATGGTTAGGCAGCAAAGAAACACAGAAAGGTCCTTACTGTAACCTCTCATCTTCTGTGTTGTGGTGGTCTCTGGCTGGTGCTAGAAATATCATATGAAAGCTGACTGTCACAACCTGGGGATCACAACCAGATACAGTGAAGACATCTGTCCTTGTGCTTTGCTACTCTGCTGCTCAGTATGTATGCCCACTGTAGAACACATCTCACCATGCTAAAACAGTGGATGTGGCTCTCAATGAGACATGCTGCATGATCACGGGATGTCTGCACCCTACCCCACTGGAGAAATTACACTGTTTAGCCAGTATTGCACCATCTGACATCCGCCGGGAAGTAGCAACCAATAGTGAAAGGACCAAGGCAGTGACATCTCCAGCCCATCCCTTGTTAGGATCTCAGCCAGCAAGCCAATAACCTAAATCAAGAAATAGTTTTCTAAGATCTACAGAAACATTATCTGGAACACCTCAGCAAGCGAGAGCCCAAAAGAGGGAGGCTCAAACCCAGAACCTCAATCAATGGCTGATACCAAATGAGAGACTCCCTCCTGGGCACACAGAAAACTGGACGACTTGGAAGGTGCTGAACAGACTGTGTTCTGGCATCATGAGATGCAGAGCCAACCTTAAAAAATGGGGCTACAAAGTGGAGTCCACGACATCTGAGTGTGGCGAAGAGCAAACCACAGACTACCTATCACAATGTAATCTGAGACCCGCCACATGCACAATGGAGTACCTTCTTGTAGCAACACCAAAGGCACTCCAAGTGTCCAGCTACTGGTCAAAGGACATTTAATAGAATGCCAAGTTTTCAAACTTTGGGGTTTTTTTTTAAATACCATACAACTGTTTGGCTTGCTTCTGATATGATAAATAAATAGTCATAGAAGGGAGGGGAAGAGGAGGGGGATTCCTTTGATCTGCCCTTCCTCTTCCCTCTTCCCTTGTTGTCCTATCACTGTAGGCAACAGCTGTCAGGTAAGACCTGTGTTATGACTGGTGACTGCTGCAATGTGGAGGGTGGGAGAAAATGGTAGTGTTTGGCAGTGTTGGATGGTTGGGACTCCTTCTTGCATCTGAAACGGCTGTGGGATGTCTGACTGACTCATCCTGGGGCTGATAGAACACAAACCACTCCGAGTTGGCCCTGGTTTAATGGGTCAATGTAGATCCGCCATAAGATTTTACATCTTTAATGTACAGTGCCTGTGGTAGTGCATTGTATCTGTGTAGTCAAACAAGTGATGCCATGAAAGATGTAGCCAGGACAACACAGCCTAGCTTAGACGCTTCTTTGCCTGTCTGTGCCATCAGGAGATTTTTTTTTCAGGTGTGTTGGGAAATTTTCATTACTTTAGCCCCTCAGGTACTCCATACCGACAATAATCAAGCTTTGCTACCAGTGAGGGCAATGAGAGAATATGAATATGAATAGGAGAACCAGGGATCAAAGTGAGAAGCTGGCTGTATCCCTGCTGCTTCGGTGGGCACACCAATGTGCATATTAGCAGAGCTTTCCCTCCATAGCCAGCCAATCACATTTTGAACCTCAGCTTCCTATTACTACTACTAGTGTGCACTATGGTGATAGAAAACATATGCCAACAATTATTGTGTTGTTCTATGCCAGTGGTTCTCAATCTTCCAATTGCCATGACCCCTCAATACAGTGCCTCATGTTGTGGTGACCCACAACCATAAAATTATTTTCATTGCTAATTCGTAACTGTCATTTTCTTACTGTTATGAATCGTAATGTAAATATCTGTTATGCAGGATGTATTTTCATTCACTGGACCAAATTTGGCACAAATACCTGATGCACCCAAATTTGAATACTGGTGGGGTTGGGAGGAGGGGAGATTGATTTTGTCATTTGGGAGTTATAGTTGCTGGGATTTATAGTTTACCTACAAACAAAGATCATTCTGAACTTCACCAGCGATTGAATTGAACTAAACATGGCACACAGAACTCCCATGACCAAGAGAAAATACTGAAGGGTTTGGTAGGCATTGATCTTGAGTTTTGGAGTTGTAGTTCACCTACATCCAGAGAGCACTGTGGACTCAAACAATGATAGATCTGGACCAAACTTGGAACAAATACTCAATATGCCCAAATGTGAACACTGGTAGAGTTTGCGGGGAAATAGACCTTGACACTTGGGAGTTGTAGTCGCTGGGATTTATAGTTCACTTATAATCGAAGAGCATTCTGAACCCCACCAAAGACAGAATTGGGCTAAACTTCCCACACAGAACCCACAGGCCTTAAAAAAACTCAGTGGCATGAGCCTCTCTCCAGCCTTGCACTCTCTCCCTTGCCACCATGTGCCAAGGACGCCTGTTCTCCTCTCCCCATTTGGAGTCTCAGAAAAGGCCCTCCTCTGTTGTGATTGGCCAGCCTCTTAACCAAGGGGCTCAGAGGCTGGCCAATCACAGCAGAGGAGGGCTTTTGGTGGGACGATTTGCCATCTGTTTCCAAAAAAGAAGAGAAGGAAAGGCGGAGAGATCTTCAGCCTTCTCTGCCAAAGGGGTTCCTAAGACCACCAGAAATATGTGTTTTCTGATCGTCTTTGGTGACCCCTTTGAACCCCCCCCCCCCGGGGTCTCAACCCTCAGGTTGAGAAATGCTGTTCAATGCCTTTAAGTCATTTCCAATGTATAGCAAATCTATCATGTGACTTTCTTGGCAAGATTTATTCAGAAGGAGTTCCCATGGATTTGAAACCTGGTCTCCAGAGTCATTACACTGGGTTTCAGGCAAATAATATGCATAAAGTTTCTGGGAGAGCTATTGCTCCCTCATCTGAGGATTCTACACTAGAAACTTGTATGAGCACCAATTCTTCCCTTTCCATTATCATTTACAATTCCACGAGGACACTCAGTTTGACATCTCTATCAAATCTATTTGCATACTGGATGAAAAAATAATGAAGCTCAAACAGTCATAAGGAAAGTAATCTGAATAGAGAAATAGACCGTATTATTAAACTACCAGAATTTGATCTTAGCCATAGCACCTCTTACATCAACACACTGCAAAATGTAGGCATACTCTTCAGATGTTTTAATATAATGCTATTAAGCACTATTGTGACAGTAAGTACTTTTCATAGCACTATGAATTTGCATTTCTTAAAGTACTTATTTCATTAATTCATGGTTAAGAAACTTGTAGTACATGTAATGCATACTTTATCAGGGGAATTCCTTCCCAGGCAGGGAAGCAATGAATAAACAACAATCATCAACCCAACACACTTAGGCCCCTTCCACACAGCAGTATAAAATCCACATTGAACTGGGTTATATGGCAGTGTGGACTCAGATAATCCAGTTCAAAGAAGATATTGTGGATTATCTGCTTTGATATTCTGGGTTATACTACTATGAGGAAGGATCCCTAGAAAAAAAAAGGAAATTATAGTACTTTTCATATAAAAATATTAAAGGTAAATTTAAATTTATTTATTTATTATTTTGCATATTTGTATCCCATCCTTCTCACCCACGAGGGGGAACTCAGAGCAGTTTACAACAGGCAACTATTTGATGCCATTAAACAGATCCATAAATAACAATTGCAATTAAAACAGTAATTAAAACATTAAATTATTAAAACATTCATTTAAAATAACACAAAATCCATAAAATAAGGGAGAAATACTATGCTAATAATAACTCTAGGAAAATGGTTGATGGTTCCTATTTTTGGTGTAAATCGGTTGTTAATTCCAATGAGAGAAGCTCTACTCAGTTAATGGAAACTTTATAAGTCAAATGTAACTGGAACTAATACGGAGATTTAAGCCTAACTAGCCTCCTATCCACACTATAGAATTATAGGAGTTTGATCCAACTATAATTGCCATAGCACCATCCTGTGAGGTGCCCCCAGTAGCACAGTGGGTTAAATCCTTGTGCCAGCAGGACAGAAGACTGATAAGTCAGAGGTACGAATCTGGGGAGTGCACGGATGAGCTCCCTCTGTCAGTTCCAGCTTCCCATGTGGGAACATGAAAGAAGGATGGCAAAACATTAAAACATCCGGGTGTCCCCTGGGCAACACCTTTGCAGACGGCCAATTCTCTCACACGAGAAGCGACTTGCAATTTCTCAAGTTACTCCTGACACACACACACACACACAAAACCCAATCCTGTGGAATCCCAGGATTTGCAGATGGCAAAACATCAAAACATCTGGGTGTCCCCTGGGCAATGTTTTTGCAGACAGCCAATTCTCTCACACGAGAAGCAACTTGCAGTTTCTCAAGTTGTTCCTGACACACACACACACACACACACACACACACACAACCCCATCCTGTGGAATCCCAGGATTTGCAATTTGTTGTCATATCTCTGACAGAGAAGGGTAAGTATCTCACTCTGCTACAAATCCCAGAATTCAATGGCATTGAGTCATGGCAGTTAATGTACCAAACTGCTATAATTCAGCAATGTGGATACAGTTTTGGAGAAGAGAGTTTTCCTTAGGATACTGGGGATTATTAGCATTCACTAGATTTTTCCTATTGGAAAAATTTTTCCTATTGGAAAAATTGGTAAGAAATTACATTTTATGCTTATTTTAAATGGAAACAAAAACTGCGACAGCACCTCTACCCCAGAGATGGAGAACCATCTGTTCATATGCTTTACATTGATTATATTTCTCATGTTAAGTCCCCTTATTTCCATTAGAATGTAAAGCATCTTCCCTCCCATTCCCCACACAAATTAAATGTAAATAAGATAGTACTTCTGTTATTTGCTTTTGTTGCCTTGCCTCCTTCCCTGTCATCTTTGCTTAAGTTTTGAACATTATGTCAGATGGTGGCAAGTACAATAGGCGGCAAGAGGAAGTCCACAGCAAATAGCCTCATGATGGAATTGCATGTGTGTGGGAAATGAGTTGTTGAAAAATGTGTAGTGTGTGTGTGCAAGAGAGAGTGAGAGTTCATGGATTTGGAGACAAGACAAGGGTAAAAATTGGGAGGAGTGGTGGGTTTGGCAAAGATGTAGATGAAAATAGAGGGAGAACCTGAAGGGGTTTGGGTAAAGAGAGGCACTTCCTTTAAGGTTTCTATCTCTGCTATGCACTACAGTGCTTAAAACAACGTTTCTCAACCTGGGGGTTGGGACCCCTGGGGGGTGGGGGTCATGAAGAGGTGTCAGAAGGGTTGTCAAAGACCATCAGGAAACAGTATTTTCTGTTGGTCTTGGGTGTTCTGGGTGGGAAGTCTGGCCCAGTTCTATCATTGTTGGAGTTCAAGGTCTATTTTCCCCAAACTATAGCAGTGTTCACATTTGGATATACTGAGTATTCATGCCAAGTTTGGTCCAGATCCATCATTGTTTGAGTCCACACGGCTATCTGGATGTAGGTGAACTACAACTTCAAAACTCAAGGTCAATGCCTGCCAAACTCTTCCAGTATTTTCTGTTGGTTACGGGAGTTCTGTGTGCCAAGTTTGGTTCAATTCCATTGTTGGCAGAGTTCAGAATACTCTTTGATTGTAGGTGAACTATAAATCCCAGCAACTACGACTCCCAAATGACAGAATCAATCCCTCCCCAACCGCACCAGTATTCAAATTTGGGCGTATCGGGTATTTGTGCCAAATTTGGTCCAGTGAATGGAAATATATCCTGCATATCAGATATTTTCATTATGATTCATAACAGTAGGAAAATTATGAAGTAGAAACAAAAATAATTTTATGGTTGGGAGTTCACCACAAAATGAGGAACTGTTTTAAGGGGTCATGGTATTAGGAAGTTTGAGAATCACTGGCTTAAACAAACAGAAAGTAAGCAGCCTGGAGACTGAAATGATTGTTTAGTACTGGATTAATTCACAAATGCCAACATTATTTTCTAGTTTTATAATGTTAAATACATGAAATCTACTAGACAGTTGGACCTCAGTATTTGTCCACATGGATCACTTTCCAACAAAAGAGGTCAAAGAGTTACATTGAATGATACCTCATCTTGGTTTGATCCATTTGCATGAAGGAGAACAAGGGCATTTACATATTTTCCCCACTCTTTTGTGTTAGGAATAACTTGAGAAACTGCAAGACACTTCTGCTGTGAGAGAATTGGCCATCTGCAAGGATGTTGCCCAGGAGGTGCCTGGATTTTTTTATGTTTTACCATCCTTGTGTGAGGCTTCTCTCATGTCCTTTCATGGGGAGCTGGAGCTGACAGAGGGAGCTCATCTGTGCTCTCCCTGGATTCAAACCTCTGACTTGTCACCACCGGGGGCTCTTTCCCCCACTGCCCCCCAGCAAGCCTATAATATCTGCAATGCTCCTAGCTGTTCATGCAGTTTTTTTGGGGGGGGGGGGGGACATGCTGTGTAGCATAAATCTATATATTATTTTTTATCATATCACTGCTACTATAATTTTAAAGAGCCAGTATTTGGAATAAGTTTTAATATTTATATTGGAAAGTATTTATTGTACTTTTAAAAGTTGTATATTATGTGATGTCATGGCTGGTACAATAAACAATTAAGATATTTTAAATCCTATGAGTCGTAGGTCTGTTTTGCCTAGCTGACCTCCCAGTGGTATCAGATTGCTCATTTTGGACCTACTCACATCCATGTGCATTGCTTGTATTTGAAGATTATGGCCCTGTCTAGGAGCATCAGGCACAGGGCACACCAGGGAGGGAGTAGGAATAAAGCAGGCTCACAATAATATAGCTTTAATGGAGACGGATATTGTTCAATCAGGCTTTAGGTCAAAGATCAACTCATAAAAATGAATAATAGATTAGAATAATTTCAGCCTTCAAGGATGCATGAATATAAAATCTCTCTGACTGCACACTAAACTTGCTGAAGTTGGAAGATTGCTAATGTTGAAAGTCATTTCGATGTTCTTCTCCTAATCCATTGGAACCAATGAATTTTGTCTTGTGATGCAGTACTCTTCGTGGGGAAGTGTAAGGTTTTAAGTATTGTTCCTCATATAGATCATCATAGGCAATTTAAGCACACTGGCTCTTAACTTCCAGAATGTGCTAGGGCATGGTTCTCAACCTGAGGGTCCCCAGGTTTTGGCCTACAACTTCCAGAAATCCCAGCCAGGTTACTAGCTGTTAGGATTTCTGGGAGTTGAAGGCCAAAACATCTGGGGACCCACAGGTTGAGAACCATTGCGTGACTAGGGTGAGCAAGCACATGTTGTATCTGTTAGGACATGACATCCCACAATGATATGTTTGAGACTCATGCATGGAGAAGAGGGATTTGGCAAGATTCTTGTGGTGGAGACTGAATTTACCTCTCCGAACATATTCTCCCCTACGAACCATCAAGATTATTAAGATCGTCTGGAGAGGCCCTGCTCTCGGTCCCACCGGCCTCGCAAGCGCGTCTGGTGGGGATGAGGGACAGGGCCTTCTCGGTGGTGGCCCCTCGACTCTGGAACTCTCTCCCACTGGAGATCAGAACCGCCCCGTCTATCCTGACATTTAGGAAACAGGTGAAGACTTGGTTATGGAGACAGGCATTCGACGAGTGAGCCAACACGCTGAGATATGGATGGAGAATGATGAGCAACGATTTTAGTGTGACAACTGACCATTATAGTTATTGATTGTAATTGCTGTTTTAATGTTTTACTGTAATATGTATTATGATGTTTTATTGATTGTATGTGATATTATGGTTGGAAACCGGTCAGAGTCCCGCGAGAGAGGTGAGAAGGCCGGTATACAAAACTTTTAAATAAATAAAATAAAATAAATAAACTGATCCCCCTCCCCTATGAATTCACATTTTATTCTGTTCAGATGAAGCTGTTCTGAATTATTACATTTTTGATTTTGTAAGCAGGTGTTGCATCCAGTCTAGTTATCTCAGTCAAATAATTCCAAGTACAGAAGATTGTCTTTGCATAAATAAATAAATAGTTAAAAATAGAAAAATGAAGGAAGCAGGGTGAGGGAAAAGGTTGTCTTTGGGGAAAATTCTCTCATTTTCTCAGACACGGTATATACAGTGGAAGCTTTGCAAACAAGAATAAATATGTAATCACTTCTTCAGGTCGTCAACACTTGAATGAAACCCTTTGACCTTGAAAAATCTGTTGTGACTTGTGCATCTCATCCAGAAAATGACTGTGTTTCTTAAGCAGCCTGAAAATAAACTAATTATCCAAATGAGGTGCACGGTTTTAGATTATTTTTTAAAATGTCTTTGGAGGAAAATAAACCTGAAATCATTTTGATTATCACGGCAAAAAAGTGGTGAACTTTCGAAATACCAATACAATGCTAGTTCAGTACAGAGCTTGGAAGCTATGTAAAGTTTGCGAACGAACACAGTGTCGCACTTTTTAAAAAACAACCCACTAAGGCAAATTTTGCTTGGCAGAACAGATTTGTATCATAAGCACAATCCATCATTTTCCAAAATAAAAGCTGTACTACACGTTCTAGGTGATTCAGTCTGTTTTAAGGCACCCTCTACAAATAGCACGAAAGGCTTCCTTCCTAATGGGCATACTGATCATTTCAAGAAATCTTGTTTATATGAATTTCCCATATAAAGGGAAATGTTGTGTTAAAGGGAAAAGAATAAACTACTTGCATAAACTACTTCTAGCTAGAATTCCCTCATGTTTTGCTGGAAAGGACAAAATGGTGCTCACTCCTCATTCAGCATACAGAAATTGACTGGATTATAAACTGAATTCTGGCAGTGGAATACCATCCTCAACCTCTTCTGAAGAGCCCCCAGTGATGCAGTGGGTTAAACCATTGTGCCGGCAGGACTGAAGACCAACAGGTGGCAGGTTTGAATCTGGGGGGAGTGCAAATGAGCTCCCTCTGTCAGCTCCAGCTCCTCATGCGGGGACATTCGAGAAGCCTCCCAGAAGGATGGTAAAACATCAAAATATCCGGGCATCCTCTGGGCAACATCACTGCAGACAGCCAATTCTCTCACACCAGAAGCAACTTGGAGTTTCTCAAGTCACTCCTGCCACCAAATAATAATAATAATAATAATAATAATAATAATAATAATAAACTCTGAGATCATCAGGACAGTTTTTTTTGGGGGGGGGACGACGACATGCTGTGTAGCATATATAGTTATGCCCTTCGACAAAGTAGACAGGCAGAAGAGCTGAGAAGGAACAGTCAAGGAGTTGTCACTGCTCTGCTTACCATCTACTGTCTGAACTGCTTTTTCCCTAGTATAATTTTACACAAAGGTTTTCAAAAAGCAACACAGAATCATTGCATCCCATCTTCTCTATATTCAACTCTTATTGAAACCCAACTTTTTATTTATCTAGCTGGCTTTTCATATTTTGCTATCATTGCTTTATCATAGTGGTCCAAAAACCAATGAAAAAACTCGCAAAGTCAATTTAGGACACATCAACACTGTGACAATGATGCAGCTTAGAACAAGTTTGGGGGGGGGGGACTGGTTTCACTGTGTGGGTAATTAGACCCACAGATGTGGAACAGTTTTGACATCAGGAAGGTAATAACATTACACATGAAAACAGGAAAGTGACAATGTGTTGTCGAAGGCTTTCATGGCTTGAATCACTAGATTGCTGTGAGTTTTCCGGGCTGTATGGCCATGTTCCAGAAGCATTCTCTCCTGACGTTTCATCCACATTTATGGCAGGCATCCTCATGGATGAGGATGGATCATGGATGAGGATGCCTGCCATAGATGTGGGTGAAACATCAGGAGGGAATGCTTCTAGAGCATGTTTATACAGCCTGGGAAATTCATAGCAACCCAAGGAAGTGACAGTTAGGAGTGGAGGCACAGTAATCCATCTCAGGGGGTTAATGAGACCTGTGTATGTTTTATGTATTTTTTTCTTCCCTTTTTTCTTTTTCTTTTTTCATTTACACAACAAAATCAAAAATTACCACAAAAAAGCTATAAAATCACTTTCAGATGGGATCTGGGATACCTGTAAATTGGGATCCGCTGAAACTCATTAAGGGGTTAAACTCGCACTTTCCTGCAACTTTCTTCAATGTGCTATATACCTTTGAATCCACACTACAGTGTGAACTTTGTGACTGCACCAGGTTTGAATTTGCTTAGAGTTGCATTAAATGGTCAATGTAGATGGGGGCCATTGACAAGGATGGGCATTGCCCCATCCAGAAACCTTGGTGGACTACTTTCCAGTTAAAAAACAATTGATTTCTTCCAATTCCATTCCTTTCTTATTTTAAAACGGCCTCTTCTGAGGTTGAAATAGCCTACAATGCCAGGGGAGGGAGGGAGATGTGGACAGAAGGTTGTCTGGGGGAACTTTGCATGGATTTTGCTTTAAAAATGTCTTGAATTCTAGTGAATGGTAAAGTATGTTATACTTTAGCACTAGCTGTACCCTCCATGTCTTGCTGTGGTCAACCTTCCCTCCCTCTTTCTCTCCTCCTTTCTCTCCTTCTTTCTTCCCTTCCTTCCCTTTTTTCTTTCATTCTCTCCTTCCTTCCTTCTCTTCCTCTTCTCTTCCTCTCCTTTTCTTTCCCTTCCTCTTTCTCCCCTTTCTTCCTTCTCTACGTATTCTTGCACTGCAACTCCCAGCAGTACTTCTGATCAATCTATTTACCTACCTACCTATCTCTATCTAGTCTATCTATCTATATTATCTATCTGGAGGATTGCTGGAGTTGATGTCCAGGAAGAGGAAATTTGAAATATGCAGGGATTAGGATGCTCTCAAAATAATCCATGGAGAAGAAAGCTTGCAGCTTGGAAGCAGTGCATTTGGATCATCCTCCTCTCCTAAAGGGCCTGGTCTAGGGGATGCTGGGAGCTGTAGTCCAAAAGAAAGTGTGGATATGCTATTGTGTGTTTTGTTTGCCAGGGAGAGTTGTTTTTGCCCATATGCTGTGGCATCTTTTTGCTTTTTGGCTTTTTACGTCCCTTCCATTGTGTTTTTCTGTGTTTTTATGAGTGATGGCCAGCTGTTGGCCTGATAGGTGTATTGTGTCCAAATTTCATGTCAATTAATCCAGTGGTTTTTTAGTTATGCTAATCCCACAAACGGACGTTAAGTTTTTATTTATATAGATAAGTTTCCATTTGAATATTGATCTAGACACGTTTTATTATTTTTGAATGTATATTTTCTGATTGTATATTAGATTGTTTGTATCAAATAATAAAATAATTTCAAAAAAGAAAAGAAAAGAAAGAAAACACTATGAAATTCATGGATTTGTCATTATATTGGCAGAGGACATGAATACACATACACACACATTCCTGTACCAGTACAGGAGAGTAAATGAGAGGGAGGACGCATGCATATTCTTATACATTTCTTCAACTCTCCACATTTCTCTCCTATCCCAATACCTTATTTACTTCCATTAACATTTTGGAGGACAGTGCTTTGCAAAACAATACAATTGTTGCAAAAGAACATTTTCAGCTAAACTAAATTCCCAAGAGCTTTTCAATGACACATAACACTATTCCCTGCTGTAGTCTGTGCTTTTATGTTTTCATGTGGAGATTAGGAATAATTCTTTTACTTGAAATGTGATTGGAATTAAACATTGTGCAAGGCCAGTCTTTTACAGAATCCCCAGGGATTCTTAAGCAGGAGAGATGGATGACGGGGAGATACATAACTTCACCATGAATCAGCAGTGCGGTTGCAAAAAGTTGCTTCCTTCAGGCTGCATAACTCTAATATGCAATCTCATTAGGAAGTTTTCCTCCCATATTTTACTGACAACACTGAGGCGGAAATTTACACCACACTGTTGAACTAGGGATCGGTTTATAATACATTGTTGTTCACTGCTCTAGAATGACTTGGAAGATGAAAGGCGAATTGAGTTTTCTCATTCCAAGTAGATCAAACTACTCGTTGCACATGTTTAATTGCAATCCAGAAGTCATCCAATACAGTTTGAGTCTCTTTTAAGAGGGGAAAGCAGGGTATAAATACCTTATAAATATAGCAACAGCAACAGCAGCAGCAGCAGCAGCAACAACAACAATAACAAAAATGAAGTACAGGCAGTACATAAAAAAGTGAGTAATAATCTATAAGGACTTATCTACACTAACCAACAACCACATCACCCCCACCTAAATTGAAAGGAATGCTGGCTGCCTTCATGACACACAGGGTGCATCTATACTGTAGAATTAATGCAGTTTGAGACTACTTTGACTGCTGTGGCTCAATTTATTTATTAATTATTTATTTACAGCTTTTATATTCCACCTTCTCACCCCGCAGGGGACTCAGGGCGGATTACAGTGTACACATATATGGCAAACATTTAATGCCAGTTTTTACATACAAACATATATAGACATAGACAGAGGCTATTTAACTTTTTCTGGCCATCAGGAGAGCTGTCGCTTTCATCATCCATCTGCGACGCTGATGAAGCACTTCCGCATTCCCGCATGCTTCCCCACTGGAATGCTTTGCTGGAGTCTTCTTTATGGCCTCATAAATCAGTTAATTTAGCCTCCCCACACTTTAAGGTGGTACCTTATTTTCCTACTTGACAGATGCAACTGTCTTTCGGGTTGCAAAGGTCGACAACAGGCTACACACAATTGGTTGGAAACCCACTCCAACCCGGGTTGGCTTCGAACTCATTACCTTTTTTTTTGTCAGAGTGATCTTAATGCAGAGTGATCTTAATGCAGCTGACACTCAGCCTGCTGCGCCACAATCCCGGTGCAATGGTATGGAATCCATGGTATGGAATCATAGTTTGGTGAGGGACCACCACACTTTGGGATGTGATTAGAATACATACCATATAAGGGACATTTTAATAGAGAGATGTTATTGTGTACATCACCCATTTGATTCTGGAGCTGAAAAGGGCAGCTTTATTTCTCTTATTTCCATAGTTTATATCTCTCGCCTCAGTCTTACTTCCTATTTGCAATCTAAAAAATCTAAAAAATCGGTTCCTTAAATCTGTAGTACTCTACAGATTTAAGGAACCGATTTTTTTCTTCTCTGTGGATCTGCAATATGTGCATGTAAATAATGCATAATAAGCAACATTTCCCATAGAGAGGCATATGAGCTATATTCCCATTTCTCATGATTTATAACTGCAGCCAGCTAGATATCCCTGTGTGGTTTCTGGTTATGACCTTTTAGTGGTGACAGCCTTAAAAGACATTTTGAGTAATTACCCACGAGAGAAAAAAAAATCATTTTATATAATTTTACAGACATTCTACAGTGAAGTGATCTTTCACAAAATCTTCTTTCTTATATATCGAATCATGTGTGTGTGTGTGTGTTAATACGATTACTTAGGTTTGAAATGAAAAGAAGAAAATATCTTGTTCCATTTTTATTGCAAACTATCCACTTCTTAAAAATGCTGGACTCCTTTTCAGGCACCAAGATTCATCTCAGCTTTATGATGTCTCAAAATCCTTCTTAAATATAAACATGATAAATCACATTTTTCAGAAATGATGGAAAGATCAGCTTTAATAAACAATAAGCAAATCAGTTAAATAAACTAATATTATCCTGTGGGCACCAAAGGCAAGAAAATGAGAGCACTGTAACACAGAGGTGGCAATTGTGGGATGCTATGGGGCTGCATTGGGCTCTTATGAGACTTTAGAGTGCCGCACAGCAACCTCCTACCACTCCACCCTCCAAATGCTCCCTAAAGAGCATTCTGAACTCCACCAATGATGGAACTGAACCAAACTTGGCACACTGAACTCCCATGACCAACAGAAAATATTGGAAGGGTTTGGTGGGCATTGACCATGAAGTTTGGAGTTGTAGTTCACCTACATCTAGAGAGCACTGTGGACTCAAACAATGATGGATCTGGACCAAACTTGGCACGAATACTCAATATGCCCAAATGTGAACACTGGTGGAGTTTGGGGAAAATAAACTTTGACATTTGGGAATTGTAGTAACTGGGATTTACAGTTCACCTACAATCAAAGAGCATTCTGAACCTCACCAACGATAGAATTCGGCTAAACTTCCCACACAGAACCCCCATGACAAAAAAAATACAGTGTTTTCAGATGGTCTTTGGTGACCCCTCCGACACAAGAGGTCACACTGAAAAGAGACCTAAATCCCCTAAAGCCACCAGATGGTACTACAAGCCAAGCAGGATACACTCTGGTTAGGGTTCTGCTAAATCGTAATTTCTTTCATACTCCAGATTGTGTACATGATTCTTATCCAAATCAGAGTCACCATGAACCTTATATAATTCTAGCAATTGCAAAAACAGCAAGCACAAAATCCTCCCATAGCACACCTTAATTCCTGAAGGTGAATACGATCATAAGACATGGGTGTTTGATTACTGCCATTAATGATGATATCTGTTTTTTGAATGCAATCATGCTGGGATTTTGGATTAGTTTAATAGCTAATTCCAAATCCTATCAACAGCTAAAATGTTCCTTTCTGTTTGACACTTCCTGTTGTCAGGTAAAGAAGATGCGTTACTTCAATAAGTTTTTTTGGTAGCATAATTTTAAAATTAAATTTGCTTATATTTTAAGATTTTTTTTATTTCTGTTCTCTTGCTAGTCTCTGAAATGCACTTATCAGTTTGTTAAGGATGGTAGCACTGGACACAGATTGCTGAGGCAACATGCAAAAGATTACAATGTGTTTCTTAATGGGTCATTTTATTTTTATTATACTATTTTATTCCAGATGGCAGTTAAATGTACAGATTTTCACAACAGCTTTGGATTTTATGCTGTTTGTTGATCTCTCTGGATTTTTTTTAGAAAAATGACAAAAAAGCTTATTAGTACATAAATCTTCATTCCTCTTTCTGTTTTCCATATTTTGTGCCACTCAACTGCAACTCAGCCAGTTGTAGGCTTATTGTTTTCCCCCTTTTCCTTCTTGGAAACCCATTGTTTCATCCATTTCTGACTGAGAACTACTTCACTACCCATAACTTGCAACACAATATATATATTTTAAATTATTCACTTACCCCATTTGTCTTTTGACTAACTATTCTTGTTTCCCTTTTCCTTTGCTTCCTGGGATGCAGATACAAGTTCAAGAGAACTAGACATTGCACAACCCATTGGTTACACATATCCCACCAATTTTTGTGGTCTTTAGAATTGGTAATTTCCCCATACCACAAGGATCAGGGGCCTTGAGTGCAATGTTCCTGATGCCAACTGTCTCAAAATGTGTTTTATGAAACCAAATTTCAGAAGTGATGGCATGTCCCATAGTGAGGCCACTGTAGAAAATTGACTCTTGGAATCCTGAAGTTTACCTACATACCAGTATAGAACTGGAAATCATTACCATTTTAAATTACAGAAATACTCTAGGACAAGCGCTGTTTCAGTTTTCTGAATGTTAAGGTTGACACCATATATTGCAGCTGGCTTTTTAATAAGTGAGGGGAGGGGATTCCAACAAAATGATGTGATCGCAATAGGAAAACTAAAATATCTAGTTGTACATCTGTAAGAAGTCACCGAGGTGACGAACAACTCGTAATTCATTTCATGAAATCTTCAGCATTATTGCCTTTCTGGATTAAGGTCAAGCCTGGGTGGACGTAAACCCTTTTAATCCACAAGAGAAATCCCAAATCAATATGCCTTCTTCATTTCCCCACACTTTCAGCCTGAAAGCCAGAGCAAAGAATTGGACACAGAAAAGGGAATTTATGTGTAATATCTATTTCTGACAAAGGCACATATAAAGGCTATACCCATTTTAAAAAAATGATTGCTGGTGAATCTATACTATAATGATGCTAATATACCTACTTACAGGGGAAGATTACCCTGGATCATTAGAGAATTGACTTTGTGAAATTCAAATGAAATAACATTTTGAGAGACAAAGTAGACTTGAACTCTATTCAGACAATTTTTACCAAGGCGTTCAGGAGTGTCGAGGTCTATTAAAAAGAAAGATGTTTCAAGAGCAAAGGATGGTGCAATTCAGTGGATCCGAAGCACCACCAATTTATTTATGCTTTGCTTCTTTTTGCATTTTCATGTTGCTTATTATTCCTAGATGGTGAACCTGAACAAGAGTAAAACCAAAGGCAAGATATAGTATAAAATATTATGAAACATTAGCAGCTTGAATGGTGATGAATAGCAAGCATAAGGATGGAAACATTATTCTGATTATTTTCTCCCAGACAAAAACCAAGATGTGCAATTTTCTCCTGTTAGTCAAATGTCCTGAAGTGTCACAGAAGAAAAACACATTTTCTCTTTTTTCTGCATGGAAAACAGTTTCCTAGGCAAGAAATTCATTTTCTACAAAGTAAAAAGAATTTTGGGCAAATCAAATCAGAATACCCCCCATTTTTCTCTGTAGAGCAATCCTCTGCACCACAACTTTTATCATATTCAACAAGGTAGTATCCTCCTCCTCCTCCTCCTCCTCCTCCTCCTCATCATCATCATCATCATCTGCAGAGGCTCTGGCATAAGCCAGTACAGGTGGTCCCAGTGGTCATCAGCACACTGGGTGCCATGCCAAAAGCTCTCAGCTGGCATTTGGAGACAAAAAACATTGAGAAAATCACGATCTGTCAATTACAAAAGGCCACCTTACTTGGACCTGTGCAAATCACAGCCCACTGAAGAACTAAAGGTAAATAAATTGCTAAATGCAAGAGAAAAAACAAGTAAAATAACAGTGGCAAAAATATACAATTTAATGGTAGAAGATAGTTTATGATTAGAGCAATACATAACAAATGGAATGGAGTTAAATCATCACAGACACAAGAAATAGAGGAAATAATTATGAACATGAATAAATTAAAAACAGAAAAAAAATATAATGAATTAGAAAATAGATGATATTAATATGGTATAGAACTCCTGAACAACTGGCTGATATGGTAAAAGGAAAGAAATCGAAGTGTTGGCATTGTAATAAAGAAAAAGGTACCTATTCACATACGTGGTGGGAGTATTCTGAAATAAAAAAAAATCTGGCAAATGATACAAGGAAAAATTCAGGAGATATTCCAGATAAAAATTCAAATTAATAATGATTTGCTACCATGGGGAGTGTTGGATCATTCGAGTATAAAAACTAATGACCAGGAGTTATTTAAGGTAATAATAAGAGCAGCACATGTGGTAATCGCTAGAGGATTGAAAGACAAATTAAAATGGACGTTAAGTAATTGGAATGATTTTATGTATGATCAAGTGCTGTTAGATATTACAGGAATTATGACTAAGCAAGCACCAAGACCAGACAAAGAAAAGGTCAATACAAATAGATGGAAGGTCTACTTAAATTGGGTGAAAAATGGAGGAGCCAACGATCACATCAAAGAAAAAATACAAAGACTCAGTGGCTGGATTTGCAAGATCAGTAGAAATATACTGTGGTTGAGAAGGGAGGGAGAGGGAAGGAGGGTGAGAAAATTATAATCTACACCAGTGTAAATTAGCATAATGTCTTTAATATTTGTTGAATTACTCAGGATTTATAAGTGTAACACTTGGAATATGGCTTATTGATTTGTATTTATAACATAATAAAACATGTTTTTTTTAAAAAAGGATCTGTGCACATCATTCGAAAATACATCACACAGTCCTAGACACATGAGAAGTGTTCAACTTGTGATTTTGTGATATGAAATCCAGCATATATATCTCATTTGCTGTGACATACTGTGTTTTTGTGTCAGTAAAATAATAATAATAATAATAATAATAATAATAATTTATAGACCGCCCTATCTCCCTGAGAGGACTCAGGGCGGTTTCTAACACACCTGGCAAGCATTCAGTGCCAAGAAAGAAACGTATCAACACATTACATCAAAATGAGATACATCAGACAATATAAAGCAGCCTGATTATAAACTTAATACCAAATAAAAATATACCAAAAATTGAACTAACAAGCTTAGCAGGCATAATGACATCATATATAGTTACACAAAATAAAACACATAAAACAACTGGGCCCATATTCAGAAGAAGGATAGTTTCCAGCAACTGATAGGCTGGGGTCAATTCCAATATAGACAGAATTTAATGTTTCTAAACAATGATCAATGTTGGAGTGTCCTAGTCTTCAGCTCCTCCATACAGCAGAATGCATAGGTGTGTTTTAAGCAATTTTTAAAAAGTTTTTTGTCGTGTCAGAAGTGACTTGAGAAACTGCAAGTTGCTTCTGGTGTGAGAGAATTGGCCGTCTGCAAGGACGTTGCCCAGGGGACGCCAAGATGATTTGATTTTTTTTATCATCCTTTGTGGGAGGCTTCTCTCATGTCCCCGGACGAGGAGCTGGAGCTGATAGAGGCAGCTCATCCGCCTCTCCCCGGATTTGAACCTGCGATCTGTCGGTCTTCAGTCCTGCTGGCACAGGGGTTTAACCCACTGCGCCACCGGGGGCTTTTTAAAGGTGAAGAAAGTGGAGGAAGTTTTTAGGGGTTTTTTTGGGAGAGAGTTCCAGAGGCAGGGAGCAATCACGGAAAAGGTCTCCTCTTTCATTCCCACCAGCCATGCTTGAAACGGGAGTGGGACTGAGAGCAGGGCTTCCTCTGCAGATTACACTGCTCAAGCTAGTTTGTAAACAGAAATGCGGTTTTGCAAATAGTCTGCTGATATCATGGATGTTTATCATTCCTCATTAGACAAAGACATACATTAACAAAACAATCCAAGGCATAGGGTACCCAGGTCATTATCCATGTAGATTAAAAACTTCATCTTTCAATGAGTTCAGATATTAGTGATGAGCTCAATCTATTATCAAGTCATTCCATTATCTTGTCTCAAGGTTTGCAATAATAGCAACATATATCTTGACATTCAGGATACTACATCTATGCAGCCCTTTTAATCTCTAGTGAACATATGAGGACATCTGTAGAGATTCCACAGTATGTATTAAAAAGCACATGGAACTCAAACCGAGGGACATTCCTCTAATCTGATGCTTTCACCTCTAGTCAATGCTTCTCCCAAACTGATTAGACTTCATAAGCCACCATAGTCTCTTTAATTAAGATACTGACGGGTATACTTTACCCAAATTTATACCTAAGGATTTATTTAATCTTCTTGCTTTATGATTTCCCAGACTTGAATAGTGAAAAAAATAGTCTTAAATCCTCCCATGACAGGAGTTCTCTGACTTCCTTCATAATGTTACTGAAGACCACTGAGACTCTGCCGGGGGAAAAATTGTTCAAACAAGCCATGTATTAGCAAGCTAATACATTTTTCTAAAAATAATTTATGACATCTTTATTCACACTGATTAGCACTGTAGTCCATAATGTCAAGAAAATTAGAGCTGCAATAGCATTTCTACTATGGAATAGATGATCTGAATTTGGTCACTTGAGAAGCCACAGACTGACTCACCGGTGGATACAGAGCCATGCCTGGGGCAGCCTCCTTGGGTGGATAATGGGGAAATGTCATAAAAGAGCACCCAAGTAATGATTTAATTTATGATCACTGCAATTTGACAGTGCAGTTAAAGTACTTATGGAATTTTATTCCTCAGGTGCCAATATACCATGGCAAGTCTTCCATACAGGAGGAAGACATTGGGATTCTTATGGGGGAGGTTGGGGATCTCCATTTTTTCTTTCTTTTTAGCATGTAAAATGTCTTTGGTCAGAACTACTAATGGTATTTTTCCTTAGTCATGTATTAGAGTTACTAATCTTAGCATTTATATAGCACTAGCTGTCCCCTGCCACGCGTTGCTGTGGCCCACATGGGGGTTCTGTGTGGGAGGTTTGGCCCAATTCTATCATTGGTGGGGTTCAGAATGCTCTGTGATTATAGGTGAACTATAAATCCCAGCAACTACAACTCCCAAATGTCAAAATTCTATTTTCCCCAAACTCTTCCAGTGTTCACATTTGGGCATATTGAGTATTCGTGTAGAGTTTGGTCCAGACCCACCATTGTTTGAGTCCACAGTGATTTCTGGATGTAGGTGAACTACAACTCCAAAACCAAAGGACACTGCCCACCAAACCCTTCCAGTATTTTCTGTTCATCATGGGAGAACTGTGTGCCAAGTTTGGTTCAATTCCATCGTTGGTGGATTTCAGAATGCTCTTTGATTGTAGGTGAACTATAAATGCCAGCAACAACAACTTCCAAATGACAAAATCAATTTTTTGAGTGAAGGACATACATTGGGTTGTTAGGTGTCTTGTGTCTAAATTTGGTGTCAATTCGTCTAGTGGTTTTGAGTTCTGGTAATCCCACAAACAAACATTACATTTTTATTTATATAGATGAATCAATTAAAGCATTTTAAGTTTTAAAAAAGTAATGGCATGGCCACAACTTACATTGGATATGGCTGCTAAACTGAAATCTTGCGTATTTATTCACCCAATGCCTGCTTAAAATTGCTGCTTTATATGTAACATGGCTGTAGCATTTTGAGACTAAGGACCTAATCACATGAATGAGGTCCCCTGCTCTGATTCGCCAGCCTCCATGGCGAATCGATTGGACAGCGGGGTAATCCTGGCACCCTGCCTTGCCCAAACAATGCTTCCCACATATATGTGCATGGCTTCCCCCCATGCTGATCCCATTATTTTGAAAGAAACATGGGAAGCTTCCTGTGTTCCAAGGGAAGCGTCATGCCACGCTGTCAGGATGCTTCCTCCACAGAGCCCCGCTGGAATATGTTGTGTGATGGGCAATGTAGGGCTCTGAGGAGGAAGCATCCTAGGATGCTAAAATCACATTGTGTGATGAGATGGTAAATTTCTCAATGACTCTAGCTGTGACCTTTGTCTTTGTTCTAGTGAGGAAGGCTGACTTCCTAGGAGAAAAGAAGGAAAACAAATGAAGAAGGGTTGAGAAAGGACTGAAATTTGGTAGTAAATATGTAAGATATGATGAGGAACTATTCAGGACTGACGAGAGTGGAAGAATAGGGGCGGGAAGATATAAGATTGCACTTAAACACCTCAAATGAATTAAATCTCATGTGACCTTGGATCTTAAGATGGGCCAGTTTTGGTTAGCACTTGAATAGCAGACCAGCAATGAATGAAAGTGCTGTAGACTATATTTCAGAGAAAGTATCTTCCAAAACTGAAATACGGTCCTGGACTGCATTTACATTGCACATAGTATTATGATTCCACTTTAACTGCTACAGAAACATACTATGTATGTAATACTGATGTTTGTAGTCCAGTGGGGCACTAAAACTTTGGTTGGGGATTATATACACACTCCTTCCTTCACAAATTGCAAACCTAGAATTACATAGGCTATTTCCAAGGCAGTTAAAATGGAACCATAGCACTATTACTATGTGGGCAGAAGGTCCCTTGTCTTAGATTTTAATGGCAAGCTTGGGACTCTTTTAATGTAGGCTTGTTGTAGGTTTTTCGGCCATATGGCCATGTTCTAGAAGCATTCTCTCCTGATGTTTCACCTGCATTTATGGCAGGCATCCTCAGAGGTTGTGAGGTCTGTTGGAAACTAGGAAAATTGGGTTTATATATCTGTGGTATTCCCCGTAGTCACCTATGGATGTGAGAGCTGGACCATAGGGAAGGCTGAGCAAAGGAAGATAGATGTTTTTGAATTGTGGTGTTGGAGGAAAGTTCTGAGAGTGCCTTGGACTGCAAGAAGATACAATCAGTCCATACTTCAGGAAATAAAGCCTGACTGCTCACTGGAGGGAAGGATATTAGAGGCAAAGATGAAATACTTTGGCCACATCATGAGAAGAAAGGAAAGCTTAGAGAAGACAATGATGCTGGGGAAAATGGAAGGGAAAAGGAAGAGGGGCCAACCAAGGGCGAAATGGATGGATGGTATCCTTGAAGTGACTGGCTTGACCTTGAAGGAGATGGCGGTGGTGATGATTGACAGGGAGCTCTGGTGTGGGCTGGTCCATAAGGTCACGAAGAGTCGGAAGCGACTGAACAAATAAACAACAACATATCTGTGGAAAGTCCAGGATGGGAGAAAGAACTCTTGTCTGTTGGAGCTAGGTGTGAATGTTTAAATTGGAAACCTTGACTAGCATTTGATGGCCTGACAGTTTTAGGTGTGGCTTCTTAGTGCCTGGGGGAATCCTTTGTTGAAAGGTGATTAGCTGTTCCAATTATTTCTTGTCTGGAGTTCCCCTGTGTTTGAGTCTTCCTGAGTTTGAGTTCTTCCTGAGATAGCAGAGGAAATCTTAGGGTGTTTGTGTATATACTTCTTTAAGCTCCCATCCAGCACCAATCTACTCATTTAATGGGCCTTTAAAAGGATACTCAGCTATTATAGCACATTATCAAATGTATAAGATGCAATTACTTCAATTATCTGTAAATGGGGAAAACAGCACTATATAGTGTAGGCGGACAAGGACGGAAAGTCTCCAAAGTGTGCATATTTTTCTTTTCTTTCTATGGAAGTGCTCACTCATATATAGGGCAACGCTCTCTAACTTGTCTTTTCCCTCGTCCACCTCTCATTTATAAGGTGAATCAAAATTGCATACAAAAGTCTTTTTTCATCTCCCTCCCTCCCCCTCCCTCTCTTTTACTTTCTGCTTCTATTTAATAAGATACTCATTAGCTTATCTTATTAATTCACTGGATTCTAAATTGTGTCCATTCAGGCAGAAATGGATAAAGAATGCCTGTTCGAAGATGAAAGTTCTTTTAGGAAGCAGGTTTGTTCTCTCATTGCACAGTATCATCAATACTAAAACCAGCTTTTATCAAGAATTCTGGTTCTGCTCTGATTGAATTGAATCCAATAAAGACTTGACCTGGCTCACATGGTTTGTCTTCAATAGTCGAAAGGCAAGAAAACAGAACATTATCACATTTTTATATGAAAATAAGATTCAGCATGAGCTAATTAAAAATGAAAATGGGAGAAATCAGTTCAATTAAATGTGCCAGGAAAATGCAGAGAATCAATGGTTCTGCTTGGTGGTTAACTGTGATAACATTTTCTATTTCCTTGTACATGAATCCTACATTTCAGTAGTGACTGGTGGCTGTGAATTTGCACCAGATTTCAATCTGAACCTTAAACAAGTTATCCATCACATTGATTTTTAATTGGGAATAAAGTTCAGCACCATGGAGAAGTCTTCATAAATTTGCTGTGACATGGAGGCCACCAGATGCCTTTAACCTTAATTCTTAAATAGCAATCTCATCTGAGCCATAACTTTAGAAAGAGAAGCATCTATTTAAGTCTGTACATAACTTACCAGAAGAAAGGGCTATTGAGGGCAATGGGGCTTACTCCTAGGCAAGAGTATATAACATTGCGGTTGTCATCCACGCACAATATTTCTGACTCTTTTAACTTCCTTTTCCTAAGGAAAAACATTATCAGGAAATATGCTTTTTATGTCCATGTAGCTATGGGCCAGGATCAATATGTAGAAATAAGTGATGTGTACCCCATCATTTGATTTTCTCCAGCACTATTTTTCTTTTGCAGGAAAAAATAAGTTTTTTTCTTTATAAAAGGCTTTAACTTTTAGGAAATACCTGAAATTTACCAGTGTATTATGCATGAGTTTCCATTTCTTTCCAGCCAAATAGCATTGTTGTTGTTGTTCATTCGTTCAGTCGTCTCCGACACTTCGTGACCTCATGGACCAGCCCACGCCAGAGCTCCCTGTCGGCCGTCACCACCCCCAGCTCCTTCAAGGTCAGCCCAGTCACTTCAAGGATACCATCCATCCATCTTGCCCTTGGTCGGCCCCTCTTCCTTTTACCTTCCACTTTCCCCAGCATAATTGTCTTCTCTAGGCTCTGCTGTCTCCTCATGATGTGGCCAAAGTACTAATAGGTATACTAATAGGTTTGCTTTTAATGTCTTGCTCCATATTTGTGGTTTGAGAACAATAGTAAGGCCTGTTTGCTACTGGGCACAATTCAAAGTGCTGGTTTTGGCCTATAAAGCCCTAAATGGCCCTGGCTCAGTTTACCTGTCCAAACAAATTTCCTTTTACGAGCCACCACAAAGATGAAGATCTTCTGGGGAGGCCCTTCTCTTGGTCCTGCCACTGTCACAGGTGCGTTTGGAGGGAATGAAACACAGGGCCTTCTCAGGGATTGCCCCCCAGCTATGGAGTTCCCTTTCTGTCAAAATCAAATCAGTCTCCTCTCTCCTGTCCTTCAGAAAGATGGTAAAAACATGGCAGTGGGACCAAGTCTTTGGGACAGTGCAATAAGGCAATAATAGGAAACCCACTCCACTGACCGGAGCCAGCATGGTGTTTTGAGATGGTTTTAATATTAAATAGTAATATTTAATACTGATATTGTACTATGCTAATAACATAATATATTGCATGTATATATCTCTTGTAAACCACTCTGAGTCTCCTTTGGGGTCAGAAGGACGGCATATAAAGGTCTCAAATAAATAAGTAAATAAATATACAAAACAACAGACTTTAAAGTAGATATAACTGATTTTAGTGTTTGTGTGTATTTATAGTTATTTTATACCGTGGCACGGAATGCTTGCCATATATATGTTGTGCTCTGTCCTGAGTCCCCTGTGGGATGAGTAGGGTGGAATATAAATGTTTCAAATAAATAAATAAATAAATAAATAAATAAATAGTCTGTATATATTAAAATTGAATGTGCGTTTGTGGGATTAACATAACTCAAAAGCACTGGACAAATTGACACCAAATTTGAACACAATACACCTTTCAGGCCAACGAGTGACCATCACTTGTAAAAACTGAAGACTGAACACAGAAGACTGGGCGACTTGGAAGGCGCTGAACAGACTGCGCTCTGGCACCACAAGATGCAGAGCCAATCTTAAGAAATGGGGCTACAAAGTGGAATCCACAACACGCAAGTGTGGAGAAGAGCAAACCACTGACAACCTGCTGCAATGCAACCTGAGCCCTGCCACATTCACAATGGAGGACCTTGTTGCAGCTACATCGGAGGCACTCCAAGTGGCCAGATATTGGTCAAAGGACATTTAAACAATTACCAAGCTTGCAAATTTTGTGTTTTGTCTGTTTGTCTGTTTTGTTCTGCTAGAAATGTAATATAATTGTCTGGTTGCCTGACATGATAAATAAATACTTGTAAAAACACTGAAAAACACAGTGGAAGAGACTTAAAAGTCCAAATCCCCCCAACACATGCGGAAAACCACATATATACGCATATACACAAATATATACACACATATACAAATATATACACACACAAAACACATATACATATATACACACATATACAAATATATACACACACAAAACACATATTGCAGAGATGGGCCTTGGGGGCACCGCTTTGCGGTGGCTCCAGTCATTTCTGGAGGGTCGTACCCAGAAGGTGTTATTGGGGGACTCCTGTTCAACACCACAGCCTTTGACCTGTGGTGTTCCTCAGGGCTCCATACTGTCCCCCATGCTGTTTAACATCTACATGAAGCCGCTGGGTGAGATCATCCAGAGTTTCGGGGTGCGGTGTCACCTGTACGCAGATGACGTCCAACTCTGTCACTCCTTCCCACCTGCTACTAAGGAGGCTGTCGAAGTCCTGAACCGGTGCCTGGCCGCTGTAACGGTCTGGATGAGGGCGAACAAACTGAAATTAAATCCAGACAAGACAGAGGTACTCCTGGTCAGTCGCAAGGCCGAGCAGGGTATAGGGTTACAGCCTGTGCTGGACGGGGTCGCACTCCCCTTGAAGGCGCAGGTTCGCAGCTTGGGTGTGACCCTGGACTCATCGCTGAGCCTGGATCCCCAGGTTTCAGCGGTGACCAGGGGAGCATTTGCACAGCTTCGGCTCGTGCGCCAGCTGCGCCCGTATCTTGGGAAGTCTGACTTGGCCACGGTGGTACATGCTTTGGTCACATCCCGCCTCGACTACTGCAACGCTCTCTACGTGGGGCTGCCCTTGAAGACGGCCCGGAAGCTCCAGCTAGTCCAGCGCGCGGCAGCCATGTTGTTAACCGGAGCGGGACGCAGGGAGCACACAACGCCCCTGCTGTCCCAGCTCCACTGGCTGCCGATTTGCTACCGGGCCCAATTTAAGGTGCTGGTGTTATCCTACAAAGCCCTAAACGGTTCCGGCCCAAAATACCTTGCGAACCGCATCTCAGCCTACGAGCCCACGAGGACCTTGAGATCATCTGGGGAGGCCCTTCTCTCGGTCCCGCCTGCCTCACAGGCACGCCTGGCGGGGACGAGAGAGCGGGCCTTCTCGGTGGTGGCCCCCCCGGCTATGGAACTCCCTCCCTGCTGAAATCAGACAGGCGCCTTCCCTCATGGCCTTCCGCAAGGGCCTGAAAACCTGGCTCTTCGAAAAGGCCTTCAACTAAATGCTCTGTTTTTTGGAATGACCACCGGAATGGACTATGACTATGAGATTGACTATGACCCCAAACTAGACGAAGCGGATTTTTAGATGTTGTGTTATGGTCTTGATTTAATGTAAATTGTTGTCTTTTCTATGTTCTGTACACCGCCACGAGTCGCCCTCGGGCTGAGAGTGGCGGTTAACAAGTGCAAATAATAAATAAATAAATAAATAAATAAATAAATACACAGAGTGGGCCACAGCAATGTGTGGCAGGCAGGTGGACGGCTAGTAATAAATAATGAAGAACAGTATGATTGCTGAATTCTGAAATTATACGAGATCTCACCAAAAAGCATAAGAGACAGGAAGAAATGATTAAATTCACAGAAAAAGTAAACTTAACACAACACCAGACATCAGACAAGTGTGTAGTTAAAAAAAAGCAGTCATAGTTGGGCTTGCATTTTTTCTAGTTTTCTCCCCAAAATGGAAATGGTTGATGGACATGAACATCTTACATATCACCTATAACCAATTGCAAGTTATTGGTAAATATTTTCAACTGACTAGGAGTGTGCAGCCTCCTTTTAGAAGTTAGGATGCCTCCAGACAAATAGCAATAAGTTGCTTTTCTTCCATTGCAAAAGACAAGTTGAATCATGACTGGCTTTTCTAATTTCCACAACAAGTGAAACTGCACTTTTTCTATGTCTGCTAGTTCTATCTATGACAGAAGCTTTAGCACAGATTTTTTTTTTTGGAGTGTCATTTTGACATGGGTACAGACTTGCCAAGAAGTTGAATATATCACTTTAGCATAACACTCATTGCATATTTTACAGCTGGGATTTCTTTTTAAAATAACCCCTTTGTTCATCTCTAAAACAGAATGTACTTTTTAAAAATACTAACATGTGAGTGTAACACCGCTGAAATGAACTTCATAATGCGATAGCGCACCAAGTAGACAGGAGAAAAGCAAAAATCCCTTTTAGTCACCACTATTTTAGGAAGGTGTTTAATGCTGGTGTCTGAAACTTTTTTCCCCAAAGAATTTACAGATCACTGCTGTCATGATACATTTTCAGTATGACAGAGAGGTATCACAGAGAGAGTCCGCAAATGGAGACAGCTGGATCGATCCATTCCCCTTTCCCTCCTTTGATCTTAGTTTTTTTTATTTGAGACAACCTGCACCCAAATACTTTGCTTGAGAACAGGGACAGCTTGCAACATTTTGGGGGTGTGGAAAAATCTATTTCCACTAGCTACTATCAGGATTGCATGTAAACAATAGGGGTAAGAACCATGAGACCTCAAAATATTATTGGACTCGATCTCTCAGGAGTCTTAACCACCAAAATCAATGCTGGGTAATACTTAGAGTGAACTTCAAAAGTATCTAGAAAACAACATGAGTCCCATTCCTGTTCTAAGGAAACAGAATGCATTCATTTCTTATTGGAACTGAAAGAGGAACAACTTCACTCCTTTTGATGTGTAATACTTTTTAGCTGCCAGTATTGTTCAAATGCTCAAGAGGTAGTTAATACTGTTGCCTTTTTAAAATAAACTGTTTGACTTAGTCACTTCTAACCCTCCCCAAAGTGAACACATATAGTTATTCTTAAAAAAAAACCCCACTAAAATCTATTGACTTTTATACACACTAGTACACAATAGATAAAAGTTCCTGAGTTGCTGTGAGTTTTCTGGCTGTATGCTCTCCTGACATTTCACCCACATCTATGGCAGACATCCTCAGAAATTGTGAGGTCTGTTGGAAGCTAGGCAAGTGAGGTTTATATATCTGTGGAATGTCCCGGGTGGGAGAAAGAATTCTTGTCTGCTTGAGGCAAGTGTAAATGTTGCAATTTATTATTATTTATTACTGGTGCTTTTACCCCGCCCTTCTCAACCCCCGAGGGGGGACTCAGGGCGGCTTACAAAAAAGGCAGAATTCGATGCCTATACATAATAATACAGAGTATACAAAAATATAATATTTTTCCCAGCTTGATTAGCATTGAATGTCCTTGCAGCTTCAAAGCCTGGCTTCTTCCTGCCTGGGAGAATCCTTTGTTGGGAAATGTTAGCTGGCCCTGATTGTTTCCTGTCTGGAATTCCCCTGTTTTCTGAGTCATGCTCTTTATTTACTGTCCTGATTTTATAGTTTTTAAATACTGTCACGAGATTTTGTTCTTTTTCATGGTTTCCTCTTTTCTGTTAAATTTGTCCACATGCTTGTAGATTTTGATGGCTAATCTGTGTTGTCTGACATGGTTGTTGTTAGAGTGGTCCAGCATTTCTGTGTTCTCATATAATATGCTGTGTCCAGGCCTGTTCATCAGGTGCTCTGCTATGGCTGACTTCTCAAGTTGAGTTAGTCTGCAGTGCCTTTCATGTTGCATTTGGTAGCCACTATGTCAGTGTTTCTCAACCTTTCTAATGCCGCAATCCCTTAATGCATTTCCTAATGTTGTGGTGACATCTATCCATAAAATTATTTTTGTTGCTACTTCATAACTGCAATTTTGCTACCATCATGAATTGTAGTGCTAATATCTGATATGCAGGATGTATTTTCATTCACTGGACTAAATTTGGCACAAATACCTGATACGCTCAAATTGGAATACTTGTGAGGTTGGAGGGAATTGATTTTGTCATTTGGGAGTTGTAGTTACTGGGATTTATAGTTCACCTACAGCGATGGAGTTGTACCAAACTTGGCACACAGAACTCCCATGACCAACAGAAAATACTGGAAGGATTGGTAGGCATTGACCCATGTTGAGCAGGTGCCTTCCCCCCTGCCTTGAAGGGACTTGCTGGTGTGAGCCTCCCTCCAGCTTCATACACTCTTCCTTGGCCGTGCATGCACACTATGCTGCCGTGCACTGAATATGAATGCTCTCCCATCCCTGCTTGGAGTCTCAGAAACAGACCTCCCCTTCGCTGAAAGGCCAGCTGAGAGGCCGGCCAATCACAGCAGAAGGTAGGAATATTTTTATAGTCAATTGTATTGTCATTTATACCTTTCTTGTGAAAAAGGAATTAAATACACCTTATTTTGTTACTAGGTATTTGCAAGTTTTGGTATGCCTTTTCCACTATGGGGTAATTGGAACGGGGATGTTATAGCAGAGGTAAAAGGAAATTTTGAGTAATCCCCAACTGTGAAAAATATGGGACCAAATATATATAGACTTAACAATTGTTCTACTAAATTTCCAAGCACTTTTTAAAGAAATAGAAACCCTACTGTATCACAGTCTAACATGAAATATAAATGAGGGTTTGTTTTTCATTTATTGTTTCATGGGCCAGCAGTTTCTTTTCATTATTATTATTTCTTTAATGTCAAAAGCTCTGCTTATGATTGGATGAACACAGGCACTTAATGAGTCACTGTGTTTCTATATCTGTACCTCCTTGGAGAGCAATAATCATCAACTCTAACTTTCTTGCAATCATTCAGATCACATAGGCAAACAGTAGATCCCAGAGGGACATTGCTTATTTTGGAGAGAGAAATGTTTAAAAGTGGGAGTTTTCTCATTTGGTTTCCCACACAGAGCCGTGTATGTATTATCACGTGATGTGAATACAATAACAACCTGTCAGACTTTATCATTGCACATAATTTAATATGCGGTAAATTATTAATGTAAGTACTTAACACAACACAGCACTTATCAAACAGATGAGCAAACTACATTAGGCGATCCAGTGCATTATAGAATAAAAGCTTATTTGCTAATTCAAGAAAGTTGTGCACATTTTTACACATAAGAAACAAATAGTGGGATCATAGTTTTGTATCCAATGTCTTCTGATTGGCTGGCTATTGTACTCTACTTTGCACAATATGGATATATATTGGCTGGCCTATCTTTGGGTCATAGGTCTCTTTCCAGCAGAAGGTTTTGTTGTAAGTGGAAAGTATATGCAAATGTAAAGCTTCCCCTTGACATTATGTTCAGTCATGTCCAACACTGGGGTGGTGGTGCCCATCTCCATTTCTAAGCTGAAGAGGTGGCATTTTCCGTGGACACCTCCAAGGTCATGTGGCCAGCATGACTGCACGGAGAGCCGTTACCTTCCTGCTGGAGCGGTACCTCTTGATCTACTCACATTTGCATGTTTTCAAACTGCTAGGTTGGCAGAAGCCGGGCTAACAGTGAGAGCTCACCCCACTCTCTGGATTCAGACTGCCAACCTTTCGGTCAGCAAGTTTAGCAACTCAGCGGTCTAACCCACGGCGTCGCTAGGGGGCCCTAATTGGAAAGTACAGGGGGGAAATAAAGGCAGTTAAGAGATAAAGGAAATAATTAAAAGTGCTGGGTTTCTGAACAGCATGACATTTAGGCAGAAGTTTAGTTTTACACCACCAGAGTGAAAATTTCTAATATTGTAACAGAAGTGAATTGCCTCTTTGAAAAATAGTTGAATGAACCGGTTGAACAAGAGATTGGGTAACTGGTTGCACCAACTATGTGAGTTACAGCTGTGCTACTGCTACACAATGGATCATATTGCTCTAACTCTACCCATGTACTCGTGGAGTGACATAAATACATATAGACAGTAGTGTCCTTCCAAAACATACTCAATTGTTGTCACTCCTCTCATATGTTTAACTGACATTGCATATGTGCTAAAAATAGTATGTGGCTAGATACAAGTTTTCTAACACAGGCTGAGCATTCCTTATCAGAAATTATTATGATCGGACATGATTTTGGAGTTTTTCAAATTTTGAATTACCTGTATTTGCATATATGTATATAATGTGATATCTTGGGCTGCATCTATAATACAGAATTAATGCAGTTTGATTTTAACTACCATAGCTCAATGCTATGGAATCATGGGAGTTGGAACTTTACAAGGGCCCCAACCTTCTCTGCAAAAGTGTTCGGCTGCTGATGACTCACCAAACTACAAACCACATGCAACATGGTTTAGATTTAGAGCTCACTGATGTGCATTAAAAGGGTTTAACTCAAACTTTCCCCATATTGGCCTGCAGCGTGTTTTCTTTATAATAGAGTCTGCTGGCAATGATACTACTAGTAGAGGAGGGAAATGAGGTGCTCAGGTGTTAGAGGAAGAACAACAAAGCAAGAGAATCTGGGGGATACTTATGTCTCTCACAGATGAAGACTCCTTTGAGGGTTTCTCAGAGAGTGAAATGTGTGAGGAGGAGCAGGGAGATGGGAGTAGAGGTGTCAAATGGATTACTCGGGAGCAGGAATCTGACGAAGAACGTCAAAGGAAAAGGATCTGGGACATACTTAGTGCTCCCACTGAAGATGAGGATTTCATTGGCTTTACTGGAAGTAATGGGTCTGGGAGTAGTGAGGATGAAGAAGAGCCATTGGATTGGACTCAAGTGTAAGAAGTCAGGAATGTGTGCATGCAACCCACATCCAGTGATATGTTTGACGGTTTTTCTGGGGATTGGCATTCTGGAGATACCAGGGATTCATGGGGAGACTTAAGTCTTGACAGAAGGTGGAAGAGTTGGAGAGATGGGTGTTGGTGCTCAGCTGTAATGGGTAAGACAGCTGATAGTAATGAGGAAAGGGTGGGGGACAGCTCAACAACGGATGATGAGTTGTAGGATAAATGAAGGCACTGAAAGTATGGAATTTTGCAGTAGGCAAAGTGTTGGTTATGTGCCTTGGGTTTTGCTGTTGTCGCTTCTCTTGTTGGACTTGGGTCCTGGAACTGCAGGTTGCTATATTCTTCGTGTGCTGACTGGCTTGGACTCTCGTAAGTGCGGATTTCCCCTCTCCTTGACCACGGACTGTTTCTGACGACAGCGCTGCTTTTTGGACTCTGTTATCTTCAACTGGAACTTCTTCGACCTTGGACTGATTTTGGACAACGGCTTCTCTTCACAGTGTTTTGTTTCGGCTTTATCTTTGAAGTGTGATTTTGGTGCATTTTCCTTGAACTCTTATTTAACCCGGACGTTTTGCCAGTATAATCCGGTTTATTTGCTTACTTTGTTTTTCAAGCTGCAAATTGCTGGAAACTTTGAGTTTTGGCCAGAGACACTGAAGGAAGTGTCTCTTGAGTCCTGTTTACTTTGACTTAATAAACTGTTGATTTGTTTACATTACTGTGTCTGGCTCTTTAAAGGCATCTGAGTTCCGACAGTTTTGGTGGCATGTAGTTTTTAGCTGCTGCAGTTTGAAACTAGTTTCAAACTGCATTCTATGGTCAGTGTAAATATATGCTGTCACCCTCTGAATGTGAAAACAGGAACATTAAAGATCAATAACAGGAAATATTTAATAAAGCACATAGTTAAATGCACTCTGTAAAGTCTAGTGATAGCAGTTTGGATGACTACTGTGATTTCTTAGCTTAGCTTTCCCCCCTCTGTTTCATTTCCTTGTTTTGTTCTCCCTTTGGTGTGGACTTTTCCATTTGTGCTTAGTTTTAGGGGTGGAGCTGAAAACTCCCCTGGCTCAGTTGGTTTAGCCCTTTTGCCTTGGAACTTGTCTAAAAGGCTTTCCCCTCCATTTTATTCCCATCATATGGAAATAAGGGGGTAGGAGGAGAAGTTAAGCTAATTTTAGAAAAAAGCAAATGCCACATAGTATATCTGAGCAAATTGGCTTAAATGCTTAAATCTGTTTAATTTTGGAATCATCTCCACATTTCATGTAATCTACAAGTTGAAACAGCTGAAGCATAAAATGTGTTCAAAATGGACCGAGTTTAAATATTGAGTCAATTGTGTCATAAATGTGTTTGCATATTAAGGCATTTAAATGAATTCCATCTTAAATACTAAACTGAAGAAGGAGGAGTGGCACTAGGGAAGGAAAAAAGAATTATGAGCAGACAATAAAATTACAAAAAGATAAATGGCTTTTCCACTGAAAGGTTGATTAAGGATCTTATCATATGCAAGGAGAGAAGCGTATTCTTCCCACTTCTATCTGCTGCTGGCACGGAGTCACTCAGAGCCCATCAAATGACACAGGGTTACTTCTGGTGGGACTATGTATAACTTTGTGTTGGCAGTGATGCAACAGTGTAGCCCAGAGGAGTCGAGTGTACACCTGACTCCAAATGCAACAGACATCGCTGATGGGTTCTGGGCTATCTGGGTGACCACCATTGGCTACCCCAAAACTGTAGAATGACCTGCCAGAAGAGCTCTGACATCTAAATTAGCTGTCAGAAATTAAAACACATCTGAAGAACTATCTCTTCCAGTAGGCCTACCCAGACAGTTTTCATGTTGAATTTTAAACTCACATCTTGTGTTTGCTATATTTTAATCTTTGTTCTGTATATTTTAATATATGTATTTTGTAGAAATATATTTCAATATGTGTATTTTATATGATGATTAAGTGTTTTTAGCTAGGTTGTAACCCACCTCGAACCAAGGAGAGGCGGTTTGGAAATAACATCATCATCATCATCATCATCATCATCATCATTTCTGATCCAAACCCTTCCAATTTAACAACAGGATAAGAAAGATGACAGTAATGGTTACCTGTTATTCCAGCCTATGCTATTCATGCACAGAACGGATTTCCTTTTTGGATGCATGGACTGGTATTAGAATTTTAAAACATCCCATTAGAATTGCTTATGAATTTTATAATACACTACAATTATATATTATTTTGATCTTGAGGCCACAATATGTATCTGCTTTCTCCGATATGCCAGAATTTGATGTTTTTATCAGTATGGCTGTTGAGTATCTTGTCACTGAAATGTGCTTGGTTGGTGAGTGCACATCTCAAAACTCCTAAACTCTAGAATTTCTTCTAAAAGTAAATCAGGTAGGATCAATCCTTGTTAGCTATGTAGTGGGAGATAAAAACTCCATGACCTCTAGTTTTTAACTAGACTGTCAGCATTATTTAATTATAGTTTTGCAATATTCAAAATTTATCCTACCCCTGTTTGGGGGTCCTGATGGGCAGAAAATAGGTACTTTCAATAATACAGATAATATTGTGGGCAAATTCTCTTTGTTTCCCTTCACATTGAAAAAATACAGTGTGTTAAGTTTAGTTAAATCAAGTATGTTCTATAGAAAGGTGGGTCACCATACTGATGTTCCTGCTTACATATCCTGAAGTGCCAGAATTACTTCTCTAATGTTGTCAGACCTTGAAGCAAACCCCATTTCTCTTGTTTTCTAAATACAAAGCCAAACTCTAGAAAGATTTAAGAAGACTTTTCATCTGGTTATTGATGCATCTCCCCACCCCGCCAAAAATGAGAGAAGAAGCTCTTTTGAGTTTTGTTAATGCCTCCAGCCTCCTTCTGTGCCTGCCTAAACCAACAGTTGCAGCAAACCTCCAAATCAACAGCCTTGTCAGAAGGAATAATCTAAAATTAATGTGCGTTTGTCTCCATGTATTACCATTCACGACAGGGATCCTTTGCCTGCACTGGCTACAAACCGACAATCCTTCAGAAGCTGTTTGTTCATTGCCAAGGTCTAACAGCTGATAGAGAGCAGAGATAAAGTGAGGAGTCTGATTTCAAATGATAAGGACAATGGCTCCTGACACCCAAGACTCTACGTGAATTTTTGGAAGCCTTTCTGAAGACCTACTTTCTCCCCTTCCTCTCAGTGTTTGTTTTATTCCCACTGGTGATTTTTAACTCACTTATACAAGACACTCAGAAGAAACATCTTGATCAGCTTTCAACTTTGTGTGTATGATACAAATGAAATAAACTCACCATGATTGAACATGAATCATGCAAAATACGGACACCTCCAGAATTTGAAGCTTCCGACACAATGTTTTCCTTTTAGATTCAAAATAAATATGTGCTGGCTCAATAATCAAGAGCTGGATTGCTTTGGTGCCATATTGGAAAAGCACTAGCAAGATCCATGCACATTGAATTTAATTATCAATTATAAAGATAAACAAAGAAAATTGTATATTGATATATTGGTAAAAATGTTTCCAGAAGTTCGTTTTATACTGTAAAGCAGTGTTTCTCAAACTCTGCTCCTCCAGATGGTTTGGACTTCAGCTCCCACAATTCCTAACAGCTGATATTGTACTATGCTAATAATATAATATATTGTATGAAAATATATATTGTAAGCCGCTCTGAGTCCCCTTTGGGGTGAGAAGGGCGGCATATAAATGTCGTAAATAAATAAATAATAAATAAGCTGGCTGGGATTTCTGGGAGCTGAAGTCCAAAACATCTGGAGGAGAAGAGTTTGAGAAACATTGCTGTAAAGAAATGTTTGTACAGTGGGATCACCATATTTGCAGGGGCTTGATTCTGGGAAGCATGCATAGATATGAAAAAATGTGGATGATTGAGCCCTGCATTGTTAAACAGTGGTCTACACGTCTCCTTCAGTTCACATCACTACCATTTAATAAAATGGGGCAAGACAATCCACAATTGGTTGAAAGTGCAGGCCCACTGTATATGTGAAGGTACTGCTTTCATGAACTTCAAAAGATTAGCTCCTTTGAAATGAACAAAACAACTACTTTTAAATTTGAAGCTGTCAAAATGCACAAAGTAGAAAATTCTGCTATTAAGTTGCATTTATGGTTTTGAGAATCATTCATTATCATTTCTATCCTTATGAATCTCATAATTCTTTCTTTCATAGACCAACACACACATACAAACACAGAGAAAACAGGCCTAAGGCTTCAGTAAATCATTCTTTAAATACTCTAGAATTGCCTTGCTAAAAAGAGAATGATATATTTTTTAAACTGCATTATTAACATTTTCCCTTAAGGAACCCAAATTACCATCAGAACGGTGCAACCATATGCATGCTACAGACATAATTATACAATGGATAAGTGTATAGAGCAATTCACCATCATTGTGCTATTGAAATCCTTACAACAATGGTATGGCAGATAAAAAAAATGCTGTCTCCATACAAGAGGAGGCGGCAAAAGAAATGGTGTAATTAATTCATCATGGCAAAAGTGAGGTTTAAATCAGGAATTTTTGATCCAAGTCTTAATCTCTTATCAACTGAGTTCGCTTAAGGCCCTCCCACACAGCCCTATATCCCAGAATATCGAAGGAGAAAATCCCAAATTATCTGAGTGTGGACTCAGATAACCCAGTTCAAAGCACATATTGTGGGATTTTCTGCCTTGATATTTTGGGATATAGGGCTGTGTGGAAGGGCCCTCAGTATACTTACCGAGTTTGCTAAGTATAAAAATGAAAGAGGGCACACCTTTCTCCCACAGTTCAATGAAGACTGAACATATGCAGTGGTGCACGGGGAGGTTTCATCTGCAGGGAGGTTCATCCACCATGTATCCGATTATATAAGAAATGGCCATTGGCAGCCCTGCGTACAACAGAAACTTATGCTCAACATGAACCATAGCTGGGTTGTTTACAAGTGTGTGTAAAGCACCGTCTGCTCTACATCATGTTGTACCAGATGGAAAGAGCATATTATAACTGGAAAAGAGGGAACGGAGGTTAGTATAGAGCTAAATACTTATGTTTCATTTCTAAATGAAAGGGAAGCAGTTGTCCCCCCCCCCCCCCCCCCGGAAACACCTGCCAGTAGTAACTTCCCTCATGAACTCAACTAGCTCTGAATTTTCAGGATGTGTCTCAGAGGAATGTTGCTTGTCTTTATCAATACCTTGAATATCTGACAGGCTATTTGGCCATGTGTGCTACATCCCTCCAGCACAGAGCTCAGAGCTTAGCCTCCAGTATCTTTTTCTCTGCTGAAGAACCAAGCCAAACATAGCTCCAGCATCTGATGGATCTCTCAGCAAGTTGCCTGCAGTCATATTGGGAAAGTTGAACAACATGAAAAAGAGCAGGATACACGAGGGAGCGTTCCAGGCCTTTTCCACATGATCAGTTCAATCAGTTTTGGTTTAACTCAGCTTGAAGATTTTCTTAAACAAAAAAAGCTGTTGTAGCACAGCAATTGAGGGCATGATCTGGGAAAGCTTCATGATAAATAGCCTCCTACACTTAATCTAACAAGGTGGACTGAGACATGCCACTACTTTGCTGCCCCAGATTCCATCTATACTGCCAGATAATCCAGTTTCTAAATCCAGATTATCTGCTTTATATAGAAATATAATCCAGTTCAAAACAGATAATCTGGATTCAGAAACTGGATTATATGCATGGTATATGTGAAAGAGATCTTTGAATCCTCATGGACAACAATTTAAACATGAGCTAACAATGTCATGTGGCGGCAAAAAAAAAAAAAAGCCAATGGGATTTTGGCCTGCATCAATAGGAGTATGGTGTCTAGATCTAGGGAAGTAATGCTACCCCTCTATTCTGCCTTGGTTAGACCACACCTGGAATATTGTGTCCAATTCTGGGCACCACAATTGAAGAGAGATATTGAAAAGCTGGAATGTGTCCAGAGGATGGCAACTAAAATGATCAAGGGTCTGGATAACAAGCCCTATGAGGAGCGGCTTAAAGAGCTGGACATGTTTAGCTTGAAGAAGAGAAGGCTGAGAGGAGATATGATAGCCATGTATAAATATGTGAGAGGAAGTCACACATATTTCCCTGGTGACTAGGACACAGAACAATGGCTTCAAACTACAAGAAAGGAGATTCCATCTGAACATTAGAAGAACTTCCTGACTGTGAGAGCTGTTTAGCAGTGGAACTCTCTTCCCTGGAGTGCGGTGGAGGCTCCTTCTTTGGAGGTTTTTAAACAGAGGCTGGATGGCCATCTGTCAGGGGTGCTTTGAATGCAATATTCCTGCTTCTTGGCAGGGGGTTGGGCTGGATGGCCCATGAGGTCTCTTCCAACTCAATGATTCCATGATTCTATGATTCTTCTCCTGTTTTTATGATTCTATGATTCTATGTAGGGTAGTGTAGTGTAATGGTGCTCCATGCAGTCATGCCGGCCACATGACCTTGGAGGTGTCTACGGACAATGCCAGCTTTTCAGCTTAGAAATGGAGATGAGCACCAACCTCTAGAGTTGGACACGACTGGACTTAATGTCAGGGGACAACCTTTACCTTTACCTAGTGTAGATAGGGCTCTTGACCTAAACATCGGTATGCCAAAACTCAGGTGAGTGTGGGAATACTTTTTGTTCTACCGCCCCCATAATTTCCCAGATAGCATGAGAGATTCTGGGAGTTGTAGTCAGAAAGATAACATTTCAAAGTTCAATTGTGCACTGTGCAGATAATCCTAGCCCAAAAAACTCACAGCAACCCAATTCTAGTATTGTTTACCAGCTTATTGTAAAGGTGGCTGAGATTGTATAAAATGCATGTTAAAAAGCACCAAGTCAACATATTGCTATCAAGGTGGAGAATCTGGGCCATCCATCTAAGGTTAAATATTTGGTTGGTCACTAATGCATTCAAATACATGCCGGTTCAGCTTCAAGCTGTTTGGCAGGTAGTATGAAACTACCCAGACTGAGGGCCTGTACAAACAGTACCTTTATCCCAGGAGCTTCCGCAGGAAAAGGAGGGTGGCCAGATGCCATTTCCTCAACACACAGGAGGAAGCGCTACAAACAGCAAAAAATGCAAGATTTTAAGATGCAGGAATATCCCGGTTCTTAGCTGAAAATCCGCATCTTCCAAAGTCTTTATGTCCCTGCAATCAGAAATCATGGGATTTTTTATTTAGATTTGTTCCCAGGTTTTTGATGTTTGTTCCTGATTTGTTGGTTCCTAAAAAGAAAGTGACAGTTGAGTAGAAGGCAAAATCTTTGTTTGTGTACCAGAAACTTCATGAAATGTTTGGAGGGCACATTTTCTCTAGCCAAGACAAAGTTGTGGCCCCTTAGTCAATGTTGTACATCTTTTCACTATAAGAGCAATCAGGAACAGACATAATTTAGGAACAACACCCTGTCTGCGCAGATGGCCCAGCAGCTTATATAACCCAGAAACGGAATGTATACAATGATTTGCATCTGGGGGGATGCTACTTGTTGATCTTCCTGAATTTTTCAGTGGCTATGATTCTGATATTGAGGCCCCTTCCACACTACTCTATATCCCAGATAATACTAATACTACTACTACTAATAATAATAATAAACAACTTTATTTGTATCCTGCCCTATCTCCCCAATGGGGATTCAGGGTGGTTAACAGCATACAGCAGCAAATATTCAGTGCTGTAAAGTGCAACAAATAAATAAATAAAACTAACATAAATTAAATAATAATACAAAAAACATCTGATTTAAATTATTTGCTTTAAACTGGATTATATGAGTCCCAACTGCCTCATAATCTGGGATAAACAGATAATATGGGTTCAGATCCTGGGATATTGGGGCAATGTGGAAGGGGCCTGTGTGGCCTGACTCCACTAGATAGAAGGAGGAACTGTGTAAAAGACTTCCCAGTCCTATTTCTGTGGTCAGCCCCAGAGGATCACATTGAGAAATTCTTTTTCTGCCTTAAATGATCAGGTGCCACAGATTCACTCTCATTTCCTATGTGTTTCTGTCATGATTTTATTAAATTGTTGTTTTTAAAAAATATTTTATTATTTATATAGTTTTACATCAGGTAGGTTGTGGCCAATACCCCCAAATAACATATAAAACAGCTCTGTACTTAAGCAAAACAATACGTCTGAGAACCACATATGTAGGGCTGATTGGGGTAAATTGTAAAGGTGATAATGAAATATGATGTATATACTCAGCTTGATCAGTTTATCAGTTTTACCATGTCTCATCATATGTATTTACTGTATTATTATAAGTGTCTTATTTTAACTTACTACGTGGAGTGTGATCAGGTCTTGTCAAACCTTGTTGTTCTGCTTCTTATTGTGATATGGCCTAAGGGCTAATCAATAAAATTACTACAATAAATTACTACATCAGGTAGGTTGATTTTTGGCACATTACCATGCTATCTTTAGAGGGTGGAATATAAATATTTAGAAAGAAAGATAGACAGATAGTGAGATAGACTGACTTGATTTATCTTATCTCCAGAGTTGATGCTATATGCCCAAAGCAGGATTATGTAATTTCCTCGGTATTCTACATATTTTTAATATTCTTTTTCCAACACATTTTAAGAGCTTGTCCAAAATATTTGGCCCCGAGTTTTAAAATGCCAAAGAATGGGAGAAATGGGATTGAGCTGTGGCACAGATAGTTAGTAAACAGCTACATTAAATCACTACTGACCGAGAGATCATTAGTTTGAAGCTAGCCTGGGTTGGAGTTAGCTCCTGACCATTAATAGTCTTGCTTGCTGTTGACCTATGCAGCCCAAAAGACAGTTGCATCTGACAAGTACAAAATTTAGGTACCGCTTTATGTGGGGAGGCTAATATAAACTAATTTATGACACCATAAAACCTTCCAGCAGCATGCAGAAGAATAAGGAAGTTATGAAAGGACTTGATGTCACAAGTGGACAGTGAAATGGCAGCTCCCCCTGTGGCCAGAATTGAGCATGCCCTCATGAAGCCAGAAAGCCAGAATGTTAAATGCCTCTGTGTTTGTTTATATATGTTGTATGTCCAAATGGCATTGAATGTTTTCCATGTGTATGTGTATTGTAATCCCCCCTGAGTCCCCTGTGGGGTGAAAAGGGAATATAAATACTGTAAATAAATAAATAAATAAATAAATAAGACTATCATGTACAGTTATGTCAAATATGACAATGTTTGCAGGAAGTGGTGAGTAAGAATTTATCTCACTCTTATATATATATATACATACACACTAAAAATAGAGAGAAAGAAAAAGAAAATGGGAATAACTTTATGGTACTATAAAGTGGCACTATAGATTTTAAAGAGAGAAATGTGGCACATGCATCAAAAGAACCTGCCAACTGGTAAGTATCCACATTAATTTTACAAAAGCTAGTATTTCACTATCCGCATGTCACCCATAATTTAATGCTGCATGCAAACTGGATTACAGATTCTGACATGACAAGAAGCTAACAGCATTAGCGGACCCTTGAAATAAACAAAGAACATCTGCAGAAGGAGTTACAGTGTTGATACAAGAGGTTCTTTCATACTAAATTTCATATTCAATTAAAAGAAAGGGGAGGACACAGCAAGCCAAAATTAGACGACATGTTTCAGTACAGAAATGTTTCACATAAAGGCATAAGACTTGGTAGCTTCCGCAAGGGAATACAACATCTAAATATTCAAAGTTGCACATATGCTTCCAATAATAATGGTGATAGCATTTCCATGATAGTAGAAAGGCACATTTTGTGACACAGCTGTGATCCATGTTAAGCGCTTACAAGTGTCAGAATAGAGACATATGGTCCTTTTGTAACAGGGATATTGCACAGCCTGGGATGCTACTTGTTAGGTAACTCATTATGAACTCCCAAAGGTAGCCCATTATCATTAATGTCACAAAAAGCAATGTGTACAGAAAACAGATCTGTGCAAAAATAAATCCCAGGACAGGACCAAAGAAGTGGATGAATCTTCATTAGATCTTTATTGTGAAATAGCCACAATATTGTCATCTTTAAGTGTATCTATCTAAATATTGCTGCTATTACTTTGAAATAAAGCTGTATGTGACATCATTCTAGAGAGTGGACTAAACACTTTAGACCAGCAGGAGGTGCCCCACCTCCTCTGGGGTTTTTGCTATTATTATTATGATTATTATTAATAATATTTTGCAGTGTGAGATATGGGTTTATACAAATACTCTCCATCTATATGCCTTTGGCCCAGCACATACCTGATATATTTTATATATAATAGAAAATATAATATGTACACATTTCTTGGGACTCCGTGAGAAAATTTTGCTTCAAAAAGGGCTCCACGGCTGAAAAAGCTTGAGAATCCCTGCTCTAGACTACAACCTTAGCCACTCAAATTCTAAATTTGAAATACAGCACTTCAAAATCTACAATCGTCCACATGGGTGGCTGAAACAGTGACACCTGTGCCTTCTGATGGTTTGAATCATGCATAAAATTAGTTCAGAAATTAGTTCAGAAATGTCATGTACAAAATTACATTCAGGCTATATGCAGGAGGTGTATATGAAACATAAATATATTTCATGTTTACACTTGGGTCCCATCTCAAAATATCTCATTGTGTGATGTATCGATTGTACATGACTCCTGAAAAGCTTTCTAAGATGTCTAAAAGGTTTCCAACACTTCCTGGAAATGTAAACAGCAAGTGGGGTCTTTCTGCTATTTGTGGTGGACATGTAAACATGCCAAGAAATACTGGATTCAAATATATAAGGTAATCAAGAATGTTTTTTGGGGGAAAATATTCAGTTAAATCTAAGACTTTTCTACTTGATCTGACTAAGGCTCCATCTACACTACTGGATAAAATTCAGATTATCTGTTTTGAACTGGATTATCTGGCAGTGTAGACTCATATAATCCAGTTCAAAGCAGATGATGTGGATTATCTGATTTGATAATTTGGATTATATGGCAGTGTAAAAGGGGCCTGATATAAACCACTATGACAGTCTGTTGCAATATATTATGATAGCAGCCAGATTGCTCTATGCACAGAAATGGAAGAATTCAGCAGCACCAGCAATGGATGATTGGATGATAAAAATGATTGACTTGGCTGAGATTAACCTGTTTGCTAAAATAAGAAAAACTGGATTGTTCTTGAAAGACTGGAATTTTTGTTTACTTTTTGTATGAGGAAGCAAAAGACATGTCAGTTTTGAGTTTTGAAGAATAATTTGAGGATTTTTTTGTTTGAGAAAGGAGTCAACATTGGGAGGCCTAGAGGGTGAAGTTTATGTTGTTTTCTTTTCTCTAGGTACAGAGGTCATCTACTTTTACTTTTTCTTTTCTTCTTTTGTTTTGTTTTCTTTTTTCTTGGCATTTTTGTATTTCAACTCTATATTTCTTTAAAAACTTTTACAATCAAGTTTTTAAAAAATCTACTTATGTGCATATATGCAAGTAAGGGTGTTGCAGAGTGCAAGAAAATCCAAAATCCAAACACTTCTGGACCCAATTATTTCACATGAGGGATACTAAAAGAATAGGTAAAGGTAAAGGTTTTCCCCTGACATTAAGTCCAGTTGTATCCGATTCTGCGGTGTAGTGCTCATCTCTATTTCTAAGCCGAAGAGCTGTAGGTGTCTGTAGACAACTCCTAGGTCATGTGGCCAGCATGACTGCAAGGAGTGCCATTACTTTCCTGCCGGAGCGGTACCTATTGATCTACTCACATTTGCATGTTTTCAAACTGCTAGGTTAGCAGAAGCTGGGGCTAGCAGCGGGTGCTCATGCTGCTCCCTGGATTTGAACCTGCAACCTCTCAGTCAACAAGTTCAGCAGCTCAGTGCTTGAACCCACTGCACCACCGGGGGCATAGTTAGGGGTAATAGCCCATTCCCGAGAATGATAATGTTAGGGTTATAACAAAAGTAATTTAAAATATTTCACCAAATTACAAATTCCTGATTCCATAGGAAGGCGCCATGGCTATTAAAGTAGTATCAGATTGCTGTAACTATGGAGCCATATACAATGCCACATAATACAGTTTGAAATTGTATTATCTGGTCAATGTAAGCTCATATAATGCAAGTTAACTGCATTGAACTACATTATAAGAGTCTACACTGACTAGATAATGCAGTTTCAAACTGCATTATATGGAATTGTAGATGTGGCCTATATAGTATATATGCATTCTTGAGTTCACTAACTTTTATGGAGTGAAGCAAAAGGAGAAGAAGGAACATGTATAGGATGTTATCACCTAAATACTATTTTGGCCAGTATAGATTCGCCTAGTCTTCATTCCAATCCTTTCTGCAGCCTTCAATTTACTTCAGTCTTTTCAAAGATGTGTTTTTTGACATAAGGATAGCAGTGACAAGCAGGTTAACCTATTCCCTCAGTGGGGCAATGCATTAAAGCCTTGTGCTGGCAGGATTTCTGACCAGGGGAGAGCAGGGTGAGCTCCCTCTGTCAGCTCTAGCTCCCCATGCGGGGACATGAGAGAAGCCTCCCACAAGGATGGTAAAACATCAAACATCCATGCATCTCCTGAGCAACGTCCTTGCAGACAACCAATTCTCTCACATCAGAAGTGACTTGCAGTTTTTCAAGTTGTTCCTGACACGAAAAAAACACCTGACTTCACAAATTCAACAATTTTCATCACTCCTTTTGCTTATTGTCTTTCTTTAATTTGGATTACAACTTTTTTTAAAAAAGAAAAATGATAAAGACACGCATACTGAAAATATCAAGAATGATGTTATATTAATGAAAGAAAGAAATATTTTAAAACCCACTGTTTTTCGGGACGTCAGTATTTGTGTAACTCTTTTCTCTCCCACTTAAAACATTTCCAATTTAAATCACATTCAGTTTAGTATACACCTATAACATTAAATTTTAAAACAATCATGGGAGTTATGACAGAAATCAGGCTATTAGCACAATAGAAAGAATGAAATCACTTTTAAAAAGATTTATCGGAGAAATAGGAATACAAATGGATGTTCATGAGAAATGTAATTATTCCTTCTCCACTTAGATGACAACATTCTACCAGAGCTTTCAGTTACCTTTAAGGGGACTGAATACAATGACATGCCAAAGCCATTTTAGAGCATTACAATTGCTAAATTATAGGTAGTTTGTTTCAACCTTCATTGCATTCATTTTTTTCTTGAACATAACTTTACTGATGAAACATAATGAAATATACATACAGAATAGTACAGATTGAAACATAATGAAATATACATCGTATAGATTGCAATTTTAAATGTAACTAACAGTGGAAGAGGAATGATTGTGTAGCAGATAGGATTTTTTCATGTAAAAGTACCTACAGCAACATTTCTTATCCTGGAGGTCAGGGTGCCTGGGGGGTCGCAAGGGGGGGGGGTCAGAGGGGTCGCCAAAGACCTTCAGGAAACACAGTATTTTCTGTTGGCCATGGGGGTTCTGTGTGGGAAGTTTGGCCCAATTCTATTGTTGGTGGGGTTCAGAATGCTCTTCGATTGTAAGTGAACTATAAATCCCAACAACTATAACTCCCAAATGTCAAAATCTATTTTCTCCTAAATCCACCAGTGTTCACATTTGGGCATATTGAGGATTCATTCAAAGTTTGGTCCAGATTCATCATTGTTTGAGTCCACAGTGCTCTCTGGATGTAGGTGAACTACAACTCCAAAACTCAAGATCAATGCCCACCAAATATTTTTTGTTGGTCATGAGAGTTCTGTGTGCCAAGTTTGGTTCAATTCCGTCGTTGGCGGAGTTCAGAATACTCTTTAATTGTAGGTGAACTATAAATACCAACAACTACAACTCTCAAATGACAAAATCACCCCCCCCCCCAATCCCACCAGTATTAAAATGTGGGCAGATCGGGTATTTGTGCCAAATTTGGTCCAGTGAATGAAAATATATCCTGTATTTCAGACATTTACATTACGATTCATGACAGTAGCAAAATTACAGCTATGAAGTAGCAACGAAAACAATTTTATGGTTGGGGGTCACCATAACATGAGGACCTGCATTAAGGGATTGTGGTATGAGGAAAGTTGAGAACCACTGACATACTGCTTATTTTTTAGATTTTAGCATAGTTGAATATACAGCGGAGCTGGAATCCTCATATAAGTAAATTCTTAGGGGGACATTCAATTGACTTCTTCTTGAATGCAGACTATGCCCACTTCAAGGCAGAAAAATATGCCCAAATTCATCCATAAGGGTCAAGCCAAATGAAGAGTGGTTTGCTTTGATATAGATTGCATCAGGAGATTTTAAGCAGGGATATCCGTAATCATGGGTGTAATAGGAAATGTTGATACGTTCATTGGGTGGTATGTGAAATGTGGCCAGTCCGTGTAGATGAAAGCTTTCAGAGTTAAAATACATCAATGCCTAAAGGAAAAAGAGGAGGGCAAAGTTTAACATCTTGAAAAGATGAAGGGGGGAAATGCCTAAGCCTACAGCTATAGGAAAGAAGGACAAGCCTGGCAGTAGAAAGTAATAATAGTACCGTGCCTCCAGCTACAAGAAGGAAACCAAACCCTGAAGCTAATGACTAATAAAAGAGGAGCCTGAAGATACAGAATGAAGCACCGCATATCAAAGAGAGCTGTCTGAAGATGACACCGCAAAGATTTCTCAGAAACTCCAAAGCTTCGTACAGTCCACATTGCTATCAAATGAAATCTCAGTTTAGTTCATGAATATCATGATAACCAGATTTGTGTTTGTTTCTACTACTCTGCCAAGGGAATGAAATGGAGAATTAAAGTTATTTTTAATAGATGTAGGCTTACGGAGTTATGATTATATATTTTTTGAATGACTTAGGCGTTTTGTTTTCTTTTTGCTCAGCTGGCATCTACTAAAAATTCCTTCTACAAAAGCACCATAACTGGAAGTAAAAACATGGGACTTGGTAAAATCCCTAACTGGAAGCAAGAAATATGCGTTACTAAATTACACCTTTCGCCCATCCTACCCAATTCTCTCTGGCATTTCCCCCCTTTTTAGAGAGTGGAAGGTGTGTGCATTGATTTTAAAGAGACTTGTCTGGGTTCTCTATGGCCCCATCTACGCTGCCATATAATCCAGATCATCAAAGGAGGCAATCCACATTATCTGCTTTGATCTGGATTATATGAGGTTGGATCTACATTGTCCTATATCCTAGGATCTAATCTCAGATTATCTGCATATCCCAGATTATCTAGCAGTGTAGACAATCCAGTTCAAACCAGGCAGGCATGTAGCCGAGGGGGGGGGGGCTTTGGGGGCTTCAGCCCCCCCCCCCGAAATTCTCATGGTGGCCTGCGAAAGGCCTTAGGTAAAGGTAAAGGTTGTCCCCTGACATTAAGTCCAGTCATGTTTGACTCTGGGGTGTGGTGCTCATCTCCATTTCTAAGCCGAAGAGCCAGCGTTGTCCATAGACACCTCTAAGATCATGTAGCCAGCATGACCGCATGGAGCGCCGGTACCTTCTCGCTGGAGCGGTACCTATTGATCTACTCACATTTGCATGTTTTCGAACTGCTAGGTTGGCAGAAGCTAGGGCTGACAGCGGAAGCTCATGCCGCTCCCTGGAATCGAACCTGCGAACTTTTGGTCAAAAAGCTCAGCAGCTCAGTGCTTTAACCCACTGTGCCACCGGGGGCGAAAGGCCTTACTGGTACATTATATAGACTGTTATGTTTATTCTGATCACCATGCTCAATATATCTCATATGCATGGGGGTATTGAGGTAATGATACAAATGGTTTGCTAGGGTAGACCCTCTTTCACTCAGACTCAGCCCCCCCCCCCGAATCAAACTCAGCCCCCCCGAATCAAAATCCTGGCTACGGGCCTGAAACCAGGTAATCTGGGATTAAATTCATATAATCCAGTTCAAACCAGATAATCTGGAATCACATCCTGGGATAGGATCTGTATATCCAGTCTAAGATCACCTACTACTGTATGTTTTTTTTTTCAAATTAGTAGATGTTTTTATAAAGAAGACTAAACCTGCTTTATGAAACTGCCAGTTGCTCTGTATGTGTGAAGTGGTAGTTTGGGACTGGTTGTTCCTCAACTTCTGTTTGTGATGACTCTTTTTGTAAAATGCACGATTATCTTTCCCATTCTATAAGACTACCAGATTTCCAAAGTTGATCTTGAAGCTTCAGGAGCAGCTTAGTTCACTTTGGGGACTTCAGAGAAAGCTTGTCAAAGCACCAATCATTGCAAAGTTGCCATCTTCATCTTTAATTTTAGGACTTTGACCAGAGTCCATGCCTAACCTAGACATTCATCACAAACCATACTTCCTTTAGAATATTGATCAATAAAATGTATCTGCAAAGTAGCTTAACAAATCTGAATTTCTAGGTTCTTGTGGGTTTTTTCGGGCTATAGGGCCATGTTCCAGAGGCACTTCTCCTGACGTTTCGCCTGCATCTATGGCAAGCATCCTCAGAGGTAGTGAGGTTCACTCACTACCTCTGAGGATGCTTGCCATAGATGCAGGCGAAACGTCAGGAGAAGTGCCTCTGGAACATGACCCTATAGCCCGAAAAAACCCACAAGAACCTAGTGATTCCAGCCATGAAAGCCTTCGACAAATCTGAATTTTAAGAAATGTGCTTACCATTTACGACCTTTGCTTTAATCAGATAAATTGTTTGCTTTTTTGCCACTAGAATAATTTTGTCAAAAAACAAACAAGAGATTTCCAGGGTTACAGTGGCTCCAACTGCATCTGCAAATGTTTGCAAACAACTTACACCCTCACTTCAACAGGCGGCAAAGGTTAATGGTTACTGGCCATTCATCAAAGACCCTTACATGCTTGTTCAGAGAAAGGTCTTTGAAAAAGAATGTTGTTCCGAATTTCCCTGAACATTTCAGGAGCACAGTGTCCCTGACCTCCATCAAAAGAATCAATAGTGTTCTCAGTTTTGATAGTTGGCTTCAATGCCCAACTACCTTTGTGAAAGACACATCGGCCCTGAACATGACCTGTGGAATATGTTTACGAGCACCTTCCCACAATATTTCATTAATGGTGAGGCATTGTGGACCAGAGCAACTGATTTGAAGTTATACTGTTTTATTGGAAAGGGAAGATAATAAAGACCCTGGCACCAAATACTTTCTTGGGACAAATTTGATCTAAGACATGACTGATATTTTTTCTGTCAATGGAAGGTTAAATAATTTTTATCAATTGAAGATTAAATAAAGAACCATTGTTCTTCAGTTCTGTTCTTGTGAGTAGACCACTAATCAGCACAGCTGAATTTCTATATGTGTGTGTGTGTATTCACACACTTTTCAGTAACTTGGGGTAGCTGGAGTTAAACTAGGTTTCTTTTTGCACTTTGACAGGTAACACCAAATAGATATAATGCATTGTTAATAATTCTCTCTGTTTCTCAACTGGAAAAAGAAAACATAGAGAAAATTGGGTTGTTGTAGGTTTTTTCGGGCTATATGGCCATGTTCTAGAGGCATTCTCTCCTGCCGTTTCACCTGCATCTATAGCAAGCATCCTCAGAGGTAGTGAGGTCTATTGGAACTAGGAAAGTGGGTTTATATATCTGTGGAATGACCAGGGTGGGACAAAGAACTCATGTCTGTTGGAGCTAGGTGTGAATGTTTCAACTGACCACCTTGATTAGCATTTGATGGCCTGGCAGTGTCTGGGGCAATCTTTTGTTGAGAGGTGATTAGATGTGCCTGATTGTTTCCCCTCTGTTGTTTTGCTGTTGTAATTTTAGAGTTTTTAAATAACGGTAGCCAGATTTTGTTCATAGAGAAAGATACTATTACTGGACATTTTCATATGCAAATAGATAGCATAGTACCCAACAGAATATGGTTATCCATATTTGGTAATGTAGAGTTGGACTCACTTATTGGCTATCTTTATGGTCTAAAACAGGGGTCCCAAAATCAAGGCCCGCATGCTGTATGTGGCCCTCCAAGTTCATTTACCCAGACCCCACACTAAACTTTAGATTTAGGGTTTCCTAAGTATGAAATGACTTGAAGGCATACAACAACACCAACCCTAATTAACTTGACTATTTCATCAGCCAAGAGCAAGCCCACATTTCCCACTGAAATACTGATAAGTTTTTATTGGTTTAAAGATAAAATTCGTTTTGTATAATTGTATTATTGTATGTTGTATTATTCTTTCTTTTTTGCAGTACAAAAAAGATATGTACAGTGTACATAGGATTTGTTTTAGTTTTCTTTAAAAAAATATAATCCATCACTCCAATAGTCTGAGAAACTGCTTTAAAAGTGTGAGGATCCTTGTTCTAAAACAACACATACATTAGTGTCACAATAGTACATTGATATTTAATTGACACACAACTAACATACCGAAGATGCCACTTATCTGCATATTGCTTATTCTTCAAACTAGAGTTCATGGAAGTTTAGTTGCTGATTATATAGTTGGAAGGGTGACATGAATCAAGATCCATAGCAATTGCTGCCACCAGTTTAATAAAATGGTTTGATTAAACAGTGTAATTGAACATAGGAATGGAATAATGGATGATGAGACTGGATTCTGATTTTACTGTTAAACATCAGATTGTTATTCTGATGTTTAATGATTTATTTTATAATTGTTTTTAATTGCCCTATACTTGTTTAGTGATGTTTTGCATCAATGTTGTTCACCGCTTTGAGTCACCTGAGGGCTGAGAAAAGCGGTATATAAATAAAGTAAATAAATAAATAAAAAAAATGACAATATACAAAAAACAAGAAAAGGAGAGACAGAAATAAAAAAGAAATCCAAATACACACAAAAAGAAGAGAAAACCCCCCCAAGAAAGATAAAACTGACTTCCAAGCTTTTCTTTAGCAACAATCAACCTACATTAATCTATAAGAACCTTCACTTCTCTCACACATTAAATCATCAAACTCCTTTTTATAAAGTACACTTATGAATAATTAAAATCAAAATTCACATATACACATGCACATTCCCTAGAAAAAGTCAACCAAACACATATACATATTTATTAAATGTAATCTGTATTAGTAATCTTCAACTATTAGTATTATTCCATTTCTAATCGAAATGAAACAAACCCCTATCATTTTACCTCTTTATATTTCTGTAGGTTACTTTCTTCAGTTCCTCGTTAAACATCAATCTATCAATCAATCTGTCATAACATCAGATGTGCCTTCAAACCATCGACAAAGAAAATTACTTCTTTCCCTTTATTTTCACTGTTAGTCACTCAATCTTTTAAGATAATTATTGTATGTATCACCCTCAATATTTAAAAAAAACCTCAGATCAACAAACTTTATTTTATGACCACTTTCTTTACATCAAATTATCATCAAACGGCAGTCAAGCACTGATAAGCTGCTTTTTTACCAGTATATCTCACCAGAGGAGGTAGGGGGAAAATACTTGGATTGGATTGTTTTGTGGCTAGCTACCATCATAGCTTCCAGCTGGTTCACAGGATGCTTATGTAGGAGCTCTGAAGCAAGCCTCATCTCTTTAATCCTTGTTCTGGCCTGGATTATGTGACTAGGTAGAAGCAGCCTCAGTTAAGTGGCACCTATCATTTTTGCTTTTGTATGAAGTTTTTCCTTTATACTCCAAACTGACCACTCAGTCCTATTTTTTCATCTGAAATTTGGTTAGGTTCACTAATTCTCTCATGACAGCCACCAGATCCTTGACTTTCATCCTGTCACCCAACAATCTGCTACATGCACAATGGAGGACCTCCTTGCGGCAACACCAGAGGCACCCCAAGTGGCCAGATACTGGTCAAAGGACATTTAATCAACTACCAAGCTTGCAAACTTTGTGTTTTGTCTGTTTGTTTGTTTTGTTCTGTTAGAAATGTAATACAATGGTCTGTTGCCCCTGACACAATAAATAACCCATCAATCTGAAGATCAAACTAAAGTTCTTAAAGTTTTTTTTTAAAAAATCAGTTTACGTTTTTCACATTTATCTTCCAGGGATTGCATCTTTATTCTTCTGTCTAACAAAATCTTGGCATATAAAGAGTTAATATTTTGCTTCTGTAGGGACTCCTCCGCTATGGTGTTGCCATGACCCAGGCTGCCATTAACCTTCTTTTGTTAAGATTGCTTTCAATGAGATGTGGCAACTCTCTTAGATCAGTGTCTTTCTTTAATCCATTTTTACTTACAAAGTTCTTTCAAAACCATCCAATCTTCCAATTTAAGAAAGTGACTTTCTTCTTCTGATGCTACAATGTCCTTTATCCACTTAAGTTCTTTCACCCGCTTACTTTTCCTTAGTTTTGTTAGACTTTCTGATTTTAATCTGTGGTCTTAAAACTTCTTGAAAGTATTTCTCAACTGTAGCACTGACGCATTGACATCACCATTGGTTTGAAGATTTCTTTTTATCTCTTAACTCTCAATATTAATAAAGAAATAGATTTTTAAAAACAGGGTGTTGTTGCTGGCTTTGAGTTCATTAAGGCTCAGCCACGGGGAATGATCTGGAGACCACTGAGGCATGGTTGCCCTACAGTTAGAAAAAGTGTCACTGATAGCTCTCCATCTCACCCAGGGTTTTAAAATTGTATCCTCTGTAATTGGCCCTGCCCACTCAGCTCATTTTTTTGTTATTTTATGTTATATCCTGTCAGGCCCATAGCCAGGATTTTGTTTCGGGTGGGGGGTGAGGGGCTGAGTTTGGTTCGAGGGGGCTGAATCTGAGTGAAAGAGGGTCTACCCTAGCAAACCTTTTGTATCGTTACCCCAATACCCCCATGCATATGGGATATATTGAGCATGGTGATCAGATCATGATATGAATAAACATAACAGTTTAAATAATGTACCAGTAAGGCCTTCTCAAGGACCACCCTGAGAATTTCGAGGGGGGGTGAAGCCCCCCAAGTCCCCCCCCCCCCCGGCTACATGCCTGTATCCTGTGTTTATTTTGTATTATTTTCTTTTGTTATATTTTATTGTATTTTATTTGGACTATTGCAATGTGCTCTACGTGGGGCTGCCCTTGAAGACGGCCCGGAAGCTCCAACTGGTACAATGGGCAGTAGCCAGGCTCCTTACTGGAGCAAACTATAGGGAGCATGCAACACCCCTTTTAAAACAGCTTCACTGGCTGCCAATAAGTTGCCGAGCCAAATTCAAGGTGCAGGTTATGACCTATAAAGCCCTAAACGGTTTGGGCCCCGCCTATCTCTGCAATTGCATCTCCCTCTTTGAACCGGCGCAAACTTTAAGATCTTCCAGGGAGGCCCTCTTTTAGCTCCCACCACCATCACAAGCATGGTTTGTGGGGACAAGAGATAGGACCTTCTCGGTGGTGGCCCACCGCCTCTGGAACACCCTTCCTGGAGAAATAAGACAGGCCCCATACCTCCCCTCTTTTTGTAAGCGCCTGAAGACTTGGTGGTTTAAACAAACCTTTGAGAATGACTAGTTCCAGCTCTGCCCCAAATACTGTAGTAATTGGCCATATCTTTTTCTACCAATTACCCAGGTCACTTTCTTCTGTTAGGCCCTGGAAATGTACAGCCATAGACTTTATCTAATTTCCTGGACCCTCTAAAATTGCACTAGCCTGGCCCGGCCTTTTAAACTGCCTTGAACAGGCAGGATTATTTTAAATATATGTGCTATTGTGGTTTTTAATGCTTATTTTGTCTTGTTAATTTTATGTTCTTGCTGTTCTCTTTGTATGTATTGATTATGACACTTGGAAACCGCTCTGAGTCCCCTTGGGGAGATAGAGCGGTATATAAATAAAGTTTTGTTGTTGTTTTGTTGTTGATGTATTATTGTATGTTTGTATTCTTTTTGCCTAGTTGTAATTGTTGGGCTTGGCCTCATGTTAGCCACCCCGAGTCTCCTTGGGGAAATGGTGGCGGGGTATAAATAAAGTATTATTATTATTATTATTATTATTATTACGTCAAATACCTGGAGGTCAAAACAAAGTATGAGATGTTACAAGCATGTGTTACACCTGCTGCTTCAGGTGTAGTGGATACAATTATCTCCTTGTAAATGATTTATGGCAGCAAAATCCCCTGGGCTAATCCTGTATTTCAGTCACAGAGAAATAGACATGTCCAGTTCTGGGCACCACAGTCCATGAAAGATATAAACAAGCTGGAACACATTCAAAGGATGGTAACAGAAATGATTAAAGGCTTTAAAGCCATGCCATATGAGAAGCGTCATAGGGAGTTGGTTATGTTGAGCCTGGGGAAGATAAAGTGAAGAGGTGACATGATAGTCATGTTTAAATATTACAAATTATGTTATATCAAAAATGGATCAGGCTTGTTTTCTGCTGCTCTAGAAATTAGGGGCACACCCATACTGATCACTTACTTGATCAGCTTCCTGGGGCCAAATGACACGTGAAGCGAATCAGTTAATGTGGAGCAAGGCTACCTTAATATAGCCTTGACCCACATTACCCAAAGTTGTGGGATGTTTGGAATTTGGAGTATCCCAGAACATTGGGCCATGTAAACAGTTGGATCGGTTCTGAGATGGAACTGACTCCAAGTGTTTACATGGCCATCTAGTGTTTCCTAGGCTTCAGAAGCATGGAGACATGGGCTGGCACTTATCAGCGGGACCCACATTGCTTCTGGAAACCATATTGACATGGAAAATGGGAGGGGATGGTAAGGGTGGCCAATTGGCAGTGCTAAATCCCCTCAGTGTCTGTGAGGTGTTGGGCCGGGGGGGGGGGGGGGTGGGAATTAATGTGAAAAGCACTCTGGCACTGATTCAGTGTATATTATGCTGGATCAGCCCTGGCTCAGTGGCTCAGTGTAGATCCACTCTAGGGCATGGAGCAATAGATTTAAACTGCAGGGAAGGAGATTCTGCCAAAGTATTAGGAAAAAACCTTATTTATTTATTTATTTATTTATTTATTTCAGATATTTGTACCCTGCCCTTCTCAACCCCCCCCCCCCCGGGGGGGGGGGGGCTCAGGGTGGCTTCCAGCCAGCAACAATTCAATGCCTCCAATGTACATATAATAAAATACATTAAAAATCCAATAATTACATACATTTATAACATTAAATCACATTAATTAATTAAAATCAGTTTCTGTTTCAATAACAGCCTGGTGGCCTTATCTGAGCCGAATTCTGTAGTTAGAAACTCCATTAAGCATGCCCATAGTCCATTTCCATTGCGATTATCATCATTGTCATTGTCATTGTCAGCAAGATTACCCGAAGGCCTGGTCCCACATCCATGTATTTAACTTCTTTCTAAAGGAAATGGGATGTCAATAATCTAATTTCACTGGGGAGTGAATTCCACAGGCTGGGGGCCATCACCAAGAAGGCGCTGACCCTCATCCCCGCCAAGCATGTTTGTGACAGAGGTGGGGCTGAGAGCAGAGCCTCCCTAGAAGACCTTAAATTCCGAGGTGGGACGTAGAAGGAGATACGTTCGGACAGGTACACTGGGCCAGAACCGTTTCTGATGGTAAGAGTTGAATCAATTGCCTTGGAGTTTCCTCCTTTGGATGATTTTACAAAGATGTGATGGCCATTTGTCAGGAGTGTTTTGCTTGTGTATTCCTACATAACAGGGGTTTGACTGTATGGCCCTCCCAGTTCTTGTGATTCTAAGTCTTTTACAGAAACTGCTAGACTTAAATATACATTTACTGTTAGCAACATCTATGTATTTATCATGGAAACCATGCATTGTGAAAATGCCCCCTTAGTCTTCCTATGCAAAATTTTCTTTGAAGATACTTTTTTTTCTTTTTAGGAGAAATGACCAGGGAATTTCCAGAACAGAGGAAAAAGAATTTCAAAAAAAGTGACAAGTTGTCTGTAGTGAGCAACCTTAAAATATGTAGCAATGCTTTGGCACAAGTCATCCTGGAGGGGTAGATTTGTTCCTGAAGTTTGTCTCAGAAGTGTTTCTGCATATATTAAGTGTTGCCTTGGGTCAATTTTAACTCAAGGATGCTGAATTTGCTCACTTTTTGAAAGAGTATTCATGCAGAAAGTTCAGCTGCACTTTAGGCAGTGTTTTTCTGTACCTGAACTAATTTATGTCAAGCAATTCTTCTTTCGGAGGTGAATAGTCCCAACCAAATAGAACAAGAGTATTCTCTAGGGTACACAACACAGTTTAGAATTAGCAGTCAGCCATCGCCTCCTCCAAGTTCAACAGCAAGAAGCTTTCTTACTTTTTCTGTCTCAGTCTTCACATCAATCAAAATTATTTGACAAAAATCCCAAATGGATGTTTCACATCACAGCAAAGTAAAGTTCCTACAATTAGGAATTGATTCTGTTTTCATGTGAACCTGATGACCTTATATCAACATTTTTATAAATCTGAAGTCTAAACCCACTTGCCTTCTGTTGTGATTCAGCAATATACAATTAAAATAAATTCACCAGATAGACGTACACGAAACCCTTTCTTTCCTCTTGGCTATTTTGCTACTATCACTACAACTCTTCCCTTACTTCCTTAAAATTCCTAGGATATCTAAAACAAACTTGCCCAAATTTCACTTTAGGCAAACTGGGAGCCCATCCAGACAGGCATTAGATTCCTTAGTATCCAAAGGACGCCTCCAGTAAAACTGAATAAATTCAGAACAAACCAGTGTAGACTCATATATGGCAGTGTAGACTCATATAATCCACTTCAAATCATATAATGAGGATTGTGCTGGCATGGCTGTGCCAGGAGATTTGAATTTCTTTTTCTTGCACTGTTAGTTTGCATGAATTTGGGCCATGCATTTTGCAATTGGGAAGCTTTCCCCACATTGCAGTCATAGGGCCAGCAACCTATCAATCATCGTTAGAGCCTTTAGATCCATCCCTTTCCCCAGTTTTGGAGGGAAAGGGGGACTTTTAGTTCAGTCTCACAGTTTGGAGCCTTACAGCAGGATGTGTGAGCTTTTCTCTGTCCCACCTGCAAAAAGCTTCACTTCTTACAGCTTTGCTGGGGTTAAAGAAACAGATTTACAGCCAGCTTTTGCTGGGGAAAAAGGAAAACCTCTACAGTTTTGTTGGGGAGTGAAGTTACAGTTCCACAGCCTTTGCTGGAGGAATACAGCCAGCTTTTGCTGAGGCAAAAGAAATAGTTCCTACAGCCTTCGTGGAGAAACTAAAGGACACCAGCTTGGCAGATCTACAACAACCATTGCCTGGTAAGGGACCACTCGGGCTATCCATAACGCAGCTTGGAACTGGGAGTTGGGGCCTCATGCCAGCAGGGTAAAGAAAGATTGCCCAAGGAGGGGTTGGAAGATTTCCCTAAAGAAGATAGGAACAGTTTATCAAGCAGTTGCCTATCTCTTGTTGGTAGATAGAGAAAGCTACTCGTTTTTCAAGATTATAGAGCATTTAATTAATTTGTTCGAAGATTTAAGCCTTAATAAAGAACCTTGTTGAACCTATTTTGAACCTCTACAGAACTTTGTGTTGGGAAACCTATGGGATCCTTTAGCTGAGGCACCTCGGAATCCCGTTGGGCATACAGAAAGCACGTCCTGTAAACAGACACTGTCATAGGCCCAGCGCGCGACATCACAAGGATTATCTGTTATGCTTGTATAGATTATATAGCAGTGTAGAAGGGGTCTGACTAGACTCTCAGTTATATGTCACCCATAGAGGATAAATGTAATTTCTTGAGAGTTAGAATTAAAATAGATCTAATACTATACCCCACAATATACCATAAACTCTGTATTGACTTGATATTAATACTGAAATGGGGAATTAAAAGCAAATAAAGACAAATAAAAACATACACTTTTTAAAAATTAAAAGCATTTATTCTTCAAATTTCAGTGTTTGCTTGAGAGTTTCAACTGCTTGAGATCTGGTTAACTGAGGGTCTACTATGGAATTCAAGGGAAACAGTTGCATCAACTAGATAATGTTTTCTGATTTCATTTTAAGAATTTAGTTGGATTTATGCATTTTTGAAACTAGCCATCTAGCAGTACTTACTTACTTAGGCGATCCCTCGTAGTCTGAGGATGGTGGTCCTCCAAGTGTAGTATCCTGGTGGTGGGTCTGTAGGTGACTGTGGAGCCCTATTCTTGATCTGCATCTTCTCCCATAGTGAGGGCATAGGTTTCCAGGTGGAAGGCGGTCCCGGTCGGGGTTGGCTTGATGCACTTTCCTCTTGGCACGTTTCTCTCTTTTGCTCTCCATTTGTGCCTCTTCAAATTCTACAGCACTGCTGGTCACAGCTGACCTCCAACTGGAACGCTCAAGGGCCACGGCTTCCCAGTTCTCAGTGTCTATGCCAGAGTTTTTAAGGTTGGCTTTGAGGCCATCTTTAAATCTCTTTTCCTGTCCACCAACATTCCATTTTCCGTTCTTGAGTTCGGAATAGAGCAACTGATTTGGGAGACGGTGATCGGGCATACAGACAACATGGGCAGTCCAGCGGAGTTGATGGAGGAGGACCATTGCTTCAATGCTAGTGGTCTTTGCTTCTTCCAGCACGCTGACATTTGTCTGCTTGTCTTCCCAAGAGATTTGCAGGATTTTTCGGAGGCAGCGCTGATGGAATCATTCTAGCAGTACCGTGATACCTCGACTCACAAGTGACCTGACATATGATTTTTTTTCAAAAAAACAAAACCAATTCTGACTTTGAGATGTGAGCAGTGATCTGACTTATGAGATGTGTGCACAGTGCCTGACAGAGGAAGACACTCTGTGGCCCACCAAAGGCCACAAGAATGCCCTGTGCTGGGTCTGGGGTGAGCTGCATGCCTGGCAGAAGAGGCCCCACTGAAGGCCGTGTGCTAGCCCTGCTTAAGATAGCGGGTACTCTTGTGCTAGTGCTACCTCTTGTGGTAGCACTACCTCTCAGGAGAGAGCTGCCCCAAACCTCACAAGAAGTAGTGCTAGCACAAGAGGTAGCTCTAGTGCAAGAGTGCCCGCCATCTTAAGCAGGGCCAGCTCACAGCCTTCAGCGGGCCTCCTCTTCCACTAGGTGCCAGGCATGCAGCTCACCACAGGCTCAGCGCAGAGCCTGCTTGGGGTCTTTGGCAAGCTGATCTATAGAGAAGAGCCACCCCAAGCCCTGTGGGGCCTCTTTCTCGATCTCCATCAGCTCAGCCTCCAATAGGTGGAATTGCTGGTGAGGCCTCCAACAGGGAGGGGCAGGGAGAGACTAAAATTGTTCATTTTACGATAATTTAAGAGCGACTGAGCTCTTAAAGAGAGATATTGTGTTGGGTTGGGAGGGGGTGATGGTGGTGGAATGGATTAATTGAATTTTGATGCATTTCAATGGGAGAATTTGCTTTGACATACAAGCAAATTGAGTTATGAGCTTGGTCACAGAATGAATTAAACTCGTATATCAAGGTATCACTGTACTAAGAAGAGATGATCCTTGCAGTAACTTAGAGATAGTCAAAGTGACTTAACAATTTATTTTTTCCACTTGTCTGTCTAAATCCCACTCTTGCTATGTGCCAGGCAGAAAGTGTCTCAAAGAGAACATGGTGGCCAGACTGACATTTAATGGTTATTCCAAAAGGAGAAAGATGTCAAGTGGAGATTTAGTGGGGAACTTCTGCAGCAGACTATTAATGTCACAAACCTGGATACCTTCAATGATGTCACAAATTTTACCACGTATTATGATATCATCGCAGCATGAACATTCTCTATATATGCTTGACAAGAATTACTAGATTGATCAAGTTTCAAGAGTTACCTAACCCACTAAATTGTATCATCACAGACCGGCAGAATCCAAAATGAAATCCTGGAATGAGAGTTTGAAATTGATGCCCCTCCATTACAACATTTATGCCTCAATCATCCTTTTATGGAGGAAAACGTAATTCTTCTAGTCTCTTGCATGCATATAGACGCATTGAAGAAGAAGCTTTTCAGTGTGTTTTTTTTAAAAATAAAAATGTCAACATGTAAGAAAGCAAGTAGTTATAAAAGTAGCTTTTGCTAGTTCTTTTGTTATTAAATAAAAGAAAATGCATAATTTAATCTTCCCACATATAATGAAAGCTTCAACTTGAAATAATAGTAATAGTTTTTAAAACTATTATATTATGGTGAATATAAATCCACTTTTTCAGATGCAGCACCAAATGGTATTAAGATATACATTATAAAGCATATTTATACAGTGTGGGTTGGAAGCCCCGGTGGTGCAGTGAGATTAAGTGCTGAGTTGCTGAACTTGTTGACCAAAAGGTCACAGGTTTGAATCCGGGGAGTGGAGTGAGCTCCAGCTGTTTGCCCCAGTTTCTGCCAACCTAGCAGTTCAAAAATATGGAAATGTGAGTAGATCAATAAGTACTGCTCTAGTGGGAAGGTAATAGCATTCCATGCAGTCATGCCGGCCACATGACCTTGGAGGTGTCTACGAATAATGCCGGCTGTTCTGCTTAGAAATGGAGATGAGCACCAACCCCCAGAGCTGGACACATGAGGACTTAATGTCAGGGGAAAACCTTTACATTTACTTACAGGGTGGGTGCAGCATAGAAAGCAATAGGATCCAGAAAGATGCCAATCATATTTTAACAATTTTCAAAGCAATAGGGAAGGTGATAAGTCTTTCAAATCTTTACAATCTTTTAATGTTGATGTGTGAAAGTAATAAATCTGCTTCCCAAAAATCAGTCTTCCTGTGTTTCAATGAGATATGATCAGAAGAGTAAAGCAACGTGTAAGATCTTTTCAGATAAAAACAGCGAAGGCTGTACAACTGATTCATCAACCCATTTGGACCCAATCCAGATTAGACTGGTTTGATGTGATTCTAGACTAGGTGCATATCCATTATGCATGGGCTCATCAAGGTCCAGAACAACTTGAACTAATCATAAGATTCAGGTGTCAAAAATAACCCTGGAAAATGTGACAGTATGGCTCAAACATAATCATGTATGGAAAATGTCAAGAGGACATGATCAGGAAAGGGCTTTAGTTTGCTAATTGACAGCTCGGCTTCCAGAATAGGGCAAGACTTTCACCAATAATTTCAAAATTTAAGGCTTGTGTGGAGAAACTGTCCAAAGTCCCTGAAATCTTATATTCCATTTTATTCTATTTTTCCTCATTCTTTGCCAAAGATGAACTGCATTAGTAGTAACTAGGCACTGGTCATGGGAACTCTTAGAGCTATGCATTGTGGAATGTGATGGGTTTCTTTGATGTTTGAACCTCTCAGATGTGGAGTTGAAGTTTCAGTTCAGTTTAATTTTTCTCTGCTTCTTAATTCTAGCCTTTGTTTTGTTAGCAGCCTTTTGGATTGTGTACTCACATCTATTTGTTGACTCGCCTGTTTAGTTTATCCTTAATCTCTCTTCCCCGTTGGCCTCGTCCTTGTTTTCTTAGCTCTCTTTTTTAAAATGAATTCTTATCAGTTCTACTGTGTGTTCAATTCATTTTAAAGTTTCACCTTTAAATCCTTGCACATCCCCATTAATCATAGTTGGTTTGGAGTCTGTCTGTTGCTTAAGAAAAGCTCACCTACTCTCCTCCCTCCTTTTTAACAATTACTGATTGTGTGTATAGAAACAGCAATTGGGATCACATATATTCACTTTCAATAAGCTGAATATGCATGCATTGCCGGGTGCACACATTAGTTTTTTGAAGTGAATTGCTTATTGATCAAAAAGATGAATTCTTCTGCCTTTTTAGTTTTCTTTTATGTGTATCTTTAAGTGAGCAAGCAAGTACATTACTACAATTCATATTTCTGTTCAGGAAACCAGCAGCATTTATGTTGTTGCCTCTGCTGCTGTTATTACATGGTTATTGTGGTGCAAATGCACTATTCTTTCACTCCCCACCTCAACCTGTTTTTGGATGAGAAAGCACTACATTTATTTTCGTCAGAAATACTTATTAGTTACATTTCTTTCACAGTAACCACCCCTCTCCATCTCCACTTCACTATTAGTTACATTTATTTAGCATTAACTAATGTATCTACCTCCAATTCACTATTAGTTAAACCCAGAACTAGATTATATGAGTCTACACTGCCAGATAATCTGGGATCAGATCCTGGGATATACGGTAGTGTAGATCCAGCCTTTGACAGACTATACTATCTTAGACCTACTACCTTATCAGACATGCCCTCCCCCTCCAGTAACGTTACAGCAGGGAGAGGAAGACAGCAAGGCGACTTGAGTTGCCCCATGAGCCAACTCTCCTCTTTCCCATGTGATGGGAAGGATAGAGCAATTGCTACAGGGTGCATGGTGCCCAGTCGCTTCCCCTCGTCAAACGGAGGGGGGGGGGGTGTCACATCAAAATTGTGCTAAAAAGAAAGAAAATAGTGCAAAGCTTACCTGTATCATGGGAGCTGCCTGTGATGACCAAATTTGTGCCATCTGATAGGCAGCATGTGAGGCCATAAAATAAGGTTTAAAAAGCGGAGACCAGCATTATTTTCCCTTAAAAACCCATCCAGCCTCTGTTTAAAAGCTTCCAAAGAAGGAGTCTCCACCACACTCCAGGGCAGAGAGTTCCACTGTTGAACGGCTCTCACAGTCAGGAAGTTCTTCCTAATGTTCAGATGGAATCTCCTTTCTTGTAGTTTGAAGCCATTGTTCTGTGTCCTAGTTGCTAGGGAAGCAGAAAACAAGTTTGCTCCCTCCTCCTTGTGGCTTCCACTCACATATTTATACATGGCTACCATAATGGTGATATTAATAATAATAATCTATATAAATAAAAATGTAATGTTTGTTTGTGGGATTAACATAACTCAAAAACCATTGGGCAAATTGACACCAAATTTGGACACAATACACTTATCGGGTCACCAAGTGACCATCACTCATAAAACACTGAAAAACACAGCGGAAGAGACTTTAAAAGCCAAAAAATAAAAAAAATACATTAGAACGCATGTGCAAAACCACATATATACACATATACACACATATACACATATTATACACACAAAACACATATACACAGACTGCGCCACAACAATGCGTGGCGGAGGACGGCTAGTACTACTACAACTACTAATACTCTCCAACACTTTAAGTTAAAAAAAACCCACTGTGTTATGAATGTTGTGTTAAAAGCCTCTTGAAAAATCCTTGTTGCAAAATGTTCAGGTATAAAATTTAAAGATACATGTTGCTAGCTGGCAAAATCAAACACCCTGATAGAATCTCACACTTTCTCTCTCTATTTTTTCTATAAAATAATCCAACCCTTTTGCACTTAACCCATTTCAGGAAGGAGAGTTCAATCTGTCTTCAACTAATATTGTCAAGTGTTATAAAAAACAGAGCAACCCACCTAATCTATTGCAATTTATAAACCAGATGGAACGTCCACAAGAGACTACTTTTATATAGAACATGACATGGTAGAACGGCATACTTTTTAACAGTGTAAACTACAGACTTCTTTTGACTCAATAAAAAATCTTTATTAGCTTCCGCTGGGATGTTCTCTGTGGCTTAGGTAAAAAATACTCCCGGCATGCTTCAAGAAAGGTTGAATAAAATTTTATGGACCTTTCTTACAAATGAAATCAACAACCTTCACTGAGCCATCATTCTCGCCTTAAGACTCAATATTGATCTTGGAAAGAAAAGATATATTTCTTGTAAGCAGATCACAGTTGAAAGTATATTATGGTGCTCTCCCTCTCTTTGTTGGTTAGGGTTTCATATCGGAACTGCCATCATTTTCTATTTATTTCTCTTGCTAACTGTTATTTTCTCTTGTGCTTTACTATACCAACCAGTATTTATTCTTTTTCCTAGTTGCAAGACTCAACCCTGTTCAGACATGAAACCTAAGGTATCCTTAGAAAACCAAACAGGCCAGACTCCTCAGGACAACTCCATAGCACCAGCTACCTTGAGGAGCCTTTGGACTCAGAGCAATGGGTTCAAATTACAGGAAAGAAGATTCCACCTGAACATTAGGTAGAACTTCCTGACCATACAAGATGTTCAAAAGTGGAACTCTCTGCCTCAGAATGTGGTGGAAGCTCCTTCTTTGAAGGCTTTTAAACAGAGGCTGGATGGCCATCTGTTTTGATTGCGCTTTTCCTGCATGGCAGGGCATTGGACTAGATGGCCCATGTGGTCTCTTCTAACTATTATTCTATGATTCTATGATCCAAGCAGTCCAAATTTAGGGTAAAGCACTGCAGGATTCCTGGCCAAGTCTCAGATCAATCTTCACTCTCACTTCCAGGAGCAGTTGATGAGACAATGTAGTTAGTTTCAGGATCCTTGAGAAAAGTATGTGATTTGGAGAAGTTGTAGGCTTGTTTATGTAGAAGTTTGGAACAGTGTGTGGCTGAGAAAGTGGTGGAGTCAGCTGCTCCACGAGCTCTCAATCAAGGCAATGCTGAATTGCTGCTGAAGCATCAGCAACTTGGAAGCTCTGGTGTGGCAGCTTTCCTGAACGAGGGAAGCTGCCAACTAGTTTTAAACACCACAATATGAGCTACAGTTTTTGAGTGCTACTGGAAGTAGTTTTTGTTAGTGAACTTCTCTGTCAGTGATTCTGTGAAACATGATAAGTAAAACCAGATCTGCCATTGGAATCTTTCCACATTTTTCCAGTATATGCACATTTTTTTAGGCCTTGAGAATTACATCTGGCATTGGCTGGGCGAATGAGGGCTTCTCACACAAATGCACAAGTAGTGGCAGGAAAAATGATTTTGGAAGTGGAGGATTGCTCCAGATAGGGAGAAATTACCCCTTATCTGTCCATCAGTGACCTCTAATGAAGTTGCAATAAGCAGGAAAACAGTAATCTTAAGACGGCTTGCAGATTTCTCATCCACGGCAATCCTGAGATTGATGCCCCAGCTCTTCTAAGAGAAGTGCCAAAATAGTGTTTTCTCCTGCTTTTCCGTTAATCAGCTGGACAGCTGCTCTGGGTCAGGCTGAAGGCCATATGGAGTTCTGGGGCTGACATCTGTGCACCTTGATGTATGCAAGAAATAAGTGAAGGAAATGAATGAGAACCCCATCCAAGCAGTTAGATCCAGGAGTTTGTGACAACTGATTTGTCTTTCATATGAATTTTGTTTTATTAAAAATATATTATCTATCATCACTCCCTTTGTGCCATAAAATTAAACATGGTTTTCAACATGGTGTAGTGGATTGAGTGTTGGACAGGGACATTGGGGGCCCTTCCTCACAGCCCTATATCCCAGAATATCAAGACAGGAAATCCCACAATATCTGCTTTGAGTTGGGTTATCTGAGTTCACACTCCGATAATGTGGGATTATTCTGGTTTACAAGGCTTGGCCCCATGTAAGCTGCCCCAAGTCCCCTCGGGGAGATGGAGATGGGGTAGAAAAATAAACTTCTTCTTCTTCTTCTATAGGGCTGTGTGGAAGGACCCTTGGAGATGAGGTTTGGATCCCTATTCAGCCACGGCCATGGCCCATTCTACACTGCCATATAAAATCCAGATTATCTGCTTGATTAAATAGCAGTGTAGACTCATGCAATCCAGTTGAAAGCAGATAATGTAGAATATTTGCTTTGAGAATCTGGAATCTATGGCAGTGTAGAAGGGGCCCCACTGGATAAATTTGGTTAAATCACACTCTCGCCATTTAGAGCAGTGGTTCTCAACCTATTGGTCCATGGGTGTTTTGGCCTACAAATCCCAGAAATCCCAGCCAGTTTACTAACTGTTAGGATTTCTGGGAGTTGAAGGCCAAAACATCTGGGGACCCACAGGTTGAGAACCACTGATTTAGAGGAAGGCAAAGGCAAACCCCCTTTGAAGAAGAAAACTTCCTGGTCTCAGAATCACCGTAAGTCATAAATGGAATGTAGGTACACAACAATTACAATCCACTTTAAGTTCCTAAGTAGGGAAATGGTGGGGTAAAAATAAATATTTCACCCAATGCAAACAACGACATTGCAAAACTTGTCACCCTACAGCATGCATTGTTTAGGTAGCACACAGATACCAGTTCTTATACAGCAACACATATCATTGAATATTATACACGTGTATTGAGGGAATGATAGTACAGTTTGGTCCCACTTTGAGTGTATGGCCTGAACGGGAGTGTTTTATTCCAGTTTGCTTTAGTTGACTGGCCACTACCTTGATGGAAAGCAGCCAAAGAACACTTATAATGCTACCTTGAATTCCAGATAAAAGGGGTGGCTAAGATCAAGTGTAGTATCTCTTCTTATCAGTTTAATATCTGATATGTTCTCTATTTGAGAACTATATATTAAATGGGTTTTTGGAAAAAAAACAAATTAATGAAGTCCTCTTGCCCAAATGACTAAAACTGTTTTTTTTTATATCAATGATGTAAGTTTCTTACTTACTTGTTAGTACTTTAGACATTTAAATAAATATTTTTGTATGAATTTAGCAATATAGAATTTCTGAATAATTCTAAATAAATATTAGGGCTCAATATGGAGCAAGGAGAGAGCTTATAGCAGTGTTTCTCAACCTGGGGGTCAGGACCCCTGAGGGGGTCGCGAAAGGGTCTCAGAGGGGTCGCCAAAGACCCCTTGGCTCAAAGGGGTGAGCCAATTCTATTGTTGGTGGAATTCAGAATGTTCTTTGATTGTAGTGCACTATAAATCCCAGCAACTACAACTCCAAAAAGTCAAGGTCTATTTTCCCCAGACTCCCACCAGTGTTCACATTTGCAGATATTTAGTATTTGTGCCAAGTTTGGTCCAGATCCACCATTGCGTGACTCCACAGTGCTCTCTGGATATAGGTGAACTACAACTCCCAAAATCAAGGTCAATGCCTACCAAACCCTTCCAGTGTTTTCCGTTGGTCATGGGGGTTCTGTGTGGCAAATTAGGTTCAAATCCATTGCTGGTGGAGTTCAGAATACTCTTTGATTATAGGTGAATTATAAATCCCAGCAACTACAACTCCCAAATTGCAAAATCAGTCCTCCTCCAACCCCACTAGCATTTACATGTGGGTGCATTGGGTATTTGTGCCCAGTTTGGTCCAGTGAATGAAAATACATCTTGCATATCTGATATTTACATTATGATTTATAACAGTAGTAAAATGACTGTTATGAAGTAGCAAAAAAAGCAATGTTATGGTTGGGGGTCACCACAACATGAGGGACTGTATTAAGGGGTCATGGCATTAGGAAGGTTGAGAACCACTGGCTTATAGTCATCTGCCAACTTCATAGGGACCACCACCTTTCAAGGAAATGGGTCCTATGCCTATTACCAACTCTGGCTTTCTGTTCACATAACATTTAAGTGTTCTGTAAATTGAAGCCATGAAACAAACACCATTCAATAACTGTGTGCCATACAGATACAAAGATATATTTTAAAATAAGCAGAAAATTTATTCTACAGTTCAAATTGTCTAGTAGGTAAGGCTCCACAGTTGTGAATTAAATATAACTCCATATATTTTAATGGAACTTGTTTAAAGGTATAACTCACCACATGAAAGAAATATGGTACTGCTTCGTGTGGTTTTTTTTTTAGACTGCACAACTCTCTGTTCCATGTTTATTCTGGGATGTCAATGTTGGGCACCTGCACCTAGTTAGTGTTTTCCTTTTTAAAGAATTATTTTATTTAGATACATTAACACAAAACCTATATATCAATGTACAAATAAACCAACAAACAAATAAACACAAAGTTAAAATACTTTTTCTATACAACAGAAAACATTAATAACTACAATATACATTATCTAATCTAAGGGCTTTATGTTCTCCGTCTGATGGTTTTATATATTCTCTGTCTGATGGTCACATCATTTCCTCACAGAATAACACTCTTCTAGTCCAAAAAACAGTGATGGAGATTTGACCTCATCTTTGCTGGAGGAACACAATGAATGGGCTTCAGTCTTTCTTAACGTTAGGAAGAGATCTCTCCTTAATCAACATAGTAAGTTTATCAATTTCTCGAAGTTCATTTATATTCATAAGCAAATCATCTTGTGTCAGAATCAGAGTCTTTATACAGTATCTTTGAGCATAGATCATTCTTGCTATCATTGTCATACATAGCAATAACCTTTCACATTTTTGATCAAGTTGATCATCTAACATCACAAGCAGAAAGAGTTCAGGTTTCTTTTCAAATTTAACTTTAACAATTTCTTCAAAAATCGTATGTATTTGTGCTCAATATTTCAGGACCCTTTTACAAGACCACCATATGTGATAAAAGGTGCCCATCTTTTCTCCACATTTCCAATAATCACTACAGCTATTTTGATACATCTTAGCAATCCTTTCCAATGGCAGATACCATCTGTACATCATATTATACACATTTTCTTTCAAGTAATTTCTTAATGTAATTTTCAAACTCTTTGTCTGGACCCTATCCCATTGTTCCATTTGTATTTGTTTACCAAAATTTTGCACCCACTTGACCATCCAGTCTTTCACCATTCCTCCACCATTTCAGATTTTAACAAAAATTTGTACAACTTAGCAACTGGGCAGTATTCTCCAGAATCTAGAACAATTTCAAGTTCAGGTTCTTCAACTACAAATTCAAATCATTTTTGTCCATTTTAAATTGTTTTAACAATTGTCTGTAGATGAATCATTGTATTGGGAAGCCTTTAGACAGTAATTCCTCTTTCTTCTTTGTTATAAATTGGTCATTGTCCAATGTTAATAAGTCCGTATAAGTTAACCATTTCTCTTTTAGGACAATTTCCCTTCTAAACAAAGTTTCATGTGGAGAGCACAATAAGGACTTCTTAGTGTAAAATCTTTCTTCTCCTTATGTAAAGATAAGCAAGCATCCCACATTTCAGACCTTCTCCTAGCTGTAGTAAATGTTCATTTCTCAGAACAACCAGTTCTTCAACCAAATAAAACAGCATGCATGACAGTAGATTTTAAGACTAGGAAGACCTAGTCCTCCCATTTTCTTTTCATCTTATAATAATATGAATCTGACCCTTGGTCTTTTTCTTTAACAAATACATGCTGTTAGCTCTTTTTGCCATTGTTTAAACGGGGTATCATTCAGTATAGTTGGCAAGACTTGAAACAAAAACAGCAACTTTGATAGTACATTCATCGTTATGGCTGAAATTCTACCCATAAGATATAGCTGCAGGGCTTTCCATCTATGTAAATCTTTAACTTCTTTCCATATTGAATCATAATTATCCTTAAACAGGTTTGAATTTTTAGTAGAAATGTTAATACTCACTTATTTATAATTTTGTACAGCTTCAAAACTCAATTTCTCAGATAAGTTTTTCTGTTTAATTTTTGTCGTGTTCTTGGTTGACATTGTTGTTTTCTCCTTAATAATTTTAAATCCTAATACTCTTCTATATTCTTTCAGGAATGGGTTCAGAACTCTACCTCTATTCAAAGGCTCCTAAAAAAAATCACCAAGTCATCTGCAAAAGCTTTCAACTTATAATTTTGTCCTTTTGTCCTTATTCTTTTGATGTTTTCTGCTTTTCTTATGGTGTTATTCAAAACCTCTATAATCAACATAAACAACAGTGGAGAAAAGGAAAATACTTGTTTAGTCCCTTTCGATATTTTGCAAGATTTATTCAGTTCCCTGTTGACCAAAATTTGGGCACTTTACTCATTATAATCTTGTTTAACTCATCTTTGAAAAATTGGCCTAAAGTTAATCTTTTCCATGACAGCCATTTTAAAAAATGACCTGGATCATTATCAAAAACTTTCTTGGCATCTAAGAAAAATCAGGGTTGCATGTTTTCAAGATGGGCATCATAATATTCCAGAATGACCAGAACACATCTGACATTATCACTTAGGTGTCTCCCTGCTTGGTCTTCATGTGTAAATGTCTATAGAACTTTCTTCAATCTCTTAGTCAAAATCACAGCATAAATCTTAACATCATGATTTAGCAGAGGTATAGGTTTGTAATGTTTAGGGTCTTCAATGTCTTGATTTTTTAAGGAATTAGCACTATAGTAGCTTGACACCAAGAATTAGGGATGCTATTATTAAAGACATTGTTCATTGTTTGGTGTAACAGTCTACACAGCTGATCTTGGAAAACCTTGTAATATAACATTGACAATCCATCTGGACCCAGAGCCTTTTCCATCTTTATCTCAAAGATCACTTCGTCAAACTCCATAATTGCAATTGGGCATTCAAATCTCTTCCTTTGTTTTTCATTAAGTGTGGAGTGGATTTTATTTTCCAGATATTTTTCCAGGGAAACTTTAGATGAATCAACAGCTTTGTAGAAGATTGAGTAGTAGCTATGGAAAATTGATTTAATCTTGTCCTGATTAGTGACTTCTTTTCTTTCTCTCTCTTTCTTTCTATAACCTATAAGAAAGTCGTGTATTCAGTTTACTGGCCAAATCAAAATGCTTTTGTTGAGAGGTGTTAAGATGTTAACAAAAGATTTTCCCATGCTCAGCCAGGCCTTCAAATGCTAATGAAGGTGGTCAGTTGAAACATTCACACCTAACTCCAGCAGAGAAGAGCTCTTTGCCCCACCCCAGCCATTCCACAGATATATAAACCCATTGTCCTAATTCCAACAGACCTCACTACCTCTGAGGATGCTTGCCATAAATGGAGGTGAAACGTCAGGAAAAATGCCTCTAGAACATGGCCCTATAGCCCGAAAAAACCCCACAAGAACCTAGTGATTCCAGCCATGAAAGCCTTCGACAATACAAAATGCTTTTGTTTACCATATCTAAGTTTCTTTTCAATCTACAAAACTGAAGTAATTTAACATTGTTTTTGTTTAATCTCATAATTCAAATTCTTATTTGTTGGGTTCTTTTGTAACATTTTCTCTTTGACCTTAATTTCATCCTCAACCAGTTTTAATTTTTCTTCTATTTTTCTCTTCATATTTGCATTTTGTTGTATATAAAACTCTCTCATGAAGACTTTGCTAGCATTCCAGGCCATTCTGGTATCAGTCCCCCCCCCCCCCAAATGTTTTAGCTGAGTCTCTGCTATCATGGATTCTATATCATTGTGTAATAATGCTTTATTAAGCCTCCAGTTGAATGTCTCCATCCAGTTAAACAGAATGAATTCAACAAGGCTATGGTGTTCTCAGGGGCGGCTCAACCCATTATGCAAAGTAAGCATTTGCAGTATAGTTGATTTTGCCTAGGGGTACTCTTGAGGCGCTTTTGGGGGAAAATAGACCTTGACATATGCGAGTTGTAGTTACTGGGATGTATAGTTCACCTATAATCAAAGAGCATTCTGAACTCCACCAATGATGGAATTGACCCAAATATGGCACACAGAACTCCCACGATGAACAGAAAATATATATCAGTGATTGGTTGGGGGGGGGGGGGTGCCAAAATACTGTTTGCTTACCGTTGAAAATTACCTAGGGCCACCTCTGGATGTTCTTACCGAAGGAAGTACTGAAAGGCTTCTGATTTTATGGCTTATAGATTTAGATGTCAAAAACATGTAAATCCCATTGTCTTCCATGTCTGTGGGAAAGTGAATTCAGGATCTTAAAATTAGCTCTCCAAGGTGCTGAATCTATTTTAGGGGATAAGGTTCAGCAACTTGGAAGTCCTTTAAACCAATTGACTTGTTAGCTTGCGACTAGCATTTATGATGTATGGTGACCCTAAGAAAATCTTATGATGGTGTTTGCTTGCAAGATTTCTTCAAAGGAAGATTGTCTTTGCCATCCTCATGGTTGAGTCTTTTTTTTTAAGTTTTAAAATTAAGGTAGTTACCAAACAATTTTCTCAAACATATTCAAAAAATATATCCTGTGGAACGATAAATTTAACAAGCACACAACAGCAGCTTAGATATTTTTCTAAGATTTTCTAAGATTCCTAAGAAAGACTTTTTTCCTAAGGATTCTTATACATCCCTTGTAAGATATAGTTTCTGCCTAAAATGCTCACAGTCTGAAGCCTCGAACAAAAATTCTAACCTCCTTATTAAAATTATTGCCATTCTGAGACAGGGATCATGTTGGAGCAAAAGCTATTCAAGGTAGGGATCCAAAGATCAGGCACTGATACCCTTTGCATAGCCTTCTTCATTTCCACATCGATGCAGAAAAATCCACAAAGCCTCCGAGCCATTACATAATTCAGGTATAATCCATTTTGGTCTCCACAGCAAAGAAAACGTGAATCTCTGCGACATGTTACAAAATATATTACTTTGAATGCAAGCAATAGATGAAACAAGGAAAGACAAACTAAGGTCAGTGTCTGTAGTTGGGCTTTAAAAGATTTGCTGACACTTCTGCATATCATATCTGACAACATAAATTGTTAGTGCCGCAATTTTATTTTTATGTGATGCTATTGCTAGGATTTGAGGTAGGGAGGCAAGAAGTGTGCATTGTTTGAAGAAGATCTGAACAATAAAAATAATGTTTTCCTGGTGAGCTGCATGAAATAAAATGAAAAAGAAATGAGATGAAATTATACATAACCAAAATGCATCCTGTGCAGCCATCAACTGGATTTCACTGATAAAATTAAGGACAGATTTTGGCCTTTTGTGTCAGAAAACAAAGCCTTCCAGCTGGTTTGAAGCAGACCTGCACACCCCCATCTGACATGGAATTTGAAGACCATATGCATATTTTGGCTTGAGCCTCTCCCTAAGGGATCTAAGGCCAAACAATGCTTATTTTATAAGCCACCAAAGCAAAACAGAAACATTCTAACAGGTACAATAAATCATGGAAATATAGCTCTAAAGAGAACCAAGCAATATTTGTACATTGCAAAGAATGAATTGCACAAGCAGAACAACTCGATAATTTATGGTATATTGGCAGGGTCATCATAAAGGTGAAATAGCATTAATTTGCTACCAGAGTGCAAGTCATGCACTCTATTGCTCTAAAAATGTTCATTTTATTAAAGTCATATTGGCTTCTTTCCAAATTGTAAAATAGATGTTATGATGTTGAATTAATTATCATCTATGACATGGACTTGCAGGAGAAAGGGGCTGTGCAGACAACCGGATCTCAAATGTAGCTTATGGTAATGGTTTATAGCAAAATTGGGGGAGTCGTGTAAATGCATTGGAGTGCTAAATAAGTGTGGACACACTTGTATTAAATTATCCACAAATTAGTGTTACTGGGTAGATTCTTCATCTATATCTTCACTATTCAAGTACACCCTTGCCTTGCTATTTTGCCACAACTGTTAGAATAGAAACTTGGATAATATATGAAATGAAAGGTAGTCACAATTCTTTATAACAAATTGATCCAATGGCAAACGGAAAAGGAGCAAGTTAAAAATTGTATGATTAAATGGGCCGAAAATTTAAGACGGCCCATTCAATTTAGAGAATGGGAACAAATGTGGAATAAAAAGTTGAAATATACTTATGCCATGGACTTGAAGGAAAACTGGTATAAAATGTTTCATAGATGGTATTTGACTCCGAACAAACTAAGCCATATGTATCCAAATGTCTCAGATAAATGTTGGAAATGTGGAATACAAACGGGCACATTCTTCCACATGTGGTGGACGTGCAAAGAAACAATTAAGTTCTGGGCATCTATACATGAAGAAATACAAAAGATATTGAAGAGAAGTTTTAAAAAGAAACCTGAATACTATTTACTAGGATTTACGGACTCTGACCTTAAAGTAGAGGAAAATGAAGATAAATTATTTACGTATTTCACTACTGCGGCAAGAATTATTTTTGCCAAATTTTGGAAAAATGAACAGATACCTACTACTGAAGAATGGTTGGAGAAAGTTAAAGAAATTAGAGACATGGACGAATTGACATTTCTAATGAGAAGAAATACCGGAAACCGCTAAAGAGAACAGATTGGACTTCTTTTTATGATTATGAAAAGAAATTTAGAAAAATATTAGAGGATAAGAATATATAAGAGTAGAAGAAGTTGACGGAAAAGATCCTGATGTTGGAGTGGAAGTCATTTTAGAATAGTTTAGGGTAGTTTAGTTTAGTTTTATTTTTTAGTTTTTTTGTTTGTTTTGTTTTGTTTTTTGTGCTTTTTTCTCTTTATTCTTACTTTTCTATCTTCTTTTTATTGTTCCCCCTCTTTCGTTGTTCTGTTTTATAAAATCTTCAATAAAAATTATTTAAAAAAAAATGAAATGAAAGCCAGCTACCATTAGTGTTATAATAAAATTCAATTAGATCCAAAATAGGGATTAAATTCAGGAAATGAAAATGTAAAAAACCTCCGTTACAACAAACTACCATATTCATTGAATACTCTTTAAAAAAAACACAACAACACACAAGATGAGATGTTTACAATGCTCTTTGATTCCAGCCTTTAAGTCTGCCCCACTTCATAATAATGGATGTACAAAACTATTAGTGGCCCTTGTCCTTGTTATATATTTTTTACTTAGTAATTCTTTTCAATTAACATGTAATCTATATATTTAAATTTATGAACCCCATCCCCCTCTGTCTTGTAACAGTTTTTACATTTAATTCATGAAAGTGAACATATTTGGGAGGTGAAAGCCTCATGACTACTCTTCCTCATGAAACCCATAACACTAACACTGGCATAAACGTTCCATCCAACATTTGTTGTAGACATATGTCAGCACCCATTCAGGAGAGTCCTGCACTCATAACCCCAGAAAATATGAAGGGCTGACTGAATTGATATAACCATTATGAACAGTCATGGTACCCATGATTCATAAGTCACTTGGCCCTATTGGATTGAATTAATCAAATCCTCTTTTTCTCTGACTTGTACAGTATGTGAACTGGGCTGTGTGTCAAATGATAAGCAGAAGACAATGCCTAGAACAGTGGTCCTCAACCTTACTCATGCCACGACCCCTTGATACAGTTCCTCATGGTGTGGTGACCCCCAACCATAACATTATTTTTGTTGCTACTTCGTAACTGTCATTTTGCTACAGTTATGAATTGTAATGTAAATATCTGATATGCAGGATGTATTTTCATACACAGGACCAAATTTAGCACAAATACCAAATACACTCAAACTTGAATGATGATGGGTTTGGGGGGAAATAGACCTTGACATTTGGGAATTGTAGTTGCTGGGATTTATAAGTAAAGGTAAAGATTTTCCCCTGACATCAAGTCCAGTCATGTCTGATTCTGGAGATTCTTGTGCAAAGCCTTGATAGGCATTGCACAATTTCACAACTTGCAACCTCATCAGATGAGGGCGAAATTGGCGGCATGCTCATCTCCATTTCTAAGCCGAAGAGCCAGTGTTGTCCAAGGTCATGTGGCCAGCATGACTGCAAGGAGCGCCGTTACCTTCCCGCTGGAGTAGTACCTATTGATCTACTCACATTTGCATGTTTTTGAACTGCTAGGTTGGCAGAAGCTGGGGCTGACAGTGGAAGCTCACGCCGCTCCCCAGATTCGAACCTGCGACCTTTCAATCAACAAGTTTTAGCAGCTCAACAGTTTAACCTACTGCGCCACTGGGGGCTCTGGGATTTATAGTTCACCTACAATTAAAAAGCAATCAAAGAGCAAAACTCAAACAATGATGGATCTGGACCAAATGATAGAATTGGGCCAAACTTCCCACACAGAACCCCCATGATCAACAGAAAATACAGTGTTTTCTGATGATCTTTGGTGACCCCTCTGACACCCCCTCATGACCCCCACAGGGGTCCCGACCTCCAAGTTGAGAAACACTGGCCTAGAACCTTGTTAAGGTATAGCTCTAGTATTCAATTAACTGTACAAGCCAAGGGACTTTCTCAGAGGTTAAGTATAGCTCATTATCTTATATGTGCATACACAACTTTCTCTCACACATCCTATCTACATTGCCAGATAATGCAGTTTCACAATGTGGTTTAAATTCATTGAGGCGCATTACATGAGTTTACACTGCCATGTAGTGCCGTTAAACTGCATTATTAAACTTCTGTATAGATGTGGTCTCACTCTGGACATGCTGGGTGGAATTCCACGTGAGCCAAAGCCTTGATAGGCATTGCACAATTTCACAACTTGCAACCTCATCAGATGAGGGCGAAATTGGCGGCATGTGCCGGTTCAGTTTTTCCTTTATAACTGAGCCCATTGGTTCCCATTCCATGATGCACTGCAACTTCTGGCAGGTCTCTGTCTTAAAGGGAAAGGCAAATCGGTGCATGCCATGTTGTCTTGGATCAACGCAGGAAAGCTGGGTGAGGGACTCTTCCAACCATGGAATGGGGACATCAGTAAGTCAGGTGATGCGGGGTGTGGGGAGAGGCACCGCTGGAATCGCCGTGATCCATGGTGATACTGGCAGCACGTGTGATGAAGTCCTGTGAGAGACAATGTGACTGGCAGGTATCTATGCTACAGTAAATGTTTATAGGAATGAGAACATTGGAAATTCCTTTGGGTTTACAGGTCAAGCATGGAAGTACCATTCCCAAAACTATCACTAGCAGTTACACCTAGCAGCCGAAAGGAAAAGCATAAAAACAACAAATTACAGAACAATAAATTGGAAACAGGGTGATGAGTTGGTAGGGAGTGGAAGCCCTGCCAAGTCTGAGATAATTACTGCAGGCTCCAAAAACTTTCTCCTCTTTTATTATTGTAAATCACAAACTTTTTTATTGATGCATATTTTATCACAGCGCTCTTGCCATATGTGATCTGAAGATTCCCAGCTTGTCCCTGGGGATAGCAGTACTGATAAAGATAATGAAGAATTCCTTTCATGCTCCTCTCAACACAGGCAAAGCTACGACTGAAATTAACATCTTCTTACAATGAAACACCAATTTGCTGCCACAACCAGAACAACAGCTGCAGAGTTTATCCAGTTATTCTCTTCAACCCTTACTCCCTTTATCTTGTGAAGATGTGTGCCATTCTATATATAAGCACTTAGCGGTTGTCACTGAATGCATAGGAACAATATAAAAGATGCACACATGTATATATACAAATGTACAGTGCTAGGGGATTTGGGGAACTGTAGTCCAATAAGATATGCAGATGACACCACTCTGATGGCCGAAAGCGAGGAGGAGCTGAGGAGCCTTCTAATCAAGGTGAAAGAAGAAAGTGCAAAAGCCGGGTTGCAGCTAAACATAAAAAAAAACCCAAGATTATGGCAACAAGAATGATTGACAACTGGAAAATAGAGGGAGAAAATGTGGAGGCCGTGACAGACTTTGTATTTCTAGGTGCAAAGATTACTGCAGACGCAGACTGTGGCCAGGAAATCAGAAGACGCTTACTTCTTGGGAGGAGAGCAATGTCCAGTCTCGATAAAATAGTGAAGAGCAGAGACATCAGACTGGCAACAAAGATCCGCCTAGTCAAAACCATGGTATTCCCTGTAGTAACTTACGGATGTGAGAGCTGGACCTTAGGGAAGGCTGAGTGAAGGAAGATAGATGCTTTTGAGCTGTGGTGTTGGAGGAAAGTGCTGAGAGTGCCTTGGACTGCGAGAAGATCCAACCAGTCCATCTTCCAGGAAATAAAGCCCGGCTGCTCACTGGAGGGAAGGATACTAGAGACAAAGTTGAAGTACTTTGGCCACATCATGAGGAGACAGCAAAGCCTAGAGAAGACAATTATGCTGGGGAAAGTGGAAGGTAAAAGGAAGAGGGGCCGACCAAGGGCAAGATGGATGGATGGCATCCTTGAAGTGACTGGACTGACCTTGAAGGAGCTGGGGGTGGTGACAGGGAGCTCTGGCGTGGGCTGGTCCATGAGGTCACGAAGAGACGGAGACGACTGAAGGAATGTACAACAACAACAAGTCCAATAAGGTAACCTTTCAACAACCCAATAGGAGCCCCCGGTGGCGCAGTGGGTTAAACCCTTGTGCTGGCAGGATTGAAGACCGACAGGTCGCAGGTTCGAATCCGGGGAGAGGCGGATGAGCTCCCTCTATCAGCTCCAGCTCCTCATGTGGGGACATGAGAGAAGCCTCCCACAAGGATGATAAAAACATCAAATCATCCGGGCATCCCCTGCACAACGTCCTTGCAGATGGCCAATTCTCTCACACCAGAAGCGACTTGCAGTTTCTCAGGTCGCTCCTGACACAACAACAACAAAAATGACCCAATAGAGCAGTGGTTCTCAACCTGTGGATCCCAGGTGTTTAGCCTACAACCCCCAGAAATCTCAGCCAGTTTACCAGCTGTTAGGATTTCTGGGAGTTGAAGGCCAAAACATCTGAGGGCCCACAGGTTGAGAACCACTATAATAGAGGCAGGCAAACATTGCTCCACTGTCATGTTCAATTATGGTCTGCTTCAAACAAGGAAGAGGAATTAGTTTCACTTCAGCCATCCAGCTAGGACATTCCAGCCAGAAACAATATTCAAAAATGATAAAGAAACTCTAACTAGAAGAATATTGGATTGGCAGGAATCTTCTGAATGTTGGACTTATTGAGTGAAAAAATAATTGCACATGATAGTTTTGCAGAGAAAATTGCATTTTCTGTGCAGGAAATGGCATTTTCTGTTTGTGCAGAAAAAAAAATGTTTCCTTTACAGAAAATGTTTTAGTTCCATTCTTCCTTGTGCAAAACATACTGCCTGAATTTTGCACAGAATACATCCCAAAATGTGAATAGGCTTCAAAGACTACATAGTTTTTGAACACTTTCTTGGAGCAGGAAGAATATTTTTTAAATTACTCATGGATTTTTCCAAAAGGAAAACCAGTGAAAATTTGCATCCATAGTTCCAGGGAGGCATCTATTACAATAATAAACATCGCTGACTTAAGATCCAAGTTGATAGTGGCCAGGCTCATTTTTACAAGACACTTCAAGCCAAAACATATATATAGCAAATAAATATAAGCAAAGTGCCAAAGTTAACAGAATTTGCTCTCCAAAGACATCCGCATACCTGCCATGTACACATGCCTGTGACAGTTGTCCTCATAGTAGCCCACCGTGATGGACAAGCTGGTCATCCTCACCCATTGCTTTTTACACTGTTTTGCTGACTCTCTTATATGTAGCTTCCCATATTTACTAAGCAGCATATTAAATAATGAGTTTTATCGTGCCTTAATTGTTCAGTCATTTGGTGCTCTTTGATTATGTTCTTATTTTTGAAGGTTTTTTTTTAAAAAAATGCTTCTATAGCAAATTGTTAATGGCCAAGTCAGCGAAGAATATGATTATTTGAGGAAGTACAGCTCTGCACTTCTCTGACCTCATTATGTGGACAAAGCTGACCTAGCAATGCTACTTTTGTACCCATGCTGTCTGACATGTGTTGTAACAGCTTGGGCCATCTTGTGACACATTACAAAATGCATTACATATCCCAACAAACACCAGACAACAATCGGAAAAGACAAGGTAGGTTCAGACTGTTGGAGACCTGGGATCAGATCCAGGTCAGGAAACCAGTATGCATTAGGTTTCAGTCAAGAAGAAATAAGAAATCTGGTAGCTGGGTTGCAGCCAGGGAATATGAATCTGTCTTGGTTTGAAAGCAGAAAACACACCTACCAAGCCAGCCAACAAAGAGCAAGCACCATCTGGTGCCTGCAGAGGCCTGACACAAGAGGTAGTGAGAAGCCTGTAGAAAGTGAAAACACAATGGCCAATGAGGAATGATGCAAAGGGTTTTTTGTTCTCCCCTACCAGAGATATTTTGTTCCTCATTTTGATGACAGAAGACCTGGAACTAGGCATGAATGTTTGTACGGCTGAATGATCTCAGCACATGCCAAGAATGAGATGTCATACGCTGTCACATGTCATAAATGTAGCCATTGCTTCTAACTATTTTGGTCAAGAATAATGAAACAGATGGTCGAATGCTAGATGGTGAAGAAAGAGGGCTTCTGCACTCCACAACAAACCAAAGAAAGAAAGAAAGGGGAGCAATGGAGAAAATGTTTCCTTTCCATTGATAAGGATGGAGTCAGGGATTAAAGTTTCATGTTTCAACAAAATCTCAGTTTAAAAAATGCCAGTGTTTCCCATTGACTTAAAAATGATGTAAATTATACAAATATAATGCACAAATGCTATCTTATGTTTTACCAAAGTGTACTATGATAAGAAAAGAACAATCCTCGTGGTTACCAAGAAAAATGCAGTGGAGTTAAATACACTGTGTGGTCTTTTTTGTCTACACTCTTGCTTCAAATTAGTTATTTGTCATTTTGCTACAATGTCCAGAATTCTGCAGACCTAGCCATAATTTTGCTCACTTGGCCACTTAGCAGAATACAAAGCCAGAAACCTGCTCCTGCCCCTCAGCCCCTGGCTTTCTACAGTTAACATGCCTGCATGCTCATCTGTCACAATATGCGCATATATTCTATGAATCTACATGGGGCAGTGGTTGCATTTGCAAGGACTGGAACTAACCCATGGAAACAACTAAATCATTAAGTTGGATATTTTCTAATCAACAATGGCACATTAATTACACTATTTAAAAAAGCATCCTCTGAGGATGCTTGCCATAGATGCAGGTGAAACGTCAGGAGAAATGCCTCTAGAACATGGCCATATAGCCCGAAAAAATCCACAAGAACTTAAAAAAAGCTAAAGATCAACCTTCCAATTTCCAATTGGATCTAGCAGTTATGTTTAGGTTTTATTCTCAAAGACAAATGTATCCAAACACCTTGACTCACTAAAATTCCATTTCACAAATGCAAGCATGTTCTAGGTTTGCCTAGTGTTGAAGTACTGTAAATATTCATTGGGTTGCTGTAAGTTTTCCAGGCTGTATGGCCATGTTCCAGAAGCATTCTCTTTAGCTGATATTCATTTAACTGGTATTTAGAAGATCCTGGTTTAGGTCCCCACATTGTCTCACTTATTTCTCACCTTCACCTACTTCACAGAGTTGGTGTGAGGACAAAATGGATAGAAGAAGAGTCATGTATATCACTTTGAGCCCATAGGAGGCAAGGTGGAAAATAAATAGAGATAATAAATAACTAAGGAAACAAGTATTTGTTTAATTAAGTGACTCCTTGTTATCTTGTCACAGCATGTCTCTTGATCACAACATTGTACCTGCACAGTTATCCTAGTTTAAACTGTTTAAGGTAATTATAGTAACATCAGATGTGATAGCAGGGTGTCACTATATGTAAACAAATGAGAACATTCTTCATTCAAAGACATTTTGAACATGGTCAGCTGTCAGAATTGAGTATAAAGCAAAGGGCTACAATCCTGTTGCTACATATTTTGTTTGTGGGCATAAGGACTAAATAGCGGAGGCATGGAGCTGCAGAAGGACTACTACATACTGCTTAAATCTGTCTTTTAATACAATTAAGAGGCAGACACATAAAATGTGTACGTAGTTTCTTTAATTGGTATAGGTATACAATTTGTTGCAACAGTCTTTTACATCCACAGCTTTACCTGATCATTGTTAAGAAAGATCTTACTTTTGCAACAGAAAAAAATTATTTATAGAAGATATATATATATATATATATATATATATATATATATATATATATTTGTAATACAACTGATAAGGAAAACTCTGGCTGAGGTGACTAATTGGGGCAATCCAGGGTCAGAATCTAACCTCTACAGCATTGGTTTCCAACCTTTTTTTGACCGCGGACCACTTTGACCAGCGACCACTTGACCAGGGATCACTTCACCAGGTACTACTTTGACCAGGGACCACTCTTCAACATTAGTACCAAAAGGGTTACGAATCTGTTTTTGGTCAACTTTAGATTTGGTTATTTGGGGGTGCCAATTCAGAAAATTGCATTGGATACCAGCTCTAGTTTCTGATACAGAACATATTTAATAATCTAGAGCTGATGTGGTCCACCTAAGGGGGCGCGGTTGGTCAATGACAGGGAAAGAGTGGCAAGCAGCACAAAAGAAGTGGAAATAAAATAAAATAAAATAAGCAGAAGGAGGCTCGTGGACCACATTTTCATCCTCATGGCCCACTGGTGGTCTGCGGTCCACAGGGTAAGAGCCACTGTTCTACTGGATCTCTGATCATTCTATCCCTAAACTCCTGTAGGATGGAAGGGATGAGGTAGGAAAGAGACATCCTTCTGGGAATCCTGGAATACATATGCCACTGTTGCTATCCCATCTAGGAAAAAGTGGCAGGAGAGCAGCAAACACAAAAATGCACCAAACAACAATAGCAACAGCAACAGCAACAATGCCTGGTGGAGAAACTACACATAGATGTTTGCATGGGATATGATCGCTTTATTGGAATAATACTACCTCTTGGAGAGTCAGCGTGGTTTGAGCATTGACTCTATGCACAGTTATCTGACTCTGAGATTCTATTACAACTCTATGGCTCTACAGAGCTGGGGAAACACAGAAATTAACTGGGTGACTTTGGACAGGTTGTACTCTCTCAGAGATAATTCTTGCCAGGAAATCCTTATGGTCACCAAAAGTCGGAAATGACTTGAAGGAACACCCCAACACTTGAAAAATCCACACTTCAAGAGATTGTAGAGGGATAGCTTTTTACCTACAGAATGGTTCCCCTACCCTAAACTGTTTTGCACTACTTTATTCTTGAGAAAGGATCTTTTTAGTTTGTAAAATCTTTTTCAGAAGCAATCTGAACACTGATATGAGAAACTAAGCTGTACCAAATAAACTTTTTCCAAGAGAAAATATCACAACAACACTTCTTGTCACTCTAAAGCTTTTAATGCAAGTCTTATGAAACAGGAGATTTAATATTGGGAACAAAGAGGGAAATGAAATACTGCTAGGACATCATGCTGTACTCCATTTCTTTTCTTCAAGTTTTGGAAAGTTACCTGCTCAGAAGTTTGGTAGTCAGCAAAGACTCAATTTACAGATGTCTATAAAATAGTCTGCAAAGGTTCACTTGTTATACTTGCTTTGATGGTTGGCATTTTTCTCCAAAAGGGCTTCTTTATGAGCTTCTGAAACACTTGCAGCTATTAACTCTTGTTATTTTTCACTCCATCCCTGAATGCACAGACAGGTGACCATTCACTATCCATAGCAGTAACTTTCCACAATGTGCATTTAATAACCACTTGGTAAACCAGTCATCTGGTAAGATACAGAAGATCATTTTGCGATACATCTGCATCTGGTTCAATTTACCATATGGCAAGTTGCTAAAGATGATCATGCACCCTGAGAGAGAGAGAGAGAGAGAGAGAGAGAGAGAGAGAAAGTGAAAGAGCCGTCGCAAACTCTGTTCCTGCGGGAGCAAACCTTGCTAGCACGTCCCTGACGTCATGAGCCTGCGCCTCTCTCCCCGCCCCTTTCTCCGCCCCTTTCTCTTTGCCAGCGTGGTTTTTCCTTTGCTAGGGCAGCATTGCCCGCATTTTCTCTCAGTTGAATTCTGCCAACTGAGAGAGTATGCTGGCAATGCTGCCCTAGCAAAGGAAAAACCACTCTCGCAAGGAGAAAGAGGCGGAGAAAGGGGCGGGGCGAGAGGTGGAGTCTCATGACGTCAGGGACATGCTAGCAAGGTTTGCTCCCGCAGGAACAGAGTTTGCGACGGGTCAAAGAGACTATTCTGCTTTGGGCATCTTTTTTGAATTGTCCTCTCCAGATTTTCTTTCTTTCTTTGCCAAGGATGATCACACTAGTCCTTTCTATATCTAGATTTCTGTCCAGCTTCAAGTGTGGCATGACTATTTTGATAACTGCAAAATACTAAGAGAACATACCAAGCAATCACACACTTGAACCAAATATGGCAAACTTCTGCTTATTCTTGGCAAAATGATGAACAAGCAAGCAACTCCCTTGTAAGGATAGTTTTGCAGTTTTATGCAGGGTGACTCCAGGTATTTCCTGCATAAGGCGCTATAAGAACAACTGGATAGTGAATTTTCTCCAGCACTGAAAGGAGGACCAATATCCTCCATTGTATCTGTAGATTGTACCCCCCTGCTTTGGGGGTACAATCTGTCTGGTGCATGCCTCTTCTCTCATCTCTGGCCTCCTGTCCCCTCCGTCCCATTTCTGTTATTAGATTCTGAAACCAATACTGATTCTATGAGCTAAAAAACAAACAAGATACTCAAGCTACACTATGTTTTTTTAAATGGTTTTTTTTGTTGTGTAAGGAGCGACTTGAGAAACTGCAGTTTGCTTCTGGTGTGAGAGAATTGGCCGTCTACAAGGACATTGCCCAGGGGACACCTGGATTAATTGATGTTTTTATCATCCTTATGGGAGGCTTCTCTCATGTCCCCGCATGAGGAGCTGGAGCTGATAGAGGGAACTCATCCACCTCTCCCCGAATTCGAACCTGCAACCTGTTGGTCTTCATTCCTGCCGGCACAGGGGTTTAACCCACTATGGTCATAAGGCATGAATATCCTCTCTTGGAATTTTCTAGATCCTTGATGATACTATTATATGCTTCCACTGAAAGTTACCATACAGTCGTATTGGGAGGACCAAGCAAATTCCTTAAGATGATGCCTTCCTGGGAATTTTCTAGATCCTCCAATGTGACTCAATAATAACTTCTGGCAGAAGTTTTTCACTGCATTAGGGTTTGCTGATTTCCATGGTTTGGTTTATTGTTTCCATTGAAAATTCAGGAACAGGGACATGGGTATCATACTGTATATAATTGTGTCAGTACAAAAGAAGGAACAAAACCCAAATCCCTTTGCTTCGATTCAGTGACTGAAGCTTCTATGAAATGTAATATTCACAGGAAAGAAAAGAACCCATCAATGCATATTCAAAGGTCACAGGCTTAAATCATTTTTTTTACCCACTTAGCAATTTCATTTCATTAATTTGTGCTTGTCATGGATCTGGTTTTGTTGCACAACAAGATTTAAGCATACATATTAAAAGTAAGTAAGTAATCGCCTCCAAAAGGGAAAAAAAGCAGAATTGTGTGGGGTTTAATTAGTCTCAGTCTCAGATCATCAACTGCCAAGCTACCAAGAAGCATTTTACAGGCATCTTATACTACAAGTCTTTAGGAGATAACAAAGTATTCCACAGATCATGAGCACTTGTGTCAACATGAGGATGATTCAGTAATAACAAGCTTCTTGGGATAAATGTTCAAAACCAGGCTAACAAACGGATGATTTCCACTCATTTGCAATTGTAATTTCAGCTTTGTTAAGGACCATCAAACAATGCTCAGTTAACAAACAATATAATGTATTTCGCAGAAACACAGCGATTGCATTTTCTACAGGTTTAATATGTTTTAGGGATCAGGTTATTTATTTAAAAAATGTTTATAAAAATACTCAATAATTTGTTCTATCACTTCGAACAACCAGTGTTTTACCAATTTATTTTCTAGAATTATTGCAGGCGGAGGACAATTCTGGGGAAAAAAGAGAAAATACACATTCCTCCCAAACTGTGATTCCTTTAAAAAGTAAAAGTATTTAACCCCAATGATTTGTTGTTGTTGTTGTTGTTGTTGTTGTTGTTTTTCTTCAACTCATTTCTGACCTATAGAAGCTATAAGGCAAACCGCTTCCAGGGCTTTCTGGGGCTGAGAGTATGTGACTTACTCAAGGTTACTCAATGGCCAAATGAATTGTATCCTGGTCTCCAGAGTCTACGCATAATGCTCAAAACTCTATGTCATCATCTACTCTAGTATCATGCTCCATGATGCCCTAAGCTCTTCTATTACTTGAGGTATGAGCGAACACTCCTTTCAGCTAGGAGGAGAAATGCTTGAGTTTTCATTGCTGCCTTTCCTGGCCTCCACCATTGGCCTTGCACACTTTCCACATTGTTTGCCTTAACCTGTCCTTCTTCCTTGCCCATCCACTTGCTTAGTTCCCTGCCTTAGTTGGTTTTTTTTTTTGTTTTTTTTGGCCAACCAGCCTACCTCTCCACTGTTACCTACCTTTTGTGGAAAGCAGTGTTTAATACATCAAGCATGAAACACTAAACTAGACAGATCCCAAATACAAGAAACAGGCTGATCATCCCTTATCCAGAAATCTGAAATACGAAATACTTCAAAATTCCAAATTTTCCATGTGAGTGGCTGAAATGTTGACAAATTGCCTTCTGGTGGTTCACTATACACTAACTTTGTTTCATGCACAAAATTATTCAAAATATGGTTTCTAAAATTACCTTTTAGCTATGTGTATACCAGTGGTTCTCAGCCTGGGGTCCCCAGATGTTTTTGGCCTTCAACTTCCAGAAATCTTAACAACTGGTAAACTGGCTGGGATTTCTGGGAGTTGCAGGACAAAACACCTGGGGACCCCAAGTTGAGAACCACTTGTGTAGACATTGTATATGAAAAAATAGTGAATGTCATGTTTACACTTGGGTCCCACCTCAAAGGTATCTTATGATGTAAGTTTATACAAATAAAAGTGTTCCAAAATCCCCCCCCCTGCCAAAATCAAAAGCATTTTTACCCCACGTTTTTCAATAAAGTAGTAATGTGGGGTGGGGGATGGGGGTGGGGAGAAGACACATCATGATAGCATAACAGTGTTTGAAACATTTTTAAAATGTAGGATACATCATTATAATGGATTTAGGTGGTCATGTGAGGAGATCTTTGTATTTTAAAGTATTTTTTTAGAATAACAATAAAAATTAGTGCAAAAGACACATGATTATGCCCATCTTTACACAAGAACCAATGGCTAATGCTGTTGTACTACAGGTTGAGCATGTATTATCTGGAAATCTAAAATCCATATTCTTCCAAAATCCATAGGGGGCTGAGATGGTAAACCTTTGCTTTGTCATGATATACAAATGTTGTTTCATATACATTATTTAAAATATTTTAGAAAATTGCCTTCAGTCTGTTTGTATATAGTGTGCATGGAATACAAATTTAGTGTTTAAACTTGGATCCTATCTCCAAGACATAACATTATGTAGATATTAGGGCTGGGCAATTCGTTTCGTTAATTTGTAATTCGTTAAAAAATTCGTTAATTTTTGAATTACAAAACGATTACAAAACTTATTTTTAAACCTGGAAGTGTTTTTAAATATCGAAACGGCAGGCGCCAAAAATTTTTGTATTTCCGTCCATTTCGGAAATACGTAAGATGGCCGCCTGGTGATGCTTGCTGGGAGCTCTCCTCTCTCGGCGCCGGCTGAGCAAGTGAGCGAGAGGGCGAGTGAGAGGGCGAGCGAGAGGGCGAGCGGCGAGCGAGAGGGCAAGCGGCGAGCGAGAGGGCGAGCGAGAGGGCGAGCGAGAGGGCGAGCGAGAGGGCGAGCGAGAGGGCGAGAGGGAGGTCTCCTTCTCTTTCTTTCCTTTTCTCTTCTTTCTCTCTCTCTCACCTTTCACAGGGGGTTCTGAGCTCTCTTCCAAAGAAAGCTCCCCTTTCTTTCCCTCCTGGTTGGAAAGGCAGCCCCCATTGTGCCCTTCTTTCTCAGCCATGGCAGAAGCAGATCAGCAGAGCCTTGGAAACGTCTCACTTGCTTCCTCTTCTCTCTCTCTCTCTCTCTCTCAATTCGAGGCAGGAAACCCCTCCATCCTGCAGCCATTTACACTGCAGCCTGGATGAGGTTTGGCACCACATTGGCTCAATGCTGTAGCATCCTGGGAGTTGTAGTTTGGCAGCCTGGGAAAAAGAGCCCCTCCTGGAAGGAACCCATCCTAGCGAGAGGGCGAGAGGGCGAGCGAGAGGGCGAGCGGCGAGCGAGCGGCGAGCGAGAGGGCCCGCCAGAGTGAGTGCCTGCCTTCCCTCCTTAATAATAATTTCTCCTCCCTATTCTACTAAATTAATAATTAAATTAAAAAAATATTTAAAAAATATTTTTTAAAAAGAGCGCCATCTTTACAAAATGTTTTGTAAATATTTTAGAAACAAATTTTTGCGTTGTTACCCAGGCCTAGTAGATATATGACAATACAATCATTCCAAAATATGGGGGGGGGGGGGATCAAAACTCTTACTTCTGGTCCTAAGCATTTTAGATTACAGTACTCAACCTATACATTCTTATCCACTGACTTAGGTTAGACATTTCCATTTGTTTCAAATGTACTTTTTGAAAGTCCTTGAAAAAGGCTTGCTTACTGAATTGAATGAAAGCAATTTGCTGAATGATAAAGCTGAGGGTGAAAATCACATCTGACTGTACACCTTGCTGTCCTATACTTGCATTTACAAACAAAAAGGTAACTTCAGATATATGCGAGTAAGAGTCTTGAAATGAGAAACTATGTTGGTTCTCTCCTTGGTATGATGATCCCGAATGTCAATATGTACTTAGGGATGTTTATCAGTGGTCTGACAAACTGAAAGCACTCTCTGGCATTTTGCCCAGTTAGTAAAGCTTCAGAACAGCATTTTAAATTAAAGTTATACATGTAAGTGCACTTGTGTATTTCTCAAACACAGCCCTTGAGAAATGATGTAACCCTCTGCATTTTAGACACAAATTAAAAGGTTTGTTTTTAAATGACTAATTACTTTGGGAAGGTTTCTTTTTCTTTAAGAGTGATTATCATTAAATGTTTTGCTAGTGTTTACTCAATATTATTGAATGTTTAGCTAGTGCTTACTATTAAAGGTTGACTTTTGTGCCCTTATGACTGCAATCCCCTTTCCAGTTTGTTTGCCCCTGGAGGACTTCAAGAAGATGGAGCAAAAGAGAAGGAAAACATGGAAGAGAACAATGAAGGAGAAATGACACAACCCAAATGGTGAACAATGAAATATTTTTATTTATTTATTTATTTACAGCTTTTTATATTCCGCCTTTCTCACCCCGCAGGGACTCAGGGCGGATTACAGTGTACACATATATGGCAAACATTCAATGCCAATTTTAACATACAACATATACAGACATACACAGAGGCTATTTAACTTTTTCTGGCCGCCAGGGGAGCAGTCACTTTCATCGTCCATTTGCGACACTGATGAAGTACTTCCGCATTCCCCGCATGCTTTCTGCTGGAGTGCTTTGCTGGAGTCTTTTTTATGGCCTCATAAATTAGTTAAAGCTTGGCTTGCTATTTCTTACCAGTAACAAGACATACAACTGGCTTACAACTAAAACTAACACGGAGAGCTGATTGTCCTGAGTTGTTAATGCCAAAAATGTTTTACCATATTCCCAGGTTATTATTGTGCCAAAATGGATTGATCCAACAAGTGGATCCAACAAGTGGATTCAAATTACAAGAAAGAATATTGTGGAAACATCTATACTGTGAAATGAATGCAGTTTGACACCACATTAATTGCCATGGATCAATGCTATGGACTCATGGGAGGTGTAGCTATGAAAAGTCTTTACCCTTGTTTGCCAAATAGAGCTATAATTCCTATGATTCCATGGAATTGAGCCATGGCAGGTAAAGTGACATCAAATTGTATTACTTCTACAGTGTAGATTCACCCTCTGACTAAATATTGGGAGACGTTTCTGATTGTAACACTTAATTCACCCTAGAAAGTAGTGAACTTGTCTTCTTTGGAACTATGAAAACAGAGTTTGGATGGTCAGCTCTCAATAATGTTTTAATGGGCCAGGTAGATATTGGACTAAATTTTGGGTTGCTTCAAGCTCTACAATTCTATGAAACAAGGGCACTGTAGACTTCTTACTACATATAGTAGGCATTATAAGTGATAGGTCACCTATGATTCTACATGCAGTATTTTTTAATGGGGGTGGCATTTAATAAGATTATACAAACCAATAGGGCTGGGTAACAACGGAAAAAATTGTTTCTAAACTCGTTTCGTTTTTAAGTGGCCCTTGCGTTTGGTATTTTGTAATAATTCCGAAATTTTCCCTTTTAAAATTTTCGAAATTTCCGAAATTTTGTAAATTTCGAATTGATTCGTTAATGGCGGACGCGATTACGCAATACGCTAAAAAAACCTCCAAATGGGACAGGGGGAACTTCTGAAGCTTCCCTCTCCCTCTGTTGTTGACTGTTGGTGTGATAATTTATTTTTTTATCACTGATAAAACAAACAACAACTATAAAAATTGCACCGGACATACGGAAATAATAGCGAAACGATTTCAAAACGATTTCGAACCAATTACGAAACAATTACGAAACAATTACGAAACAATTATGAAATAAATTGAAAAATTCGTTTCGATTTTTAGTTGCTCCTGCATGGCTCAATATCAGATCATAAGCTAATTTAAATACGAATCAATAACGAATTACGAATCAATAACGAATTACGAAATTAACGAACGAAACCGCCCAGCCCTACAAACCAACAAAAGATACTTCTAAAATGAAAAAAATATGGCGACTCTAGGCTAGATCTAAACTGCCATATAATCCAGTTTCAAAATGCAATATAACTGCACTGAACTGGATTATATGGCAGTGTAGACTCATATTAACCAGTTCAATGTAGTTAATCTGATCCTGAAACTGGACTACCTGGCAGTATATATCCAGCCTTGGTGTTCTAAATAAGTGAAGTTCACTGTAATGGCACAGCAAGACACATTATAATAAATTCTACATTGCTAAGTTCATCTTTGCCAACTCTCTTCTCATTTATCAAAGCGTCGTAACATTCATCTAAGTTAGGTAGGCCATGTGCCTCACTGTCATGCCCCTGAACCCACTTTTGAAATCCCTGAAGTTATTTAGTGACCCTGAAGCCCTCCAGCCCTAAAATTTACTCTTTTCTCAATGTCAATACTTGTTTCTCTGTGCTATTTTAATAAACTGTTTGAATGTTCCCCAAGCCACCCATATTCAAATATTTTTGAATATTTAAGCAATATTCAAAAAACTATTTAAAAAACTATTCAAAAAACTGCCCCCCCCCCATCCTTGAAAACTTTGGGAAAGGCTGCCCCCCCTTCACTCCCCAAATGTCTTTTCCTTACACATTGTATATGGAAACTTTAACAAAAACGATTATTATTATTTTTTTTTAAAAAAACTGTCCTTAAATGCTCTAAACACCACAGTGTTGGTGTAATGCTGTAAACACCCAGGGGGTGACATTACTCCACCCACAACATCACTTTATGTAGATGTGACTAGTTGGCCTACAGAAACAGTACATGGATAGGCTTTGGTTTCAATAGGATATACAGTAAGAAAAAACCCATAATAATGCAAGTGTTGCCATATTAAAGAGAGGGCACCATAAATGAAGACAGGTTTAGTTGGTTATCTACTAAATTGCTTATCATTTCTCATTTGTTAGGTAGGTTAAAAAAAAGGCAAGTTACTATTTCAGTACAGAGGAGAATACAAAATCTGATACTGTTTTGAAGACCATTGAACACAGAACTTCTTTTACTGAAGAGTCTCCTCTCACCCTTTTTTGGAGGTGCAGCTGACATTTTGAATTGAACAAGGAATATGGATTTTCCACCCAACTTCTCCGTGTCACCACACTGTTTAATCATTATAGGATGACTTCTCCTATCCCTCCAATTAATTTTATAACATGCAATTTTCAGCTCCTCACAATTTTGCCCAGGATCTTTCCAACCATGATTTATAGCTGTTGTCTCCTCTATGTGTGCTCTGTTTTTTATCATATCTTTCAATACTTAATTCTCTTCATAACTTCCCTACAATGCTCAATAGGAAGACAAAGCTTCTAACCCTCATATACTTCCATTTCACTCAAGTTTCTTGCTCTCATAATTCCAATTGCCTCCATCTCTGAGTTTCATCTCATTAATTCTGCCCTGTTGTGGGATGGGTCAACGTAACGCAGTGCTAAAAACTGGCATGGGCCATTATTAGAGCTAGCATGGAGTTAATGTGCTGAAGAAACATCGCTGTCTTTCCAGCTGGAGGTGATAATGGAAAGTAGTGTGGTGAAGAAAGTTTATTCCCAATTTCTGTGCATCAAAACAACCAGAAGGCACAACACTAGAAACATCAGTATGGCCACTTTAAATCTTTGAGACCATCTTTAGATTAAAAATATGCAGTACATCAACAGTATATGCTCTGTGAATAGTAAGTCTATCTGTAAGTGTCTACTTTTTGGTGATGTAAAGAGAATTTGTGATTTTACAAAAGTTTTGATGACCCATATTTCTGAGTACACTGACAAAAAAGTGACAATTCACAACTGAAACAATGTGAATGTATTTTGTATTCAGTTATCAACATCCGAATACAAAGAGTAAATTGTGAATCAGCCCTTAAAATCTTGTGGATTAATGGCCAATGCTGTTTCCAGATGTTCCGCACAACTGCTGCAATAATAATTTGCTGTGTTTGACCATTCAGCCATCTGCCCAGAGTGTTCTGCTATGACAATCAGATGTAGACATTGCCATGGAATGAAATTATCATTTTATTAATTACCCTTTAATTAGTTGACACATGCAGTATTTTAGCCATAATTGGCCTGAGATGTAATACTTACAGGGATAGAATGTGATTGTAAGCCTGCTTGTCATGAATAACAATTATGCCGTTGACAAAGCAATCTCATTATGAAGATGAACCGAACAGTTCAGACCCCTCCTTTGCACAAGATAACATTGAGCTAAATACGGGAATGAACTGGTATGCATAAAAGAAGATACACCTCCCATGTGTTCAACTTGTAGATAATTTATGATGGAATGAAATCTTGCCAAGATTATCATTGGTTTTTAAGCATGTCACTTACATCTGTTACTATTTACACAGTCATTTAAGAAAAACACATTTGCATTTTCCCCAAATCTCATTGCAATATATTAACTTAATTGGCCTTCTTGAGTACTTTTCTTGTACTGGGTAAAAAAAAAAAAAAAGAAAGATCCTGGTATTATGTAAATTTAAATAAAGAAAATGATCAAAGTAACTAATTTAAAGGACTATTTTCTAACTCATGCCTCATCACAAAGATATTACAGGCAGTCCTTGAGTTACAAACCTCCAATTTACAAATGACTTGTAGCTACAAACAGTTTTGTCACCAATCCTTGTTTCCATAACAAGCCAAATATTCAAAATTCAATTATCACAAACTCGAACCCAGACAGAAAGTAAGGTAAAATATTCTGAACAGGTGCACAGACAGCAAAACATTCATGACAGGGGCGTTAACCCTTCTCTATACTATCCAAAACACACACACACATACACACACACTCAAACACAGACATAAATAGTAGGGCTGGGTAACCATGGGAAAAATTGTTTCTAAACTCAATTTGTTTTTAGGGGGTTTTTGTGTTTCGTTTTTTAAAAGAATTCCGAAATTTTCCTTTAAAAAGGTTCGAAATATACGAAATTTCGTAAAATTACAAAACAATTATGAATCGATTTGTTAATGGCGGACGCGATTGCGCAATATGCTAAAAAACCCTCCAAATGGGACAGGGGGAACTTCTGAAGCTTCCCTCTCCCTCTGTTGTTGACTGTTGGTGTGATAATTTATTTTTTATCACTGATAAAACAAACAACAACCCTAAAACTTGCACCAGACATATGGAAATAATTACGAAACGATTTCGAAACAATGACGAATCGATTACGAAACAATTACGAAATAAATTGAAAAAATTCGTTTTGATTTTTAATTACTCCTGCATGGCTCAATATCGGATCGTAAGCTAATTTAAATACGAATTAATAACGAATTGCGAAATTAACGAACGAAACCGCCCAACCCTAATAAATAGCTGGAGGTACACTTAAAAATGTACCTGTTCTGACTTACAAACAAATTCAACTTAATAAAAAACATACAGAACCTATCTTGTTTGTAACTTGGGGATTGCCTCTACTTGTAAACAACCCCATACACTAAGAGAAAATATACTTTTGGGGGGCTACAAAGCTCAGAATTTTCCAATCAGCATGACTAATTGCTGCGCTGGAATTGTCATAGCTTTTCTTTTTATTCAACATTTAAGTACCAAACTTGAGTTATTGGAAAATATGTAAGTGTTGCTTAAAATGTGACTGGCCCATCAGATTCTACTGCTTCTACTCAGAGGCAAACTAGAGAGGTTCTACACAGCCAGTGGCGGCTCAACCCATTACGCAAAGTAAGCATCTGCAGTATAGTTGATTTTGCCCAGGGGCGCTCTTGAGGTGCTCTTGGGGGAAAATAGACCTTGACATATGCGAGTTGTAGTTACTGGGATGTATAGTTCACCTACAATCAAAGAGCATTCTGAACTCCACCAATGATGGAATTGAACCAAATATGGCACAGAGAACTCCCACGATGAACAGAAAATATATATCAGTGATTGGTTGGGGGGCGCCAAAATACTGTCTGCTTACCATTGAAAATTACCTAGGGCCGCCTCTGTACACAGCCCAATATAGCAGGCTGGAATTGGGACCTGAAACTTTGCAGCCCAACAGGGACTCCCTGAGCTGCCTTGGGGGCAACAGGACATTCCTACTGCCCAGTCACAGTGAACACTATTTGGTGCTGCTTGGTAGGGGTCCAACTGCCACCTCTTTCCCCACGACACTGCTGATTTTCTCTTTTCCCTTCTCGCATCTTCACAAGACATGGAAGGAGGACAAAGAAGCCCCCAACATAGGTAGGCTGACCTAATACTGCTGTAGCCAACTGTGACACAGAGGGAAGAGGCAAAAGAGGATAGCTCTTCCGTTTTCCCAGGCCACTTGAGCTCGGGGCATGCAAGATGGCTGTTGGGAGAGCAACAGCCTGTTCTGTACATGAACTGGACTGTAACTTGGGAGAGAGCCCAAACTCTGGTGTAGGATTTGAGTTTTCCACTGAGTTATGTTAACTTGGGTTAAAGCCACACTGAGTGGCTTTCCCCAGATTATTCTGGATCAATCTATGTGCATTTTTGACTGCCCATGAACTGATCTGTCACCACACCAACTTAAATGGTCAGTGTAGATGGGGCCCCAATCACAGAATATCATCCATTGGAACTTTCTGTATAGATTACTACAATACATCATATATGGAGCTACCATTGAAGCGGACACAGAAGAAATATGGGTGCTCGCAGGAACACCAATTAGGAACCACCTGACAGCCAATTGAAAAGAACTTTCCTAATGGTTAATGTCACCATAGACTGAATTCAAGAAGCTGCTCATGTCTTTAAAAGACCACTAGTGCTTGGAACCTGCTCATTATGTCATTACGAGATGGGACTTCCCAAATTACTGGTGAGAGTCCTTCTCTGTGTCTCAGTAGTGGGAGAACCATTATCATATGATGATGTGGAGAAGGACTTCTTGCTTATACTGCTCCAATTGAGCAATGGTCTCCATTTGTAGTCCTAAGTGGTGCTGACACATACTTTACTTCTTTTAGTACCAAGATTACAACTTTATAGCTCACTGGAGGATTTGGGTTCTAATATTATAACGGCTTGGACTTGGATGTGTCACTTTATTGTGTTGAGTTATTACAATTGTTGAAGTGAATTGAGTGAAACAAAATGATTGTATCACTTGAAATATGCTAGAAATACCTTAAGCAAGATAAATTACATTTTTTCCATTTTGCATTTGTAATGAACGGTTTTGCACTGAATTGTCTTATATGCAGTGAGAAGCCCAAGGTCTGCTGAGCCAGCCACATATTCAAGAAGTCCAAAGGGTCATGGGATTTGAGGAAATATTAGAGAAAGTAGTACAGCAATATATTAACAGGAACAAAATAGATGTTAACAAGGGAGACACGGGGCTCTATTTCCGCTGCAAAACCAATGTAGCTAGGAACCATTTGTGTTTGACAAAAATATCATTTCTTTCCTGGCAATTTTTAGAGACCATTTATCAGGCTGGGTCTAAACCTGGACTTGAGCTCAACTGAAAGAAAGCAAACATAGGGCCCTTCCACACAGGCCTATATCCCAGAATATCAAAGCAGAAAATCCCACATTATCTGAGTGTAGACTCAGGTAACCCAGTTCAAAGCAGATATTGTGGGATTTTCTGCCTTGATATTCTGGGATATAGGGCTATCTGGAAGGGCCTATAGAGAGCATTTGCAGGAAATCTCTGTTGAACTTGGGAAGAGTTAATCACCAAATGTTCTGTTCATCAATTTTCCATAGTTACTACCTTTATGCTCTCCTATCTCTATTTTATTTTAGCAAATGTTAGATTGGGACCACTTAGTTGAACTGTCACTATAATGCCCCTTTGTCCTGGCTCATGAAGTTCCCTAGAACCTTACCTTTCACTCTACCAGTAAAAATTGTACTGCAATAAATACCTGATCTAACTTCCATAAATGTTTTGGTATACTGAGAAGGATGCTATTCCATTGCCAATGTTAAAAAGTTGTATGTGAACTCAATCTTTGCTCTTTCCACAGGCAGTACTATTTCTTGAATTGGCTATGATTATCTAAAACACAACTCAAGCAATGGCTTGATGCCTCAGAAGCATATTAATCAATAATAGATACAGTAAGGATAAGAAACACGACTTTGTAGAGATAGAGTCTGTAATCCCTACCAAGCTGTTCAGGTATTTCTGCCCAGAAAACAGCAAACACTATTATTGACCACTTTTTTTTTAAAAAAAAAATCTTGTCATTCATTTGTCCAACCTGACATAGTTATGGGAGGAAGTGGCACTTTCCCTTTTATTATAGAAATCCAAGAATCGAATCTAAGTTGCAAAGGCTAAAAAGAAAAGAAAAAACACCTGTGCCAACTACCATCCAAAATACACTCAAAGCTAAAAACCAACAGGTTCAGTGTGGGAAAGAGCTCATACACATTTTATATTTGTCTTATAATGATGTTTACCACGTACAAACCTTGGCATGCTATTTGGTGAAAGATGACTTGAAGGCTTTTCTGCTTAGAACACTAACGTTATATTTAAAAATCAGGATTTTGGGGGGAATATTTCAGTTCCTTTTCAAGCAATGAGAATAAGCTCAAAAAATCTGCTTGACTCCTTAGCTTTTTTTTCTTATCAGGAGCGACTTGAGAAACTGAAAGTTGTTTCTGGTGTGAGAGAATTGGCCGTCTGCAAGGACCTTGTGTAGGGGATGCCCAGATGTTTTACCATCCTGTGGGAGGCTTCGCTCATGTCCCCGCATGAGAAGCTAGAGCAGACAGACGGGAGCTCACGCTGCTCCCCGGATTCGACGTCTTAGCTGAGAGGTGACACAAAATGCTACAGGTTGTAATGTAACTATTACTATTTAAGATTAAATATTTCCTGTTAGATTCAAATATCTTTATGACTGTACTGGTGACAAGGCCACTAGTACAAGGCCACCAGGTGGACATTTGTTGGATATTACACAATGTGATAACTGGAAATGCTGTCAGAAGATAGTTCTCTATTTGAAGACTGACCAGTATGGTTAAACAAACAAACAAGATAAAGAACCAAAGGATGCAGGGACTTCGAGATGCTCCTTAGTAATTGCATCCTACACTACTAATTGAACAAATTCACATATACATGTGGTCATAGCCCACTTCAGGAAAGTGGTGAGATATTTAAATTGTAATCATTATGGCATTTCTAAATTTCACTCATGTTTATCAGGGGACATGCATATTGCAGAATGAATGCAGTTTGACACCACTTTAACTACCATGGCTCAATGATATGAAATAATGACAATTGTAATTTTCAAGCTCTTTAGCCTTCTCTGCCAAAAGTGCTGATGCCTCACCAAATTGTAAATCTCAAAATTTCAAACCACTTATCCACAGCAGTTGCAGTGGTGTCAAACCGCATTCATTCTACAATCTAGATACAACCCAGAACAGCATATCTGCATGGCTTTCTTTTGGTGATACATATTTCCTTTTGGTTAACACTTTCTCATTCTAGTCTTCCTTCTGTCAGATTAAAAACAAAGAATAGGGCAAGCTATTGGAAATATATTTCCACACCTGATATAGATGCCCACTGCAAACATATCAAAGCTTAAAAGAGAAACAGCACACCCCTAGTGTGCACTGCAGTGTGCATCCACATGGAAAACAAGTGTTAAGAAAAGTCAAGAAAAAGTCCGAAATTGGCAATAAAACGTGCTTCAGCTGATCAGTGTATGAACGCTGCAGAGCAGAAATTCAGGAAGAACATGAGCGGAGCTACCTTTGAGTATTAACTATTCTTTCTGTTTTGTTTTGTTTTTTTTACCACTACAACCCCTCCATAAAACTTGGTTGCTCCAATCAATGTATTCAGGTCATGTTATAAGGAGCACAGATCTGAACACTAGTCTTGAAACAATGTACTAAGAGAAGGAACAACAAATAAGAAAATTGAAGTATTTTTCTCTCCAAATATGGTCTTTCTCATATAGCCAAGTTTCGACAATTCCCAGAATCTTTCATACAACATGCTTTTCTCGGGCTTTGTTGCATTGTTACATTTTATTTCAGTGCCATATCACAATAACATCTCCCTTACCATTTGGACATAAACATTCTGGGGGAAAGCTTTGGAGTGTTTTACCTGAGGACTGTATCTTCTCTATACACACTTCATAAACTTCTCATAATCAGGCAACTCTTTGTTTTGTGAAAACCCGATGTGCCTTGCAGCACTTCGAATATACAGGTTATGTGTATTGTTGCTTTCGTTGCTTCAGGCCAAAAACTTGAAGTGAACAATCAAATTATTCCTGAGACAATCTGTGACTTTCCCCGGCTGAGTAGCATCGAACTTCAGCTGTGCTGAGAAATAATACCACAACTTATTTTCAGGTTGAAGATGGATGGATGCTTGCCACTTTTCTACTTCCTCCACCTTACTCGAAATCTCCTAGTTTTCTAATGCATGACAGTGACAAGTATGACAACTGTGGCTCTTTTATAAAAAAAAACGTGAACAACCAAACCATTAAACATGACATAACAACTTGCAATGAAAGCCAAATCTTGCCTGTCATTTCAGTCATGCCAAAGATTAATTGACCATACATATCAGGGATGAAATCATCTGATTTAATCTTTAAAAATCTCATTGCTGGGATCAGCTCTATCCAATTCTGTTTGAAGATACTACATTTTGTTTCATTAATGCTTGTAAATAAAGAGTAAATGTCCTATTAGAGGAATGATAATTTTATCTTCACATTCCCAAATTAGTGATTCCATTCACTATATCGTTAGGATATATATTCCTTCCACCAAATTATCTGAGAGGCTTCTTCTCACTATCCCATTTCTCTCCTTGTTCTCCCTTCTTTCATTTAAAGCACTTCATTTATTTAGTTTTATTATAGATGCAAGTCAAGAAATGCAATTAAGACGAGGAGAGAAAACCATAGACCAAAACAAACAATGAAAAACCAACAATATGGGAATACATTTAAGGAAAGAGGCCTGCCACTGAGAGAAGAGAGAGAAGTATGTTACAGAGAAAACTCCAGTGAAGTGATCGACTCTGTACAGTTTTGCATTGGCAGGTGGACAATGTCACCTCTGCCTGCCAATGGCTTAGCTGTTCTCATAAATTAGAAGGGATGTAATAATGTTATGCCTAAACAGAGAAGGCTGAAGACCTTGCAAACCTACAACTCCCATAATTCTATAGCATGGAGCCATGTCAGTTACAGTGGTGCCAATCTCATTACGGGCAGTCCTGAAGTTATGAACACAATAACTTCTGTAGGTTTGCTCTTAAGTTGAATTTGTATGTAAGTTGGAGCAGGTACATTTTAAATGTAATTCCAGTTAAGTATATATATTAGCTTTGGATAGCCTAGGAAAGAGTTAACACCCCTGTGGTGTTTCTTGTGCTGTCTGTGCCCCTGTTCAGAAGATTTCACCTCACTTTCTGTCGTTGTGATAATTGAATTTTGAAAAAATTGGCTTGTTGTGGAAACAAGGATTGGTGGCAAAGCTTCAGTGGAGGCACCTTTCCCCCACGATAACTCTTTCTAAGTGTAGATGTCTCTCACTTCCTGTTGTCTCACTCTCATTCTTAACTATGAGTCATTTGTAAGATGGATGTTTGTAACTCGGAGACTGCTGGTAATTCTATAGTGTAGATGCATCCCCAGAAAACCCAAAACAGTCCAAGATTTATTGGACTTCCAGCAACAAACTTTGCAACTGACCAGGAACATGCCTTGAATAGACAACCAGCTCTCCATATCCACATATTCTCCATCCATTACTTAAAGATATTCATAAAAATTGCAAAAGGCAAATCCTGATTTTGCCATTTTATATAAGTAACACTATTTTACTATCCCAATGTATAGAATGGGACTTGAACATCAATTGGTTTGATATTCCAGGGAGGTCCTGGAATTCCAGTGGATGCCAAATAGATACTAAGAGTCCATTGACATCATGTCAGGACTGAACATGTACAGAGATATCTGAGAGGATGTCTATAAGCTTTGGGATATTTTTTTCCTGAGGATGTACCAAAGGCCAAGCTTATATAACTTTAGGTAATGAAAAATCTTTTTTCAAAGTGAATTTTTGTTGGCTAGGGAAAGGGAAGGGAAAATAATTATAGGAACTGACCTTGAACAAGATGAAGTATATTGCCAAATAAAAATAGAATTCTAGCTTTTTAATAGCCCAGATGGTCCAGAATTGCCATCTATCTTAAATAGTTCTTGTCTACAGTGGAGTCACTAGGGTTGGTGTCACCAAGTGCAGTAATTCATGGTGCCACCCTTATTGACCTATTCTCATATCAGACCATATATAATCCTTAGTATTTTTTTATATCAATGCTATTCAAAAATTATAATTCTTCTATATCACTGACAACCACATCAGACAGGGCTGTTTTTGGTGGCATTTGCCAGTCCAGACATAGTTGATCCGTGGAGTTCACTGGTTCCCATCTCACAATGCATGTGTACCTCCAGTGGGGCTTGGCGGTGGCAACCCAGGAAGCAATGGGGGGAAGCCACACAGTTGACGCTTCCCCTGTGGGATCAGCTTCCTGCCAAGCCGGGTGATGCGGGGCGTGGGGTAGCGGGTTCCCCATACCCCCTGACAGCTGTCACAGGATTCCAGGGGCCTGTGTGATGTGGTCATGAGTGTAATAACAACATAAGCAATTGTTTAAAAAAACCAATAGCAATGAAAACAACATGTGCTTGTAACATAAGTTGAAACACATGATTTGACACACCATTGCAATTGGATAAAAACCAACAACAAAGCGTTCTGTTCATTCATTGTTGTTATTCTATTTAATAATTAAATTTCCTTTTCTCTTGGGAAGAGACCCATTTTTACTCATAAGTGAGGAAGGAACTGGCAAAACCACCTCTGAATTTTCCTTACCTAAGAAAAGCTTGAGTAATTCATGGGTGGCCACAATTTGACATACTACTTGAAGACATACAAATACAATGTCAGAGCAGCATGGAACAGAATAATTTCTGCCATGGCTCTATCACAAACATGTATTGTCACAGGAATTGTCAAGATTATCACATTTGGGGGGGGGGGGGAATCTATTCTATCACAAAGTTTAAACAATTAAGATTGATGAGTAGCTTTTAAAATATATGTCTGTGTTGTATTCTTTCTCAAACACACTTTTTGAAAGTATGTTTTGTTTTATATTAGCAATAATAAAGTACTATACCTGGGTAAAATGGGATTGCTTACAGTCATGGGCTCTCTGAATGACACCTTTCTACCACAAATTGGTCTAGCTTTCCAATCTGGAGCCTTGTAGCCCTCTGGTAAGGTCTATAGACAGATGACAGTTGTTGCTTATAAGGTAGATAAGGTTACAAGCACATTTCACTTACACTGCTCTCCGCCCCTCCTTTTTTTCTCCAGAAAATGTCAGAAAGTCACAGCAAGTTCTCTTCTTTCAATCATTCTTTAAAACTCACCTTTTTCACAAAGCCCTTGTCAACTACGAACACCACTGGAAGAAATATTCATCCCTGGAGATGTTTAGGGCTGAAATCTGAAATATTCTTACTAAATTTAATATAGTAGCAAACATACACGGGGTTGTTCTGAATGCATGTATTTTCTGAAGCCCATCTTTGGGTAAGACTACAAGTGCAGAATAAACAGACTCATCTTGAACTGACTTCTGGCTATTCCCCACAATATTCAAAGCTTTGGGGCAGTCTCGACAATGGGTCGGGTTCGATTTAGACTGGTCCACTGTCCAGAAAGGACAACTTGTGCCTGTGTCACTGCCACTTCCAACAGGTCATGGTACTCCATGTGTGCTCCTGGCCATTGTAGGTGCTCCGTTCTGCCATCAACAGAAGCAACCAGAGGTGATTAGGAAGTAGAGAAGATAGCCCCTTTCTTCTGATCACATGGGTGCCTCTGCTGATGTTAGAATGGAGTACCTCTAATAACCAGAAGCTCACATGGAGAGTTGGTAGCAACATGGAAGGTGAGGTGGTGGTTCTAGCAGGGTCACTGTAGTCCTGGACTGGCTGGACCATTTAGATACCAATGTGGTGCTGCAGAAAGTTTGGCTGGATACATCTGGCTGCCTCCAGAACCAGTCCTAAGCATGTATGCTCTGGAGTAGATACAACTTTAGTAGCCAGTGTAGATTTGCCATTTCATCATCTTTGCTCTTCTTCCACTCTTCCATTGTATTTATTTGAGTAGTAAGACCTTTTCAATCTGAGTATGTTAGCATTGGTAGTAATAGTAGTACTATTACATTATGCTTATGACACTGGTGGTGTTATACACATGACACACATTTCTATGACTTAAAGGCACTTGCAAACATTTCATGTCTCCCTAAAGTAGACCAGCACAATCTATGGTTCTCCAGGTGTTTTGGACTTCAGTTGCCAGAATTCTTGATCATTAGACAAGCTGGCTAAGGGCCTCATCACATTAGTAAAATTACTTGTCCGAAAACACTTCACCCATGATGGACCTCCATGTGATGAGGTCCTAGGGCTTCTGGGAGTTGGAGTCCCAAACACCACAGTTTGTGCTGGCCTGCTCTAAAGTCATGTAGCATAAAAAGTTTTATAATGCCAATTGGGTATTCACAGACTAATCTTTTTGTAAAGTAACTTGCTTCAGATGCAATAATTACAGTGTTGAAAAAGAAGCTTCCAAAACTTGAATGCGTGAATCTTGCAAGCCTGCTTGAAGAGTGTCAGGCCAGCACAAAAGCTGGCACTATTAGCTTTCATCCATGCTGAGCTGGCAATAGAGTGAGCATAGAAGAATATATTAATTGGTATTAGTCAATCCATTTAATATGCTCATTCTGTAGCCACGCTTATATTTTTTTCTCTATTAAAGAGAAAAACAACAACTGTCACATGAATTTGAAAGGAAGAAACAGATACAAAATATTATTAAAACTTCACTAAAGATCAATGTTTGCCTTTGTAAGGTTTGCCTTTGCAAGAAAAACACCATCAGATACAGTTTCCTCACTGTTGTAACATTACAGAGATAGTAAACGTTAGGAGATAAATATTACAAGTTACCAGCTATTTCACTTGTTGCTGTTTTTTTTTTTTAAAAAAAACATGCTTTACTGATTACTGCACCTTTGAATCCGAATAAACAATTAATTGACTAATTATTCAGGTCACACCAACCCACAATGAAATCTTTATTCAGTGTTTACTGCAATCTTTGGCAAAGAATGCCTTGCTGTTTTTCAACTAAGAAGAACTGCACCCTTTGGCTCTTCTCAGCATCAGCTGCCTTGGTTTCAGAGCTGGATGCCAATAATCAGTCTTCTTTTTCTTTCTTCTAAAGTGGGTACTTTTTTTACCCCCCAAAAGGGTGAAAAGAACTATTCTCATCAATGCCCCATATATTCTGCCTGATTTATGTCCCAGCCACTGGGTCTCTTCCTTCCGTATCTTTCTAACATTTATTTTCTTCTACCTCAACTCCATCCTCTGCACCTCTCCCTCCTCCCTACTTCATATGCGGAAACAAAAAGAGCAAATTCCTGTATCCAAATTACTGCCTGTGATCGGCCAAATCCCACTCAATAAACTGGTAAGAGGAAACACCATTGACTGGAAGAAAGGAAACAAACAAACCAACAAACAAATCTAAATCTTTCACTCCTATTAGTCTAATAAAACTGTACTTAATTTGAAACCTAAACTGAAATAAAACTTCAGAGGTTGGAGAGGGAGATATCATGTGTGGACGTTCAAGAACAGGGATGGTGATTCTTGCTAGGGAGGCAATTCTTTAATTTTGATCTTGAATAAGGAAGGAATAACTTTCTACTCACTGCAAACTGTGAAAATTGTAGTCTTTTAATACTATTCAGATTTTGTGAACAATTTGATTTTGTATGCCAAACTAGTTGTAGTGAGGGATTTATTTTGCCAAAAATATACACATATTTGTTTTGTACAGAAAATATCGATAGTATGTTTCCTGTGCAGAAAATGTTGGTTCCTCTGCAGCAGTGATTTCCAAACTTTTTTTCTTTGACCGAGGACCACATGACCAGGAACCACTTGACCAGGAACCACTTTGATCAGAGATGACTCTCCAACATTAGTACCAAAAGGGTTGTGAATCAGGTTTTGGTCAACTTTAGATTTGCTTTGGTTATTTGGGGTGCTGATTCAGAAAATTGCATTGGATAGACCACCATCAGCTCTAGTTTCTGATACAGAACATATGCCATCCAGTAGTTGCCATCTGGTTGCCCACAGAAAACCATATTTAATAATCTAGAGCTGATGTAATAGTAGTAATCTTTCATGGGTAGTCAATCTCTCTCCTCCTGATATCCCCACATAAGAGGGTTTTGCGAGACTAGTCGCTCTTGTTGCTACATGGTTTCCAGGCAACAATATAGTAATGGTGACTATATTGTCAGACTATATTTTTGTTCCTGGGGACCACTGGTGGTCCACGGACCACAGGTTGGGAATCACTGCTCTACAGGAAAGGCTGGTTTTTTCACAAGACAACTGGATGTAAATTTTGTACAGAATTAAGTCCCAAATTACAAATATACTCATAAATGCATGATTTTCCTTGTGAGGGTTTCCTGACACTGAAGAAGCACATTTTTGAACAATTCCTAAAAGTATTTTAAATATTCTTTCCATCCCTAATTCTTACACAGAACCTGCTCCTAAGAGTTTTACTTTGGCAAATGCTTCTTATATATCTGGGTGAACAAACTGAGGCCTGTGGCAGTATGCAGACCTGATGTTTAATGTCCCCAGTACTCAAGATTTTCTTTCTTTTTAAAAAAGGAGTACAATTCCTGCATCCATGGGACAACTATTTGCAAACTCATTTATTGGCATTCAACAAAATATGTCCTTTCTAAGCATTTTCTAGCTCCAGCATGGCAATGTGTCAGAAGTCCTTCATTTCTATAGGGTTTGCATTCCTGGACTTTGCGTGGTTCTGCATATCCATACAAAGTCCAGAAATGTATCCACCATGGACAAAGGGGTTGTACGATATTGCTTTTACAATTTTACATCATATTGAAAAGGTTAACTGCTTAATACACCATTGTCATGGTACAGTCAATATCACAATCAAAATGAAATGAGCTACAATCAATGGGACAGTAAGTGTCTTGTCCAATATCATACGGACTTGCCAATATTACTCCATATCATATTAATTAAGCTAATTTTAACTCAATGTAAGGTTTAAGAGCCAGCATGGTAAAGTGGCTAGAGTGTTGGACTTGGTTTCTGGAAAATCAGGATTTGAATTCCTGATCAGCCATAAATATCCACTGGTAACATCCACACCTGGAATACTGTGTCCAGTTCTGGGCACCACAGTTTAAGGGAGACGTTGACAAGTTGGAATGTGTCCAGAGGAGGGTGACTAAAATGATCAAGAGTCTGGAGAACAAGCCCTATGAGAAGTGGCTTAAAGAGCTGGGCATGTTTAGCCTGAAGAAGAGAAAGCTAAGAGGAGACATAATGGCCATGTATAAATATGTATGGGGAAGTCATAGGGAGGAGGGAACAAGCTTGTTTTCTGCTGCCCAGAAGACTAGGATGCGGAATAATGGCTTTAACCTACATGAAGGGAGATTCCACCTGAACATGAGAAAGAACTTTCTGACTGTGAGAGCTGTTCAACAGTGGAACTCTCTGCCCTGGAGTGTGGTGGAGTCTCCTTCTTTGGAAGCTTTTAAACAGAGGCTGGATGGCTATCTGTTGGAGATGCTTTAAATGCGATTTTCCTGCTTCTTGGCAGGGAGTTGGACTGGATGGCCCACAAGGTCTCTTCCAACTCTATGATTCTATAACTCGAAGCAAGTCACACTCTTTTGGCTTCAGTGGAAGGCAATAATAAACCTTCCCTGAATCCATATTTCCAAGAAAACCCCATGATAGTTTCACCTTAGGACCACCAGAAATGGGAAATCATATGAAGACACATATCAGCAAAGTTCATTTATATCAGCAAAGTGAACAACAATTACTCAGATACATTTGTGAAATTTTATTAATAAGGAAATTATTCTTTCCAAATACTAATTAATCAAGAATAAAGTAGGAAATACGTCATTTGCTAGTAACTGAATTTAAATATATAAAACTAAATCTAATTTATGGATTATCTTTCATTCAAAGGGCCCACGAAGTACCCTTTCTTCTCCTTTAAGTCATGCTTCATGAGTGTATGGCCTTAAAGTACATTTGTTTAACCTGAAAAAATGGTCCATAGCCTAATTGTACACAGATGACTCATTCCTTTATCTTGCTGTACATAATGCTCTTCAAAATCTACTGCTCTATCACTATTGTACTATTTTAGATCTTCTGAATTTGCAACTCATACAATAATTTTTGTGTAAAAATAACTGTATGACACTTTCCTTCTACTCTGGGAGTGGGATGTCATCAGATGTCAATGTGTTACTACCAGCCAAAGTAGTGCTACAGCCCACTGACCTGCAGATATTTCACCTTCTGAGTTGGGGAATATATTACTGGACTGCATCTCCCAACAATTCTAGACAACACAAATCATGATGAGGGATGATGGGAGTGGCTGTCCAGCAACATCAGATGGACAGACATTTCCCCAATACTATTTTAGAAGTATGGATAGTTGGATACCTTCCTCTAGAACAGGGGTCCTCAAACTAAGGCCCGGGGGCTGGATACGGCCCTCCAAGGTCATTTACCCAGCCCTCGCTCAGGGTCAACCTAAGTCTCAAATGACTTGAAAGCACACAACAACAACAATCCTATCTCATCAACCAAAAACAGGCCCACACTTCCCATTGAAATAGTATTATGTTAATATTTGTTAAAATTGTTTTTCATTTTAATTATTGTATTATTTTAAAGTGTTTTTGCACTACAAACAAGATATGTGCAGAGTGCATAGGAATTCATTCATGTTTTTTTTCAAATTATTATCCGGCCTTTCAACAGTTTGAAGGACTGTGACCTGGCCCTCGGTTCAAAAAGTATCAACACACCTGTATGCCCAATGCATCTTACATGTGGAGTGGGTAATTTTATTTATTTATTGGAGCCCCCGGTGGTGTAATGGGTCACCACTGACTGAAAGGTCATGAAGCCACCCCTGATCAGAGTAAGCTCCTGACCATTTGTCTAGCTTGTTGTCGACCTTGGAAGCCTGAAAGAGAGTTGCATCTGTCAAGTAGGAAATTTAGGTACCGCTTTTGCAGGGAGGCTAATTTAACTAATTTACGACACCATAAAAAAATCTCCAGCAGTGGGCAAAAGAACGAGGAAGTACTCCATCAAGGACTCAGTGTCACAAGTGGACCATGAAGCAACAGCTCCCCCAGTGGCTGAAATTCAAGCATACCCTCATGAAGCTTAAATCGTCTCTGTGTTTGTCTATATATCTTGTGTGTCTATGGCATTGAATGTTTGCCATGTATATGTGAATGGTAATCTGCCCTGAGTCCCCTGTAGGGTGAGAAGGGTGGAATAGAAATACTGTAAATAAATACATAAATAAATAAAACATCAAAGCATCCAGGCCTCCCCTGAGCAATGTCTTTGCAGACAGCCAGGTTTCTCACATCAGAAGCTACTTGCAGTTTCTCAAGTTGCTTCTGACACGATTAAAACAAATTAACATTCTTTTTAAATTCAAAATAGCTGACAAAATGCAGGCACATAATACAAAATTATGATGCAACATTTCATAAAACATAACCATACAAACTGGATAGTTAAAGCTGTTTGTTGTTGCTGTTTTAACATCTATTTTTTATGTTTTTATTCGACTTTTACGATTGTTAGCCTTAAACATTTTCGGAAGAAATCTGTGATAAATATTTGCTAAATAAATCAATATAGAGTATGATATTAAAAAAAATAACAAGCCATGTGCATGTTTATAGCACTTCATGCTGATTAATAAATTAGCACGCTCAATTTCTCAAGTTGTTAGAACAGTTGTTAATGCAGATTATTGTCGCCATAAACATGGCGTGACTTGAAAGGGGGCATCTTTATGCTTTTTAAGAAACTCTGACTGGGAGGCACACAACATGCCAATGAAAGTATGCTAAGGGCACATTAATCAGCACCCGAACTACAGCTCTATCTGTGTTTATGCCAGAGCCTAAAGATGCTTTTCACTGCTAGTGTTATTGTGAGGAAAGAGAATATGATCCATTGAGGAGAGTCAATCAAACACCAAAAAAGTAACTGAATAGCAGTCTCTCCCCCTTGTTTGGAAACAGAGACTTGAAAAGAAAATGCCAAGGGTAATGGACTGCTGCTAAGCAAACGTACCAGCTCTCCTTACCTGCCTTGGCACCTTTTTCCTTTGCAAACAATGGCCACCCTCCATCCTTTCTCTTGTTCTCACTATTCCCAGCTGCTCACATTCTCTCCCTATGGGCAATGTTGGCGATTGAGTTGGTCACTGAAGGTGACAACATGGTATAGAGCAGTGATGGTGAACCTTTTAGAGACTAAGTGCCCAAACCAGAGTAGAGGGTGGATGGGCACTTGGAGGGTGGCGAGCCAAGGGGGCGGGATGGGGGGCAACCTGGCTCAGATTATGATTCTAGATTATGTGATTTTAGTGTTTATACGAATATGTTTTAATTTTATGTCTTAATGTCTAAATGTTGCCTATGTGCAATGACTATTGGAATGGCCTGGATTACGATTGTGGATGGTGTGGTTAATGGTGAAGTTATTGTTTAAAATGTTCTTATATGTTTTAATGCATTTTATAATTTTATTTTCAAATGTTTATTTTAATTGCACATTGTTTGAAAACACTAAATGTGTAAAACTGCCTGGAGTCCCCTCTGGGGTTGAGAAAGGCAGGATAGAAATGTCGTAAATAATAATAATAGTAATAATAATAATAATATTAATGTGCCACAAATACCATCTGCCTGCGACAAAGAACTGGTGGGATCACAAGCCTGAAAAAGTTACTGAAAATGAACATGTCAAACTACTCTGGGACTTCCGAATTCAGACAGACAAGAGTTTTGGAGCACAAAACTCCTGACCTCACAATCATGTTAAAAAACCAAGTATGGATAGTTGATGTTGCAATTCCAGGTGACAGCAGGGTTGAAGAGAAACAACTAACATGATATGAGGATTTAAAGATCGAACTAGAAAGACTCTGGCACAAGCCAGTAAAAGTGGTCCCAGTGGTGATCGGCACACTGGGTGCAGTGCCTAAAGACCTTGGCCTGCACTTAAACACAATCAGCATTGACAAAATTTACCATCTGCCAGCTGCAAAAGGCCACCTTACTTGGATCTGTACACATTATTCGTCGATATATCACACAGTCCTAGACACTTGGGAAGTGTCTGGCATGTGATCCACTACAACAGCCAGCAGAATATCTACTGTGGACTCATCTTGTTGTGTTTCAAATAATAATAATAATAATAATAATAATAATAATAATAATAATAATGCCACATTGAGGAAAAACAACAGAAAAAACTCAGCCGCTATCAAGACCTCAAAATTGAACTGCAAAGGCTCTGGCATAGATCAGCACAGGTGGTCCCAGTGGTCACTGGGGCACTGGGTGCTGTGCCAAAAAATCTCAGACGGCATTTGGAAACAATAAACATTGACAAAATCACTATCTGTCAACCTCAAAAGGCCACCTTACTTGGATCTGCACGCATCATTTGAAAATACATCACACAGTCCTAGATGCTTGGGAAGTGTTCGACTTGTGATTTTTTGATACGAAATCCAGCATATAGATCTTGTTTGCTGTGACATACTGTGATTTTGGGTCAATAATAATAATAATAATAATAATAATAATAATAATATGTCTTATGGTTTAATATGGTTTTAATAGTTTTAATTTATAGTTATATGTGACTGATTTTTTTTGTTCTAGTGTTTGGCATTTAATTTTGACATGATTATGTTGGAAACTGCTTTGGGTCCCCCCAGGGGTGAGAAAAGCGATATATAAATACAGTAAATAAATAAATAAATAAATAAATAAATAAATAAGCAGGCATGCAAGTGGGGGAAGGGAGGAGGTGCTGGCCAAATTCTCACCATGGAAACTCACCAAGTGACCTTGGGCAAGACACATCCTCTATGGTAAGCAACAGCAAAACCTCACTGAACAAATCTTGCCAATAAAACTTCAGGCGCAACCTGAAGACAGACAACAACACGGAAGGAGCAACTGCCTCAAAATCTACACTCACATCTCCTGCACTGAATGGTTGTGTTGGGAGGAATAGGACTTAGCTAGCTAGTTCTCTACCATCACTGTGACAGAGGACAACGTGATGAGCAATGGAAAGTGCTGCTTGGTCCTCAAAGGATTTTGCCTTTTCTCTGTGTACGGATGGACGGTTACACCCAATTCTAATTCAGCTGCACGACCAAGCCAGGTAGGAAGTGCAACCAAGGTTTGCTTCCCAGAGGGCGAGAGCAAGTGAGAGACCATGGGCCCAACTCTTATTTCCAAAAAGGAAGAAATGCTAAGGAATTCTACCATGGTAGGCTTTCCTTTCAAATTCACTGAGTTTTTCACGACACCCTAAGAAAACAACTGGACCCACGGCATTGAGGGTGAAGGAGAACAATCATTTCTCCCTCTGGTGGTGCAGTGTAATAATAATAATAATAATAATAATAATAATAATAATAGGCAAATGTTTTCCCCTGCAAATAGCCTGTGTTGTCTGTTGACACCTCCAAGGTAGAGCCCCCGGTGGTGCAGTAGGTTAAACCTCTGTGCTGGCAGGACTGAAGACTGACAGGTCACAGGTTCAAATCCGGGGAGAGGCGGATGAGCTCCCTCTATCAGCTCCAGCTCCTCATGCGGGGACATGAGAGAAGCCTTGCAGACGGCTAATTCTCTCACACTAGAAGCGACTTGCAGTTTCTCAAGTCGCTCCTGACATGACACACCCCCCCCCAAAAAACCCTCCAAGGTCATGTGGCCAGCATGACTGAATGTAGCGCCATTACCTTCCCGCCAGAGCGATACTTATTCATTTACTGACATTTGCATGTTTTTTAACTGCTAGGTTGACAGAAGCTGGAGCTGTCAGTGGAAGCTCACGCCACTTCCAAGATTCGAACCTGCAACCTTTCAGTCAACAAGTTTAGTAGCTCAGCGGTTTAACCCACTGTGCCACTGTACATAAATCATTTTAGATTATATATTGCCTATATGTGGCACTTCGCTGTATTTTTCTAGGTGCCACGAGTCCCTTCAGGGAGATAGTGGTGGAGTAGTAATAAAATGTATTATTATTATTATTAAACTTTTTTTGTACCCTGCCCCATCTCAGGGTGGTTCAAAACAGGAATAGAGTAACATACGTGAAATAATATATACAAATAATAACACATCAGGCAATATAAAAAGGCATCAAGATGAGCTAAAACACAAGTAAGCAGCATTAACAATAAGAATGATAAACATTAGTTTAAACACAAGTGTTCCTATGAATTTAAAAAGGCCTACTACTCATACAGAAGTGGATATTGATGGATCACCCACCTCTTCCTCCCACTTTCTCACCTGCATTCTCCCTTTGGTCAGTAAGCATTCCATCCAGTAAAGCTGAGAAAAAGCAGTGCTATCATTTGTCATTCAGTGGATCCCTCCCATCCCAGTGGTTGCTGCTATTTCTGATTGCTCTCTTTCTGTCTACAATTCCCTACCTGTTCCTTTGTATCACCTCTGTGGACAATACAGCAGGAAGAAACAGAGCCAAAGGAAGCAGAGGCCTGCTGTCCCTTTACCTACCTTCTTCCAGCAGTGAGGAGTAAGTGAGGATGATTGGCATCTCTGAACCCTCACCATAGTCTTTCCCTCTGCCTGCACTCTTTAGCTCTTTGGTGATGAAGTGGGAGTAACTGAGTTTAGATTAGGCTGATTAGAGGAAGTTGGGAAGGGGGGGGGGGAGTCCTCTCCTGACAAAAAAAGAGCACCCATTCTTTAGTTTAGAACAATGTTTCTCGACATTCTTAATGCCGTGACTCCGTAACACAGTTCCTCATGTTGTGTTGACCCCCCAACCATAATATTATTTTCTTTGCTACTTCATAATTGTAATTTTGGTACTGTTATAAACCGTAATGTAAATATCTGATATGCAGGATGTATTTTCATTCACTGGACCAAATTTGGCACAAAGACCCGATACACCCAAATTTGATTACTGGTGGGGATGGGGGGGGGGGATTGATTTAGTCATTTGGGAGTTGTAGTTGCTGGGATTTTTAGTTCACCTACAGTCAAAGAGCATTCTGAACTCCACCAACAATGGAATTGAACCAAACCTGGCTCACAGAACTTCCGTGATGACAAAAAATATTGGAAGGGTTTAGTGGGCATTGAGCTTGAGTTTTGGAGTTGTAGTTCAGCTACATCCAGAGAGCACTGTGGCCTCAGACAATGTTGGATCAGGACCAAACTTGAAACGAATACTCAATATGGCCAAATGGGAACACTAGTGGGGTTTGGGTAAATTAGACCTTGACATGTGAGAGTTGTCGTTACTGGGATCTATAGTTTACCAACCATCAAAGAGCATTCTGAACCCCACCAATGACAGAATTGGGCCAAACTTTCCACACAAAACCCCCAACAGAAAACACTGTGTTTTAGATGGTCTTTGGTGACTTATGTGCTTATATGTGTGTGCATATATTTGTGTATATGTGTATATGTGTGTTTCTGTATATGTGTGTGGTCTTGTGCATGCGTTGTAATATAATTTTTGCTTTTTGGCTTTTTAAGTCTCCTTTGCTGCATTTTTCAGGGGTTTTATGAGTGAGTCCTTGTGGACAACAAGTTAAACATGAGCCAACAATGTGATGCGGTGGCAAAAAAAAGCCAATGGGATTTTGACCTGCATCAATAGGAGTCTAGTGTCTAGATCCAGGGAAGTCATGCTACCCCTTTATTCTGCCTTTGTCAGACCACACCTGAAATATTGTGTCCAATTCTGGGCACAACAATTGAAGAGAGAGCTGGTATGTGTCCAGAGGAGGGTGATCAAGGGTCTGGAGAATAAGCCCTATGAGGAGCGGCTTAAAGAGCTGGGCATGTTTAGCCTTGAGAAGAGAAGGTTGAGAGGAGACGTGATAGCCATGTATAAATATGTGAGAAGTAGTCATAGGGAGGAGGGAACAAGCTTGTTTTCAGCTGCCCTGGAGACTAGGACGCGGAAGGATGGCTTCAAACTACAAGAAAAGAGATTCCATCTGAACATTAGGAAGAACTTTCTGACTGTGGGAGCTTTTTCAGCAGTGGAACTCTCTGCCCTGGAGTGTGCTGGAGGCGCCTTCTTTGGCGCCTCCTTTAAACAGAGGCTGGATGGCCATCTGTCGGGGGTGCTTTGAAAGCAATTTTCCTGCTTCTTGGCAGGGGGTTGGACTGGATGGCCCATGAGGTCGCTTCCAACTCTTTGATTCTATGAATCTATGATTCTATGATATACAAGATGTAATTTGGACCCCCATCCCTGCCTCCCCTCTGACCCAGAGACATGAGTGCAGGGAAGACTCTCCTTTGAGGAAGTGACTGATCCATCCCCATTCAGCTCCACTGTGCAAGGAACAAACAAGCACCGGTTTATTGAGTCTCTCCGTGGACAAACCAGGCTTCCATCCTCCTCGAAGAGGAAAAGTAGAGACACTCTGCGCGCCTGAACCCTTCCCTGCCCAAAACTCAACCAAGAAGGAGGTGGTGAACCAGACCTGTTTTGGAGGGGATCCTTTCCTTTCCTATCGTCCTTACTCCCAAGCAAGCAAGACCAGGGATCGGGCTATCAAAGGGTTGTGTTCCCTAGGCACCCCAATTCCCCACTTTCCCTCCACACACCCCGCTTTCCCGAGGCGAAGATTTCCCCGGCGCAGGACGCATCTCTCCGTTTCCCAAAGGGAGCCAGCGCGCATCTCTTACCCAGCGAGGCGGTGCCTGGTCCACGTCCTCCAGCCTGGAGGGAAGTTGGCCTCCGAAACCTCCTTGTCTTCCTCCTTCCCTTCCTTCCTTTCGGGGCTCAATACAAGGGCTGTTTTGCGCGAGAAGCCAAGGTCCCGGGAAAAACTCCGGAGCTGTTTCCCTCTTCCCTAAAGTCCTCTAGTCTTTCCTCCACGATGCCTTTGCCCTTTCAAGCGGGGGCCAGTTATCCTTATCAGGAGTTGTTGTTGTTACTACTACTACTGTAATTTCCCAGCCCTGCTTTCCACTTCTTTCTGCAGTTGCTTCTGATCTCTTCTGCCAAATTGTCCCGGAGAAAAAGTCGCCCGAGGCCGCTCTCTCTCTCGGCTCCACGGAGATGAATGGCTGGATTTGAGTTTCGTGGCTTTTCTGCCAAACGCGCCCTCGCTCTTGCTCTCTCTCTCGCTCTCTTTCTCTCTCTCTCTTCTCAGGTAGGCGGGCGGAGGACGGAGGAGGTTCCTTCAGCTGGCAGCTACTTGGGAACGGGAGGCGGCTGGAGCCAAGCCTGGCTCTTGCTGTGGGCGGGGGAATATTTATTTGCTTCTCTTTCTCTCTCTCTTCACAGCCTCTGCTGCCTGTCCCTAGCTAAGGGGATCTCAGAGCCCTGGAGCCTGAATAGCCAGCAAATGGAATTCAGTTCCTTTAGTGCCAGGAATGGGTGCTCCTTCCTCTTTGGAGGAGCTGCCTTGGAAGCCCACCAGAGGAAAATATTGAATGGCCAGTGGGCAGGCTCTAGGGATGCCAAGCAAGACCCTTCCCACTCCAGCATTGATCTTGGGGTTCATTATTATTATTATTATTATTATTATTATTATTATTATTATTATTAACTTTATTTGTATCCCCGCTAGCATCTCTCGAAGGACTCGATGCGGCTTATTTATTTATTTATTTATTTCATTTACTTATACCCCGCCCTTCTCACCCCGGGGGGGGGGGGGGGGGGACTCAGGGCGGCTTACAGAGGAGGCACAATTAAATGCCTAAATCAATTGACAGTACAATACAAAAAAGCAATTCAACAGTTAGAATTAAAAACATCAGTGCATAATAAAATATTAATTTATTATTTATTTATTACTGTGCTTATATACCGCCATTTCTCAGCCTAAATCGGCGACTCAACGCGGTTTACAACACAATGACAAGCAGCAATATTCCATTAAAAAGCATAAAAACACATACACAATACACAATATTATTGGGCCACCAATAATAATCCAATGCATCTCTTAATTGTAGTCGCAATCCAATTTCGTCATCTGTGATTAACCAATCCTTGTTCATCAGTTTCGTTGCACCAGATTAATCAAATGCTTGTTTAAACATCCATGTCTTCAACCTTTTTCGAAATACCATCAGCGAAGGAGCTGATCTCACCTCTATGGGGAGGGCATTCCAAAGCCGAGGGGCCACCACAGAAAAGGCCCTGTCTCTCGTTCCCGCCAGCCGCACCTGTGAAGCAGGCGGGATAGAGAGCAGGGCCTCCCCAGAAGATCTTAGGGTCCTGGTGGGCTGATAGGCCGAGATATGTTCGGATAGATAAGTTGGGCCAGAACCATTTAGGGCTTTAAAGGCCAGCGCCAGCGCCAGCACTTTGAATTGGGCCCGGTAGCAAATCGGCAGCCAGTGGAGCTGGTACAGCAGAGGAGTTGTATGCTCCCTGCGCCCCGCTCCGGTTAGTATCATGGCTGCCGTCCGTTGGACTAATTGGAGCTTCCGAGCCGTCTTCAAAGGCAACCCCACGTAGAAAGCGTTGCAGTAGTCAAGACGGGATTAAGACAATCTCATGCTCGGGTTCAGAGTCCATATATCCATTCCATTCCATTTGTCCTTGTCTGTTGTCAGATCCTTAATTTAGCTGCCAGTGTGTCCAAAGGCTTGGTCCCAAACCCAGGTCTTCAGTTTTTTCCTGAATGCCAGAAGGGAGGTCGCCGATCTAATTTCCCCGGGGAGTGAGTTCCACAGGTGGGGGGCCACCACTGAGAAGGCCCTGCTTCTCGTCCCCGCCAACCTCACTTGTGAGAGTGGCGGGGTTGAGAGCAGGGCCTCCCCAGAAGATCTTAAGCTTCGGGGTGGGATGTAGAGGGAGATCCGTTCGGACAAATACACTGGGCCGGAACCATAAAGGGTTTTGTAGGTCAAAACCAGCACTTTGAATTGTGCTCGGAATTGGATCGGCAGCCAGTGGGGGGGTGGTATGCTCCCTGTACGCCGCTCCGGTGAGCAATCTGGCTGCTTCTCGCCGGACTAGTTGAAGTTTCCGAGCAGTCTTCAAAGGCAACCCCACGTAGAGTGCGTTGCAGTAATCCAACCGGGATGTGACAAGAGCGTGGACCACCGTGGCCAGATCAGACTTCCCAAGGTACGGGCGCAGCTGCCGCACAAGTTTTAATTGTGTGAAAGCTCTCCCGGCCACCGCTGAGACCTGGGGTTCCAGGCTCAGCGATGAGTCACTCCCAAGCTGCGAACCTGCGTCTTCAGGGGGAGTGTAACCCCGTCTAACACAGGCTGTAACCCTATACCCTGTTCGGCCTTGCGACTGACCAGTAGGACCTCTGTCTTGTCTGGATTCAGTTTCAATTTGTTAGCTCTCATCCAGTCCGATACAGCGGCTAAACACCGGTTCAAGGTCTGGACAGCCTCTTTGGTGACAGGTGGAAAGGAGTGACAGATTTGGACATCATCTGCATAGAGATAACATCTTAGTCCGAAACTCCGAATGATCTTACAAAGGCCAAGGCCTCAAAACACAACATAACAATACAACACCTAAAGCAAATTAAATACAGTTAAAGCAATATTAAACAACAAGCAATAAACAATACATCAAGACACTATAAAACTGGGCCAGGCCAGAGTAATGGGTACAAGGCGCCCGTACCTTGGGAAGTCTGATCTGGCCACAGTGGTCCACGCTCTTGTCACATCCCGGATAGACTACTGCAACGTGCTCTACGTGGGGTTGCCCTTGAAGATGGTTCGGAAACTTCAACTGGTCCAGCGAGCGGCAGCCAGGCTGCTCACTGGAGCGACATGCAGAGAGCATACCATCCTTCTGCTGTGTCAGCTCCACTGGCTGCCGGTTCAGTTCCAAGCCCAATTCAAGGTGCTGGTTTTGACCTACAAAACCCTGTACGGTTCCGGTCCAGTGTATCTGTCCGAACGTATCTCCCTCTATGTCCCACCACGGAATTTAAGATCATCTGAGGGGGCCCTGCTCTCGACTCCACCGCTTTCCCAAGTGAGGCTGGTGGGGACAAGGAGCAGGGCCTTCTCAGTGGTGGCCCCTCACCTGTGGAACTCAATCCCGGCGGATATCAGGACATCGACATCACTCCTGTCCTTCAGGAGGAAGGTAAAGACATGGTTGTGGGACCAGGCCTTCGGGCAATCTGCCAACTAAGTAAGGACAACCAGACAAATAGGACCGGCAGGACTGATAACTGTGGAATGAAACTCTGAACTATGAGATAGTGAATATTGACCGGCAATAAGGAGTAATTGGTGTGTATTGGTTTGTATGAAAATTTTATGGGTTTTATTGGTTTTATTGGGTATAGATATGATGTACTGCTGTTGTTTGCTATTTTGTACTATTGTGTTTTATTATTGTTGTATGTTACGGGCATCGAATTGTGCCTTGGATATGTAAGCTGCCCTGAGTCCCCTTCGGGGTGAGAAGGGCGGGGTAAAAGTAAACCAAATAAATAAATACAAGGTTAAAAGTGCTGATGTGACAGGTGATATGTAAGGATTATAGGGTAAGTGCAGCGTGCAGTGTGTGGCAATCTCAATTCTAGTAAAGTGCCACTGGGACTTGTTCTTGGAGATTCCTATTCTGGAAAGGCACATCGGAACAACCAGGTCTTCAAATTCTTTCTGAAGACTGCCAATGTAGGGGCCTGTCTAAGATCTTTTGGGAGGGTGTTCCAGAGTCGGGGGCCACCACAGAAAAGGCCCTGTCCCGTGTCCCCACCAAACGTGCCTGCGACGCAGGTGGAATCACGAGCAGGGCCTCTCCGGATGATTGAAGTGAGCGCATGGGTTCATAAATGGAGATGCGGTCACGCAGGTAGGATGGTCCCAAACCGTTTAGGGCTTTGTAGGTAAGCACCTGCACCTTAAATTGGCTTGGAAAAAAAACGGCAGCCAGTGGAGCTCCTTGAACAGGAGGGTTGACCTCTCTCTGTAAGGAGCCCCAGTTAACATCCTGGCTGATGCCCGTTGGACCAGTTGGAACTTCCGTGCCGTTTTCAAGGGCAGCCCCACGTAGAGCGCATTACAGTAGTCCAATCTAGAGGTGACCAAGGCATGGACCACCCTGGCCAGATCAGCCTTCGTGAGGTACGGTCGCAGTTGGCGCACGAGTCTCAATTGTGCAAAAATTATCTGTACTAGCTTGGGGACCCCATGATGCCTGGGTTATTTGAGAAAGGCATTGTTTGTTTTCTGAAGTTTGGTGATACCAGTTTGGTAATGTTATTGATACTGTTAATTGCTTTTTTTTTTTGCCATGTCAGGAGCGACTTGAGAAACTGCAAGTCACTTCTGGTGTGAGAGAATTGGCCGTCTGCAAGGACGTTGCCCAGGGGGCGCCTCGATGATTTGATGTATGGATCATCGTTGTGGGAGGCTTCTCTCATGTCCCTGTAGGAGGAGCTGGAGCTGATAGAGGGAGCTCATCCGCCTCTCTCCGGATTCGAACCTGCGACCTGTCGGTCTTCAGTTCTGCCAGCACAGGTGTTTAACCCACTGCACCACCAGGGGCTCTGTATTGTGTATTTTCTGTTTTTAAGTTTATCTTAACTGTTTTGTATTGACTATTTGTTATCGCCTTTGTTTTTGATGTGCTGTGGGGGCTTGTCCTCATGTTAGCCGTACCGAGTCCCTTGGGGAGAAGGTAGCGGGGTACAAATAAAGTTATTATTATTATTATTATTATTATTATTATTATTATTATTATCTAATGCTATTTATGCTATTTATTAATGCTAATTATTAATGCTAGTTAAACGTCAAAAAAACCAAAATTATGGCAAGAAGAATTATTGACAACTGGGAAATAGTGGAAGAAAATGTGGAGGCAGTGCCAGACTTTGTATTTCTAGGTGCAAAGATTACTGCAGACGCAGACTGCAGCCAGGAAATCAAGAGACACTTACTTCTTGGGAGGAGAGCAATGTCCAATCTCAATAAAATAGTGAAGAGTAGAGACATCACACTGGCAACAAAGATCTGCATAGTTAAAGCAATGGTATTCCCCATAGTAACCTACGGATGTGAGAGCTGGACCTTAGGGAAGGCTGAGCGAAGGAAGATAGATGCTTTTGAACTGTGTTGCTGGAGGGAAGTTCTGAGAGTGCCTTGGACTGTAAGAAGATCCAACCAGTCCATACTACAGGAAATAAAGCCCGATTGCTCATTGGAGGGGAGGATAGTAGAGACAAAGTTGAAGTACTTTGGCCACATCATGAGGAGACAGGAAAGCTTAGAGAAGACGATTATGCTGGGGAAAATGGAAGGAAAAAGGAAGAGGGGCCGACCAAGGGCAAGATGGATGAATGGCATCCTTGAAGTGACTGGCTTGACTCTGAATGAGCTGGGGGAGGTGACGGCCAACAGGGAGCTCTGGCATAGGCTGGTCCCTGAGGTCACAAAGAGTCGGAACTGACTGAACAAATGAACAACAACAATGCTATTTATTAGAAAAAAGCCAGTCTTGCCTTTTAAAAAAATGAATGCTCCCAATGTTGTTCATTTGTTCAGTCGCTTCCAACTCTTCATGACCAGCCCACGCCAGAGCTCCCTGTAGGCCGTCACCACCCCCAGCTCCTTCAGAGTCAAGCCAGTCACTTCAAAGATGCCATCCATCCATCTTGCCCTAAATAAATAAATAATTCATTATATTTATAGCCTGCCCTTTTCATTCCAAAGGGGACTTAAAGTGGCTTACAAATAGGCAACAACTCAGTGCCGTAAAAGCCAACATACAAATAGGGTCTCCTCCGCTGATCACAGCCTACATTGCCATACAAATTCAGTTCAAAGCAGCTTAACTTAAATTTTATATAGCAGTACGGATTGGACCTCAGTCCTACAGGCAAAGCAAGAACAGTGAGCTCTCAATATCTGCTGGGGTTGGGTTCCAGGACATCCCTCTCCACATGGATACCTCCATCTGTAGATCAGGCATGGGAAAACTTTGGCCTTCCAGGTGTTTTGGACTTCAACTCCTAGAAATCCCAGCCACTTTCCTATCTGTTAGGAATTGTGGGAGTTGCAGTCCAAAACACTTGGAGAACTGAAGCTTGCCCAGGCCTACTGTAGATGCTCAAGTCCCATTATACACAATGCTTGGTGCCCTTCTATAAAATGGGAAAATCAAGGCCTGCTTGTTTGATTCTGCCCCTTGAATGTTTTAATTGAACCCATGGATGCTACCTGTGGATAAGGAGGACTGATTTTCATTGGCCAACACACATTGTGGTGCCTTAAATGTTAGGCCTGTTTTTGTGTTTTGACTTGTAGATTCCAAAATGGCACCAGTTTCTTCCTATCAGCTCTAGGTTTAGAGATACAGAACATAAGCCATCCATCTACCAGTTGCGATCTGTTTGCCTATGGAAAATCAAGAAAACCATATCTAAGAAACTAGAGCTGATGTGGTCTCTCCGATGCAATTTTCTGAATCAGTGCCCCAGATATTCACAGGAACAGGCCTAAAAACCAAGATTTTTGTTGTACTGTCTTCTTGTTGTTTATATGCTGTATTTTCTCTCTTAGACTCAAAGCTGTGAACAGTGCTTAAAACAAACAGGTGGCTTTACCAGGAGACTCTGATTTATGGCAAATAAATTTTGATAAATATTTATTAAGGAGGTTTCCTGTTTTGGAAGTGCTTTGTCCAAGGTCACCTAGTAGGTTTCCATAGCTGGGTACAGATTGGAAACCTGGTCCCCTGGTGTTCTCATAGTGTTATATCATGCTGACTCTGGAAATTGCTTAGAGCAGTGTAACACAAGACTGACTCTTTCTCCTGCTGGTCCGTGTAGATCCAAGTTGCCATAGTGGTTTGCATAGGGGCAACTTCTGACTGTCCTTGGCTGACAAACCAAATGTCATGGAGGCCAGGGCTCTTCCCTCTGCTTTTCACTGATTTTGAATATGAGAATAGGACAAAGTCAGCCTGCCATTCCACAGTTAGAACTGGAAAGTATGATGGGAGTTCACTGGTTTGGATGGTTAATGCATTGGGGCTTCTTTGGCAATGCAACAGATTTGACTATATGCACCTTGGTGACCAGGAGCAGCTTAAGACATTTTGCTATTAGAGCTAGAGGATCAAAACATCATCCAAATCAAGGTGCAAAACATCAATTTCAGAACAAGAGGTGGAAAATAATGCAGCATTCATCACAGGAGACAGAAAGTGCCTCTTACTGACTAAAAAAACCAATACGTTAATAGCAAATTATATACAGAATATATAATTTTGCTGACTAAATCTACTGCTTGAGAGGTAAATCTGCCCACCTCACTCTGCCCAATGGCCTTCTTGGCATTGCAGCAACCAGAAAAAGTGATGGTTAATTTCACCAATTACAAAATGGGAAAGAGTAACCAGAGCCTGCTAGGTTGCCAAGGAATTTCCAGTCTTCCTCTCAGTGGGGAACTGGGAGAGGGGGAGGAGACAATTCATGCCCATCTCTAAAACTTCAGGGTTAGAAGACTGGGGATCTCTGTGCACACTGAAAGATGGCAGCATCTTCTTCACTGTGGTAAACATGCAAAATGAATGTGCAAAAGATTGGCTTCTAGCACTGTCCAATTGATGGACAAAATGCTCTGCTCAGTCTTCCACAATGCTTCAATGGGTTTGGGATGTGGCTATATTTTGCCACTGCCTTCAACTAAACCAATATTTGATCAATTCCCATGCTTTTTACCAGTTTTAAAAACATGTTTGGGCTGTCTTCTCAGAATGTTTTCCAGTAAAGTGGAAGTAATTCTTAATGCTCGAACAGATGTGAGAGTGCCATCAGCTTCTTTGGAAAGAAGCTCAGCTTTTTACTTCGAAATGAGAAAGAGTGGGTTGCAGTAGCTCAGTGATGAGACAAAGATACTCTGCATAGGCTCAGATGTGCCTTTTGTTCTTATGCTTTACTTTTTACATTGATCTTTAAAAGAGAAAGATGTCCAAAGATTGTAAGAATGATCAAGTGAAATGGCCCAATTCCAAGAAGTCTGTGCTACAAAACCAGTGGTACTATGAATGACAGCCCTCCCATCGCCCCCGGTACTGTGGCTTCACAGATAAAGTCCGTGATTATAAAAATAAAACAGGCCTGCAAACTGAGAGTCATATAACTTTTTAAAAATATGTACTGGCTTTAGAGGAATTTAGCATTCTAAATCCAAAAAAGGATCCTCAGATTTGCTCTATGTCATATAGGTATTGTGTTTTTTTTTCAAATTCAGTACCACAAAACGCAAACTTAAGAAATGGGGCTACAAAGTTGAATCCACGACATGCGAGTGTGGAGAGGAGCAAACCACTGACCACCTGCTGCAATGCACCCTGAGCCCTGCCACATGCACGATGGAGGACCTTCTTGCGGCAACACCAGAGGTACTCCAAGTGGCCAGATACTGGTCAAAGGACATTTAATCAGCGACCAAGTTTGCAAAATTTGTGGGTTTTTTTTATCTGTTTGTTTGTTTTGTTCTGTTAGAAATGTAATACAATGTTCTGGTTGCAGATAACACGATAAATAAATAAAATACCACAAAATATGTTAAAACATCTACAATATTTTTTAAAAACCCACAGAACTGTGTTCTCATTTTCTTCCAGGCTAACTCAAGCTTATTAGATGCCTTTTTTTTCAACCTAAGTTGTCCACTTCCAACTCCAGTATCTAACTCAGTGGTTCCCAACCAGTGGTCTGCAAGAATGAAAATATGGTCCGCAGCCTCACCATTACTACACTGTTGCCTTGAAATGAGAGCAACTGGTCTCGTAAAACCCTCTTATAGTGCTGAGGTAACAGTGATGTTGGGAGAGGAGAGGCTGACTACCCACAAAGATTACTGCTACCACATTAGCTCTAGATCATTAAATATAGTTTTCTGTAGGCGAGCAGATGTTGACTAGTGCATGGCATATGTTCTGTATCAGAAACTAGAACTGATGCAGTCTAGCCAATGCAATTTTCTGAATTAGCACCCCAAACAACCAAACTGAATCTAAAGTTGACCAAAAACTGATTCTTAACCCTTTTGGTACTAATGTTGGAGAGTGGTTCCTGGTCAAGTGGTCCCTGGTCAAAAAAAAAAAAGGTTATGAACCATTGATCTAACTGAACCTTTCAGGACAGAAACTTCTGTTTCTTGGTAGTCAGTTTCCACCACAGTATCCATTTTCAAAAATGGGTAGTTTGGAATGTTCTTTGGAATGTTTCATATTCCATCCAATCAAACTTATTCTCTTTCTTTTTTCTTATACATAAGCCATACAACTACCATATATACTCATATGGAAGTTGACCTTCTGCTGATTTGGTGGCCAAATTCTGGATTTTGATATCATTGGTAGATAGGTCAGGGTTCAATCTGCAGAAAGGGAAATCACCAGTGCTGACTCAGAGGGCCAGTAACCCCTAGCTGCTGCCACCATTTTCCCATATAGGTATTTTTAAAAGTCAGGAGCAGCACCATGGAAAAAAGAGTAGGGAGAGTTGGTGCATCTTTTCGTTTCTCCTGGGATGGATGAAACTCTTGTCTTTTGCCATTCTAAGGGGGTGGTTCCTTTTAAAATCAAAATTAAGGTATAACATTATTTTCATTGACCCATGGATAAGTCAAATCACATTGTCTGGGTTGATTTTTAGCTAAAATTTCTCGACTTATGCATGAGTACATTGGGGAATTTTTAGATTAAAGCCATGCAGTATGCCAAACACATAACCCACAACTTAACATAACTTTCTTCTTTTACTGTAGAGCAGGATCGTGACCCCTTTGGAAGTCAAACAATTGTTTCACAGAGGGGTCACTGCTTCGGTTCCTTTGCCTACAAAAAGGGGCTTCTACTCCCTCCTCTTCTTCCTCTGGTGGCATGGGGCGGAGAGGAGTCATGGGGAGGTGCTTGGAGGCAGAGACGTGAATGGCAAGAGAAGGAGAGGAGGCGGATGCTCTCTCTCTTTTTTCCCCTTTCCCCTCTCTTTTTCTTTCTACCACTTTCTCCCCTCTCCTCTCTTGTTCTATCCTTTTCTTTTCCTTTCCTTTCCTTTCTCTCTTCCTCCCCCTCCTTATTTCCCCCTTTCTCCTCTCTCCTTTTTTCTCTCCCTTTCTTTTCAACTCCTTTTTATATCCCTTTCTTTTCTTTTCCCTCCTCCTTTCTCCTCCCTTCTTTCTCCCCCTTTCCTTCTCTCTTTCCCTTTTTCTTGTCTCCTGCTTTCCCTTTCTTTCTCCTTCTCTTTTCTATACCTTTCCTCTTCTTCCCCTCTCTTTTCTTTTCCCTTCTTTCTACCCCTTCTGTCCCTCTCTTCTTGTCTCTTCTTTTCTCTATCCCTCCCTTTTCTATTGATAATTCTCTTGCTCCTCTCTTTGTCTTTATCCTCCTCCCTTTCTCATCTCCCCGCTTTTCTCTTTCTTTCTGTACTCTTCCCTTTCCCCCTCTCCTTCTCTCTTTCCCTTTTTTCCACCCATCCCCTGTTTTCTCTTTTGCTCTTTTTCTTCTCCTTTTTTCCTCTCTTGTGCCCTTTTCTTTCTCTCTCTCTCTCCTTTTTTCCTTTTCTATCCCTCTCCTTCTTTCCTCCTCTTATTTCTTTTTCTCTTTCCCTCTCTCCTTTCCCTTCCTTCTCTCTTGCTTTTTATCTTTCTTCTTCCGCTCTTTCTCTTTCTCTTGTTTCCCTTTCTCCCTTCCTTTCTTATTTCTCTCCTCTTTTTTCCTCTCACTCCCTTTCTCTCTCTTGTGCCTCTCCATTTCTTCCTCCTCTCTCCTTCATTCCCTTTTTATCTTTCCTTCTTTCTCTCTCTCTTTTTCTTTTTCACTTGTGACCCTCTTTCCTTCCTTCCTTCCTACCTACCTTCCTTCCTTCCCCCTCCCTCATGCCGCTTCTCCTTCTCTCTCCCTTTCTTTTGTCTTTCCCCCTCTTTATCTCCCCTATCTTTCTCTCTCAGCCTAGGAAGGAGGCAATGATAACAACACAATTTGACCAAAACATCCCTGATGGTTTTGGCCTAAGATTTCCAAAAACCAGGATTGGTTTGAAGGCATATCAGAGAAGCCTCCCTCTAAAAAAGAGACCTTCTCATCCAAATCCCTGTTCAAGTCTTTGCAAATTCATCCCTCCTCTTAAGCATATACAGGCAGTCCCCAAGTTACAAACAAGATAGGTTCTGTAGGTTTGTTCTTAAGTTGAATTTGCATGTAAGCCAGAATAGGTATATTTCTTAAGTGTAACTCCAGACACACACACACACACACACACACACACACACACACACAAGCTTTGGATAGCATAGGAAAGGGTTAATACCCCTGTGGTACTTGTCTTGCTGTCTGTGCTACTGTTCAGAAGATGTCACTTCACTTTCTGTCCCTGTGAGAATTGGACCACTTTCCCCCTTGATAACCCTTTCAGGAGTGAACTTCCCTTCCGAAGGATAGATTTATCTCCCTCCCTGTTGTCTCAGCCTCATTCTTAACTAGGAGTCATTTGTAAATACTCCAATACTCCAGAGGACAGGAGCAGAATTCAAAACGATCTTGACAGATTAGAGAGATGGGCCAAAACTAACAAAATGAAGTTCAACAGTGACAAATGCAAGATACTCCACTTTGGCAGAAAAAATGAAATGCAAAGATACAGAATGGGTGACGCCTGGCTCGAGAGCAGTACGTGTGAAAAAGATCTTAGAGTCCTCGTGGACAACAAGTTAAACATGAGCCAACAATGTGATGTGGCGGCAAAAAAAGCCAATGGGATTTTGGCCTGCATCAATAGGAGCATAGTGTCTAGATCTAAGGAAGTCATGCTACCCCTCTATTCTGCTTTGGTTAGACCACATCTGGAATATTGTGTCCAATTCTGGGCACCACAATTCAAGAGAGATATTGACAAGCTGGAATGTGTCCAGAGGAGGGCGACTAAAATGATCAAGGGTCTGGAGAACAAGCCCTATGAGGAGCGGCTTAGGGAACTGGGCATGTTTAGCCTGAAGAAGAGAAGGCTGAGAGGAGATATGATAGCCATGTATAAATATGTGAGAGGAAGCCACAGGGAGGAGGGAGCAAGCTTGTTTTCTGCTTCCTTGGAGACTAGGACGCGGAGCAATGGCTTCAAACTACAAGAGAGGAGATTCCATCTGAACATTAGGAAGAACTTCCTGACTGTGAGAGCCGTTCAGCAGTGGAACTCTCTGCCCTGGGGTGTGGTGGAGGCTCCTTCTTTGGAAGCTTTTAAGCAGAGGCTGGATGGCCATTTGTCAGGGGTGATTTGAATGCAATATTCCTGCTTCTTGGCAGGGGGTTGGACTGGATGGCCCATGAGGTCTCTTCCAACTCTTTGATTCTATGATTCTATGAAATCAGAGACAGCCTGCAGTCTGAAGAACACCATCGCCACACAACCATGGACAGTCCTAAGGGATGAATTTATGAAATAGCAGCAAAAATATTTGTATGGTTGGGGGTCACCCCAACGTGAGGTACTGTATTAAAGGGCAGTGGCACTAGGAAGGTTGATTACCACTATTGCAGAGCAACAAAGCCTCCACTTGAATTGGATCCATAGTGCGTAGGTGGCAGAGTTTTAAGCTTACCCTCACCTGGTTTTTATTTCAATATTCTCCCTATCCCATTTTTGAGGGGGAAAATCCTTTGTTGAAATTATTACAGTACAGTAGTTAGTAGTTTAACCCTCAGTGAGAAGCAGCTGCTAACTGTCAAACAGCATACATGATGCACATAAATATTTATCAGTACTCTAGCCCAAGTTGAGGCTAAATACAATATAAGTTTTGTTTTGTTTTTTGGATAACTCTCCTTTACTCCACTCTCGGTTTCAGTCTAACTCTTTCAAAGCTATTAAACATTGACCTTGAAACTTTACTATTACTCTACAGGTACAAAAGAATAGTATGCTACCCACCCTCATTCATTTTAAAATAGTATCCAATGTCTATTGTAACCTGCTTCAACATGAAATGGAATGCTTCTTCAATAGAATCAAGAACTCCATTCAAACTAGGCAGATGTTGATTTTCTTTCATCAGAAACGAGTTACAGTTGCATCAAATGCATGCTGTAATATAGTATGCAGTACTGAACATTTATTATTTCTTCTGAAAGATCAGTCATTGAAGTAAAAGGTTAATGGTTATTTTGCTAGTGCTGGCATTGTGTACATTTCGGACCCAGTGTATGATTTCAGCATTCTTACTACTATTGAACTATAGGAATTCTTTCAACTCCTATGTGTTATCTTTTAAATCACATGAATTGCTTTGCAAAAAAAAAAAGGGGGGGGGATTTAAACAAATCTACAAAATTTATTGTGTTGGATGTATTCTCTAAATAGCACTGGAAAGGAAACCTTCCCTTTCCATACTGATTTTGGTGTGCTATTGTCATACATTTGTTAAAGTAATTAATTTTTATTTCATTTTTCTCCCCACATGGATCCCCAAGTGGGTGGATTGGAAGGCTGGTGGTATCAGCTTTCAGTTATGGAGTTATTCATTAAAGTCAGATCAACCACATTCATGCAAATAGTCACTTTCGACAGGTTGTCATTTCCATTCATGTGCCCTATATATTCATGTATAAATCTAGAAATTTTAAGAAAAAAAATCAACCCCAAAAACCTAGGTTGAGTTATCTATGAGTCAGTCTAAATACTGTATCTTAACTCTTATCAAGAAAGGAACTGCCCCCTCTTCTGAGCAGAGCAGTGAAAGGCATGTGTTTAATCCATCCCGGGAGAACATAAAAGGATCTCCAACTCCATTTACTATTTCCTCTGTGGGACTGCTTCTGGTCTTTTTGAATGCCTGGTTGGAAAAATGTTGGCCCCTAAACCTGCTTGTGACTTATACATGAGGTCGATTTGTACATTAGAATTAGGCATAGGCAATCAATGGTTCTAAATGGTTCTAAAGTACTTACAAAACCAGGGGGCGCTGATGCTTTGCTTCTAAACTGATGCAAAAGTTCTGGTGGTGAAAATTTCAGAACTCTAACAAAACTTTCAAAATTTCATTATAAATGGCAGTTCCTAATTGCTTCTGTCATAAAAATCGCCAATAATGAAATAATGAAATTTTGAAAGTTTTGTTAGAGTTCTGAAATTTTCACCACCAGAACTTTAGCAACACTTTAGAAACAAAGCACCAGCTTTAGCAACACTTTAGAATCAAAGCACTAGTGCCCTCTAACTTTGTAAGTACTTGAGAACCATTTAGAACCATTGATTGCCCATGCCTAGTTAGTATATTCAGTGTTTTGCAACAAGTGACAATGGGTCATGGGAATGGCTATAGACATATTAATTCCTGCCTGGATATTTTATGAATGGGCTTCATCTAAAGGTGCTCCCTGTGGCAAATTGGGTTAAACTCTTGTGCTGGCAGAACTGAAGACCGACAGATTGGAGGTTTGAATCTGGGGAAAGTGCAGATGAGCTTCCTCTGTCAGCTCCATCTCCCCATGTGAGGACATGAGACATGAGATAAGCCTCCCACAAGTATGGTAAAACATCAAAAACAACTGGGCGTCCCCTGGGCAACGTCCTTGCAGACGGCCAATTCTCTCACACCGGAAGCGACTTGCAGTTTCTCAAGTCACTCTTGACACACACAATCTAAAGGTGTATCTACACTGTAGAATTAATGCAGTTTGGCACCAATGTAACTGAAATGGGTCAATACTATGGAATCATGGGAATTATAATTTAATGAGGTACTAGCCCTCTTTGGTAGAGAAAGGTAAAAACCGCGTAACTCTACATCTCTAACAATTTCATAGCATTGAACTATGGCAGCTAAACTGCATTAATTCTACAGTGTAGATACATCCAGCAAGGGGAATCTTCAGCTCTCTCAATACTGGTAAACTATTCATCATTGTGAGTTATCTGCTAGAGAAACAGACTCTCCACAAGCAGACGTAGTCTTCACTCCAGTACACTTGAGAGTTACTTAGGTCGCATTTGCACTGTCATATAATCCAGTTTCTGAATCCAAATTATCTGCTTTGAACTGTATTGTGTGGCAGTGTAGACTGCTGTAGATCCAACCTTAGCCAGCCCCATGATGATCCTCCAGTATGTGGCTGAAGTTTGTTGTCTCATCCTCTTGCCTCTACTATGGAGATTGACACTTGTATTGTAAGTGATCTTTGCTGAGTTATTTGGTAGTTCCTGCTTCTTCACAATTTTGGCAGTGCAGCATGCGTCAAGATCCAGTTTGGGGAAAATAGGTCCTGTGTGCCTGACGTTTTCCCCATTTTTAAATAAAGCTGTCTCTTCTGTGTAAATGATAGGACAGTATCCTTTATAGCAGGGGCATCATTATTAATCACAATTGGTAGACTTCAGATTTTTTTTTTAGAGTACTTCAAAATGAGACATTTATAATGCAATCCATCTACGTTCTCCTGGTACAGTGTGACTAGACAACACACTCTTCCAGATTAATGCAAAGAAGTGAGAGATCTTGCAACAGAGAGTCTTGATTATGTCTGGAGGGTGTCTCTTGGTGGTGGTTTTGCATCCATAAGAACTCCTCATATAGTTCCTGTAGACGCTGGCCTGATGACTGAGGACAGGAGGAAAACAACTTTATGACACAGTAGGTAATTGGCCAGATCTTGTAACATTGTCGACTATCTCACTAATCATTCAGATCTTGTCAGTGTATTTGCTAAGTTTTTGCACTGGATACTGTGAGACCTGTATGAACATGCCTTCTTTTTTAAAGGAGTAGTGTTAAAAAACCCCTGAATGTACTGCAAAAATCCATTTTGAATTACAAGCATTGAAGCATTTTTCACTGCAATATATTCTGGCATTAAAAAAAATGTACATCTCCTGCATGGGAATAGATTGTTGGTGCTGGTACTGGAAATTGCCATTGACTGCTTTGGGACAACAGAAATGTTATTATTTCCAAAATCTGAGAACTACATTAACAAATACAGCAACCAACAGCAACATTATGTGCGACCCTTCTTCATTTTCTCACCAACTCTTATACTTTTTTTCATCACTACTTCCAGATCCTTCACATCATAAGGGAAAGGCATCATATTTATTTATTTATTATTTTATTTATTTACAGTATTTATATTCCACCCTACTCACCCCGCAGGGGACTTAGGCCAGATCACAATGCACATATACATGGCAAACATTCAGTGCCATAGACACACAACATATATAGACAGACACACAGAGGCTATTTCACTTTCCAGCTTCATGAGAGTATGTTCGAATTCCAGCCACCAGGGGGGCTGTTGCTTCACTGTCCACTTGTGACACCGATGGAGTACTTCCTCATTCTTTGCACGCTGCTGGAGATTTTTTTTAATGGTGTCGTAAAATAGTTACATTAGCCTCCCCACCTAAGTGGTACCTAAATTTCCTACTTGACAGACGCAATTGTCTTTCGGGCTGCAAAGGTCAACAGCAAGCTAGACAAATGGTTGGGAGCTTACTCTGACCCAGGCTGGCTACGAACTCATGACGTTTCAGTCAGTGGTGATCCATTGCACCACTGGGGGCTCCAATAAATAAATAAAATTACCCACTTCACATTTAAGATGCATTGGACATACAGGTGTGTTGATACTGGGGTATTTATTTATTTATTTATTTCTTGCACTTATTGACCGCCACTCTCAGCCCTAGGGCGACTCGTGGCGGTGAACAAAAACATAGAAAAGACAGTTTACAGTAAATCAAGACAGTACATGACAATCTACTACTACATAACATATACTTATGCTAAAAATCCGCTTCGTCAAATCCTGGGGTCATAATCAATTTCATAGTCATTGTCCATTCCGGTCATCGTTCCGATGATATAGCACTCAATTGAAGGCCAGCTCGAAGAGCCATGTTTTCAGGCTCCTTTCAGGTATTATTATTATTATTATTATTATTATTATTATTATTATTATTTACAGCTTTTATATTCCGCCCTTCTCACCCCGCAGGGGACTCAGGGCGGATTACAGTGTACACATATATGGCAAACTTTCAATGCCAATTTTGACATACAACATATACAGACATAGACAGAGGCTATTTAACTTTTTCTGGCCGCCAGTGGAGCTGTCACTTTCATCGTCCATCTGTGACACTGATGAAGTACTTCCGCATTCCTTGCATACTTTTTGCTGGAGTGCTTGCTGGAGTCTTTTTTTATGGTCTCATAAATTAGTTAATTTAGCCTCCCCACACTTTAAGGTGGTACCTAATTTTCCTACTTGACAGATGCAGCTGTCTTTCGGGTTGCAAAGGTCGACAACAGGCTTCACAATTGGTTAGAAACCCACTCCAGCCCGGGCTGGCTTTGAACTCATGACCTTTTGGTCAGAGTGATCTTCAAGTCAAATCATTTATTTCGGTCATTGACCAACACAGGAAATAGAGTCACATTTTCATACAAACTTGGTATGTTTGCAGAGTGATCTTAATGCCGCTGACACTCAGCCAGCTGCGCCACAATCCCGGTATGGGCAGATATGCCTTTTAGAAGATATAGCTCAAGAAGTATTGGACATTGAAAGATTTGAGAAGGATAGTAAGTGAAATTTAACATATAGTGAGTCTATTTATGACAGCGGTACCTAAATTTCCTACTTGACAGATGCAATTGTCTTTCAGGCTGCAAAGGTCAACAGCAAGCTAAACAAATGGTTGGGAGCTTTCTCCGACCTGGGCTGGCTTCGAACTCATGACCTTTGGATCAGTAGTGATTTTAATGCAGCTGACTCCCAACCAGATGTGCCACAACTGTTATATATATAACTGTTCTCCCCCGCCCCATATGAAAAATATGGATGATCCAGTGAGGAAACAGGGACGACTGGTATTTCATTGTCTTGACCTCCTTTCATTTCCATGAATGTTAATATCTGATTTGGAAGCAACCTTGTATTCTTACAGAACATCCACTATGGAAGGAAACAGTGGAATAGTTGTCCAATTCCCCCCCCCCCCCAATACACACACAGAGAGAGATACCAGGCCTTTGCAATATTTAGGCCCTCTTCTGCCTACCCACCACCTATTATAATGACAGGTATTTCACTAGTAAATTAATAAAAGCTACATTACTGTCAAATCTCTGAATCTCAATTTTTAAATAACTTACAATGGAGGAAGGGTGGGAGTAGTGAGCCAGAATAGAATATATATGACAGCTTTAATAGAGTCGAGGCTGCCTTGAATATACATTGATTATTCTGTACGCCACAGCACCATGAAAACACAATGCAGATACTGTCTAGAGCTGTGGGTTATAATTTAGGATAATCTACAGTACGTAAAGCTATGCTTATATATACAACACACAACACCCTAGAGAGGGATCTATAATATATAACATGATTTTTTTTTTAAAAAGAAGTAGTTCTTAACTTCTATACTAGCATATATTTTGTATATACGAGTACGATGTGAATGTGTGCAGGGTTGTCATACTTTTTTTTACGTCTCTGGCATGCAACAATTTGGACTTCAGTGCTTTTTTGTCTAGCAATATTCGTGGGTGAGTAATGTGTTTCTAACTGCCTTTCTTAAGAAATGCTTAGAAAATGCACAGGAAGAAAAAAGTCATAATAATAAAAACAGAAAGAGACATCAAAAAGCACTGAGATTATTGATTTATCATATAAGGAGCAAACCAAGGGTACAGTTGTGATGCATTTAAAAAAACAAAGTTTAATTAAATTATATTAAATGTCATTTGACTAGTAGCTGACCACTTGGAGTGCCTGTGGTGTTGCTATAAGGAGAGCCTCCTTTGTGCATGTGGCAGGGCACAGGTTGCATTGTAATAGGTAGTCAGTGGTTTGCTTTTCTCTATACTCGCATGTCATGGACTCAACTTTGTGGCCCCATTTCTTAAGGTTGGCTCTGCATCTCATGGTGCCAGAGCACAGTCTGTTCAGCGCCTTCCAAGTCGCCCAGTCTTCTGTGTGCCCAGGAGGGACTCTCTCATTTGGTATCAGCCATGGATTGAGGTTCTGGGTTTTAGCCTGCCACTTTTGGACTCTTGCTTGCTGAGGTGTTCCAGCAAGTGTCTCTGTAGATCTTGGAAAACTATTTCTTGATTTAAGGTGTTGGCATTGATTTAAGGGTTGAGGTACAAGTGATAAATATTTAATGTATTGTCGAAGGCTTTCATGGCCGGAACCACTGGGTTGTAGGTTTTTTCGGGCAGTATGGCCATGGTCTAGAGGCATTCTCTCCTGACGTTTCGCCTGCATCTATGGCAAGCATCCTCAGAGGTAGTGAGGTCTGTTGGAACTAGGAAAAAGGGTTTATATATCTGTAAATATTTATTTTTTCCCTACTGGTGTCCATGATGGTACCAGTCAGCAGGTTTTGTGAGGAACTGGGTACAGTACCGAGGAGTGTTTGAACTTAGATCCAAAACAATATTTTAAAAGGTATTTTATCTGAGAGGGGAAATGTAGCGCATTCCAGTGGTTTTATTCTATCTTTGGACTGCCATGTTTGCACCTATATCAGTCCTATAATTACGAATTAAATTGGGATGATACAGTTTATTAGACCAGCCTATTTGTATAAAGAAAAGAGAGACAGAGCTTTTGTGTTCTGCCAGAGGTTTAAAAATAAAAAATAGAAAAAAGTATGTCATTCAACCAGCTCAGCTTATACTCTGTCTTTCAAGCATGTCTATAAAGCCCTTCACTGGATCAACCTAAATTATTCAGAATCTGAAAGGATCATGCTTGTTGCCATCTGTCTAACCAGAAACTCTAGCGCCTGTGACTGATCCATTCCATGATTCCGGCCAATATTGTAGAATACCCTGAGCTAAATTACAAGAGACTCCATTCCAGGATTTATACTACACTGGAAAGACAGAGGGCAATCTGGGAGAGAAAAAGAACTGTGTTTTGCTTTATGCATGGATAAACCTAGATATATCGAAGTCTACATCTGTTCAGTTTCCTAGGCAGGAAACTTCTTATTTCAAAGGAGAACAGATAGGCAAGGAAGGATAGTGGCTACCTCAGGGCACCTTCAGATTGTCCTGAAAGGAAAGCAAATAATCAGTTATTTAAATTGGTTATTACTGCATACTTTGGTCAAAGAAGGGGAGAGCCACTCATTTGTCAATGTTAATTCACCAAGCAGTGGTAACTTGACTTGGCCTGATCCTGTGAGACATATATCCATTGGTTGCTTCTGAATCAAATAAGATTCTCCTCCAAAATAGTAAAGGAGGAGGATTGATTCATACCCTCCCCAAATGTATACCTCTCCTGAAACAGCCATTACATTCCCGCTGGAGTGGTACCTATTAATCTACTCACATTTGCATGTTTTCAAACTGCTAGGCTGGCAGAAGCTGGGGTTGACAGCGAAAGCTCACACCGCTCCCCGGATTAGAAACCTGTGACCTTTCAGTCAACAAGTTTAGCAGTTTAGTGGTTTAACCCACTGCGCCACCAGAGGCTCCATAGACATACACATGAATATATATAATCTGGAACTGTGGTAGATTATTAAGAGGGGATTAACACAAATAAATTCATGTTAGGTTGTTTTCTGCTGCCCTGGAGACTAGGACGTGGAACAATGGCTTCAAACTACAAGAAAGGAGATTCCATCTGAATATTAGGAAGAACTTCCTGATTGTGAGAGCTGTTCAGCAGTGGAACTCTCTGCTCTGGAGTGTGGTGGAGGCTTCTTCTTTGGAGATTTTTAAACAGAGGCTGGATGGCCTTCTGTTGGGGGTTCTTTGAATGCATTTTTACTGCTTCTTGGCAGGGGGTTGGACTGGGTGGCCCATGTGGTCTCTTCCAACTCTAAGGTTTTATGATTCTAGGTTGTTTCAAGGGCATTTTGCTAAGCAACAATTACATTTTTTTAGAACCGTTTTTTTTAAATTGCTGTTGACTGCTTAGTCTTGACAATTTATTCCACACTGTTTATTGTTTATTTCAATTCATTTGCTGCCTGCAGGTAGATAGATAACAATTCCGAGATTCTCTTACACCTCAAAATGGTTTGAGACGTGGTTTCGCCTTTCCTCTGGTGACTCCAACTCCTTGGTTTTCATCTAACACCCAAAAAAGGACAATCAACTGGGCAGGGTGAAGAGGAAACAAACTCATTCAAGACATATATTAATAGGAATAGAAAATTAAGTTAGAGTATCCAACAAGGGAATTAGAAAAAAAACTCAATGGGACCACAGCCATCCGTCACCAGACGTCTTCAATTATTTGCTACTAGCACAGAATGAACAAATTTGAAAAGACTAACTTTGATGACCTCATATAGTCCCTCTCCATAAATACTGTGATAGGACAGTGCTGGTGAGGTTCTTGCCCCAGATTACACATTATCAATAAGTACAGAAGAGCTACCCTTCCTTTCTTCCAAATCTTTGGTGTCTTCCTAAGATGGTGGTGTTGGAACCTCCCTATATAGAGCTTGCCTGTTGTCTGAATTGTGGCATTGGTCTGATGAGTTTCATACTGTGCTGTTCTTTTCTGAACTGGGTCAGTCTAGTACACTCTGGAATTGGTTGTGGTTGTGGTGGTTGTTGTTGTTGTTATTCATTTTTATCCCTGGAGCCAAGACCCAAAGGGGCAAATAAACTGAACTCATTTCAATTCACTTAGATGTTGGGATTAAATTACCCATTTCAAATAAACATTGCTTCTTACTATTTTAAAATGCAACCTATTTTAAAAATCACTTTTAAACAGTGCTCTGAACAAGAGTGGGGAAGGAGTAACAGGGTGGCCATTCATGAATAAAGAGGAAATTAATCACCATAAAGAGAAGACAGAGATTTGCATGCAATTTACATATATTAATTTATATGCATAGATACAATTTCAGAAATCAGTTATGTAATTTAAATATAAATACAATATGTCTCATTTTAAATGGAAAGACATGTGACTGGGTAACACTTTGAACTCATTGGTCTGCTATCCAGCTGTTCATGTGCCAATTTATAGCCCCAGTTTTCCCTTCTTTGTTTTTAATCTTTGCATTTAGATGGGATAGCCTTTTTTACAGAGGTCTCTTCCAAGTAAAATTGAACACACAACCCCCTTAGTGCAACTTGGTGACTGCCACATGGACCAGCTACTTGAAAGTGTACATAACTGGATTAGAAGGTGGGCAATAAGTAGTCATGTCACTGTCACATGTGTTAAGACAATATGACAAAAAAAAAAAAGGCTCTGAACAACAAATGACCGGGAGAGTTTCTAAAAAATGAAAATGCTATGTTGTTTACTTTTGCAAGTTTCTAGATGGTCATAAGTAATAAACTCAGCTGGGCCCCTTCCCCAGTTTTGCCCCATTAGAGCTGGTTCAGTCAAAGTTTCTGAGATCGGCCTTGCAGGTACCTAAATGCGTTTCTAATGCCACCCTGAGACTAGAGACAGGCTTTATGAGAGTGGAGGCCAGGGTGTGGGTGGCCATACTCAACCTCTGGCTCAGATTATCCCATGCACCCCTTGGTCTTGTCCCACTAACCATGGAGGATGACTTCCAATCCACATGGAAGCAGGCGGTAGCATCCAAAATCTCCTCATTGGGATTTTCTCCAGGTCTACTATTTGCTATGGATTACAATAAAGCCAAAGCACTTATTAAACAACGTATCACAGACACAGAGCGCCAACTAGATCTGGTCTCGGTTCCAACCTTCCTTATCAATGAAGACAGCCGATATCTTGCCTCCCCTATGTCATATTTAACAAACTTTCACCCTGGCTCGATGCCACGCTTTCCCATCAGCTGTACTCGAAGGCTGCTACCGGAAGATCCCTTTCCCTGAGAGACTCTGCCCCTGTGACTCGGGTCATGTAGAAACAATAGAACATGTGCTGCTTCAGTGCCCATTCTACAGGGATATCCATGCCAGGCTTATCTTACCTCTGGTATACAAGCACCCAGGCCATTCAGGACGATTTTATACCTCCCTGCTACTTGCAGATACTTATTTATTTATTTATTTGCTGCATTTGTTAACCACCGTTCTCAGCCCTAGGGCGACTCACGGCGGTGTACAACATATAAAAGACAATTTGCAATAAAGGCATAACGACAAAAACCAATATATCACTAATACACAATTATCTAATTACACTAAAAAATCCGCTCCGTTTTATAGTAGAATCATAGCCAATCTCGTAATCCATATTCCGTTCCAGTTGTCATTCCAATTACTGTAGCACTCAGTTAAATGCCTTCTCAAATTTTACTTGAAGCTACAATAGTGGGCCAGCATGATGGACAGCAACAACTTAATCAAAAATTCTAAATCCTTCGGCAACAGTTTCGGCATCAGGGGGTGGTCTTCTTTGACTACCAGGTTGAAGGAATTTCTTAATGTTAGGGATATTGCTTATTCTTGCTTTAAATTCAGCTACAACCTACAATGTTGCAAAGTTCTGTGCAGCAGCATACAAAATCCATTAGGGAATGACTAGTCCCAAAAGTTAACTGTGTGTCCAGTAATCTTCTTCCCTGAATCTACAATTTTGTGAAGGATCTGTGCATTGTATGCTTTTACCCTGTTTCTCCTTCTGCTCCCTCACCCATATTGTGCTTCAGTAGTTATATTTATATTTTTAATGTACCAAACATACCAAATTTGTATGAAAATGTGACTTCTATTCCCTGTGCTGGCCAATGACCGAAATAAATGATTTGATTTGATGATTTGAAGTAGTAAACTCATCGGAGGAACTAACAATTTTAGGGACTTTCTGGTGTGATGTAGAACACATCCAGAATACTCTGCAACTGGACCATCTCTTATTTCTTGTGTGTCTAGTGAAGATGATGTATCAATATGATTAGGAGCTCCTGGTGGTGCAATGGGTTAAACCCTTGTGCCGGCAAGACTGCTGACCAATAAGTTAGCAGTTTGAATCTGGGGAGAGCAGGTTGAGCTCCCTCTGTCAGCTCCAGCTCCCCATGTGGGAACATGAGAGAAACCTCTCACAAGGATGGTAAAACATCAAAACGTCCAGGTGCCCCCTGGGCAACATCCTTGCAGATGGCCAATTCTCTCACCCCAGAAGCAGTTTGCAGTTTCTCAAGTTGCTCCTGACATGAAAAAAATTCAAAATGATTGAATTCACAGAGCACACGAACCATAAAAGCATATTTTGCACCAATTTACTACAAGCAACTCTGGTTTTGCTCCTTATATCATAGAATGCAAATGTCAAAAAGTTTATGTGGAGAAAACAATGAGACATATTACAAAATGCACAGAAAACATCTCTGCAATACAAAAAGCAACAAAGCAGGGATTACTTTGATGAGTCACATCATTATAACAACCTTATTTCATAATGATCCTTAGAGTTTTGGAAAACAGATGAAGTGAACACCATTGAGAGGATATTCTGATGAAGAAGGGCATGGAGTCAATTTTAAAATTGAAGGGTTTAATCCCTAGAGAAATGAGTAAACATACTTCTCTCCGTTCTTTCCTTTTCCCTTTGGTTCTTTGCCCTTGAATGCTACCTCTGCCTACCTACCTTCATGTAATGGTCTCCTCACAAGACCCTTAAAAGAAAATGTTTCACCTCTGTTTCAGGTTTTCATTTTTCCAGTAAATTATTTTGGAGTTTTTGGCTGGATATGTCCAAAGCATGGACAATGTATAACAGAATGTGATGTCATGCGTACTCAATCTATGTCTGGAACAGGTAGAATAGAGGACCTACGAAGATTGAATGAAAAGTAATGCCTCCACCTTCATTACTTGGGTTTGGATGGAATATTTTGGGTTTGGATGGAATATTTTAATAAATCAAACACAGAAATAATCCTTAGAATATGCTCTTTAACTACCACTATTCACTTTTCCACATAATCAGCAGATAATTGGATACATTTTTGCCAACAATGAACAAGTTTTCTGAAGCCATCATGGAAGAAGTCAACACTCTGTTTCTGCAACCCATCGTGCACAGATCTTCCGATAGCCAAGCAAAGCAATAATGTGACCCACACGTTCTTATGAAATGTCGATTATGCTTGAAATTTCTCTCTGAGTGATATCACGATCATCCCGAATCAATCTGTCAACCTTTTTCATGTGGCTGCTGTACCAGGACATCCAACTCTTTGTCACGCAAGTCAGATGTTCCCACCTCAACATCTTTAAACTTACTCGCCCAACAACACACAGTACTCACATCAACACAATCACCATAAACAGCTTGCATTCTCTGATGAATCTCCTTTGGAGTGACACCTTCTGCTGTCAAGAATTCAATGACTGCATGTTACTTAAGTCGCATTGACTGACCGTCTGTGCAGGGTTCCATACGTAGCACTTTAACAACACAACTGTTCAATGCTAAAACTTCCCGCCAAAATGGAACTGTACAGGAGAGTCTACTGAACAAGTCAGTACCTGCCACATACCAGTACTGCCATCTGTTGAGGAGTTAAGAAGGTGGAGGCATTACTTTTCATTCAACCCTCGTTGTACCTATTTGTACTATCTGAGTACAGTAGAGTCTTGCTTATCCAACATAAACCAGCAGGCAGAACATTGGATAAGTGAAAATATTGGATAATAAGGAAGGATTAAGGAAAAGCTAAATATCAAATTCCAATATGATTTAACAAATTAAGCAACAAACCATCATGTTTTACAACAAATCAACAGAAAAGCAGTTTAATATATGGTAGCATTATGTAGTAATTACTGTATTTATGAATTTAGCACCAAAACATTGCAATGTATTGAAACAGTTGTGGATCAGACGGGAGGCAGACTGCTTTGGATAATACAGAATGTTGGATGAGCGAAGGTTGAATAAACGAGACTCTACTGTATGTTGATAATTAAGGTATTTTACTTACTTTATAAGAAATCTTTTTATCTGGGCCTGCACTACCACTGGGCAGAAGGAGACAGATCTTTCAGAGGACAGAATTGAGGAGTTACACCTATCTGGGGTTATGCCTCCCTTGCTACCTTTTAATAATGTACAGTGCCAGCCATGTTTAGTGTCAATCTGATCAACTGTGGTACACAGAATGGGGAGGCAGGCATTTTTCCTCTTGCACCAAAATGATTTTGGGAAAGCTCTGCTTGCTTAGTACTACTTACTACTACTATAGTTAACGTCTTGGTGTTAGTCACATAAATGGAGAAAGGGGAAGAAAGAGAAATATGGAGTTGTTGTAAGTTTTTTCGGGCTATATGGCCATGTTCTAGAGGCATTATCTCCTGACATTTCGCCTGCATCTATGGCAAGCATCCTCAGAGGTAGTGAGGTCTGTTGGAACTAGGAAAATGGATTTATATATTTGTGGAAAGACCAGGGTGGGACAAAGGACTCTTGTCTGCTGGAGCTAGGTATGAATGTTTCAACTGACCACCCCGATTAGCATTTGATAGCCTGGCAGTGCCTGGAGCCTTCGACAAATCATTGAAATATGGAGATCTAATTCTCATTTCTCTCTTTGTTTTTACAGTAAAGTTATTGGCAATATTTCTTTTCAGAGAGAGCGGGGAGATAGATGTGAGAAAAACACACACGAAACGCTTTCATGCCAGTTTTCAAAATTGACTTAGCATCTTGCTAACGGAAACTTCCTCTTTGAATCAAATATCCTTCTAATGCTTCTTGAAGTGCTTTCTGCCACTGAATCCATGGAAATTTAAATCCATGCAAAACTGAGTAAATAATAAAGACGTCACGGAGTAGTTTTAAATTTTAGAGGCTTTGGGAGAAGATGAAAGAAACATTGTTTTGCTATTACTGTTTGAACAAAAGAATTTTGTATGCTTCAAGCTATTTACACATTCCTCTACAATGGAAACTTTGCTAAAAAGAGCATTTATATATAACTAGAGCTTATCTCTTTAATAGACTTGCTTGCTTTCCACCAGGACTGAAATAAAGGATGAGTTACATGTTATTTAAATGACAAAACTCAAGAAGTAATAGAGAAGAAAGCTAAAATGCAACTGTTTAAAACATTGATGTTGTTGTTTCATTTTCAGCTAGGGGTTTGCTTTTTTCCAATGTGTAATTTGCTGTCTCCAATCTCTTTGAATCTCTCTCACCCTTGTAGTATCTGCTGAAGTGAAAGAGGTGGTGTTTCTTGCTCAGAGAAAACTATTTTGCAGTATTTCTACAAAGGGAGCCAGTAGGAAGTATTCATTGTTTAGAAAGCCGGAATAAACTTGGGATGTGTGTGTGTTTTAAACTTCCAAGCCCAATTGATGTGTGCTAAAATACTTAGGAGGAAATCACTATGATTAACATTTCATCTTAACCTTTACTTGTGTGTTCATGTCATTTTTACAGCCACTTTCACACACTCTTCACATTATTAACATTTGGTTTGGAAAGTCAGTAAAAATTACACTACGGAAATATTATTATTATTATCATCCATGCCACAGAACTTTCCTGACAGAAAGGAGAGAAGAATGTTGTCTCTTCCTGTGCTCTTTGTTCTGTGAACAAGAGAGAATTGACTCTCTTGCTCACTACCAATCCTCCTCGCTTGCCCCCTCCCCAAGCCAAGCAGACTGCAAAATACTACAATAAAACTACCAAACTGCCCAAAAGGAACAGGTCATAAAACAAATGCATACATGTATTAAAATGGCTAATAGTAGAGGGAATTTATGTTGTAATAAAATATACCTTATACTGTACTAAAATGTCACTCATCCAGCAAAGGCGAAAGCTTTCAGGCTCCAGGCAAAAATACCATAAGCCACTTGCATTTATGTAGCTCAAACTATCATATTCATCTTGAATGGTTATGATTCATGATTTTTGGGTAGAAACACACACACACTTTCCTCTCTTCACACTGTGGTTGTCATTGCATAGGTAGTCAAAATAGCACCCATTTGTGCCCCAAGAAGGAGGCATCAGCAGGTTGAGGAGATGGGTCAAAGTTTTTGGAAGTAATTTTAAATAAAAAACATAAGGGAAATGTTCGAAATAAAAATGCTCAATGGAGAACTAAAGATGTCATCATACTGGCCACTGGAATTGTCACACATGTAAGTCCTCTGTTGCGCCAGCTCCACTGGCTGCCAGTTTGCTACCAGGCACAATTCAAAGTGCTTGCTTTAACCTATAAAGCCCTAAACGGTTCCAGCCCAGCTTACCTGTCAGAACGTAACTGTTCTGTTGTGCTCTGGGCCTGTAATAGCTGTACTTTTCTATAGGACGTATACTTTAAGCCCAGCGGGAAACCAGGGGCGCCTCAAAGAGAGTGATGGTCTTTAGAGTCTTTAATGATACAACAAAGTCTTTATTATGAAACAAAGAACAAATCTTCAATAGCTCAAACAACACTTTAAGGCTTTCTTAGTCTAGTCTTCAATGGACTGGCACCTGACTTTGATCAACTGAACCTTCTCTGTAGGAAAAACCCCTTTTAACCTCTCTCAGGCTGCTTTCTATCTATGCCTCATCAGTGTGGGTGCTACTACCGAATCCAAGTGCATCTGGGTACCAAGTAGACCTACCAAACGAGGCTTGAAGCTGGAGTTCAGAGGATCTCAGTTTCCCTGGATGCTCCTTTTTCCCTGGATGCTCCTTTTTCCCTGGACTTCAGTTTCCCTGGATGGTCTTAAGAAAGGAAGCTTTTCTACGGGATGAGCTGGTCTACTTCTTATAGCTTAGCTACCTTGTGTGAGACTGACCAAAAATGGCTCCTCCCCCCCCCCAGAGCCCAGAACAAGGGGCAGGACCTAAGCTTAATTATGATGGACAGGAGCCCTGCCCTATGACTGCAAAACAGGTAACAGAAAGAAAATAAAATTGGAGCTCCTGGTACAGCCGTACCAGCACAGTATCTCTCCTTATGAACCATCTAGGAACTTAAGATCATCTGGGGAGGCCCTGCTCTTGATCCTTCCTTCTTTGCAGGCACGTTTGGCGTGGACGAGAGACAAGGTCTTCTCAGTGGTGGCCCCTCGGCTGTGAAACTCTCTCCCTAGGGATACTAGACCCCCCTCCTGACTTTCTGGAAAAAAGTAAGAAACTTTTGGAAGTGCAGAATTATAGACAAACATGGTAGTATGAAAGAGGGAACATGGAATGGCTTAGACCATGGATCCTCAAACGTACGGACTCTGATGGACAACAGTGGCAGTGAACGCCCCGAACGCAGAACTGCCATCATTGCAAGGGAGCTGGGACGCTTCAACATCGACATAGCAGCCCTTCAGGAGACCCGGAGAGCAGGAGAGGGACAGCTGAAGGAAGAAAAAGGAGGCTACACCTTCTTCTGGAAGGGACTGCCCGAAAAAGACCAAAGAATGCACGGAGTTGGCTTTGCCATCAGGAATGATCTGGTGAAACATCTGTCCGAAGCACCCACTGGCATCAACGAACGACTCTCAACCCTCCGAATCGATCTTGCCAAAAACCAACGGGCAACCATCATAAGTGCCTATGCACCAACACTAGATGCTGACGAAGACATCAAGGAGAAATTCTACTGTCAGCTGGACACCGTCCTATCAGGGATACCTAAGGAGGACAAAATCATTCTCCTGGGGGACTTCAATGCAAGAGTCGGGCGAGACTTCGACCTGTGGCCAGGGACCATCGGAAAAGACGGGGTTGGAAACAGCAACTCGAATGGCATCCTGCTTCTCACCAAATGTGCGGAGCACAACCTTGTCATCACCAACACGCTCTTCCGCCAGAAAAACAAGTTCAAGACATCATGGAAGCACCCCCGGTCAAAGCACTGGCACCTCTTAGACTATGTAATCACACGTGCCAGAGACCGGCGTGACGTACTCCTCACAAGAGCCATGACAGGTGCTGACGACTGCTGGACCGACCACAGGCTAATCCGATCCACGATGGCTATCAAGATCGCCCCCAAGCGCAGACTCCAAGGAAGAAAGACAAGGCGCAAAATGAACACCCAAGCCCTTCAGGAGCCCTCCAGGCGAGCCCATCTCCAAACAGCACTCAAGGACCATCTACCCACAGTACACCCCGAAAATGTTGAGGAACATTGGAACAAACTGAAGACCTCCATCATCCAAGCCTGCGAAGAATCTATTGGATACCAAGCCAAGAAACATCAAGACTGGTTTGACGAAAATGACATCGAGATCCAACAGCTAATCGACAAGAAAAGGAAAGCCTTCCAAACATGGCAGAGAGACATCAACTGTGCTGCTAAGAAAAAGATCTACGCCAGTGCAAAAGCTGAGGTCCAAAGAAGGACAAGAGAACTCAAGAACATCTGGTGGACAAAGAAGGCCGAAGAAATCCAACACCTGGCAGATACCCATAATGCTCAAGGATTTTTCAAAGCCACAAAGGTCATCTATGGGCCAAGAAACCATGGCATACAGCCTCTACGCTCATCAGACGGAACCAAACTCCTGAAGGACCAAAAGTCAATTGCACTACGTTGGAAAGAACACTACCAAAGCCTCCTAAACCGCAGCTCCAGTGTGGCCGAAGAGGTCCTCTCACAAATCCCGCAACAACAAACCAGGGATGAGCTTGCAGCACTGCCTAGTTTGGAAGAAGTCAGCAATGCCATCAGCCAACAAAAGAACAACAAAGCCAGCGGACCGGATGGGATCCCTGCTGAAATCTTTAAAGAGGGAGGACCTGCGCTGACACACCAACTCCACCAGCTCATAGAAAAAGTGTGGGTGACCGAGAAAATCCCAGCAGACTTCAAGGATGCCACCATCATCACCCTCTTCAAAAAAGGGGAAAGAACAGACTGCGGAAACTATCGAGGTATCTCCCTTCTAACCTCCGCTGGGAAAATCCTCGCAAGAATCCTTGCAAACCGCCTTCTGCCCCTCTCAGAAGACACCCTCCCAGAATCCCAGAACGGCTTCCGCCCCTCCAGAGGAACTGTGGACATGATCTTCACTGCACGACAACTCCAAGAAAAATGCAGGGAACAAAACCAACCTCTGTACATGGCATTCATCGACCTTGCAAAGGCATTCGACACAGTGAATCGCAGCGCTCTCTGGACCATCCTCCAAAAAATCGGGTGCCCAAGCAAATTTGTGAACATCCTGCGGCTCCTCCATGATGACATGATGGCAACAGTCTTGGACAGCAATGGCTCCCAAAGTGACCCATTTAAGGTGGAATCGGGTGTCAAACAGGGATGTGTTATTGCCCCAACTTTATTCTCCATCTTCATCGCCATGATACTTCACCTTGTTGATGGGAAGCTTCCCACCGGAGTGGAAATCATCTATCGGACAGACGGCAAGCTATTTAACCTCAGCAGACTGAAAGCCAAAACCAAGGTCACAACAACATCTGTTATAGAACTCCAGTATGCTGATGACAATGTCGTCTGTGCGCATTCAGAAGAAGATCTACAAGCCACTCTCAACACTTTTGCAGAAGCATACACAAAGCTTGGCCTGTCACTGAACATCGAGAAAACCAAGGTGCTGTTCCAGCAGTCACCAGCCATCCCCTCTCCAATGCCAGAGATACAGCTTAATGGTGTAACATTAGAAAATGTCGACCATTTCCGCTACCTTGGCAGCCACCTCTCCACCAAAGTCAACATCGACGCCGAAATACAACACCGCCTGAGCTCTGCAAGTGCAGCATTTTCCCGAATGAAGCAGAGAGTGTTTGAGGACCGGGACATCCGTAGGGATACTAAGGTGCTTGTCTATAAAGCTATTGTCCTCCCAACCCTGCTATATGCCTGTGAGACATGGACTGTCTACAGACGTCACATGCAGCTCCTGGAACGATTCCATCAGCGCTGCCTCCGGAAAATCCTGCAAATCTCCTGGGAAGACAAGCGGACAAACGTCAGCGTGCTGGAGGAAGCAAAGACCACCAGCATTGAAGCGATGGTCCTCCAACATCAACTCCGCTGGACAGGCCACGTTGTCCGGATGCCTGACCACCGTCTCCCAAAGCAGTTGCTCTACTCCGAACTCAAGAACGGAAAACGGAATGTTGGTGGGCAGGAAAAGAGATTTAAAGATGGGCTCAAAGCCAACCTTAAAAACTCTGGCATAGACACTGAGAACTGGGAGGCCCTGGCCCTTGAGCGCTCCAGCTGGAGGTCAGCTGTGACCAGCAGTGCTGCAGAATTCGAGGAGGCACGAGTGGAGGGTGAAAGAGAGAAACGTGCCAGGAGGAAGGCGCGTCAAGCCAACCCCGACCGGGACCGCCTTCCACCTGGAAACCAATGCCCTCACTGCGGAAGAAGATGCAGAGCAAGAATAGGGCTCCACAGCCACATGCGGACCCACAAGGAAACCCATGATGGAAGACCATCTTACTCGTCCAACGAGGGATCGCCTAAGTAAAGGATCCTCAAACCTTTTAAACAGAGGCCAGGCCACAGTCCCTCAAACTGTTAGAGGGCTGGATTATAATTTGAAAAAAAAATGAATGAATTCCTATGCAGACTGCACATATCTTATTTGTAGTGCAAAAACTATTTAAAAACAATACAATAATTAAAATGAAGAATAATGTTAACAAATATAAATGTATTAGTATTTCAATGGGAAGTGAGGGCCTGCTTTTGGCTGATGAGATAGGATTATGTGCTTTCAAGTCATTTCAGACTTAGGTTGACCCTGAACGAGGGCCGGGTAAATGACCTTGGAGGGCCGCATCTGGCCCCCGGGCCTTAGTTTGATGACCCCTGGCTTAGATGATGCTACTGGAAAATGAGTTTAACAGGAAGATATGGTGATTATGTGTTTTAATGGTTTTATATGGATTTTTTATTATGTTATGCTAAATGTTTTAATTGTATCTATGATTGTTGTGGCATCAAAGAGCTGCCAATTTGTAAGCCGCCTTGAGTCACCTTCAGGCTGAGAAAGGTGGGATAGAAATACTGTAAATAAAAAATAATAGTGAATCCGGCAGATCCTGGTGTGGAGAGTCTGCCGCTCCATGTCCCACATTGCCAGCTTTGCCCTACCTCATCCCACAGGGGGAAGCTTCCCCCTTTGATCTCTATGTAACATGGGAAGCCTCCTATGTTGCATGGTGACAGCATTCACTGGTTCACCTTCACTTTTGTGACAGAGCCCTGGTGGAAGTAGCTCTATATCATGGGGTGGGAGTTTATGAGTTCCATTGTAAAAGGGAAGGGGAACCTGTGAATGTTGCCTAAAAGTACCATATCTGCTGAGGTCATAAGTGATGGGATGGGAGACTGGGAAAATATAGAGTGGAGGCTATAGTAGAATGGCCTAAAGCCTGAACAGCAACACTCAGCATGAAACATTTTGTTTGAAGTACCAAATAAGAAAGAATCAGTGTGTAGTGCTTTGAGCACTGGACTACAATTCTGGAAATCAGGGTGACCAAGAGTAAATTTGACTCTTTCAGTCTCAGAGAGAAGTGATGGCACACCCCTACTGAACAAATTTTGCCAAGTAAGCCATGTGATACCATTATTTATGGTTTCCATAGGTTGGATATGACTTGATGGCAAGCAGGAGCAACAGCAATCCACATAATAATCAATTGCTCTCACCGAACCTCAGCTACAAACTATGGATTTTCTCTCACAAAGTTGCTATTCCACAGCAATTGAGAAATCACAGATAATGAAAACATACCAAAATTATCACTCTTGTTATTGCAACTTTCCATATTCACACAACTGTACTGGTTTGCTGTTTGGTGGTCCTGTGGTCCAGTGGGATATACATCTGCCAAACCCTCTGAACTCTGCCCTCCCACAGTTTCACTGTAATTTTTTTTACATTTTAAAATAGCTATTTTGCAATTATAGCAAAAGTTGGGGAAAAAAACACAGCATCAAATAAAACCCAACTTTGAAATAAAGAGGATGAGCGAGGAAGAGTGAGATGGAGAACCTTGCCACCTGATGTCACTTCAGTGCCAACATACCAGTAGAGAAGCAGAATGGCCTCATTGCACCATGGCACAATCTATAACTATTGATGGGTTTTCCTGTCAATAGCAGGGGACAGATTAATCAAGGGGAAGTAGCAGGTGGTAACACAATGCACACAGCATCATGTAATAGAAACCGTTACCAAAGGTGATGATCTGCCTCAGTGCTGGTTTGTCACCTAAATGCAATAAAGTCTTATGACTGTTTTGGTTGTGTTTTAGTCTTCTTTTTGGTTCAGGGATATGAGGAATAACTGCTCCTATTTACCATTTTTCTTCTATTCTAAGACACAATTTTGCACCTATATAAACATCTCTAAAAATGAGGTGCATCTTAAAATTGCAGGTGATATTTATATAAGTAAGTGAAGCTTTTTTTTCTGTGGGTGGTACTGAAAATAGTGTGCATTTTTACAATAAATGGTGTCTTAGAATCAATGAAGTACAGGTATATGCTTGTACTATAATTAAACGTAAGTATAGAAATGTGCTGTGTGTAGGTGGGCTTCAACAAAAAGTTTTCACTAATAATAACAATGAGAGGGACAGTTGCACAGGTCAGCTTTTGTTTATAAGGTGAACACTTTGCACAGATGCAATTAATGGGGATTTATGCATTTTTTTTTTAAAAAAAAAGCATTTCAGGAAGGGGTACTTTAGAAGGCCTACCTTTAGTATTGGTTGCCTCTCTTGCTGGGTCTACACTGCAAGCACCTGGTATGGTGATTGTAAACAGAGTCTGGATCTACCCTGCAATATCATGCAGTTTCAGAATGCAGATTAACTTCTCTGAACTGGATTACATGTCAGTTTAGACTCATACAATCCAGTCCAAGGCAGTTAAACTGCATTCTGAAACTGCATTATATGGCAGTGTAGATCCAGACTCTGTTTACAATCACCACACCAGCTGCTTTTCCCTTCTCCTGTAGAGAACTCAAAACACATCATTATCTTTGTGATACTGACTTAAAACTCTGCAGAGGGGAGACAATATGAAGAGGAAAAATATCAAGCACTGGATGATTAGTACTTATTTATGTTCTCTGCTCAGAAATGTCCTATTCTAAAGCTACTTTTTATTTCATTTGCTATTTTCATGGTTTAGATTATATAATTACACCCTTCTGGCCATGTTTGTTATCAGGGCTTGGAAAAATTATTTCATGGATCTCAGCTCTCATAATTCCACAGTCAGCATGACTTTTTAGGGCTCGCAGTCCTCCTGCCCTAAATGAATTTTTCATGCTCTGCCTGCTGTGAAGTTGATTGTTGATTTCAACATTTTGTTGAGGATGCTACATAAGAACTTATAGTTTTCAGGCCCCATCTACACAGGCCCTGTAATCCAGCTTGAAGCAAGTTCAATATCGGGGTGTCTACAAACTGTTCACCCCAGTGTGACCTCCAACCCACATCTTTATGGAAATGGCATGTTTAAAAACTCAACAGAAATTACGGATCACATCATAAAATGCACTGAAGTTGATTACTGTTCAAACAGTGCAGTGCTGCAAAGTGGAAGGTGCACTTGACACACTTGTCAGGATAGGGTTAAAGCTTCTGGAATCTCATCCTGCAGAGAGTTTAAAACATATTTTCACTCTTGCTGATGCTCATTTAAAACTCTTCAAGGAGAGAAAGCAATACAAAGTGAAGACATATACGAAAGAATGATATGAAGTGGGTCAAGGTTTATCCCAAAAGCACAACCCTACAGAGCACTATAGGTTGCACATTTTAGTGGGTTTCACATTTTGCTAGTGTTAAGGTTCCTAAAATGTTGTATAAGTGGGGGAGACCTGTATAGGAGCATTTATAATGCAAGCCAACAAAAAAAAATCGAATTGTCTTGGTTTTAGGCCTGTTCCTGTGGTTATCTGGAGGCGATGTTTCAGAAAACTACATTGGATAAACCACATCAGCTTTAGTTTCTTAGATATGATTATCAAGGTTTTCTATGGGTGAGCAAATAGTGACCGTTTGATGGCATGTGTTCTGCATCTCAAAAACTAGAGCTGGTACGGGAAAACTCATGCCATTTTTGGAAACAGCAGGTCAAATATACCAAGGGGGAAAAAACAGGGCTAATATTTGAGGCACCAAAATGTGTGTTGGCCAGTGTAATCTGTCTTTGGTTTACTGGCTATTGGCATTGGAAGGTGCTTCAAAGTATTACCTTCAACCTGGCAAGAGAGAACAATTGAAAGTGACAATTGCTATGCAAAGAAACTCCATTAATCTGAATGGCCTGGAGGGAACAACCTGAACATTTGGATAATTAGGTCAGCTTAAATAGATAGGGCTATTAGGAGAGGCTGGCTATGTTCACACAATCAGTGTGAAAACAAACAAGCATGTAATTAGATCAACCTAGCTGAAACTATCTTGAAAGGCTAGGACATAATTTAAAAGTGCCAAAAACTTGTCTGAAAATGGTTGCTTAGCTAAGGCTGCAGTCCCAAGCATACTTAATTAAAAGCAAGGATGGGAGCTCTCATGTTAAGTTTGGCAAAGGAAATGTTGTTCAAAACAGCTTCCTTGTGATGACTACAGTCTTTTTCAAATGTTCTTGCAAGCAAAGCTTGGCAAAACATTTTTTTTTTGACTCCAGCTTCTAGAATCCCCCAGCCTGCTTGGGAAGTGGCCATGCTATCTGGGGTATTCTAGGTTATTTAGTCTAAATTTTTGAAAGCTTAGGAAGCAAGATCGAGCCATGGAAATTGGGCAGACCTTTGCACAGTGTATGTCTAACACATAGACTGACTTTATATGTGCTTTCACAGAAGGAAATGCTAGTATGTTTGCATTACACAGCCTCTGAATCTGTCAAAAATGAACTGGGATGTTTTCCAGGTCACTAATCCTCAGTCCCAAACAAGTCTTAGGGACAGTACACATTCCTAACATATCTGTAATCAGCCATAATGGAAGAAGTTAGCAAATTGGTCAGATATGTTGTTTCTGGTGGCTCTGAATAATTATGCTTATAGGCCAGAGGACATCTGTTCTTTTAGACATTTGGATACATGGATGAAAAATATGGCAAAGGAAACTGTAAAATGGGTAAATGTTGTTTTAAGGAAACTTGCAAATCATTAACTGGGCATTTGCAGGGGTCTGCCAAAATAACAGTGTGTGTGTATGGGACGGGGAGGGGGGGGGGGGGGTAAAGGAGAAGGCTACAAATGATTGGGCAAATGGAAATGTTGAATTAGGCTCATGAAAACGGATCAGGGACTATGTGGAAGACATATGCTCTGTGTTACCAGATGATGGAAACTTCTAATGAATTTTCTCTTTACAGCTCTCACAAGAAGCTCTTTGTACATTTAGCATTTACTTCTGCAACCATCAGGGCTGGATACACATTAGTATTTTAAACTTTTAGGTGGTGGATAGATGCAAAGTCAAATTATGATTTTGTTCTTTCTATTGCCTGCAAACATGAACATAAAATCCTTGGTTTTGAGTACTAATTCATCTTGAAAACAAGTAAATAAAAATCTAAGGAAACATACAAACTTTAGTTGTTTACTTATTTGAATTGAGATTAGCTTCTCAGACAGTCCTAGGGTTGGCATAATACACAGCAGTGATTGCCCAGCCTGTACTGTTTGTACTCTTTCGAAGACAAACGGACAGTGATTTTCCCTGGAATGCTCCGTTTGCAGATTTGCTGCTAGAATTCCTACATGCCCTCAATACAAAGAGAAGAAAGAGGGGCATTATGAAGAGAGAACATGAATGCAATCAGCGAAAGCATGAATTATGTTGTACAAGAACACCATAAGCCCCATCAATTGCTAGTGAAACGTATTTCTTGACACAAAGTAAAACTACGGGATGTAAAGTACTGTATAATTTCAAAGTTTGGTCTAGACACAATTGGCATGAATAGCTTAACTATTCACAACCTAAGCACCCTGAAGCACAGTGATTGTCTACTTACTGTTCTTCAAAGACAACCACACCTATTTAACTGTGCATGCAGTATTCTTGACTTGAACATGTTCCTATGGAGAAATGAAGAATTCTTCATAATTCAAACACTGCTATTATATTAGTGCATTATCTGGCATAAACCCTGTCTCTGTTGGTTTAAGCAGACAGAGGTTAAAATGGCATTCTTTAAGAGACAGTGGGGGCATAGATGAGAACAACATTTATAAGTAGACAAACATGCAGCGAGAAAAAGAGTGGAAAAGATAATTTGCTTTGCCACCACCCCCCCCCCCCCAGATAAGAGACTTAAAGAAAATAGCCCCAGCCAGAGCTATTTTCTAGGGGCGAGGCTGCAGGAGTTAGCAGCCATCCTTGGAGTTCATTCCAAGCAGTGAGCTGACCACCCCTTCTGCCCAATAACAGTATAATTACTTGGTTGCCTTTGGGGCTGGATTTCCCCCCCCCCCTTATGTTCTAGGTTTTTTTTGTCTCCCTTATGTTCTAGGGTTTTTTTGTTTTAGGGTTTTTCCGGTCCCAATTCAAGGTGCAGGTTATTACCTATGAAGCCCTGAATGGTTTGGGACCTGCCTACCTTCGTGACTGCATCTCCTGCCACCAACATGGAATGATCCCTCTGATCTTCTGGGGAGGTCCTCCTTTCACCCCTCCCTCTTTCACAGGCAAAACTTATGGGAATGAAGGAGAAAGCCTTCTCTGCTGTGGGCCCCCGACTTTGGAATTCACTACCTGGCGAGATTAGGCAAGCCCCCAACTTAGCAGCCTTTAAAAAAATCTGAAAACTTGGCTTTTCTGATGTGCTTTTGGAGAGTGACCATTTGTCCCAGCTCTATTTGTTCCATCTACAGTGTTGCCCCTATAATGCACTTTCCCCCGTCCTAAACTGAAAGCCTAACCTCACTGTTAATCCTTTTTGGGCTCCTCTCAATTATAATTTTTCTATTCCTACCTCAGCCAGGGTTTTATCATTTTATCCCGTCCATTTGGCCTGCCTATTGTGTTCTATTTTATATTATGTCAATTTCCTTGGTTTATTTTATTTTGTTAAGTTTTGTATTTTATTCTGATGTAATTTTGTTGTCTGCATTTTGTATTCTATTTTGCTGTATGGTATCTTTGGGCTTGGCCTCATGTTAGCCACCCCGAGTCCCTTTCGGGAAGATGGTGGTGGGGTATAAATAAAGTTTATTATTATTATTTAGCCTACCCTGTACTGCTCAAAACTTCATCACACTAGAGAAAGAAAAAATCCACTTAAAATCCAGCTTCTACCTCCTGCACAATACTGGGGTTTGTATTTTAGTGAGGCTGTTAAAGGCTCCTCTCTAAACTGCAAACCCCAGAATTCTGTAGGAGGCAGAAACTGGATTTTAAGTAGATTTTTTTTTCTCTAGTGTGATGAAGAGGGCGATAGGGAAGGTGCAGCTTTAAATAGGACACATATGGAAAATAGCAAGGGATATAAGTTTTGGTGTACACCTAAGGCACCCCCTTTGCGTGTAGGCCAGGAATAGAAACCCTCATCTGTGGTTTAAAAGATCAAGGTGAGGGTGAATGGGAATGGCCTAAGAACAGGGAGAGTCAGGCCTCAATATCCTTGGAGCAGAATTCTCTATTACGTTTCCTTTAGTGGTCACCCAGGACTATTTCAGCTGGGGACCAAGGTGTTTTGCCCAAATAGCTGAGGAGTAGATCCGGTATGGCCATTGCCTCAGTTTTATTTACACCAAATTCATGCCACCCTTTAGAATTATCTGCAAGTCATAAACTTTAGTTTGGTAACATTAATAAAAGTTTTTCATAGTTTAACCTATATTTGTTGTATGGTTTTGTTATTTCAGGGGTTGGATGGCAAACACACACCTATAACTTTAAATTTATTTATTTATTTACTTTGCTTGTATACCACAGTTTCTCAGCCTTGTAGGCGACTCAACGCAATTTACAACAAGAGCAAAAGTCAATCCAACAGCATACAAAATTTAAAAACCATTAACAGCATAATATACAGAATGACACATCAATAACAACACATTAACGTCTCGTAACTAGAATCGTGATCCAATTCGTCTTCCATAATTCCGTTTCCTATATTCATCATGTACATTGCCTTGTTTAACCGAACGCCTGTTCGAATAGCCAGGTTTTTAGTTTTCTTCGAAACACCATTAACGAAGGGGCTGATCTAATGTCCATGGGAAGGGCGTTCCACAGCTGAGGGGCCACCACAGAAAAGGCCCTGTCCCTCGTCCCCGCCAGCCGTGCCTGTGATGCAGGCGGGATCGAGAGCAGGGCCTCCCCAGAAGATCTTAGAGTCCTGGTGGGTTCATAGGCAGAGATACATTCGGATAGGTAGCTTGGGCCAGAACCGTTTAGGGCTTTAAAGGCCAACGCCAGCACTTTGAATTGAGCCCGGTAGCAAATTGGCAACCAGTGGAGCTGGTGCAGCAAAGGAGTTGTATGCTCCCTGCGCTCCGCTCCTGTTAGTATCATGGCTGCCGCACGTTGGACTAGTTAAAGCATTCAACAACACTTCAGATAAGTTTTAGATCTTTGAAAGATGGTGTTAATAACTTACAATATCTATTATCAAAGTAGCTTACTGAGCAAAAATGTTTATTTTGACAAAATGTTTCAGCTGCCATCCTTTTTTAACAGCTCTGGCTAAAAGTAAGTCATATTGAAAGTGGCATTTGTATGCTCAAATCCTACTTCTACTTCTAACCAACAGACCTATTTAATAAATTATGGAATATAGTGATTTACATAAGTGTTAACTGGCTATTCAACAATCATTTCAATGCTCCTGTTGTAGTTGAATGGCAATCTGTACCCCTCCAGATATGGATGAACTGATACTCCTAACTTTATTTCGTATAGACAATGCTGACCAACATTTCATATAGGCAATGGATGTTGCAGTCCAACATCATTTGGACAACACCACCACTAATAAGCAGGATGCAAGCCATAGAATGTAGATAATTTCAGACTCCAAAGTGGGTTAAACTACCAGTATTATGAGTTACCTACATGCTATTAGGGTGATATGACTGTAAAGCCAGAGAGTTTTCCTTTTCTATAATGTATTGACATCTGATGGTCTTTCAGTTCCAATCTCCAACAAATCTGACATGATTTTACATTATGAATTAAAATGTCACTGTTCTAATTTTCTGATCAAAATTGCAGCCTTGTGGTTCTTGAAGTATTTATGAAGGTCAGATATGGCTTTCAGATAGAAATTTGCATTTGGTAGATAGATAAATGCCTACAAATAATATTTCAGGACCTTCAGGTGATGTTATTTCTAATGTGGTACATTCTCATAGTCAAAATGTCTGTCTGTAATATAAGCAAGGGATTCAGTGATTGAGCTTAGAAGGATGTGATCTGGGTGATTTGAGGACAGCTCTTAGCAGCAATCTCTGTAATTTTGGAGGCTACTGAAAACTATAGCCAGAAAGTTGATGATGACTTTAGCAAGATATTCAGAGGTAGCTTACAATGGAGAGCTTTCCTTGATTACCATGTGTAGTTAGCAGATACCGGATGGAAATCTACAATAAATGCAATATGTTGTTTCCTCCTTTTTGACTTATCTCTTTCATGGAAAATGGATGGCTGCTTCTTGATTTTGCAATCAGTGATGTGAGGGGGATATCTTCGGTGAAGGAAGGATTTCTTAAGTTAACTAGTGTTTTAAGGTGATTCTATTCAGTGTTACTGACACCTCTGATTTTGAGTACCAACATGCAGATAATATTATTTTATATGTATTTGGCATAAAAGGATTTCCGGTGATAAAGATATAGGTACTTTGTTATGAACTGAGAAGAATTCAAAGAAGCTCAGTACAAGAAGAAATCAAAGGATATAGCTGGGCACTGACCCATGGTAACCCCCTTCTGGGAATTTGAAAATAATATTTTTTCAACAGACCAGGAGGTAAGGGATGATCAAAAAAGGTCACATTTTGACCACCTCTATTCTGATCAAAATGACAAAAAATATGCTTTTGGGATTTCTCACATAAAGTACTTGAGGGAAACTACAGAAAACTCTCCATGTTCATAGGGCCCTTACACAGAACCTCCACAAAAGTTGAAAAACCATAATGGTGATACATTGACCATAGAGTCACTCCGGTGAACCAGAAGTTGACCATAGAATCAGGCTGGAAGATGTAAAGATTCCTAGCAAAGTGCTATCTCTAGGAATTGCTACATTTTCCAGTATGGCTCCTCAGTATGGCTGACTTCTTTTGCAGTGGAGTTGTTATAATTATACAAAGAAACTGTCAAGCCATAGACCATGGCTGATGAATTGTACATGGCTTTCTGGTTAACTTTGTTATTAGGGTTGTTTTACTATCACATATTGTATTCTAACTGTGTCTTTAAAAATGTGTTGCATTTTATTTTTACTCCCTCCACTAAAAATAGTCATAACAATTAAGGATGGGAGTAGGCTCCTACATTTCTGGTCATGGCCTTGAACTTCAAAGTATAGCACAGATGTATTCTTTCTCAGGTCTACTTAAGCAATTGATTCCTGTCTCTTAATTTTTGACTTTAGCCCTGCTTGTCTCTCAACAACTCCTTCATGCATTCATGCAACCTTTTTTTTTTACTTTCCCCCTCAACTCCTAACTATACATTTCTTTCTCTGAATCATCCTGTTTCTCCTTCTGCCCACTCCTTCACACAATTTCTGGCTAAATATCTTTTCATCACATACTTTCTCACCTTAACCTCAACCACACATCTATTTGTACTTCTCTACTCCTCCTTTCCCCCTCTCCTTCATTAATCTTCCCTCCTTCTTCTCATTTTCCTTATGACATTTGTCTTTTCCTTCCTTCACTAGCCCTTTTTTCTTTCTTTCTACGATACTCTTTTTTGTCCTGCTCTCCACTTCTCCTATGCCTGTCGTTTTATGTTGTCCTTTCAACCCAGTTTCTCCTTTACCTACCCCAACTCCCCTAAATCTATGACTGAAATATGTTAGATTATCAGCATTTTAGAGTTACAACTCAATAAAACATGCTGTGATGTATCATCGTCCACCTCCATAATCTTCCTTCTTCAGATTATTCATGATTATTATAAAGCAAACCTCCACCACTCAGTGGTATTAATAGGCCAATATTAAATAGATTAGACCACTTTGGGTCACATTTCAAAATCCAAAAAATGTAAAATTCCAGCATCCCAAACACTTCTGGTCTCAAGCATTTTGGATAATGCACACTCAACCTGTAATCCATTTAGCAGGCATTAGGAGAGGATACTGCATGAACTTCTTCTTCCTCCTCCCCCAAAAGTAACTGCAATATTTCCCACTATTTGGCAAAAACTACGGCTGGATCTACACTGCCATATAAAATCCACATTATCTGCTTTGAACTGGATTATATGGCAGTGTAGATTATCTGCTTTGATAATCTGGATTATATAGCAGTATAGATCCAGCTTCAGTCATTCATTGATTCCTGGTCCAGGCAAGCAAACTCAGGAACATTCTTGCCTCATGATGTCTTGCCCGTACCTCAACTCCAAAGACTCTGCGTCTTCTTTGCCAGTTCCCCCCCCCCTCTTTTTCTCTTTCTCCTTTAGATAGAAAAGGGAGGTGGGGAAAGGAGTTTCCTTGGAAGAAAAATACAGGAGGAAGTGTGCCTCTGAGAGAGTGTAAAAAAGGAGAAGGTCAAGGGGGAACTGACTACTTAGTGTCGCTATATCACCTTTTTGGAGAGTGAAGCACCTTTCTTCTTATGCTCCCTCAGGGAAACTTTCCCTCCTGCACTTTCCTTCCAAATCATATGTTGTCTGACAAGAATCATAGCAGCTCTCAGCCTCTCTATGTTACAGCCAGACACAAAAAGCTGATGGGACCCAAACTATGCAAAAGGCAGAGTCTTGCCTTAGAAGGCAGCACTGCCCAACTGCATCCTATTATGATCTCAGACTTGAGGCGAAAAGAGGAGGGAAACCAGAGCTTCTTTCTGGCCCATTAACTGACCCTTTGCAGAATCAGAGGGCAGCAGCCTGGCAGCCATTGCGGGTCGCATGGAGCCCTGTCAGGGGCCACATATGGCTTGTGGGCCATATATTGTGCAAGTCTGTTATAAATGTTATTTTTTGAAGATGGTGGAAGATTATCAGCATTTCAGTGAACTATAGTTGCCATATCTTGTTAAAAGCAATTCTTGGAAAATGTATCTCAGGATCTGATCCCATATTATTTCCTTTGAACTGGATTATATGAATCTACCCTGCCAAATAATCTGGGATGAGATCCTGGGATATAGGACAGTGTGTGATGTGCAGGGCTTGACGAATCCAAGGCTGGAAGAAACATTAACAACCTTAGAGGTGCATATTATGCCACTTTGATGGCCAAAAGTGAGGAGGAGCTGAGGAGCCTTCTAACCAATGTGAAAAAAGAAAGTGCAAAAGCTGGGTTCCAGTTAAACATAAAAAACCCAAGATTATGGCAAGAAGACTGATTGATAACTGGCAAATAGAGGGGGAAAACGTGGAGACAGACTTTGTATTTCTAGGTGCAGAGATTACTGCAGACGCAGACTGCAGCCTGGAAATCAGAAGATGTTTACTTCTTGGGAGGAGAGCAATGACCAATCTCGATAAAATAGTGAAGAGTAGAGACATCACACTGGCAACAAAGATCCGCATAGTTAAAGCAATGGTATTCCCCGTAGTAACATACGGATGTGAGAGCTGGACTATAAGGAAGACTGAGCGAAGGAAGATAGATGCTTTTGATCTGTGGTGTTGGAGGAAAATTCTAGAGTGACTTGGACCGCAAGAAGATCCAACCAGTCAATACTTCAGGAAATAAAGCCTGTCTCCTCATTGGAGGGAAGGATATTAGAGGCAAAGATGAAGTACTTTGGCCACATCATGAGAAAAACAGGAAAGCTTAGAGATGGCTATGATTCTGGGGAAAATTGAAGGAAAAAGGAAAAGTGGCCGACCAAGGGCAAGATGGATGGATGGTATCCTTGAAGTGACTGGCTTGACTCTGCAGGAGCTGGGGGTGGCGACGGCCGACAGGGAGCTCTGGCGTGGGCTGGTCCATGAGGTCATGAAGAGTTGGAAGCAACTGAACAAATAAACAACAACAATGTTAAAAGCTGGAACTCTTTGTACTTCATGAAGTTAATTAAATTTAGAGGTGTTTCTTGTGAAATTCATTGCTCGACATTCATTGCTTTTTAGTTTCTGAGGTATATGGACACCAGTGCACCAGAAGTGTATAAAATTGTGGTCTCCAGATAGTTAACTTCAGTCCTCACCCTTAACTCTGCTGGCTAGAGTGGATGTGAATCCCAACCCAACAACATTGACAAAATTGTTCCTGCTGCACATGTTCATTGAACTGGGCTTACTTCTGAACAGTCATGCACAGGCTTTCAGTGTAATGTTTCAATGTTTTTTTTTAAAAAACTCTTCCCCTTTCCCCACATGTGAGAATCTGAAAATAGCAGAGGTACACAGATGATACATCTAGCTTGCTGAAAGGGTGATGTAACCTGCTTCCTGCTGTCAAAACAATGAGGAATTATTTTGATTCCAGTCTTTCAAAAATCTACATTGACAGCCAAGACTAAAATGTGTTCTTAACAAATACTGGAATAATGGAGCCCTTTTTGGTGTTTGCTATTGTTCTAAAGTGTGATCTAGGCAAGAGTGTCCATATTTTATCTGAGCCCATCACAATACAGCTGAACAAGGCACTTCAATTACTACAACAACAAGCTACCAATCCAACTTTATCAATCCAATTTTTCATCTCCTTTCCCTGACTTGACATTTGTTCTTGATGTCAGAGTAATCTCATCAGCCTCAACCCACTTTAAGGTAATCAATCTCAGTTATGATATTCAAACATAATGAAAAGAGAAAGCTCCTGACACAAAGAGCTAATAGTCACAGTCACTACTTTGGGACGGGTTGTCACCATTTGTGGTTTTTCCTGTGCCAATTCATCAAACCTATGCTGAGCTACTGATACACACAGCCCTAAGGAAGGCACATCAGGACCTGCACACTTCAAGAAAACAAACATTGCGATGCTAACAGCACATCTTTGGTGCCACCCTAGATGTTGACTGCAAGATGTTGATTGCAATGGCTTTATATTGCATGCCTTAGGCTGTGTTCTTGATGTGCCTGAAACCATCCCATGTGGTCATGGGAAGTCAAGGCAGAATGAAATATAACATTTTAGCTTTGTGTTGCCTTTATGGAAGTGATGCTCATGTAAAACATAAGTGGGTTTCAGAAAACCACCTCAGGGCAGCACAACAAAATGCAAGAGCGCAAGCAGTGCTAAGGCACTGTGGTTCTGTTGGAGTAACCATTGTTCATTGCTAATTGTGGGGAACTTTATTGCCCATGGCTTTCTAGTGGTAATGAAAAAGAATTTTTCTTAATTCAGAATTCCCCGTGGTAGTGTCCATTTCTGAGATTTGTTGCAAGATAAAGCACATCATGATCTGGAAATTCTTAAATCTGAGGTTTGCATAAAATCGTAAGTACATGAAACATTTTTAAATGCTAAATGTTGTGATGGTGTTGTACTTTCACATCATTTGTGACTTATGGCAACACTAAGGCAAACCTATCTTGGCTGTTTAAAGCAGAATCTGTTCAGATGGGTTTTGCCTTGCTTTCTTTTGAGGCTAAGAGAGTATGACTTGCCTAAAATCACGAAGAGAGGAGTTCCAGACAGCACTAAATTGCATGCTTTAGTCAAAGTTGAAAAATAAACCCAGAACTTCAGAAGATGCCCAGATACTGACCTGTTGGTCCCGGGATTTCTGCTTTCATCATCCACACTTGCTACTTTGTAATGGGATTTATCAGCCCCCAAGGTGGCCACTGCGGTAAGATGAGAACATACGAAGATGCAAATCATTGTATAAGTTCCGTTCCTGGATTCTATAAGCTGAAGGTCCATCTGTGCAGACAGTGCATGGTTCCTGGGTTATACATGTCTGTTCTTGATTGTTTTTGTTGTGAAAAGATGTACAGTGTTGACTAGGGGGAGTCACAACTTTGTTCTGGCCAGAGAAAATGTGCCATCCACATGCTTCATGAAGTTTCTGACACACAAACAAAGTTTTCACCTTCAACTCAATGGTCACCTTTTTAGGAACCGACCAATCAGGAACAGAAATCTAAAACCCAGGAAAAAACCCAGATAAAAATACCTGAAAATCTCACATTTTTTTGGCGTTCGGCCACCCTCCCATTTGCTGCGGAAGCTCCTGGGATAAAGGTGCTGTCTGGATGGGCCCTAGGTCATTCAGTGTGATTCTGGCTTAAGTGAAATCAAAATATAGAATTTGCTAAACATTCTAAATAGTCCTAAAAATTAATTTATGTGATCCCACCCAATCCTCAAATTGAAGTGCCCCCCTTTTACATGCAGATATTTTAGGACCTTGAGTTTGCTGTGTATGAAAAAAATCTGATGTTTGCTACATCCTTGGAGTGGTGGGAGATCTTGAATTTGCTTGTTAAGAATTTTGTAAGCAAAAAGATCAAAGCAAAAACTGATTACACTAGTATACACGCAATATGTGTGTATACTAACTTTTCCCTGAGCTTGTCTGGCTGACTATGTAGATTCACTTCAAGTTTATAAATGATTAATGAAATGAAGGAAGAAAAAATAGTTCAATGGATATAAAACATGGAGCACAGAGAGATCATTGGGGCAACACTTTGTCTCTTGCAATATCTGAAAATATTATCAGTTAATATCTGAGTAAATACGTGAGATAGCGTAAAATCTTGTACATATGCAGAGCAATATGGCACAGTTCCATATTTATTTGGAGAATCGTGTATGATCAGATTCAGAGAAGATACATCAGATGATATTTAGCTGTTTAGGAAAATAATTTGACTTTCCAAGAAGCCAGGGATTTTTTCCAAGAAAGATTAACTGTCTATGCACAAAATAAATTGGAGTAATATTTACAGTTTCTTAATGGGCTGGTTATTTTTCTCCCTCTCTCTTGTGCAATTATCAAAAAATAATTTCTCTCATTCCATATGTTTCTAAACAACCTTTTTCCATAGTAAACTCAAAAAACAGTATCAAGAGTGATTCTCAATGACATGCCCTTTCCACACCATCATCCTGTCTCAGTTTCTTAATTATTGAAACAAAATGCTTGAAATTACCATTTAAGCAGAGAAACGTTGGCAAAAAAGACATGGTTATGGGATCAAGCTTTTGGACATAAAATAATGCAGTACAATATGTGCAATGACAATCAGAATGCCTATGATGTACAATTTTTGGATCATGTGATTTTAATATTAATACTAGGATATTTTTAATCATTGTCTTAATGTTTAAATTTATGTCTTATGTTTAATGGTTTAAATGATTTTGATTTATAGCTATATGTTAGGGTTTAGTTATTATGATTTTTTTTCTTTTTACATATATTGGCACTGAATTTTTGCCATTAATATGTGGTCAACCATCTTGAGTCGTTCCCCCCGGGAGTGAGAAAGGTGGTATATAAATATAGTAAATAAATACATACATAAAAAATAAAACCCAGATTTAATAAACACAGTAGTTTTGTGTGTGTAACACACAGGACAATCTACTAAATGGTAATGAAGTTGAGAGCTACAGTTAATCAATATTTGAAGGACCATATTTTGCATGATTTAGATCCCCCCCTCCCATAGCTCCCATCAGCTCTAGTATATGTTGCAAATTGTGAGGGACTATAATAGCACTCCAACAACACCTGGAGCCCCACAGGTTCCTTCAACCTATGCTAAACCATCCTGACCATCAGAATATTTTCAGTGTCAGTGAGGTAGATGACTATAACAGTGTTCCTAGGTTCCGTTTTTGACATGACTGCCTTTTTTACCTTGGTCATTATTCTATATTTAGTATAGCATAAGTCTATGAACCTTATGAACCATCTAGGACCTTAAGATGGTAGAAGCACTTTATCAGAGATTGAAGATTATCTGCACATTGCAGTCACCCTAAATCCTATATTTCACCTGTCATACTCAGCACTTTTAATATGTACCCATTACATTTGGCCCGCCCCTAGTTTTATTGTGTTATGATGTATTGTTTTTGTTTACTGTTTTGCTTAATTTTTTGATTTGCTTTATGATGTTATGTGTATTATTATGTTGTTGTTTTTATTGAGGCCTTGGCCTTTGTAAGCTGCATCGAGTCCTTCGGGAGATGCTAGCGGGGTACAAATAAAGATAATAATAATAACAATAATAATAATAATAATATCATCTGGGGAGGCCCTGCTCTCGTTTCCGCCTTTGTCACAAGTACATTTGGTGGAAACCTACTTCTCGGTGGTGGCCCCTCGGCTATGGAACGCCCTCTCTATACAAATTGGATTGGCCACCTCCCTTTTAACATTTCGGAAAAAAGTCAAGACATGGCTTTTTGAGCAAGCGTTTCCAAATGCAGAGTAACTGACACAGGAAAATGGAATGACAACAATGAGACCGGACAACGTTTTTAACAAGGAGACACTATGAATTTTTATTTATTGATTTGTTTAGTTTTTATTATACGTTATGTTTTTAATTATATTTATGATATTGTAAACATTGAATTTTACCCTGTTAACTGCCTTGAGTTACCTACGGGCTGAGAAAGGCGGTATACAAATACAGTAAATAAATAAATAATAATGGCACAACAGACTTCATGGGGTGTTTCCAGACAATACTTATATCTGCAGCAAAGTGGGTTTGAGTCCCACTATCCCCCAATAAACCCAGACTTTCCTCTGTGTGTGTGGCTACATGCCATCCCAATTAAAATTGGGTTGACATGCAGCCACCCCGAAGCCCCCCAATTTTCTCCTATAAGTTAAGTAAAAGGTACCTGGCCACCATAACATTTCTCCTCACACCAGGAGGGCATGAGGAAATTATGCCTGAGGAGGCAGAAGGGACAAAGAGGAAAATCCCCCCCCCCCAGTCTCCTCACACATTTCCTTTCAGGAAGGCCCAGATCTAATGGACTATCAAATTAATTTGGAACAAACTACGGAAACCTTGGATTGTTCTGAATTAATTCATTTTTACTGGAGGCACTGTTTGATCCTGGTTTTTGGGGCTGCCTGGATGGGCCCATGGTAGTGAACTCAACCTGTGTGCTCCCTACTGGAATTCTATATACACTTGAAATTATATATACTTTGTACCAAAAGGAAAGCAACATTGGAACCAGGGAAGGGAATGACCATTTTAAATTATCTAACTACCAATTGCAATATCCAGATATCAATCTTTCATCCCTGGAGTCACTGAAGGCTTCACCGTACTGCAAACATACAAAAGTCCACTCCTGTATTTTTTTTTAATGTTTTTCCAGTTTTTAACAAAACAAAACAATGTGAGGGGAAATCATGATGTTTGTGTTTGATTCAACCACATTTCTTGAAGCATCATTATCCATGTTGAAGAAAAAATGGATTTGGGTGAAGACTTGAGAGGGCATAAAAGTGAATATAGACTACATACTATCCAGCCCTGAATTAGAGGTTAAGCATTTCTTAATCACAACTTGACTGCCACACAACTCCTTGTCTCTGATCTTTTCCTGCTTCACCTCTGACAGTGAAGCCACAGCGAAGGGCAGTGGTTCATTATGTAACATAGCTTTCTTCAACCTGATGCCCTCCAGATATTTTAGACAACAAATCCATCTTTTCTAAACATTGGCCATGCTGATGGGAGTTGAAATATCTGGAGGATACCAATTTAGAGGAGACTCAATTACATGTATCGGCAGGTTGATACAAACTTTTTCAGTTTCCTGGGTGCCATGCCACATAGAAGTGTGTGCTGACCCTTATAATTGGATAAAAATCGGACAGGCAGCCACTGGAGTTCTTTGAAGACTGGCGAGATGTCTTCATTTTACCCTTGTTTAAATTCTATCAGCTGTACAGCACAACACAGAAGAGATCAAACTAGTGGTAGCTTTCTGGTTGCCTTCAAAGGCTTATATTTTGTTGACATTAAAAATTGATTACTGCAATGTGTTCTCAATGGATCAGCTCTTCAAAATAGTCTGAAAACTATAACAGGTACAAAATACTTCACGAGCATGGGCCAGAGATGAGATATAATATTAAATTAGGGTTGCTAGACAAGAACAATTCCTGGTTCTAGGACTGGATCTACACTGCCCTATATCCCATGGTCTGATCCCAGTTGATCTAATTACCCAGATTATCTGGCAGCAAAGATTCATATAATACAGTCCAATGCAGATCGGATTCTGGGATATAGGGAAGTGAAGACCCAGTTTAGGATTACACAGATTTGTTTCCTCAGGGTAAGTAAGCCTCGAGAAAGCTTTAGCTTAGCCCATAAAGTTTTCAGGTTTTTCATAAGTGCAGCACAGAACTGTTATTCCAAAAAGTAGACTTGGTTTCATGTTATTAGACCACTGGGACTGTGGCGCAGCTGGCTGGGAGTCAGCTGCATTAAGATCACTACTGACCAAAAGGTCATGAGTTCTAAGCCAGCCCAGGTCAGAGTGAGCTTCCAATCAATTTGTGTAGCTTGTTGTCAACCTTTGCAGGCCAAAAGACAGTTGCATCTGTCAAGTAGTAAATTTAGGTACCGCTTATGCGGGAAGGCTAATTTACGACAACATAAAAATCTCCAGCAAATATGCAAAGAATGAGGAAGTACTTCATCAGTGTCACAAATGGACAGTAAAGCGACAGCTCCCCTGGTGGCCAGAATACCCTCATGAAAAAGCTGGAATGTTAAATAGCCTCTGTGTGTCTGTCTATATATGTTGTGTGTCTGTGGCATTGAATGTTTTCCATGCATATGTACATTGTAATCTGCATTGAGTCCCCTGAAGGGTGAGAAGGGCGGAATATAAATACTGTAAATAATAATAAATAATAATAACTAGTCTCATTCTGAATGAAGAGAATGTTACTGGGCTGGATTTTGGCTTAATCATACACTGGAACAGCGAAGTTCCATTGATCTCAATGGACTTATGCTATGTATAACTTTGTCTGAATATAATCCAACAATCACTTCCAATTTAATCATGTTGCAATAGGCTTTTTAAATGCCCGTGCTTTTATGCATGTGAATTATTTTTACAGTAAGCCATTTTGAATCCAGTTGGTAGGAAAGCAGACTATAAATAAATAAACATTTTTCCAGCTTCTGTGTTTTGTCTCTTGGCTATACAGTTCTGATGTTGTATAAAAGTCAAAACGGCATGATTATATTCTCTGTGGGTCATTGTCTTTTCCTTAGCAAGGACATCTTGAAACCATTCTGTTGTAATAATATCACAGCATAAATCTTTTTGCCCAGGGGCCTGTACAAAATGCCTGTTGCTGAAGGATAGATATATCTGGCGAGTAAAGATATAGATAATGATGCATAATTAACCAGAAAATCACATGATTGGGGGCTTGATTGCTGTTAGCAGGGGCTTCTGTTGTCCTTAGATGTCAAATTAATTCCTAACAGATTCTCCAGTCATTATGTTCTTCATTAACACAAATGATTAAATATAATCTGTCTTCTCAAAGTTCATATTTTTCTTGTGACTGCCTTGTCTATGGAATCTCCACCCTCTCTGAATATGTGAGTAATTATTTCATATCACTTAAGTTTCTATGAGTATTTATGCTTATTTGCCTGTTTATAAGATTTTTGAAAATTGATTTCAGCTGCAAAGGTGGAGAAGGGATACATGCTTGAAGAGTAAGAGTTGCTACACCTTTGAGGTATTTTATTGCCAAATGTTACTCATTATGATTTAGTGTGACCATGCATATATTTATAAGAACTGCATATTGTGATGATTAAATAAAGAAAGTATAAGCCACAAAGTTGGAAGACTGAGTTTTCTAATCACACCTATGGATTAGGGTTGGGCGGTTTCGTTTGTTAATTTCGTAATTTGTTATTAATTTGTATTTAAATTAGCTTACGATCCAATATGCAGGAGTAATTAAAAATCGAAACGAATTTTTTCAATTTATTTCGTAATTGTTTTGTAATTGTTTTGTAATTGTTTTGTAATTGTTTCGTAATTGTTTCGTAATCGTTTCGTAATCGTTTCATAATTATTTCCTTATGTCTGGTGCAAGTTTTAGGGTTGTTGTTTGTTTTATCAGTGATAAAAATAAATTATCACACCAACAGTCAACAACAGAGGGAGAGGGAAGCTTCAGAAGTCCCCCTTGTCCCATTTGGAGGGTTTTTTAGCATATTGCACAATCGCGTCTGCCATTAACGAATCGATTCGTAATTGTTTCGTAATTTTACGAAATTTCGTATATTTTGAACTTTTTTAAAGGAAAATTTCAGAATTCTTTTAAAAAACGAAACGCAAAACCCCCCTAAAAACGAATCGAGTTTAGAAACAAATTTTTCCGTGGTTACCCAGCCCTACTATGGATGTCTTGTCTGGTCTTGGATGAGGGTGGAGCTTTGGGGATCTGAGGAAAATCTCAGATGCCTCTACTTTTCTCTCTAAATCACAATAATTTAAGCACAAATTATAATTTCCATTTTTGGTGGAAAGCTAGTAATACCTGGGAAATCATTTAAATAAGCAAGAAATAGAGGGGTATACTGTTCTATTGTATGCCACCAATATAATTATTTATACTCAGCTTTTTCTTTTCCAAAGGAGACTCAAAGTGACTAGCATTAAAAACCATAACAATGTGTGGAGACACTGAACACATATAAACATTAATATAGAATTAAACATAGAAATATTAAAAAATACATACAGGCAGTCCCTGAGTTACAAACATCGAACTTACAAATGACTCATAGTTAAGAACAGGGGTGAGACAACAGAAAGTGAGAAAAATATACCCCTAGGAGAGGCCCGTAGCCAGGATTTTGATTGGGGGGGGGGGCTTCGGATCTACCCTAGCAAACCTTTTGTATCATTGTCCCAATACCCCCATGCATATGGGATATATTGAGCATGGTGATCAGATCATGATATGAATAAACATAACAGTTTAAATAATGTACCAGTAAGGCCTTCTCGCGGACCACCATGAGAATTTCAGGGGGGGGGGGGTGAAGCCCCTCAACCCCCCCCCCCGGCTACAGGCCTGCCCTAGGAAGGGAAATTCACTCCTGAAAGAGTTATCATGTGGAAAAGATGTGTCCCCTGAAGCTTTATCATCAATCCTTGTTTCCACAATAAGAATTTTTTTTTCAAAATCCAATTATCTCCAGGAAAGAATGTGAGGTGAAATCTAGACTTGTGCAATCCGGGTAAACTGCGATCTGCTTCATTGTCCTGGATTCTGGTGGGGGCCCCAATCCAGTTTTTTTGGGAGCCTCCTGATTCAGAAGGACAGAAATCCATTTTTGATCTGGGAAGCTGAAAGATTTGTTTTCTCTCCAGCTTGTTGGAGGCAATGGGAGGGGGGGGGGTCCCAGGCTTCCCCTCCAACCATTTTACGCATCGGTTGTCCTTATAGGCTTCATTAAGACCTGGATTAAAAGCATCAAAGTTAAGATACCACTCTTTCTGTGATCCTTTCGCTTCCGTCTGTATAGGAGACAGGGTTTAAAACTTTGTTAAAACTGTTTCTACTCTAGAAGAAACAGGAGCTGCAGGTGCATGTGCTCTCTGCCTGCAAGAGGCAGTTTTCCACGGCATTTTAAGGAGGCTTCCCATTTCCCAGGGAAGAAAGAGGGATCCACCTGGAGCTTCCTTAAAAATGCCCCCTTTCTCTCATGATTTGGAGGTGCTGGAGGTGAAAGGAGAAGTGATGTGCCTTTTTATGGGCTTCCAGACCTACCGAACCAACTGAAGAAGCCAAAGGCTAATGTCCATAATGAATCTGTGGACAAGCTTAGTGAAATCTTCTGAACAGAATCTTCTGAACAGGAGCACCGACAGCAAAACAAAAACCACAGGGGTATTAATCCTTCTCTAGGCTATCCAAAGGTTTTACACACCAAACACACACACACACACACACACACTATATGGCTGGAGTTGCACTTAAAAACCTGTCTTGTTCTTAATTTTGTGAGTGCCTATAGTTCATACCAATAAAACCATTAAATATTTTAAGCTACAAAAAACAAACAAACAATCAACACGGCACTTCCTGGCTTGGGCCTTCAAGTTCAACAGTGAATCTTGGAATATTCCCAAACTGCAAATCTTTACTTCCAGGGTGAGTGTAATCCCTCCCAGGCAAGCTGATTCCATATTCCCTGATATTTCTCTGACTGACCAGGAGCACCTCTGTCTTCTCTGGAGTTTGTTTCAGTTTGTTTGCCCTCATCCAGTCCATTACCAATGACAGACATTGGTTTAGGACCAGGACACCTTAATCTGCTGCAATTCACCAGTTTTCCATCTGCATTCTCAGTCATTTCAGGAGACATAAACGGAAAGCAAAATATGCTATCTTCAAAACAGAAGAAAGATATTAATGTTTGAAACAACTTGCAGAAGAAATAGCTTTCCCATTCTCTGGGACTTTTCTGAGTTTTTTCCCATTAAAAATCTGTATTCTATTTCTTTCTTTCTTTTTGTCTGTATATGACATAGGATCTCCTTATTAATATCTTCTGATGAATTCCCACAACAGTAACCTTTTACTCTGACCTTTTTCTTCTCTCAAGATAAGGTAAATTCTCATTTATGTATTCTACTGTTGGTTGTAATAGTTGACCTTGAGCCCTTCCATAATGCTCATTTCTCAGATGGTTTCTTTGTTTTTGTTTAAGATGACATGATTCTTAATTAGTTTCTGTTTTACTGAAGCCCTCATTCCTTTAACCTCACTGTACAAAATTGTCCATGTTTTTTTCTTGAGATAGTGCAATGTATCATATTTTTATCCATGAAATATGATCTTTGCCCTGAAAGTATGAATAACATATACCATGATATTTATCAGGGGGGAAAAAACAGATGCAAAGCTTCTTTTTAAACAATAACAACAACTGGAAATTCATTGTCACTTATATAATCTTACCTGCTGAGGAATATTGGTATCTATCTGAGAGTGCATCTCAGATAGAGTTTGGAACCTCTTAACTGTCATGATGAAGATGAATGTAGACACTCACAAACATGGAAGCCTTTTGCCTTTGACCAAGGAACAAACTCAGTTGTTGTTTTTTGCAAAGTTTATGAAAGAACATTTATACATACAGAGTCCAAATGTTCTCTTTGAGACACAAGCTTTGTGGAACTCCAAACTCCTTCCAGCCAACTCCTCCAGACGCACCTCTCCAGCAACCCACAGCAAGGAGTAGTACCTTGATTCCTTTATTCCCCTTGCAGCTGCCCCACTTTGGCTGTAACCACACAATGTTGGCCAGGTGGTTTGGCTCACTCCCTGCATTGATCCTTGCAGCACCCGCTGCTTGCTACTTAAGACATGAACTCGAACACTAACTGCCATGGCTCAATGTTATGGAATCATGGGATTTGTAGGTTTAATGAGGCACTGGCACTTTTTCGCAGATAAGATAATCTATATCTATCTATATATAACAAAAGTGAATGTTTGTATGTATGTGTCAGCTTTTTGAATGATGGACCTGGACCAAACTTGGCACACATAACCCCCATGACCCTCTTTACATCTTGGTGAGATTTCGGGGAGGACGGACAGTGGATGATGGGATTTGTAGTACTTTCAAACGCTTCAGTTTCCCCAGACCACTGTGGCCCCCAACAATGACCGATAAAGACCAAACTTGGCACATAGAGCCCCCATGTCTCACTCTACATTCTGGTGCAGTTTGGAGGAGGGCAGGCCATGGATGATGGGACTTCAAGTACTGTCTCACACTTTCTGAGACCACTGTGATCCACACCAATGACGGACCAGGACCAAAATTGACACACAGAGGCCCAATGGTCCACTTTACAACCTGGTGCAGTTTGGGGCAGGATGGACCATGGACGATGGGATTTGCACACCGTTTCCCACAGAACATTGTGGCCCCTACAAATCACAGACTAGGACCATACTTGGCACACAGAGCACTCATGGCCCACTCTACATCCTGGTGTAGTTTTAATGAGGATGGACCATGGATGATGGGATTTACAGTATCTCCACTCACTTCCTGAGACCATTGCAACCCACATCAACAACCAATAAAGACCAAACGTGGCTCACAGAGCCCCCATGGCCCACTCAACATTCTGGTGTGGTTTGGGGGAGGACAGCCCGCAAAAGATGAGATATGCAGTACCTTCACTCACTTCCTGAGACCACTGCAAACCTCATCAATGACCGATAAAGACCAAACTTAACACACAGAGCCCCCCATGACCCACTCTACATCCTGATGCAGTTTGAAAGAGGACGGACCAAGGATGATGGGACATGCAGTATCTTCACTCACTTCCTGAGACCACTGCGACCCTCATACAATGATCGATAAAGACCAAACTTGGCACACAGAGCCCCCATGATGCACTCTATGTCTGGGTGGGGTTTGTGAGCCAATGGACCAGGGATGATGGGACTTACAGTAGTTTCACTTCCTAAGACCATTGCAACCCACACCTATGACTGATCAGACCTAACTTGGCACCCAGAGCCCTCATGACCCATTCTACAATTTAGTGCAAATTTGGAGGAGGATGGCCATGGAGCTATACTTCACCTGCACCCACTGAGCACAGCTAACATTGGATCTAGACTAAACTTGGAGCACAGACAAACCTTGCCTTTCTCAAATAATCTGGGCAGTGTGGGTCCCCAAGCTAGTATACAATAAAAGTCAATGTTTGTATGTATGTGGGTATGTATGTGGGTATGTAGGTATGTGTGTTTGTGGTGCTTTCTAATTTGCTCCCATTTCCACAGGCTACTGCAACCTGCATGAATGATGGACCTGGACCAACTTTGGCACACATAAACCCCATGACTCACTTTATGTCCTGGTGCAGTTAGGGGGAGGACAGACCACAGATGATGGGATTTGCAGTATTTTCAATCACTTCAGCTCCCACAGACCACTGTGGCCCCCATCAATGAAGAATCAGGTCCAAAGATGGCACACAGACTCCTCATGACCCACTTTACATCCTGGTGTGATTTGGGGGAGGATGGACCTGGGATGATTGGACTTGCAGTACCTTCACTCATTTCTTGAGACTACTGCAACCCCCACCAATGACAGAACAGGAACAAACTTGGTACCGTCACCGTTCAAGACCAAACTTGGCACACAGAGCCCCCATGACCCACTCTACATCCTGGTGAGGTTCGGAGGAGAATGGCCCATGGACAATGGGACTTGCATATGGGAGTTGTACTTCACCCACACCCAGTGAACCCAACATTGGATCTAGACTTGCAGCACAGACAAACAATGCTTTTCTCAAATAACCCGGGCACCGCCGGATCCCCAAGCTAGTAGCTTATAAAACTATAACTCATGTGATTCCATAGCATTGAGCTGCAGGCTGATCCAA